>NC_134094.1:35148090-35823715 GCF_000715075.1 Nicotiana tabacum | reverse complement strand
ATAGCCTTTAAATCGGATGTTTGTAGAGTATTTCCTCTTCTCGTGGAGTGGGCCGAACGCCTCGACAGTATAATAGATGTATCTATGATTCGTGCCGGTTGACCCTCGACAGTGAACACATTATTCTGGATCAGGCCGTACGACCTCGGCATAAATCATGCGTGATAATGCTCGGAGTCCGATTACACTTGATTTTACTTTCATGACTTAAGAAAATATAGTTTATTTGATGGCCCGTATTCGTTAAAGTTAGCATATGCTAATTGGAGATTTTTTTAAATTTGACTTCTAGTTAAAGAACCACTTGTTTACTGTTTGTTATTGTGTTATTATTATTGATGTATTTCATGCCTATTTAGAATTTCTGTACTTTATTTATTGGCCCGTAATAAGTGTCGATGTCGACCCCTCGTCACTACTCTCTTCGAGGTTAGACTGGATACTTACTGGGTACATGTTATTTATGTACTCGCGCTACACTTCTGCACTAATCGTGCAGGATCTGAGGCAGGTGCATCTGGCAGTCATTCAGGCGCGCACCCCCGTTACCCCGAGGGTTAGTGGTGAGCTGCTTTTTAAGCCCGTTATACAGCACCCACAGTCTCTCTTTTGTATTTTCTTTATATTTATCTTATTCCAGACAGTAGCATGGGCGGCTTGTATATTCTACTAGTTGCTCATACACTTGTGATACCGGGTTTTGGGAGTATTCTAGTAGACACTTTATGATTTGAGTATTTATTTCACTGTATTTACTCTCTCATTAGTTTATGCTTTACTTTACTATAATTTTCCACTACTCATCTACTTAATAAATAAAAATCAACTACTTTGAAATTATTAAAAAGAATAAATACATGACTAGTTCGCCGTTGGCTTGCCTAGCGACGACGTTGGGCGCCATCATGGCCTATAGGAGAAATTAAGCAGTGACAACTTAGTATCAGAGCACTAGGTTCACGTAGGTCTCACAAATCATGATCATGCCTAATAGAGTCTTGCGGATCGCTGCGGAGACGTCCGTACTTATCTTCGAGATGCTATAGGGTGTTAGAAAATTTCTCTTTCTTCATCTCCTATCGTGCAATTGATGTTGTGCTAAGTATCTTTCTCTTATTCTCTCACAGATAGTGAGAACACGGCGCGACAAATGTACTCGACCGTGGAGGAGCTGCTCCCCCTATTGCTAGAGGCTGAAGCAGAGGCCGGGGAAGAGCTCCAGCTCGTGCTAGAGTACGAGGTAATCCTAGAGTTGCTCAAGTAGTGGCACCAGTGGATCCAGTGGGGGATCCTGTTATTGAGGAGTAGGGTGAGATACCTGCAGCAGAGCCGACCCCAACGGATTTCATGTCAGCACCAGGATTTCATGAGGTCATGGGCCGTATGCTGCGGTTCATGGATTCTATGACGCATGCCCGTTTATTTCCAGCAGACCTAACCACATCTCAGGAGGGAAGGGGAGAACACACCCCTACCGCTCAGGCTCTAGGGCATGCGACTGTCGTATATCAGACCCTGGGTGCACTACCCCGTGGGTGGAGCTTAGCCAGTTACAATGGCTATACCGGAGCCTAGACCAGTCGTGACCGGCGAGCTACAGAAGCTATTAGATAGATGGACCAGGCTACATCCTCCTGCCTTTGGCAGTGAGCGACATGAGGACCCCCAGGACTTTATTGATCGTTATAGGGATATGCTGCACAACATGAGGATATTGGAGTTCCATGGGGTGGACTTTATCACCTTTTAGTTGGAGGGCAAGGCTCGTAGATGGTGGCAGTCCTATCTTCTCAGTAGGTTCTCCTCCATTGACTTGGGACAGTTCACATGTCTATTTCTGGAGAGATATATCCCACCCTCTAAGAGGGAAGAGTTATGAGGTCAGTTCGAGAAACTCCAACAGGGTCAAATGTCTGTGATCGACTATGAGGTGAGATTCTCTGAGTTGTCTTGCCATGAACTTATGATACTCCCCAATGATGCAAAGAGAGTGCAGAGGTTTATTATGGGTTTTCACTATGGTATCCAGGTCACTATGGCTCAAGAGGTTGAGATGGGGACTCCTTACGAGCAGGTTGTGGAGATAGCTCGAAGGATTGAGGGTATTCGTCAGCAGGGCCGAGAGCAGACGCCGAGGGACAAGCGGTTTCAATATTCTGGAGGGTTCAGTAGTGCTCCGTCTCGGGGCAGAGGTTAGCTTGTCAGGGGCCAGTCTAGCAGGACCACATATCCAGCACCGCCTTCTTCTCGGAGTGCTCTAGTGCGGCCCTATTTTAGCGCCATTCCAGATAGTTCCTACCATCCACCGGCTATTCAAGGTTCCTCCATCGGGAGTTCAGGTCCCCAGAGTTAGACTGAGGGTCAGTCATCTTCCACACCGAGAGGTTGTTTCGAGTGTGGGGATCTTGGTCATGTGAGGAGATTCTACCCCAAGCTCCGGGGCAAGGCAGTACAGCAGGGCCATTAGCCCATGATTATCACACCAACTACCGCACCAGTCGTCCAGCCACCCAGAAGCGGAGGGCAGGAGGGTAGGGACCATCTTAAAGGTGGAGGCCAGTCAGGTGGCGCTCCAGCTAGGTTATATGCCTTTCCCCATCCAGACCAGATGTAGTAGCCTCAGATGCCGTGATCACATGTATTATTTCTGTCTGCGGTAGGGATGTTTCGATACTATTTGATCTAGGGTCTACATATTCATATGTTTCATCTCTATTTGCTCATTTTCTGGGTGTTCCTCACGAGTCCTTGGGTACTCCTATATATGTGTCCATGCTAGTAAGTGATTCTGTTGTTGTAGATCGAATTTACTAGTTCTGTATCGTGTCTTTCTGAGGTTATGAGACTAGAGCGGATCTTCTATTGCTCGATATGACCGACTTTGAGGTCATCTTGGGCATGGACTGGTTGTCTCCGTACCATGTCGTCCTTGATTTCCATGCCAAGACTGTTACCTTAGTGATACCAAAGTTGCCTAGATTGGAGTGGAAGGGTTCATTTGTCAGTGCATCTAGTCGGGTTATCTCTTTACTGAAGGCTCGACACATGGTCGAGAAGGATTGTTTGGCTTATCTAGCTTATGTTCGAGATACTGCTGTAGAGACTCTGACAATTTATTTAGTGCCCGTGGTTTAGGAGTTCTCTAATGTGTTTTCTTCTGATCTACTAGGCATGCTACCAGATCGTGATATCGATTTCTGTATTGATTTGGCTCCAGGTACCCAGCCTATCTCTATTCCACCGTACCGCATGGCTCCGAAAGAGTTGAAGGAGTTGAAAGAACAACTTGAGGAGTTGCTAGCAAAGATGTTTGTTAGACCAAGTGTGTCGCCGTGGGGTGAACCGGTGTTGTTCGTGAAGAAGAAGGATGGGACTATGCGGATGTGCATTGATTACCGCCAGTTAAACAATGTTACCATTAAGAATAAGTACTCGTTGCCGCGTATTGATGATTTGTTTGACCAGTTGCAAGGTGCCATGGTGTTCTCTAAAATCGACTTGAGATTGGTGTATCATCAGCTGAAGATTCGTAATTCAGATGTTCCGAAGATGGCTTTCCGGACTAGATATGACCACTATGAGCTTCTAGTGATATCCTTCAGCTTGACCAATGCCCTGGCGGCGTTTATGGATTTGATGAACCAGGTGTTCAGGACATATATTGACTCGTTTGTTATTGTCTTCATTGATAACCTATTAATCTACTCACGTAGCATGGAGGAGCATGAGCATTTGAGAGTTGTGCTTCAGACCTTGCGGGAGCAGAAGCTATATGCTAAGTTCTCTAAGTGCAAGTTCTAGTTAGATTATGTGGAATTCTTAGGGCATATTATATCAAGCGAGGGTATTAAGGTAGATCCCAGGAAGATCGAGGCAGTCCAGAGTTGGCCTCGTCCTACCACTGCGACTGAGATTAGGAGCTTCTTGGGGTTAGCATGTTATTATCGCCAGTTTGTGGAGGGCTTCTCCTCTATTGCAATACCTTTGGCTAGATTGACCCAGAAGAGTGCTCCATTCCGATGGTCCGATGATTACGAGGCGAGATTTCAGAAGCTCAAGACCATTTTGACTACATCACTGGTGCTAGTGTTGCCTTCCGGTTCAGGGATGTATACTATGTATTGCGACGCTTTACAAGTTGTCCTGGGTTGTATGTTGATGTAGGAGGGGTGAGTTATTGCATATGCTTCACGTCAGCTGAAGCTCCATGAGAAGAATTACAGCGCACATGATTTGGAGTTGGCCGCGATAGTTCACGCTCTCAAGATCTGGAGGCATTATCTTTATGGGGTGTCGTGTGAGGTTTACAATGATCATCGCAACTTGCAACATTTGTTCAAGCTGAGGGATCTCAATTTGAGGCATCACATGTGGCTTGAGTTACTAAAGGACTATGATATTACCATCCTTTATTATTCGGGCAACGAGAATGTGATTGCGGATGCCTTGAGCAGAAAGGCTAAGAGTATGGGTAGTTTAGCATTCATTTCAGCAGAGGAGAGGCCATTGGATTTGGACATTCAGTCCTTGGCTAATCGACTTGTGAGGTTGGATATTTTCGAGCCCAGTCGATTTCTTGCATGCGTCATCGCTCAGTCTTCATTATTCGAACAGATCAAGACTTGTCAGTATGACGATCTGCACTTGCTGGTTCTTAGGGAGACGGTACTATAGGATGGTGCCAAGGAGGTTACTATCGGTGAGGATGGTGTTCTGCGACTCTAGGGTCGTCTATGTGTTCCTAATATTGATGGATTGAGGGCTAATATTCTTGAGGAGGCACACAGTTCTCGGTATTCTATTTATCCAAGTGCTACAAAGATGTATCGCGACCTGAGGCAGCATTATTGGTGGCGGCGGATGAAGAAGTACATAGTTGAGTATGTAGCAGGGTTCCTAAATTGCCAACATGTTAAGTATGAGCACCAGAGTCCAGGTGGTCTACTTCAGCAGATGGTTATACCTGAGTGAAAATGAGAGCGCATCTCTATGGACTTCACAGTTGGGTTGCCATGGACTTTGAGGAAGTTTGATGCAGTTTGGGTCATTGTCGACTAGTTGACCAAGTCGGCACACTTTATTCCGATTGTGACTACATATTCTTCAGAGTGATTGGCACATATTTACATTCAGGAGATTGTTTGGTTGCATGGTGTGCCTGTTTCCATCATTTCAGGTAGAGGCTCTCAGTTCACTTCGCACTTCTGGAGAGTAGTATAGAGTGAGATGGGTACCCGGGTAGAGCTAAACACAACCTTTCATCTGCAGACCGATGGGCAGTCGGAGTGGACAATTTAGATCTTGGAGGATATGCTCAAAGCATGCGTGATTGACTTAGGAGGGCAGTGGGATCGATTCTTGACTTTGGCCTAGTTTGCTTATAACAACACTTATCAGTCCAGCATTGAGATGGCTCCATTTTAGGCTTTGTATGGTCGGCGATGTCGTTCGCCCATCGGATGGTTTGAGCCCGGCGAGGCTAGGTTATATGGTACTGATTTAGTGAAGGTTGCCTTGGAGAAGGTGAAGTTAATTCAGGAGCGACTTCTCATAGCGCAGTCCAGACAGAAGGGTTATGCGACGTGAATTAGAAGGCGTATGATTTATCATTTATGGCAGGCGATAAGGTTTTTTTGAAAGTCTCGCCGACGATGGAAATCATGAGGTTCGGGAAGAAGGGCAAATTGAGCCCAAGGTTTACAGGTCTATTTGAGGTATTGAGGCGATTGGGGAGGTTGCTTATGAGCTTGCTTTGCCTCCCAATCTATCAGGAGTTCATCCAATTTTCCACGTATCTATGCCCCAGAAGTATCATGCCGACATGTCGCATATGTTAGACTACAACATGGTTCAGCTAGATGAACTCCTGGGTTATGAGGAGGAGCCAGTTGCCATTGTTGACAAGCAGGTTTGCCAACTGAGGTCTAAGTAGATCTCTACGGTAAAGGTTCAGTGGAGGGGTCAACCAGTCGAGGAGGTGACTTGGGAGACCGAGGAGGACATACAGAGCAGATATCCACACCAATTCAGCACTCTAGGTATGATTCTAGACCCATTCGAGGACGGACATATATTTAAGAGGTGGAGAATAAATATGTTCGTATGATTATTTTGGACTTGAGTGTATGTTCGAATTGGGTTTCAGATGACCCGGGAGCGTTTCAACGCTTAATATTGAAATTTGGCGCTTTGAAGGTTTTCAAGTTCTTTACGTTTGGTTTGGAGTAGGTTTTGGTGTTATCGAGGTCCATTTTGGATTCCGAGCCTAGAAATAGTTCCATATAATGATTTATGACTTGTACGCAAAATTTGGTATCATTCCGAGTAGTCTAAGTATGTTTCGGCACGTTCGGAGCTAGTTGAGAAGTTTGAAGTTCATAGGTTGATTCAATTTGGTTTTTGGGTGCAATTCTTAGTTTTGTTGTTGTTTTACATGTTCTGAGAGTTTGAGCAGATCCGTACTATGTTTATAGACTTGTGGATATATTTGGACGGGGTCCCGGGTGGCTCGGGTATGTTTCGGACCGCCCGGAGCTAAGTCGGAAACACAAAAAAATTGCTGCTCTAGTTTCCTTTTTTGCGAACGCGGAGCAGTGGTCGCATTCACGATGGAGGAATGAGCCTAGGTGGCATTTTTCCCTATGCGTTTGTGAGATGGGGACTCCGTTCGCGGGGCTCTGGTCCACTGTCCTTCGCGTTCGCGCTCAGGCCTTCGCGTTCGAGAAGTGTGAGGCCAGCTGGGGAGGGGGTCAATCAATGGTCTTCGCGTTCGCGTTGAGGCCGTCACGTTCGTGATGGGCAGGCCAACTAAGCCTTCGCGTTCACGAAATGCATTTTCCCTGGGCTTGGCATTTTTCCTTCGCGATCGCGGATGCCCTATCGCGATCGTGACGAAGGAACCACTGGGCAGAAAATATTTTAAAGAATTGACTTAGACCTATATTTCCCATTTCTCACTAGTGTGGTCCGAATTTGGAGCTTCTTGGAGAGGTGTTTTCATCAAGAATTTTAAGGTGAGTAAGTTCTACCTAATATAATTTAAATACATAGATTTTAACGGGTAAAATATGGAAATTTTGGGAGTTTGTTGAAAAACCTAGGTTTTGATAAAAATGGGATTAGACCACGAAAATGATTATGGAATTGGGTAGAAATTATATATTTGAGTTCGTGAGGTTATGGGTAACATTTGTCTTTGAAAATTTCCGAAATCCGGGCACGTGGGCCCTGGGGTAAATTTTAGGAATCTTCCAATTTGGGTTGGGTAATAGCTAAATTATGAACTTGTGAGTGTATATTGATTAATTTATATAATATTTGGCTAGCTTCGGATTATTCGGCACCAACTTGATGCTTTAGAGTGAATTTGGGACGAGTTAAGTCTCTTGCCTAACCTTATAAGAGGGAATTTACCCCATATGTGTTTTAAATTACTGTTTGCTTCTAATTGTGGGTACTACGTATGCATGAAGTGACGAGAGTCCATGCATAGCTACAAATCATACTTATGTCCGGGTAGTTTTTGGACCCTATCATGAAATACTTGTATTGTTTGCACGCTACTTGTTAATTTAAGTGCTTAAATTATGTTGAAACTTGATAAAGGATTCGTAAAGACCGAACTTCACTTACTTTTAGTTTTGGCGGGTTACTTGACCGTTGTTAGAAATTGTGCCTCCTTGTGTATTAGTCTTGTGATAGCCATTAAATCAAATGTTCGTAGAGTATTCTCTCTTCTTGTGGGGTGGGCCAAATGCCTCGACAGTATAATAAATACATCTATAGTTCGTGCCGGTCGACCCTCGGCAGTGTACATATTATTCTGGATCGGGCCGTACGACCTCGGCATAAATCATGCCTGATAATGCTCGGAGTCCGATTACACTTGAATTTACTTTCATTACTTGAGAAAATATAGTTTATTTGATGGCCCGTATTTGTTGATGTTAATATGTGCTAATTGGAGATTTTTTTAAATTTGACTTCTAGTTAAAGAACCACTTTTTTACTGTTTGTTATTGTGTTATTATTATTGACGTGTCACGCCCCAAACTCGGGGAGCGCGACCGGCACTCAACCGAGAAAACCCGACCGAGCAAGCCTATTAGATTTTCTTCTACCCAAACTCATCCATGCATAAAGAGGAGATGTACTCCATTAATCATTCACTGAAAAGATTTTATTAACAACTTCCTTTTTCATTCTCATTAGCAGCTTTATTCATAATTTTTAAAATATTACGAGTTTATAGAATTAATGAAAAACATGATTTCCAAGTATCAACATTTCTAGTTCAATTCCCTACATCAACCATAACCCACAACCTGTCTACGGAGCCTCTAAGTATAATAGAAGAGTAATATGGAAATGCCGGCAATAAGGCCCCGGCTATACCTCAAAACACAGTACATGAGAAACAAATACATGACCCCGAAATGAAGTGGGGCTCACCAAATCAGTTGAAAAGAGTGTACTGCTATCACTGATCAATGACACCTGCTGTAGAACCACCTGCATCTATTAAAGATGTAGCGCCCCTAGCAAAAGGGACGTTAGTACTGTCAAATAGCACTAGTATGTATAGCTAAAAATCCTCTTTCAAAATAGAATGCCCATATAAGAAAAGGCAACACATAGAAACAGCAAGTCAAAATCCATAATATCCAAATATTCAGTTAAAACATAATAATTTTCAAAATATGAACTTCATATACAATTTTGGTTGGGAGATCATTAGCACCGATATACCACCGTCTTTGTTAGCACGGAGTCCGATCACGCCCGATCGGCTAGGCCATCTACCCACGAACAATGTGGTTTGACATGTGATGCGAAAAAAAGTTGTTACCAAGAGTAGTACCACCATATGCACAATATGGCGTCTGATCTCCACCCGATCAGCTAGGCCGCCTTCCCACATATGCCATGCGGGTTGACTTTTCCAATCCACAAAGGTTCCAGTTTTATCCCAATTAAGGGGAATAATATCACAATTTCCCAAAAGTTCCAATTTCATCCCAAATAAGGGGAATAATCACAATCCACCACTACACCGGCACATGTAGTTTTAGGTGTGGGCTTTATGACCCACCCTTCCTCGGTTTTGCTAATGATGCTCCCGAAAATATTTTTGATTTGATTTGAAAACAGAAATATCATAAATACAATTATACTCACCTCAACATCTTTCACATTGTATAAATTCTCATTAGTATTCCCAGTCATTCACAACGACAATATTTCCTTGACTTATTAGGCCATTCACAAGATTCTTTATTCTTGGCACGATGGCCGTATTTCATATTCCACACTTTCACCTCTTTTAATTTCAAAGATCACCGTCAAGTATCAACATATAGGATATTTCAGAAATCATATACTTCAAATCCATTTGAAATGGAAACTTCAAACACAAATGGTTTCTTCCCAAAGAATGAGGCATACCATCCAACAATAGAAACACACATAAAAATCATAAACAATCAATACACCATTTATTCTTACAATGCTCTTCCCTAGCAATGACAATGTACCAGTTCAACATATGAGTATATAGAACTCGGATCACACTAGATATTTATAAAGCAAAGCATTAGTTAAAGAAACCACTAATGGGCATGAATTGAGTACAAAAGCTTTTAGGTAATTCTATCTTCGAAGTCATTTTTAAATAATTGAGTCGAGGCTCATTTCATATTCTTTATCGCATCTTCTCAAATCATTTGCACTACTAGACACAATTATAACTTAAATTCTTGGCACGTTGGCCACACTCTATATCTCCAATTAACTTATTTCACTTCCAACTATCTTTATAGATTATCAGCAATAAGACATTTCCAAATCAAGACTTTAGGTACACATATGAGCAATTAAGAGTCTTAAGAATATTGAGATTTTCTCACACAATTTGGCATACTATCTTTTATTGAAACACGACTCAAATCCATAACCTTTTAATACGCAACCCATACTTTGAAACTTACGGAAACATTATGGAATTTAATTCCAAGAGAGAAAGTTTAGCCAACATACCTCAATCGAGCTTCCTTAGCTCTAGAATGATCCGGAATTCTTAGCAATCCTGATCTATTTTGAGACATAATAAAATTGAACCATAATTAGGAAGATCTTCATGGTCTCAACTCATTTGAGCATTTTATCAGACACTAGGTGTGCAAATTTAACCACAAGGTTCTTCTACAAGATTTCCTTCACTCCACAACCCAATCCTTACTTATTTCAGCTCATCAATCTTCCCACAATTCTTATTGGTACATACATGTATAAATAATAGTCTCATACCCATGAATCATACTCCTAATCAACAATCTTTTATCCAAATTCAAAATTAAAAACTAGGGTATGGAACCTTACCTCTTAGATGAAGAACTTGTGGGTTTTCCTTGTTAATCTTCTTAAGATTTGAGCAAGACTTGATGAATAATTAGCCTAGGGTTTCCTCTCTCTCTCTCTCTCTCTCTCTCTCTCTCTCTCTCTCTCTCTCTCTCTCTCTCTCTCTCTCTCTCTCTCTCTCTCTCTCTCTCTCTCCCCCCCCTCTCTCTCTCTCTCTCTCTAAAACACTCTCCCTTCTCTCTAAAATATCAAAATTTTTGCTCAAAAATGACCCTTTGCGTGTATTTAACGAAGTAGGGTCGGGTTGTAAGAACCCAAAAATGGAGCTCCGGAACAGGTTCTGCGATCGCATATGCGACCGCATAATGGATATGCGGACCACATATCGGTCGCATAATTATAGATCAAAACGATCAAAAATCTGTCCGTGTACGCGGTCACTATGCGTTCCGCATAACTGTTATGCAATTGCATAATGCACCGCATAATAGTTATGCAGTCGCATAGTCGACCGCATAATTGCCCCCAGACTGGCCCTTCTCCTGCTCACTTCTGCGGCCATTATGCTGCCCGCAGAGTGATTCCGCGGTCGCATAATGGACCGCAGAAATGCATTTTTTTGCCAAAAAATTTCCTTTACTTTTCGGTGCATTGTTCAACCCAAAAAGTCCGAACCGCGGCGAGCAAACTCGCCGCAAAAATTTTATACCATCCTCAAACGCGTAATCCTACTCCGGCACCATAAAACCTTGAATTCACTTGCGAAATTTACGGGGTTTTACACTGAATTACTTCAAAATTTTCTGGGGTATTACATGATGTATTCCATGCCTATTTAGAATTTCTATACTTTATGTATTGGCCCATAGTAAGTGTCAATGTTAACCCCTCGTCACTACTTCTTCGAGGTTAGACTAGATACTTACTAGGTACATGTTGTTTATGTACTCATGCTATACTTCTGCACTAACCGTGCAGGATCTGAGGCAAGTGCATCTGACAGTCATTCAGGCGCGCACCCCTATTACCCCGAGGCATAGTGGTGAGCAGCTCTCTGTGTCCGTTCTGCAGCACCCGCAGTCTCTCTTTTGTATTTACTTTCAATCTATCTTATCTTATTCCCGACAATAGCATGGGTGGCTTGTACATTCCACTAGTTGCTCATACACTTGTGACACCGAGTTTTGGGAGTATTCTAGTAGACACTTTATGGTTTGAGTATTTATTTCACTGTATTTACTCTCTTATTAGTTTATGCTTCACATTACTATAATTTTTCACTACTCATCTATTTAATAAATAAAAATTAACTACTTTAAAATTATTAAAAAGAATAAGTACATGACTAGTTCGCCATTGGCTTGCCTAGCGACGACGTTGGGCGCCATCACGGCCTATAGGAAAAATTGGGTCGTGACAGAGGGGTCCCGGGGTGCTTAAGTGAGTTTTGGTATGTTTGAGGAGGGCTTTTAGCACAAAAACCTACAATAAAAAATTGCACTAGCAACCATTTTCTACCTCCTAAAGCTTAAGCCATTTCCCACAATTTCAGCCCTATTGTCAAATAGCCCATTTCATACTTAAAGTTTATTTTATTATTTTGGGAGTTAAGGAGCTTGGTTTGAGGAAATTTTTGAAGCGATTTTTATCTACTACGATAGAGTAAGTGATTTTCACTCAAATGTATGATTATACAATGAATCTATCATCAATGTTACTGTAGAATTAAGGAATCAAAAGAGGTAAAGAGGATTTTTGACTTGAAAAGAAAGGTAAGTTTCTTTTTGATTTGACCATCAACTTGGACTTGGATTGAGAATATAGTCACATATTTCTACTCGTGAGGTTATGATTCACCGAAATTTGACTTTGATTTCGAATTTTGACCATGTGAGCTCAAGGTTGACTTTTGTTGACTTTGTCCTAAACATATTCTTATGTTTAGAGAATTGAGTCCTATGACTCTGTTTGACATCTTCGAACATTCTTTAGGGTAGATCAGGCTCATTTGATAATTTGGCGCAAGAAAAGGCAAATTTTGAAGAATAAAGCTAGCGTAGGATATATTAAGTATCTTAGTTGACATCGATGAGGGAATTTCTCCTACAAATAACCTTGTTGCTACGGGCTATGTATGGGATAAAATATACACTGGGTGATGAATATATATGCGAATGCCAAGGGTTTTCATGTTTGAGGTAGAATTTTAGGCCTATTTATGCCTTGTTCGGTACATGCTTTA
Source organism: Nicotiana tabacum (assembly GCF_000715075.1). Lineage (NCBI taxonomy): Eukaryota > Viridiplantae > Streptophyta > Magnoliopsida > Solanales > Solanaceae > Nicotiana > Nicotiana tabacum. Next base: position 35,811,117 of record NC_134094.1, on the reverse strand, counting down.
TTTATGACATGCTTTACTTGATTATATGACTACTTTAGCATTTTATTCATGTTAGAGACTATACCTAGGCTCTTTTTACATACTAATTGACATGACATACTATTTTTATGTTAGGTTACCTGTATACGTAGTCCTACATTGTATATATGCATTACACTATGTGTATTGATCTCTCTTGTACTTAGGAATTATACTATACATATTGATATATCTTGTACATATGTATTACATCCTGCATATTGTTCTCTTATATGGATTATGGTCATGGGACGTGAGTTATCCGTGTAATTTAAGATGATTATAGAACATGAGTTATTCGTCCGGATTGAGATGAGTATGCCACGTGAGTTATTTGTGCGATTTGAGATAATTATCGATAGCATCCTAGGAAGCTTAAATCTATTCAAGGGAAAGGATGAAGCTTTGGAATCTCAAAGAGGGCCTTTAACAAGATGTCAAGCTAAAGAGTTGCAAAACAAGGTCATTAAATTTCAAGTGCAAATAAAGAAGTTGTTAATTGGGAGGAAGAGCTCAAGGATAACGGATGTGAATTGGTTAGGTGTTATAATTGTTTAACGTCCCAAATTTATGTCCAAGAAGAGGAGTATTGGATCCCAAGAGACATCCTTTGAAGAAATTCATAATCAGTCCATTTTTGGACCAATTTGGCACCTAAAATGTATCCAAACTTGCAGCCCATGAAGTCCTACATAGATCTATGTTTTTATAACATAAAAGGACTTAATTGATGTCCAAGAAGGATACAATAGGTGTGCTATATGTTGATTGCAAGTTGGTGCCAAGTTGCTTGCAAATTTCCTTCAAGATTTTCAAGATTCTATCCAAGATTGGTTTGGGACTTATTTCCATATATTTTGGGACTATATTTATTGCTTTTCCTAGTTAGTTAAGGTTATGTTTTCTTTTTCCTAAGAGTTTTGGAATTACTTTCCAAGAATGACTTGGTTTTTGCTTCCTAGTATTTTTCGTTTTCTAAGGTAGTTGGACTTGTTGTCCAAAGTAGTTTAGGACTTTATTTCCTTATTTTTAGGTAGAATTTCATGACCTCCTCTCTATATAAAGGGGTATATTCTTTAATTTTAGACTTAGATTATTATAGACAATATTAATAAAAATTGTGAGATTTTTCTTGCACTCTTGTATGTGGCTACTCTTGGATTTATTCTTCAACCTTCAAGACTCAACTTAAGGTGGTAAGATTAAACCCTATTTGAAATCTTAGATCACTTCTAGGTATTCAAGAAAGGTGATAAGTATAGGCTTATTGTTGTTCTTATTTTTCTAAAGGGTCGGGTTTCACAATCTATCTCTTATTTTTAATTCTCAATCAAAGGCGATTAGTTCTTCTTTAGCTAATTATTGTTGTTAGGATTCAACTTCAAGAATAGACTTCTTGAATTTAAGAAACTCTTTCTTGAATTCAATCTATCTTTAATTTCTATCTTCTTTTTTTGTTTCTTTATTTTCTTTTAGCTTCCGTATGTTTCTTGACTTTCCATAGTAGTTCTTGGACCCCTATCGTGTTGTTATCAATTATGGTACATGAGTTGTCCGTAAAATTTGAGATGATTATCGCATGTGAGTTATTCGTGCAAATTGATGATTAATTATTGAGCTAAAATGCTCTATGGTGCATGAGTTGGATCCATTCCTCCGGAGTCACATGATAACCCATGCTACATTGGGCCATTTGTGTGCAAGTTATGAGAAAATGTTGAGTTTCTGATTTGTGGGATACTTGGTGAGTGTTAGACTAATATAAAGTTTGAGTTTTTATTATGCGTAGATATTGTAGATTCATGTAAACGCATTTATATAGATTCTACTTGATGCATATTCTATTTTATATGTTGTTTTGACGCATTGACATATTCATTGGTCTTGATATCCATGAAAGCATGCATCATATTACATGCTTAAGTTGTACATATCATTTATATGCTATTTCAGATGCACTGATACATACATCGGACTTGCTTAGTCGATATAGGATACGTCATTTCAGATGCTCTATCTGTGCATATAGTTATATGCTTTGAATGTGATTAGATAATTATGCTGCTTCTGTGTCTTTTCTCTATTGCTGCTCTATATATGAATTGCACAATTCTGTGAAGTGAGCATCTGTTTGAACAAACTCTCACCACTACTTTGTTGTGGTCGGTCGGAGTGCTTATTCAATATTGTATCGGTGTACTCATACAACACTTCGACATATTTTTTACACTTTCGGTTCTTGGTATATTTATAATTTGTAACAATAAATAAGTTGCCATATACGGCTACAAGTAATTATATGTATTTCCATATAACATTTCCAAGCACATACCAAGCTTTGAAATACAATAATGTAGAATTGAATTGACATATTACCAAGTACCAACTAATTATGTCAAAATCTTATTTCCCGTGGAATATGTATTGGTATTTCTGCACTTGATCGATGTTTTAGACATATGCATGTCTTATTTATGATATTTCAGTCAAATGTTATTATATTGACTTGTTCTTATGTACTCTATTTGTTTGTTTGCCAAATTGACGGTGTTAGGTTACATCCTTGGTGAGATTCGAGTAGTGGACAAGTCGGTATCAAGCTCTAGGTTCATATTTCTATGAGTCATATGAGCAATGTTTAGTAAAGTCTTAATAATCGGTATGATGACGTCCATACTTATCTTCGAGAGGTTATAGGACAACTAGGAAACTTCTTGTTCTTTCTTTCCTTATCATGCGAATTTGTTTTAGCTTGAAATCTAAATTTTTTGTTTCCCTCTATTCATTCTTATGCAATATTGAGAACATATTTTCAGTTTGGCATCGACTTTTTGTGATGATGTTGCAGATAAGGTGCGAGATGTTTTCCCAGTGATGAGGTAGTAGGCCAATCTTGGGGATATGTAGCCAGATGTAGATCACAGCTTAAGCTTGGGGAACTCAGTGGAGTGATATTATGATTTAGAATACTTTAGTCCAATATGTCTCTAGGGATGGGAGTGATGGATTGTAAGAGGCACAATAGCTATGCCTCTACAATTAAGTTTCTTGGTTAATGAGAGGGTGCTTTCACAGACTAAAAGAGTTAATAGAGGACAGTGTTTCCAATCTGTGTTGGCACAACTAGCGGAATATTGGGGAGATAAGTGTTAGTTCTCAAGGACCACACTTGCGACGTTTTGATATGTATATAGGAGGATCTTCTTGGGATGCAAAACGGAAGAGGGGAATGCTTCAACATCATTCTAGATGATTACTACAGTCTTAATACATAGGCATGTCGACAAAATTTTGATAGTTCATTCATGGGTTGAACAGATTCCAACATTGTGTGGGTATATGTAGACTTGGAAAGATCAATCACATACATAGAGTTTGTAGTCATGGTAAGGCAGTGAGAAATTGTATAAGGACAAGAGAGGTAAGGTTATCATCTAAGGCGAAGTCTAATGTGGTATGACTTGTTATGAGGTTCTTGGAAATAATTTTCCTTCCATCCAGTAGAATGCATGCATTACGGTGAGTAATAGAATAACTTGGGTGAGGTGACACGATTGTCACAAGGATAAAGTGTGCATTTGACGGTTGTTTTGAGATATGCAATGATTGGTACCATATGAACTTATGAGAGGTTAAGATGAGAGTCAATAAAATGGCATGGTAGTTGAGTGAGAATAAGTTACTCCAAGTTCTGAGACTATGTGATCATGGATTCAGGTCAAGTAGGAGAGTCTATCATTGGCGAACAAATTTGTATGGGTATGTGTGGTTGTAGGCTCTAGACTAAGGTACACTTGGGGATTTATTATGACTTGTATAGTGTGACATCGAAGTTGACTTGAAAAAGGATTTATCGGTTATGTGATGTGCTACGCATTGTTGATATGTCAAGATTAGTGGATAAATCAGACTTGCCATTGATAAAATATAGTGATGGACAAGAAAAGGATTCACTCGAGTGCCAAAAGGTGAGGTTACTACAGTTACAGACATTATGTGCAAGTAGGGCATAAGTTGTACAACATGTTTGGTTATGCATTAGGACACTTGAATTAAGTGGTTGGTTCTCATAATAGATTTGGGGATGATCAAGTTTCAAGACGTACTACTATAGAGGCCAACAAATGTTTTACTTGTTGAGAATTTGCGTTTTCCATAGGGTCATGCCGGGGACTTGGAGTGCACCTACATCAACGATGCTATGATTTTACAAAACTACAGAGATGAAATGAACAGTTCCAGATTCATTGAAGGGATCTTTAGAGTCATTGAAGGGATCTTTAGAGCGAACATCTCAGTTTGGGGTACTTTTATTTGTGTGTGATGGGGATAGAGGGGCTTATGGATATCGTGATGGTGTTGCTTTATGTCGGGATCAATTGTGTGATTTTTAGTTGAAGACCATAGTGATTTTGGAAAACAAGCGATGGCTTGTAAGAAGATCAAGACTAATGAGTTATCTGAACGAAATCAGGTTAGTATACTAGTGGCTAGACCATGTAATGACCCAGCTAGTTATTTTGTGTATTAGAGTCCCATTATATATATATATATATATATATTTATATATATATATATATATATATATATATATATATATATATATATATATATATATATATATATATATATATTTTTTTTTTTTAATATTTTGTGACTTGTGGGGATGGTTGGTTTGGTTCCGGGAAGGTTCGAGAGTAAATTGAAATCACTTTATCCCATTCTTAAAAGTTTAAGCTTTAAAAGTTGACCAAAGTTTGATTTTTAAGTAAACAACATCGGGATCAAGATTTAATGATTTTAGTAGGTTTGTATGGTGATTTGGTCTGGGCGTATGTTCGAATTTGATTTTGGATACTCCTAGAAGATTTTGACTCTATTTGTCGAACAATTTGATGAATTGGAGAGTTTATGGGTATGACTGATATTTGAGTTTGATGTTATCGAAATCCGATTGGTGTTACGGGACTTTGGATAAGTTTAGTTAGTTGAATAGAACCTTATGTGATAAGTTTGATTATAATCCGAAATGTCTGAGTGTGATTCCAACGCATTCGGCGAAGTTGGAATATTTGAAAGTTAAGAGATGAATATGATCTTCAATTCTTGATTTTGTTGTTGTCTTTGATGTTTCGAGCCTTTGGACAATATTTTATTATATGGACTTGTTTGAATGATTAGATGGGGTCCCGGTGGGCTCGACTGAGTTTAGAGTTGATTTCAAACCATTTTGGTTGAGTTTTGCACTACTGATTTGCTTGTGTGCAGCAGTGCTCCGTGATCACGGGTAGGGTCTCACGATCATGGAGAAGGATTCTGGGTGGAGCTGGTTGCTCATCGCGATCGGGGGAGGAGGGTCGCGATAGCGGTGTTGTGGGTGTGGTTGGTCATTCCGTTCGCAGGCTTGGAGACGCGATCACACAGGGTGGCAAACGTCGGTCATCGCGTTCGCATGCATGGCTTCGCGTTCGTGATGTTTTGGCGGGGGGTCAAGCGGCAGGCTTCTGCGATCACAGAAAGTGAGCCACAATCAGGAAGAAACACTGTTCGGATGTGCTACGCGTCTGCGAGGGCTCAGACGTGATCGCATAGAGGACCCCTGGGCAGACTATTTAATCTTCAAATTTTAGAAATTTTGCTCGTTCTCACATATTTTAAACCCTAGACTTGGAGAGGGGCATTTTCGCAATGAGATTTTCATACAAGCCAGGAGAGTAAGTGATTTTTGCTCATTTGTGCTTATATTTCAAGAATCTACATAGATATTTAACCCTAAATCAATGATTAGAAAGTAGAAATTGTGTTTTTTTTTTGTATGAATTTAAGAGAGTGAATTTGGGGGGTTTTGAACATGGAATTGGAACCTGATTTAGAATCTAATTATATATTTGGACTCGGGGTGTTATGGATAATATCTATATCTATGGTTAATTTTGAATTTTAGGCCCAGTGCCCGAGGTGACCTTTTGATTTGGGTTAAAGATTGAATCTTTATTATTTGGAGTTGATTTCTGTAGTATTATTTGATCTTATCGAATAATATTTGACTAAATTCGAGTCGTTTGGAGGTGGATTTAAATGGAAAAGCAGTTTTGGAAGGTTCAAGGTATTATTGGGTGGAGGTAAGTCGCTTGTCTATCCTTGTAAGATAGAATTCTACCTATAAGTGTTATATTTGTTATTTATTACTTGATTTAGGTACCACGTATATGCTGGGTGATGAGCATATATGCGTAGCTAGGTTGTGACCATAGACGGATAGGGTTAGGCTTAAAATATGTCTTATTTGGACTTTATGAATTCCTTATCCATGTTTCTTTGATACAATGACTACGTGATAAATCTTAATCATGACTAGAGACCATGCTAGGGTTATGACTTGTTGATTTGAAATGATAGACTTCTTACACCACGTTGAGCTTTCTAATTTTGCCGTAGTCCTCATTTTATTATTGTGTCCCGGTGGGTCTTTTGTTATATCATCTCATATGCATATACATGAGTTAGAGAGTTTGATATTGAGGAAAGCTGAGAATTTTGGAACCAAGGACATTATGAGCAGATATTGGTTACTGATTAAATGATAATATTATGATTGGATCAGGTTCCACACTGTAATAATATTTTGATTGGATCGGGTTGTACGCTGCAACAATGCTTGAACAAGAATTCGTCTCTCCGGTGTTAGGAGATTACCTATGTTACTTTGAGCCTTGTGAGTGTAGGCACCCAGATTGGTGCTAGATTTGGCCACTTGGCATTGTCATGCATATGGTATTATGGTATGAGATATTGAGAGTGGATCATGAGCAAGCAATTTCATCCTAGACTCATGCAGAAGATTTTATATGATGGTTGATTGACTCGTATCATGATTATGAAAAGAGTTGAGATTTATCACTTTGTCTGTAAAGCATGTCTAAATTCCAAATTTACTGTGCTTTTACTGTTGGATTTGATTGATGATATCATTCCTTATTCTATGTTCTAATTACATTTTCACATACTTATTGGATTGTTAGTAAGTGTTAGAGTCGACTCTCATCACTACTTCTTCGAAGCTAGACTTGATACTTACTAGGTATCATGGTTTTGTACTCATACTATACTTCTACATATTTTATGTAGGTTCTGAGCTAGGTACTAGCGGTACCAATCGAGCTGAGCAGGAGTATTTGTTGGAGACGTCGTGGTGAGCTGCCTTACCTGAACCGAACCGCAGCACATGGGGTCCCTTTTCCCTATTTAGCTATCTCTGTCTATTTTTTTTCCAGGTAGATGTTATTGTTCAGTTGGGACTATTTACTCTGTTTAGATACTTGTGACATTGTGACACCAGTTGTTGGAATGTTGTGAGATAGTTGTGATCGTGTTTAGACCGTATCTGTGACCTATCTATACCATGATACTATTTCGAGACTTATTTTGCTTTCATATCTATATCATAACTTTGTTACTGACTTAATATTGGATTTTATAATTATTGATGAGTGTTGGATTTTCTAGTAAGCGAGTTATGCGCCATCAGGACTTTTGGTGGGATTTTTAGGCCGTGACAAGTTGGTATTAGAGCTATAGGTTCTAGGGATCTCGCAAGTCATGAGCAGGCCTAGTGGAATCTTGTGGTTTGGTACAGAGACATCGGTATCTATCCGCGAGAGGCTATATGGATTTAGAAACTTTTCCTTTCTTGATTTCTATCGTGCGCTGATTATTATGTAAGTATGAATCTTCCCATTATATTCTCTCATAGATGGTGAGAAAGCATGCTTCATCAGCAACAGATGATGGAGAGGCAGTACCACCGGATGTAGCCATGAGGGGTAAGGCTCGGGGTAGGGCCAAGGCTCCCGCTAAGGGTTGCACAATTGCAGCGATGAGCAGAGCACTTATCGGAGCCCGTATCCATGCCAAGGAAATCTCAGCGGATCCACATGTGGATCAGGTGAAGGATCATATTATTGACAATTAGGTTAAGGCTCCAATGCTAGCTCACCATCTAGAGGTTTTGTTGTTGCACCGGTATTTCAGGAGGCTCTGACCAAGATGGTCAGTTTTATTGATGCATTGACTTAAGTCAGAATAGTTCTAGTGGCCCCAACCACATCTCTGGATGGAGGGGAGTTAAGACCTCTGCCTCTCGTGCTCTAGAGTCGGAATCATTGACATTTCTGACCCCAGGTGAGCAACCTATTGTACTAACTAGACTCGTGATTTTGCCTACTATGTTTCTAATATGCAGAAAAAGATAGAGAGGTTTCAAAGGTTATATCCTCCACACTTTGATGATGACACTTTAGAGGATGCCCAAAATTTTTTAGACATATGTCATCTGATACTTTGCATCTTGGGATTGGTAGAGTCCAATAAGGTGGACTTCACTATGTTTCAGATGGGAAGGGCTGCCAGGAGATGGTGGCTGACCTACGAGCTTGGCAGGCCAGTAGGTTCACCTCCTCTTCCTTGGACCTAGTTCTCACACTTGTTTCTGGAGAGGTTAATCCCACACACCATGGGAGATGAGTGGAGAGGCCAGTTTGAGAATCTTTAGAGGATCGCATGACTGTGACTAAGTATGAGGCAATATTCACAAAGTTGTCTCATCATGCTGCTTTCTTGATCCCCACTGAAGTAGAGAAGGTGAGGCGGTTCATCGAGGGATTGCCTTATGGCATCAGGATTTCTATTGCTCGAGAGTCATAGGTTAGGACTACTTTCCACCAGGCTGTGGAGATAGCTTAAAGGATCGCGTGTATTCATAGTCAGGGGAGAGAGGCCATGATGAGGGATAAGAGGCCTTTTTGTTTTGGTAGTTTTAGTGGTACCTCATCTGCAGGTAGGGGTCAGTCTGGTAGAGGCCATCATGGTAGACCAGCTTATTCTGCATAGCATGTACTGTGTGGAGTAGTGGCTCGATCATCTTTTAGCACTCCAGTTCCATCATCTTTTAGTGCTCTTCTACTGAGTTCGTATCGAGCTTCATCTATTTAGGATTCTTCTAGTGGGTATTCATGTTATCAGGGACAGATTTAGGTTATCAACCTCAGTTAGCTAGAGGTTGTTATGAGTTAGGAGAGTTTGGCTATATGAGAAGGCATTGTCCAAAGCTTGCTAGAGGTACAACTTCGTAGATTTCTCAATCTGTGGTTCCTAAACTTGTTGCTCCATCCCCTGCCTAGTCAGCTAGAGGGGGAGGACATGCAGCTAGAGGTCACCCAAGAGAATGAGGCTAGATGTGTGGAGGTCATGATAGTAGTGGTCAGGCTCATTGCTATGCTTTCCCGGTAGAACCAAGGCAGTTTCCTCATATGCATTGGTTGCAAGTATAGTTTTTGTATGTCATAGAGATGCTTCTATAATGTTTGATCCGGAGTCTACCTAATCATATGTGTCGTCATATTTTTGTTATTATTTGGACATGTCTTGTGGTTCTCTTGACATTCCCATCCATGTATCCATACTCATTGGTGATTCTATTTTGGTGAATTATGTATATCGGTCTTGTGTGGTTACCATTGGAGTTATAAGACTAGGGTTGATCTTTTGTTGCTAAATATGGTTTCTTTTTATGTGATTTTTGATATGGATTATCTATCATCGCACCATGCTATTCTTGATTATCAAGCAAAGTGTTGGCTATGTTGGGGTTTCCAAGGTTGGAATGGAAGAGCTCTTTGGTCACACCCTTAGTAGAGTGGTTTCATTTTTGAAGGCTTAATGGATGGTTGAGAAGGGGTGTTTGGTATATCTGGCTTATGTTAGAGATACTAGTGCTAAGACTCCTATTGTTTATTCAGTCCCAGTAGTGAGGGAGTTTTAGATGTGTTTCCTACCGACCTACCAGTCATGGCAGGATATTAATTTTGGCATTGACTTGGTGCTAGACACTCAACCCATATCTATTCCAATATATCACATGGATCCTTCTGAGTTGAAGGAATTGAATGAGCAGTTGCAGGAGTTGTTGGATAAGGGATTCATTAGGCGAAGTATTTCTCCTTAGGGTGCGCCGATGTTGTTTGTGAAGAAGAAGGATAGTTCTATGAGGATGTGCATTGATTACAAGCAGTTGAACAAGGTCACTATCAAGAACAAGTATCCATTGCCTCATATTGATGTTTTGTTTGATCAACTTTAGGGTTCCAAGGTGTTCTCAAAGATTTATTTGAGATAAGATTGCCATCAGTTGAAGATTAGGGCTTCATACATCCATATGACGACTTTAAGGACATGTTATGGACATTATGAGTTTTTGATGATATCTTTTGGTTTCATGCATTTGATGAACAATGTATTCAAACCATATTTGGATTCTTTTGTCATTATATTCATTGATGATGTCTTGGTATATTCCTGTAGTAGGGAGGAGAATGAGCAACATTTTAGGATTGAGCTTCAGATTCTGAGAGAGAAAAGGTTGTATGCTAAGTATTCTAAGTGTGAGTTCTAGTTCGATTTGGTGGCATTATTGGGCCACTTGGTGTCTAGTGATTATATCAAGGTAGATCCAAAGAAGATTGAGCGGTTCAAGGTTGGCCTATACCTTCTATAACTGCAAAAATTAGGAGTTTCTTGGGTTTGGCTAGCTACTATCATCATTTTGTGAAGGGATTTTCATCTATTACAGACACATTGACCAAGTCAACATAGAAAAGTGTTCCTTTTTGTAATAACCTGACTTATCATTTTGTATATTTGAGCTACATTCCCCTATTTGATGCTTCCCATGTGCTTAGTTGTTATTTTGTGACTTACGAGGATGATTGTTTTGGTTCCGGGAAGGTTTTGGAGTGAGTTAGAACACTTAGTTCCATTGTTAGAAGCTTAAGTTATATGAGTTAATCAAGGTTTGACTTTTGTGTTAACGATCTCAGGTTCGTATTTTGATCGTTCCAATAAGTTATGGTGATTTTGGACTTAGGCGTATTCCCGAATGGATTTGGAAGTTCCTAGGATGAGTTGGCTCTTTTCGCTGAATGTTGGCAATTTGAAAATTTAGAAATACTATAAGTTTCATCATGTGTTGACTTTTAGGCTATCAGGTTCAGATTGGTTCTTCGGGACTTGGAATAGGTCCATTTTGTCATTTGAAACTTATGTGCAGAGTTTGGTCTCATTCCAAGTTAGTTTGGTAGGAACTTGATGCTTGGTTGTGAATACTGAAGTTCTTGAATTTTAAGGCTTGTATGATGCATTTTGGTGTTTGATTTGAGGTTATGGGTGTTATTTTGATGTTTTGAGCTTGCGAGCGAGTTCATATGGGATTTATATCATTTTATGGATGTTTGGTGTGGGGCTCGAGGGACTCCAGTGAGTTTTGAATAGGTTTCAGATTAGTTTGGAGAAGTATAGATATTTGCTGGTGCTGCAGACCTTGCAGTTGCGAGGGTCTGCTCGCATTTGTGTTGCCACGCATTTGCAGAGTAAGGATCGCATTTGCGGTGTAGGATCCGTAGCACATGGAGTCCTCCTTCTCTATTTAGCTATCTTTATCTATTTATTTCCTTTTCAGGCAGGTGTTATTGTTCAACAAGGACTATTTACTCTCTTTAGATACTTGTGACATTGTGACACCAGTTGTTGGAATGTTGTGTGATAGTTGTGATGGCGTTTAGACCGTAGCTGTGACTATGTGTACCATGATACTATTTCGAGAATTCTTCTTCCTCATAACTTTGTTAATGTCTTAATATTAGACGTTAAATTATTAATGAGTGTTGGCTTGCCTAGTAAACGAGTTAGGCACCATCACAAACTTTGGTTGGAGTTTTGGGCCGTGACAAATTGGTATAAGATCTCTAGGTTCTAGGGGTCTCACAAGTCATGAGCAGGCCTAGCAGAATCTTGTGGTTTGGTACAGAGACATCAATATCCATCAGAGAGAGGCTATATGGCTTTAGAAACTTTTCCTTTCTTGATTCCTACTGTGCGTTGATTATTATTATGTAAGTCTAAATCTTTCAATTCTATTATATCAAAGATGGTGAGAATGCATGCAACATGTGTAGCAAATGATGGAAAGGCAGTGCCACCGGTTATATCTATGAGGGGTAGGGCCCGGGGTAGGGCCAAGGCCCCTGATAGGGGTCGCATAATTGCAGCGAGGGGCAGAGCACCTATCGGAGCCCGTAGACACACCAAGGCAGTCTCAGCGGATCCAGACGTGGATCAGATGAAGGATTAGATTATTGATGATCAGGTTAAAGCTCCAGTACTAGCTCATCATTGAGAGATTTTGTTGTTGCACCAGTATTTCAGGAGGCTATGACCAAGATGGTCAGTTTTATTGATGCATTGACTTAGGTCGGGATAGTTCCAATGGCCCCAGCCACATCCCTCTCTGGAGGGGGAATTAAGACCTTTGCCTCTCGTACTCTGGCGTAGGCATCATCGATGTTTCAGACACCGAGCGAGCAGCCTATTGTACTAGCTAGACTCGGGGTTTTGCCTGCTATGTTTCTAATATGCAGAAGAGGATGGAGAGTTTCCAGAGGTTATATCCTCCACACTTTGATAATGATGCTTCAGAGGATGCCCAAGATTTTCTAGACATATGCTATCTGATACTTTACAACTTGGGCTTGGTAGAGTCCAATTAGGTAGAATTCATTACGTTTCAGTTGAGAGGGGCTGCCAGGAGATGGTGGCTGACCTACGAGCTTGGTAGGATAGTAGGTTCACCTCATATTTCTTGGACTTAGTTCTCACACTTATTTCTGGAGAGGGTTAATCCTACACACCAGGAGGGATGAGTTGAGAGGCAAGTTTGAGCATCTTTAGACGATCACATGACTGTGACTTAGTGTGAGGCAATATGCACAGGGTTGTCTCATTATGCTGCTTTCTTGATCCCTATCAAGGTAGTGAAGGTGAGGCAATTCATCAAGGGATTGACTTATGGCATCAAGATTGCTATGGCTTGAGAGTTAGAGGTTAGGAATACTTTTCACCAGGCTGTGGAGATAGCTTGAAGGATCAAGCATATTCAAAGTCAGGAGAGAGAGGCCGTGATGAGGGATAAGAGGCATTGTTGTTCTGGTAGTTTCACTGGTAACTCATCTGGAGGTAGAGGCAATCATGGTAGACCATCCCATTCTGCACTACTGTAGCACGTGGAGCACTAGCTCGGTCATCTTTTAAAACTCCAGTTCCATCATCTTTTGGTGCTCTTCTAATGAGTTCGTATCATGCTTCATCTATTCAGGGTTCTCCCAGTGGATATTCATGTTATCAAGGTCAAATTTAGGTTCAGCAGCCTCAGTCAGCTAGAGGTTATTATGAGTGAGGAGAGTTTGGCCATGTGAGAAGGCATTGTCCAAGGCTTGCTAAAGGTGTAGATTCATATATTTCTCAGTCAGTGGTTCCTATACCAGTTTCTCCATTCCTTGCCCAGTCAGCAAGAGGAGAGGACTTGCAGTTAGAGGTCGCCCTAGAGGAGGAGACCAGATTTGTGGAGTCAGACTAGTAGTGGTCAAGCTCATTGCTATGCTTTCCCGGTAGACTCGAGGCAGTGGCCTCAGATGCAGTGATTGCAATTATAGTTTTTATTTGTCATAGAGATGCTTCTATACTGTTTGATCCGGAGTCTACCTATTCATATGCATCACCATATTTTTCTCCTTATTTGGATGTGCCTTGTGGTTCTCTTGATATTCCTGTCCATGTATCCACACTCATTGGTGATTCTATTTCGGTGAATTGCTTATATCGGTCTTGTGTTGTTCCCATTGGGATTATGAGGCTAGGGTTGATCTTTTGTTGCCAAATATGATATATTTTGATGTGATTTTTGATATGGATTAGCTATCTTTGTACCATGCTATTCTTGATTATCAAGCTAAGTGTTGGCTATGCTGGGGTTTACAAGGCTGGAATGGAAGGGCTCTCTGGTCACACTCTTAATAGAGTGGTTTCACTTTTTAAGGCTCAACAGATGGTTGAGAAGGGGTGTTTTGTATATATGGTTTATGCTAGAGATACTAGTGCTAATACTCATACTGTCGATTCAGTCCCAGTAGTGAGGGAGTTTCAGATGTGTTTCCTACTGACCTACCAAGCATGCCAAGATATTGATTTTGGAATTGACTTGGTATCAGACACTCAACCCATATCTATTCCAATATATCGCATGGCTCTATCTAAGTTGAAGGAATTGAATGAGAAGTTGAGGAATTATTGGATAAGGGATTCAACAGGCCGAGTATTTCTCCTTAGGGTGCGCCGATGTTGTTTGTGAAGAATAAGGATAGTGTAACGAGGATGTGCATTGATTACAGGTAGTTGAACAAGATCACTATCAAGAAGAAGTATCCATTGCCTCATATTGATGATTTGTTTGATCGAATTCAAGGTGTCAGGGTTTTCTCGAATATTGATTTAAGATGAGATTACCATCCGTTGAAGATTAGGGCTTCATACATCCTTAGGACAACTTTAAGGACCTGTTATGGATTATGAGTTTTTGGTGATATCTTTTGGTTTCATGAATTTGATGAACAATGTATTCTAACCATATTTGGATTCTTTATCATTATATTCATTGATGATGTCTTGGTATATTCCCATAGTAGGGAGGAGAATGAGCAGCATTTGAGGATTGTGCTTCAAATTTTGTGAGAGAAGAAGTTGTATGCTAAGTTTTCCAAGTGTGAGTTCTAGTTGAATTCAGTGGCATTCTTGTGCCACTTGGTGTCTAGTGATTGTATCAAGGTACATATGAAGAATATTGAGGTGGTTAAAGGTTGGCCTAGACCTTCTATAACTACATAGATTAGGAGTTTCTTGGGTTTGGCTAGATACTATTGTCAATTTGTGAAAGGATTTTCATCTATTACAGACACATTGACCAAGTCGATTTATAAAGGTGTTCCTTTTTTTAATAAACTGGCTGATAATTTTGTGTATTTGAGCCACATTCCCCTATTTGATGCTTCCCGTGTGTTTAGTTGTTGTTTTGTGACTTGCAAGGATGATTATTTTGGTTTTGGAAAGGTTTTGGAGTGAGTTGAAACACTTAGTTCCATTGTTGGAAGCTTAAGATATATGAGTTGATCAAGGTTTGACTTTTGTGTTAACGCCCTCAGGTTTGTATTTTGACGGTTCCATTAGGGTATGGTGATTTTTGACTTAGGCGTATGCCCGAATGTATTTAGAAGTTGCTGCGATGATTTGACTATTTTTGCTGAAAGTTGGCAATTTAAAGATGTAAAAATACTACAAGTTTGACCATGTGTTGACTTTGTGTCTATCAGGTGATTGTTGCATAGGGACTTGGAATAGGTCCATTTTGTCATTTGGAACTTGTGTTCGAAGTTTGGTCTCATTCCAAGTTGGTTTGGTAGGAATCAGATGCTTGGTTGTGGATATTAAAGCTCTTGAATTTTATGGTTTGCATGATGTGTTTTGGTATTCGATTTGAGGTTATGGGTGTTATTTTCATGTTTTGAGCTTGCAAACGAGTTCATATGAGATTTATATACTTGTATGGATGTTTGGTGTGGGCCCGAGGAATTCAGGTGAGTTTCGAATAGGTTTCAGATTAGTTTGGAGAAGCTTAGAATTTTGCAGGTGCTGCAGAGCTTGCAGTTGTGAGGGTCTGCTCTCATTTGTGTTGCCATGCATTTGCAGAGTAAGGATCGCATTTTCAATCTTAGGTTGTGAAGATAAACTTCGCATTTGCAAAGCTGGTGTCGCAAATGCGACATTTGCAATTGTGAAGGGAAGTCCATATTTGCGTCACTTGGTCGCATTTGCGAGCTTCCTGGTCGCAATTATGATATCAGAGGCGGAGGGATCCAGTTTGCATTTGCGATCCATTTCTCGCATATGCGAAACTTGGAATTGCAAAACCTTGGTCGCAATTGTGACTTCCACAACTTATTATTAAGAAGGGATTTTGGGACTTGTTCCAATTATCTCATATTTTGAACCCTAGACTTGGAGAGAGGCAATTGTTGAAGAGTATTTTCACATAAGGCTAGTAGGTAATTGATTTTCACTTGATTTTGATATTATATCTTGATTTCTCATGGATTTTTACACCTAAATTATGGAATTTGGAAGAGAATTTTTTTAGTTTTTTAATTATGTTTTGGAAAATAAAAATTTGGAGAGTTGAGGGTCGATTTCGACTCGGCTTTGGAATCTAGTCACATATTTGGACTCGTAGAGTTATGGGTAGTTGGGATTTACCCCTTGACTATGGTTTTGACCGTGTGGACCCGGGGTTAACTTTTGTTGACTTTTGGGGAATTGGGTAAAGATCAGAATTGACTATGGTTTTGACCGTGTGGACCCGGGGTTAACTTTTGTTGACTTTTGGGAAATTGGGTAAAGATCAGAATTGACTATGGGAATTAATTCCTATAACATTGTTTAATGCTATTGAGTTGTTCTTGGCTAGATTGAGCCGGACAGAGGTGACTTTTAAAGGAAAGGCTATTTTAGAGGATTGATTTGGGTGTATTAAGGAAAGTATCTCGCCTAACCTTGTGTGAGAGAATACCCCTTAGGATTTGGCCTTATTATCTGATTGTCTTAGGCTAAAAGCAATGCGTACGCGAGGTGATGAACATGTACACGTTTGCTATGTGTGGTGTTTGACAAGATTAGACCTTAGGCTTCTAATATGCCTTTTTTGATGTTATGCTCTATATGAAACATGCTTAATCACTTTGTGACTATATGAGCTTGATTGCTACAATTGACTTAGCCATAATCATGCTTTATATGTTGAACACCCATTCGTATTTTTATTATTGTCATGTCCTTGTGCACTTTGTTGATAAATTATGAGCTTACGTATTTGATGGTAATTTGGCATAGTTCATTGTGATTATTATGGCACATGTGGATATGTTGGGTGGATTGATCCCGTGTTGGAATGATGTCTTTGCCATGCGATTGTGATTATTGTTATGCACATGTGGCAAAATAAGGGTGGCATTTTTGGGTTTGTACATGTGACATAATAAGGGTGGAGATCTTGACTATGCGCATGAGGCGGAATAAGGGTGACATTTCTTGATTTCTTTGCACACGCAACAAAATAAGGACGGCAATTTGATGATGGTTATGTGGCGGACCCAGGGTGACATTCTTGATCATGCATATATTCTTTAAACTTCATCACGTATTTCAACGTTTAAGTCCTATTTGACATGCTGTCATATGCCTCTATTTTACCTAATTATTTGTTTGTAACAGATGAAGTTTTCCTATGATGAGTTATCATCACATGTTTTAACGAGATTGTTGGTTGTTTCCCGTTATTCTTGTTGCCAGTTATTGATATATTGCATAGGTTATTTGACTAGTGAGTATCATATGACTTGATACTTGTCACTACTCTACCGAGGTTAGTTTTAATACTTACACGGTACATATTGTCCCGTACTTATACTACAAATATACACCGATCCGGGTGCTGGAGCTAGCGGTCCTCGTAAGTGAGCTTGTGATATCTACGAGAGGATTCAAGGTAGTGCTGCACGGTCACCGCAGACTCTTGGAGTCCCCTTCTCTTATTTTTTCATATAGTTATTTTACTTTCAGAATGTATTGTACTTACTGAGACTCATTATGTATTCTGTCTAGAGCTCATGAGTCGGTATTACCTGGTTTTGGATAGTTGACTTATGTACCTATTGTTTGGCTTTATTGAGACATTTTCCCACAATTTATGTTAAGAATTCAGAGTTATTATATCATGTTTCAATGTTTTGTATCATTGTGTGCTTGGCTAACCTAGTCTTAGAGGTTAGGTACCATCATGGCCATTGGTGGAATTTTGGTAATGACAAGTTTGTATTAGAGCTCAAGGTTCATAGGTTCTACGAGTCATGTGCAAGTGTAGTAGAGTCTTGCGGATCGGTACAGAGACGTCTGTACTTATCTTTGGGAGTCTACCAGACTGTCAGATAACTTTTCTATCTTTCATTCTTTATCATGTGAATTTTTTTATTCCAAAGTTTGAATCTTTACTCTTTTATTCTCTCATAAATGGTAAGGACACGTTCTACTGGATCATGTTAGCAGGTACTAGCACCCCCTGTTAGCCACGGGAGGCCGGGGCCGAGGTAGTGGCTGAGGTGGGTCACATGCCACAGGTAGATCCCATGCTAGAGCAGCATCAGTGGAGCCACCAATATCTCCATTTAAGGAGTAGGAGGCCCAGCATGTTGATCATGCACCTGAGGGGCCTCTCGCTACACCCGGGCTTCAGGTGACTGGCTCACATCATGAGTATGTTTGAGATTGGCATAGGCAAGGTTGATTTCGGTTGCACCAACTACTTCACAAGTTGGGGGAGGAGCCCCGAATCCCACTGCACATACACCAGAGCAACTGGCTTATGCTTATCAAATACCATGTGTTATGCTAGTGCAACAAACAGTTACAATTCAGCATGAGGTAGGTCCAGTCGTGTTTGTTGAGGTGCAAAACAGGTTGGAGAGGTTTCAGAGACTTCGTCCTCCCCAGTTCTGCGGAGGGGCTTTTGAGGATGCACCAGATTTCTCGGATCAACGTCATTGCATTCTGCGTACTCTGGGTTTAGAGGAGTCAGGCAGGGTCAACTTTACTACTTTTAAGTTTACGAGGTCGGCATATAAGTGGTGGCACACTTACGAGGCGAGTAGGCCAGCTGGCGCACCACCACTTACCTAGTCTTAGTTCTCAGATATTTGATTGGGGGAGTTTATACCACAGACCTGCAAGTTCGAGCTGCGTAGTGAGTTTGAGTATTTACGCCAAGAGGGTATGACTGTGATCCAGTATGCTATGAGGTTTACATATTTATCCCGCCATGCATCTCCTTTTGGGATGGCGCAAGAGATTTAGGATGGCATGGGAGATAGTGACTGCATTTCATCAGGTTGTGGGAATTGCTAGGAGGTTAGAGCATATCTGTGGGCTAGAGAGGGAGGATAGGGAGGCTAAGAAGCCTCAAGGTTTTGGAGGATTTAGTGGCTCCTACTATGGGGGAAAGGTCTGTCTTGGTAGAGGATTTTTCAGTCGACCAGTTAAGTCTGCATTTCAAGTTTCACATAGTACTCCCGCTAGCCATGGATTTAGAGCACTCGTACTGGACAACCATCCTTTAGTGCACCTTCTACATGAGATTCTTATAATGGATATTTCAGTCATCCGGGGTAGACTTAGTTCCAGCAGCCACGCCAGTAGAGAGTTTGTTTTGAGTGTGGTGATACTAGACACATTGTGAGAGGTTGTCCCAAACTTCGGATGAGTGTACTTCAACAGGGTGCTTAGACTATGGTTCCCGCTCTAGATGCTACACTACTTGCACAACCAGCTAGAGGTGGGAAATAGGCAGGTAGAGGTAGTCCTAGAGGGAGAGGACATGATTGTTGTTGTGCTTTCCCTGGTGGGACTGAAGCGATCGCATTAGATGCAGTCATTATAGTCCAATCTGCTATAGAGATGCTTCAGTATTACTTGATTCGGGTTCACTTATTTGTTTATGTCATCCTACATTGGTTCATGTTTGGATATGTCTCGTGATTCTTTGGATATACTTATTTATGTGTCTATACTCGTTGGGGATTTTATTATGGTGGATCATGCCCACCGTTCTTGTGTGGTTTCTATTGGTGGCTATGAGACTAGGGTTGATATTCTATTGCTTAATATGGTAGATTTTGATGCGATTTTGGGTATGGATTGATTATCTCCGTACCATGTTCTTGATTGTCACGCTAAGGCCGTGACGTTGGCTATGTCGGGGTTGCTAAGGTTGGAATGGAGAGGTTCTTTGGGTCATTTTCCTAGTAGAGTGGTGTACTTTCTGAAAGCTCAAAATATGGTTGAGAAGGAGTATTTGTCATACTTAGATTTTGTTAGAAATGTCAGTGCTGATGCTCCAACGGTTGATTCAGTCCCCGTAGTGAGAAAGTTTCCAGATGTGTTCCCTATAGACATATCGGGAATGCCACCCGATAGGAATATTGATTTTGTTATCTTCTTGGCACATGTCACCCATATCTTTTACATTGTATCGTATGGCTCTAGGAAAGTTGAATGAATTGAAGGAACAATTGCAGGAATTGTTAGATAAAGGTTTCATCATGCCAAATATGTCGCCCTGGGGTGCACCAGTTCTATTTGTGAAAAAGAAGGATAGTTCCATGAGGACGTGCATTGACTATAGGTAATTAAATAAGGTTACCATCAAGAATAAGTATCCACTACCTCACATTAATGATTTATTTGATCAGCTTCTGGGTGCTAGGGTGTTCTCCAAGATTGTCTTGAGATTGATGTACCATCAATTGAATATTAGGCTTCGAACATTCCTAAGATGGCTTTCCGTACTCATTTTGGGAATTATGAGTTTTTAGTGATGTCTTTTGGCTTGACTAATGCACCGATAACATTTATGCATTTGATGAATAATGTATTTTAGCCTTATTTGGTCTCTTTTGTCATTGTGTTCATTGATGATATCCTAGTGTATTCTCGTAGATGGGAGGAGTACAAGTAGGCATTTAAGGATAGTGCTCCAGGTTCCGAGGGAGAAAATATTATATGCCTAGTTTTTCAAGTGTGAGTTTTGGTTGGACTTGGTGGAACTCTTGGGTCATGTGCTATCTAGTGATTGGATTAAGGTGGATCTGAAGAAGATTGAGACAGTTCAGAGTTGGCCCAGACCTTCTACCGCTACAGATATTCAAAGTTTCCTAGTTTTGGTTGGGTATCATCGCTGCTTTATGGAGGGGGTTTCATCCATTGCAGATTCAATGACCAAGTTGAATCAGAAGGATTCTCCATTTAGGTGGTCTGACGAATGTGAGGAGAGCTTTAAGAAGCTCAAGACTGACTTTTCTACAACTCCAGCCTTGATGATGCCATCAGGATCAGGGTCATATACTTTTTTATTATGATATTTTGTGTATTGTCCTTGGGTGTATATTGATGCAGGATGGTAGGGTGATTTCCTAGGCTTCATGTAAGTTGAAGCCCCATGAGAAGAACTATTTGGTGCATGATTTGGAGTTAGCAGCTATTGTGCACGTGCTTAAAATTTGGAGGCATTACTTATATGTCTTGTCTTGTGAGGTGTTTACGGATCATTAGAGTCTCCAACATCTGTTTAAACTGAACGATTTGAATTTGAGGCAGTGAAGGTGGTTGGAGTTGTTGAAGGATTATGATATCAGTATTCTCTATCATCTATGGAAGGCCAATGTAGTGGCAGACACCTTGAGTAGGAATGCAGAGAGCATGGGGAGTTTAACATTCATTCTAACTGTAAAGAGGACTTTAGCTATGGATGTTTCGACATTGGCCAACATATTGGTGAGATTGGATATTTTAGAGTCGAGCTGAGTCTTTGCTTATGTTGTATCTCAGTTTTCCTTATTTGAGCGCATTAAGGCTTGCCAGTATGATGATCCCCACTTTCTTGTCCTAAAGGACACATGGCTACACATTGATTCTAAGGAAGTGACTATTGGT
This sequence comes from Nicotiana tabacum, assembly GCF_000715075.1. NCBI lineage: Eukaryota > Viridiplantae > Streptophyta > Magnoliopsida > Solanales > Solanaceae > Nicotiana > Nicotiana tabacum. Next base: position 35,789,625 of record NC_134094.1, on the reverse strand, counting down.
GATTATGGTGTGTTGCGGATTCAGGATCGAGTGTGTGTTCCTAATATCGATGGCTTGAGAGAGTTAATTCTTGAGGAGGCTCAGAGTTCATGGTATTCTATTCATCCAAGTGACACAAAGATGTATTGTGACTTGAAGAAGCATTATTGGTAGAGGAAGATGAAGGACATTGTTGGGCATATTTCTAGGTGTTTGAATTGCCAACTAGTCAAGTATGGGCATCAGAAACCGGGTGGTTTGCTTCTGAAGATTCATATTCCGGAGTAGAAGTGGGAGCGCATTACTGTGGACTTTGTGATATGGTTTCCATGGACCTTGAGGAAGTTTGACGCCATTTGGGTCATTGTGGATCGATTGACCAAGTCGGTGCACTTAATTCTAGACAAGACTTTCTACACTTCAGAGCAATTGTCTAGGATCTACATTAAGAAGATTGTTCGCTTGAATGGTGTACCTTTTTCTATCATCTCAGTCCGCGACACTCAATTTACTTCACACATTTGGAGGATGGTTTAGCGTGAGTTGGGCATGTAGGTTGAGTTGAGTACAGTATTTCACTCTCAGACGGACGGACAACCCGAGCAGACCATTCAGATCTTGGAGGCTATGTTGAGGGCATGCATTATTGATTTCGAAGGCATGTGGGACTAGTTTTTACCTCTACCAGAGTTTGCCTACAACAATAACTATCTGTCTAGTATCCATATGGCTCTATATAAGGCCTTATATGGGAGGCAGTCTCATTCTCCTGGTTGGTTGGTTCAAGCCCAACCAGGCTAGGTTATTAGGCACAGACTTGGTCCATGATGCTTTAGATAAGATGAAGTTGATTCAGTATAGGTTTTACACAGCTCAGCCTAGGCAGAAGAGTTATGTGGACCGGAAGGTTCCTAAAGTGGATTTCATGGAAGGTGTCACGACCCAAAACCCACTACAGGTCGTAATGGCGCCCAACATCGCCGTTAGGCAAGCCAACGATGAACTACCAAATTAATTGTTCATTTTATTATTTTCTAAATCATGAATCTTATTAGATAGAGAGATCGATGCATCAAAAAATATAGATAAGTATGGTTTAAGTAAAATATAAAGTAAAAGTGACTCAATGGTAAGCAAAATCATGAACAAATTCTAGAACACCCCAAAACCTGGTGTCACAAGTACATGAACATCTACTAGGAAGTAAGATAACAATACAACATCTGTCTGGAATACAAGATAGATAGGATAATGTAAATAATTATGATGGAGACTCCGTATGCTGCGGATCGTAACATAGGATGCAGCTCACCGTAAAGTCCCCGCAATATCTGCTCCTTCGCGCCCACAAGACCACTAGAAATATATATTTGCACAATAAGTGCAAAAGTATAGCATGAGTACGTAAATCAACGCGTACCCAGTAAGTATCTAGCCTAATCCCGGAGAAGTAGTGACGAGGGGTCAACATCGACACTTACTTGTAGTCCAATAAATCAAGTACAGTAGAAAGTAAATAAGTATGAAGCATGGTAATTAAACAATGAAAGAAAATATCAGTACATGATATGATCCTCATCTGAACAGTAAACACAAGTCCTCAAATATCACTTACCTCCTCAAATAGAGTATATAATGCGGTCCCTACCAGATAGGTCATCACAACTCAAGTGAGGAAAACTCACGGATACGCTGGTTTCTTGTCAAATATTACGCACGATTCTGCCAAGGCGAACGACCCGATCCCATAAGAGTATTTCATAAAGTTGCCAAGGCAAACTGCCCGATCCCATAGGAGTATAATACATGATACTACTGAGGGGAATGACCCGATCCCATAAGAGTGTGTTACATGATACTGCCGAGGTGAATGACCCAATCCTATAAGAGTGTGTTACATGATACTGCCGAGGTGAATGACCCAATCCTATAAGAGTGTGTTACATGATACTGCCGAGGCAAACGACCCGATCCCATAAGAGTATTTCATAAAGTTGCCGAGGCGAACATTCCGATCCCATAAGAGTATTTCATAAAGTTACCGAGGCGAACGACTCGATCCAATAAGAGTGTGTTACATGATACTGCCGAGGCGAACAACCCGATCCCATAAGAGTGTGTTACATAATACTGCCGAGGCGAACGACCCGATCCCATAAGAGTGTGTTACATGATACTGCCGAGGTGAATGTCCCGATCCCATAAGAGTATTTCATGAAGTTGCAGAGGAGAACGACCCAATCCCATAAGAGTGTGTTACATGATACGGCCGAGGCGAACGGCCCGATCCCATTAGAATATGAAGATTTTACGGGTCTTTGACCCCACTCACGAATATACGTGTGAGTTATGAGATTTAAGAAAAACTTTGCAATGAGTACGCACAACGCGGAGAAATTCATAAGGGAAGCACAAATTATTCACCGGATTATCAAATAGCTCGTCAAGTATCTAAAATAGCGCCAAACTACGAACACGTCTGAATTATACTTAAACATTCCGAAATGACGCCAAACTTTACGTACAAGTCATAAATCATGATACGAAGCTATTCCAAGGCTCAAAACCCCAAACGGACATCGATAATACCAAATTCCACTTCAAACCAAACTTAGGAAATTCTAAAACCTTCGAATTGCCACTTTCCAAAATAAGCGCCAAAATGCTCCCGGACCACCCGATACTCAATACGAACATACACCAAAGTCCTAAATCATCATACAAACCTATTGGAACCTTCGAATCCCGATTACGAGGTTGTTTACTCAAAAGTCAAACCTTGGTCAACTCTTCCAACTTAAAGCTTCCAAATCAAGAGTTTTTCATCCGAATCAACTCCGAACCTCCCCGAAATTCAATTCTGACCACACGTACAAGTCATAAAAGATGAAGTGAAGCTACTCAAGGTCTCAAACCGCCGAACAACATGCTAGAGCTCAAAACGACCAATCGGGTCGTTACATTCTCTCCCACTTAAACATACGTTCGTCCTCGAACGTGCCAAGAACCATTCCAGAGTTGGCCAAAATCATTGTTTAGCACCCCGTCCACCTACCCGTGCAATCACAACCCATATGAGCACATTTTCTCGAGCCATACTGAAGATCCTTCCCGCTACCTTAGCCCACAAGACTTAGAACCAAATTCCAACATCCAAAATCCTCTACGAGGCCTGATTCTAACATACGAACACTGTATCAATCTCAACCCGTTGTACCTAATATGAACATGTACCCATGCTGAAATCACACAATGCACCGCATAATTCGTATGCCTATAATAACATCCCCCAATCGTAGAAGCTACAAATTCACAATCCCGATGCCCAGATTATACCTCATAACACGCATAATCCCTGATCCAACCCTCACGATATTGTAACGATGAGAGCGACCAGTAGAAGCTCATAACCACCTGCCAAATCAATAACTCATGGAGTCACTCTGCTTGACAAGAATCATTACCTTATTCTTAACTGAGTAGTGACATTTTCTCTTTAATATACCTTACAAGTGGTCGTACAATTCGGAACAACTCCTCCAGAGTCCATGACCAAAGGAATAGAGCTCCCCTCAGGCGTAAACTCTCCCATTAGAGACATTACTAGAATCTCCATACCCGATTTCGATCCCTAACAATCAAATGACTAACACGTCACACTTATACGATCTTCTCGTGGGATATACTCTCACAACCTTCCGCACCAGGTAGAAAAATCTGAACATCAATGGCCATCGACCATGCTATTTCTATAGTACTAGCCAAGCATCCGCATTTCAATACCCGACACTCCTACCACAAAACATACCATCCTCAGGCTGCCCGAAAATAGTGCCAGCATACTCTAAACATATGAAGTCTCTCCACAGCTATTTTGAGCTCGTGATGTTCCTGTCAAAACTGGATCGCAACCTTGATCCTCAAATTCCAATTCCATACCGCTCACTGCACCTATCATGCTGCTACGTGAGCGTACATGAATTTCATCATTACTCCTGAACCACTAGTAGAATAAACATTTCATCGGCTAGAACCATTCACTTAACTCATTTTAGAAGAAGAATGGCGACACACAACCAACTTCCCATAGCCGCAAAAGACATAGAACTCAAGTCATGTTCTAAACTATCATATTTCTTCCGGGACCTATTACACATAATCAAAACCATCAGAATAAAATACCTCCAAATCAATCAAAATACGAAGGCTGTCAAGCCCTCACGTACAACCGCAAAACACCCGTATTTCCTAACACACCGAAGGAACTGATCATTTCCACAACCATGTTCATTCAAGCCATTACTAACTGACTCAACTTCTCCCAATATACTCTCGATTTGCCTTTGAAATAATTGTTCTATTCAAACACATAATAGACCTCAAACAACACTCATCCCGAGTGACCCATATCATAAGACCACATCATCTCAATACCCATAAGCCATTTCCTACCCTCCTCATACAGTCTATAGTAACTCCAACTGATAGATGATTACATCTTCTATGAATCCGAAGCTGTTTCTCCCATTTTTCTAACACTCCACCGCAGACCCATTGATAAGATAGAAATGCTCCAAGTACACTTCACAGTATACTACAAAACCCAATCCTCAGCCACATAACGAACATGAAAATCCTTAAGCACCACACCTAAAATATTGAATCCACTAGAACCATTGTTGAGAGTCACCCACTCTAGTCTAGTATCGATTATTTAACTAAACCACTAGAGCTCCGTTAGCATATGAGCACTCCAATGAAGCAACCAGATGAATACTTTCCCTTGTACATCACATCCATCAAATACCATGCTCAAATTACCCTGATATTTTCTTCATTTATTAATAACTAATCCACCAACGTACTGATAACCCAAAACTGCAAAGGCACATCATCATAGATGCTGCCCCCCACCCCTAGATTTAAGCCACAATTACATAATTCCATAAGTCACATTGACTCCTCCTACTCAGTTACCATGATCTCGCACCATTGCTCAACCAACGTTTTCCTAAGTTCTTGTTGCACTAATCATAACACATCCCGAAACAATTGCTCACTCAACTTCCTAACAGTCATACCATCTTCTTCAAGCGATCCCCAACTCACATTCGTAGTACATAATTCATGTTGGATAGAAAAAAATTTCTTCAGAGGGCCTTTACTTAAAATCACGAAACTTCTAACACCTCACAGGAGATAGCCCACCTGTGTAACCCCATTTCTACATCTTCTAACGACGTTGCCCTGATTAGATTACCATCACCACAAAATCGTTAATCCTTCTGAGTCCGCACTCACCCACTAGTCGAAAGCTCCCGCTTGTTCGCATCAACACCAAATGAAGGTCTAGTGATGCATCCAGAACTCAAAGTCATATTAAATCCCAAGCAAACTCTCTTCCGTCATATTCAAACTTCCCCAGTACAGTAGAAACTATCCCAAATGAGATTTATAAACTTAGTCATTATCCACCATGATCCCCAAATCGCTCTAAACTTTCTCAAAGCATGTGGAAATCCTACCACAGAATCCATACGCTACTTTGCCACTCCCACTTTAGTTAAACCATCTCCTTAAGAAATTTCTCAGCCTTTTTTATTCGTACTTGACCTGCTAGCAATTCAACATCCACGAGATACCTCCCACCATGTCGTTCCTCATCCTTCGCTACGCAAATACTACCTCAAATCAAAATCCATATCTGTAGCATCCGAACTAATGAATTTCCACCAACTCTAAGCCTCCATAAAGACCATATTTCTCGAGCCATCAATACTAGAATTACTGATTCGACCCCGAAACTACCTTACACTGCCATCTCTAATAATCGCTACTCAGGCACCATCCCGCAACACCCTGCCTCGAAGGCAATTCAAAGGATACCATAACACCGATAGACTTAATGAATTCCAACAAGGATGCGTACAACACATCACAAATAAGACTTCCACCACGTTCAAAAATATCAAGTCTCGCTACCCCATCAACCAAAGTCTGAACACCCATAGTCCAATTGCTTTTTCTCCTCTAGAATTAAATGCCGAACCTCTAAACCATGCACTTAGAAATCCTCATTTCGAGTCATTCACTGCCTCGACATGTAAATAAGCACCTGATGCGATAATAACATATGAACATCATAATAATTTGCGCATAACCTCAAAACCATAAGCAATACTAACATTGGGCTGAAACATCTGAACACCTTCCACAAGGCAACGATAATAGCTCGCTCGAATACGTAGGGAGAAATATCCTGCACCATACTTGGAGTACCACTACAACTCTTCGATGCCTAATTGATAACAAGCGCTCAACATCGTATAAGAATGAGTAGGAAGGAAATAAAGGTATAAGCGTCAATGGAATCGAATCGCATGATGAGGAATCAAGATGGGAAGTGCTCCTAACCGCCCTGTAGCATCTCGAAGATGAGTACAGACGTTCCGTACTGATCTGCAAGACTCTACTAGACTCACTCATGACTGGTGAGACCCAAGTGAAACTAAATCTCTAATACAAAGCTGTCACGACCCAGAACTCACTACAGGTCGTGATGGCGTCCAACATCGCTGTTAGGCAAGCCAATGCTGAACTACAAACTTAATTGTTTATTTTATTATTTTTGAAATCATGAATCATATTAGATAGAGAATCGATGCATCAAAAAGCATAGATACGTATGATTTAAGTAAAATACAAAGTAAAAGTGTCTCAATGGTAAGCAAAATCATAAACAAATTCTAGAACACCCCAAAACCCGGTGTCGCAAGTGCATGAGCATCTACTAGGAAGTACAATAACAATACAACATATGTCTGGAATATAAGATAGATAGGATAATGTAAAATAATTATGATAGAGACTCCGTATGCTGCAGATCATAACATGGGATGCAGCTCACCATAAAGTCCCCACAATAGCAATGCCTTCGCGCCCAAAAGACCACCAGAAATATATACGTGCACAATAAGTGCAAAAGTGTAGTATGAGTACGTAAAACAACTCGTACCCAGTAAGTATCTAGCCTAATCCCAGATAAGTAGTGACGAGGGGTCGACATCGACACTTACTAGTGGTCCAATAAATCAAGTACAGTAGAAAGTAAACAAGTATAATGCATGGTTATTAAACAGTGAAAGCAAATATAGGTACATGATACGATCCTCATCTGAACAGTAAACACAAGTCTTCAAATATCGGTTACCTCCTTAAATGGAGTATATAATGTGGTCCTACCAGGTAGGTCATCACAACTCAAGTGAGGAAAACTCACGGATACGCTGGTTTCTTGTCAAATATTACGCAAGATTCTGCCAAGGAGAATGACCTGATCCCATAAGAGTATTTCATAAAGTTGCCAATGCGAACTGCCCGATCCCATAGGAGTGTGATACATGATACTGCTGAGGCGAACGACCCAATCCCATAAGAGTGTGTTACATGATACTGCCGAGGCGAATGACCCGATCCCATAAGAGTGTGTTACATAATACTGCCGAGGCGAACGACCCGATCTCATAAAAGTGTGTTACATGATACTGCCGAGGCGAACGACCGATCCCGTAAGAGTATGTTACATGATACTGCTGAGGCGAATGACCCGATCCCATAAGAGTGTGTTACATGATACTGCCGAGGCGAACGAACCGATCCCATAAGAGTGAGTTACATGATATTGCTGAGGTGAACGGGCCGATCCCATAAGAGTGTGTTCCATGATACTGCCGAGGCGAATGACCCGATCCCATAAGAGTATTTCATGAAGTTGCCAAGGCGAACGGCCCGATCCTATTAGAATATGAAGCTTTTATGGGTCTTTGAATCCACTCACGAATGTACGTGTGAGTTATGAGATTCAAGAAAACATTCCTATGGATGCACACAACGCGAAAGAAATCAGTAAGGGAAGTGCCACTTCTACGGCTGAACAAGTAACTTGTCAAGTATCTAAAATAGCGAGTCCATTGCTTTATGCGAGTCTAGTCTCAGGTCATAATGCGAATTAAAGCAATTAAACAAGCAAGAATAATGCAAATAATACAATTAAAGCATAACGTGAGTCTAAGCCTACCTAGACATAATCTGGAATTCTAGCATACGCACAGACACTCGTCACCTCATACATGCGTAGCTCCCACAACCTGTAGCACATAACAAATATAACACCTATGAGGTAATTTCACCTTCACAAGGTTAGACAGAAGACTTATCTCACTCCGAAATCCAATAGCCGACTCAGGAATTCTAGCATACGCATGGACACTCGTCTCCTCATACGTGCGTAGCTCCCACAAAATGTAGTACATAATAAATATAACACATACGGGGTAATTTCCCCCTTACAAAGTTAGACATGAGACTTATCTCGCTCTGATGTCCGATAACCGACTTCAATGCCATTCTAACACCTCAATCCAACGCCAAACGATCTGAAACTAATCAAATAACATGCAAAACAATCAAAATATACTCCAATACTCATAATTTAACAAAAGAAATAAATTCCCAACTCCTCAAGAAAAGTCAATTAAGTCAACCCCGGGCCCGCGAGTTTGGATTTCAAAAATTATCAAAAATAATTATTAACCATAATTTATATAGTTTATATTCCGAAAATCATCCAATTTTGTCCATGAATTGACCGTCAAATCAAGGATTTACCATCTAATAACTTTGGGGCTCAAAACCCCAATTTCTACAATCCAAACACGGATAAAAATGATAACCAACGAAACTATTCATGGAAAAACATCAAAATAAAGGTCAGATATTTACCCCCTTGTTGAGACGAGAACAACACCGTGACAATCACCTCAAACGGAGCTCTAGAACTCAAGATATGCTCAAAATACTAAAATGCTCGGTCTGTCCATTTAAAACACTATCCAGGCAATTTTTGTTCTTCGCCTTCGCGGGACACCCTTGCATTCGCGAAGAGCACATTTTCACATTGACTGGTCAACCTAAATTTCTTTCTTCGCATTTGCGAAGAACAAAGTCCGCATCAGAAACCAACAATCTCTCTCGACATGGAAATGGGCATAACTCTGTCATACGACCTCGGAATTCAACGAATCTTGTTGCTATGATTCCATAATTACGATATGGATCTAATGGTTCAATATAATCACAAATCAAAGGTCATTTTCTCTATATTATACCATTTATGTCCAGAGAAATGATGTTGAAACATCAAATAAGAGCGCGATACAGCTCATACACATCCGAAACACACCCGAGACTCCCGGGACCCTGTCAAATTACACAAACCAGTCCCAAAACATAACACGAACCTAATAGAGGCCTAAACTAATACCAAACAACATCAAAACCATTAATCAATGATCAAAATCATCCTTTTAACTTTCAAATAGTCAAACTTAAACGAAGGCGTTCGAATTACAGTTAAACATTCCAAAATGACGCCGAACTTTACGTACAAGTCATAAATCATGATACAAACCTATTCCAAGGCTCAGAACCCCAAACAGACATCGATAACACCAAAGTACGCTTTCAACCAAACTTAGGAAATTCTAAAACCTTCGAATTGCCAACTTTCCACAATAAGCGTCGAAATGCTCCCGGACCACCCGATACTCAACTCGAATATACGCCCAAGTCCGAAATCATCATACGAACATATTGGAACCTTCAAATCTCGATTCCGTAGTTGTTTACTCAAAAGTCTAACCTTGGTCAACTCTTCCAACTTAAAGCTTTCGAATTGAGAATTTTCCATCCGAATCAACTTCGAACCTCTCAAAATTTAGTTCGACCACAGATACAAGTCATACAACATGAAGTGAAGCTACTCAAGGTCTCAAACCACCGAACGACATGCTAGAGCTCGATCCAGACTGAATATCCTTCCCGCTACCTTAGCCCACAAGCCTTAGAACCAAATTCCAACATCTGAAATCCTCTACGAGGCCTGATTCTAACATACAAAGACTGTATGAACATGCACCCATGCTGAAATCTTGATGCCTATAGTATACCTCATAACGCGCATAAGCCCCGATCCACCCTTCGCGATATTGCAATGAGGAGAGCGACTGGTAGAAGCTCATATCCGCCTGCCAAATTAATAACTCATGGTGTCACTCCACTTTTCAAGAACCATTAACTCATTCTGAACTGAGTAGTGACATTTTCTATTTAATATACCTTACAAGAAGTCGTACAATCCGGAACAAACCCCCACTGTCCACAAACAAAAGAATAGAGCTCCCCTCAGGCCTAAACTCTCCCATTAGAGACAGTACCGGAATCTCCACACCCGATTTCGATCCCTAACAACCGAATGACTAACACATCACACTTATACGATCTTCTCGTGGGATATACTCCCATAACCTTCCGCACCAGGTAGCAAAATCTAAACATCAATGGCTATCGACCATACTATTTCTATAGTACTAGCCAAGCATCCGCATTCAATACCCAACACTCCTACCACAAAACAGACCATCCTCAGGCTGCCCGAAAATAGTGTCAGCATACTCTGAACATCTGAAATCTCTCCCCAACTATTTAGAGCTTGTGACATTCTTGTCAAAACTGGATCGCAACCTTGATCCTCAAATTCTAATTCCATACCGCTCACTGCATCTATCATGCTGCTACGCGAGAGTACATGAATTTCATCATAACTCCTGAACAACTAGTAGAATAAACATTTCATCAGCTAGAACATTTCACTTAACTAATTTTAGAAGAAGAATCGTGACACATAACCAACTTCCCATAGCTGCAAAAGACATAGAACTCAAGTAGTGTTCTAAACCGTCATATCTCTTCTGGGACCCATTTACACATAATCAAAACCATTAGAATCAAATACCTCCAAATCAGTCAAATTACGAAGGCTGTCAAGCCTGCACGTACAACCGCGAAACACCCGTATTTCCTAACACAGTGAAGGAACTGATCATTTCCACAACCATGCTAATTCAAGCCATTACTAACTGACTCAACTTCTCTCAATATACTCTCGACTTACCTTTGAAATAGTAGTTCTATTCAAACACATAACGGACCTCAAATAACACTCATTGTGAGTGACCCATATCACAAGACCACATCATCTCAATACCCATAAGCCATTTCATACCCTCCTCATACAGTCTATAGTAACTCCAACTGATACACCTCACTGATTACATCTTCTATGAATCCAATGTTGTTTCTCCCATTTTTCTAACACTACACCGTAGACCCGTTGATAACATAGAAATTATCCAAGTACACTTCACACTCTACTACAAAACCCAATCCTCAGCCACATAATGAACCTGAAAATCCTTAAGCACCCCACCTAAAATCTCAAAACCACTAGAACCATTGTTGAGAGTCGCCCACTCTAGTCCAGTCCCACCAAACCACTAGAGCTCCCTTAGCATATGAGAATTCCAATGAAGCAACCAGATGAATACTTTCCTTTGTACATCACATCCATCAAATCCCCTTCTCAAATTACCCCTGATGTTTTCTTCCCTTAGTAATAACTAATCCACGAACATACTGATAACCCGAAACTGCAAAGGCACATCATCATAGACGATGGGCTCCCCCCTTAGCTTTAAGCCACAATTACATAATTCCATAAGTCACAATGACTCCTCCTCCTTAGTTACCATGATCTCACACCATTGCTCTACAAAATTTCCCTTAAGTTCTTGTTGCACTAATCATAACACATCCGTAACAATTGCACACTCGACTTCCTGAAAGTCATACCATTTATTCAAGCGATCCCTAGCTCACATCGTAGTACATACTTCATGTTGGATAGAAAATAAAGTTCTTCAGAGGGCCTTTACTTAAAATCATGCAAAATCTGACACATCACAGGAGATAGCCTACCTGTGCAACCCCATATCGACATTTTCCAATGACGTTACCCTGAATAGATTACAAACACCAAGAAATCAGTTAATCCTCCTGAGTCCACAATCACCCACCGGTCAAAAGCGTCGCTCGTTCACATCAACACCAAATGAAGGTAGAGCGATGCATCCAGAACTTGAAGTCATATTACATCCCAAGCAAACTCTCTTCCATCATATTCAAACTTCCCAGTACAGTATCCACCATCCCTAATGAGATTTATAAACATAGTCATTGTCCACCATGAACCCCAAATGGCTCTAAGCATTCTCAAAGCATATGGCAATCTTACCGCAAAATCCATACGCTACTTTGCTAATCCCACTTTGGTTAAACCATCTCCTTAAGCAACTTCTCGGTCTTTGTTGTTCGTACTTGACCTGCTAGAAATTCAACTTCCGCGAGGAACCTCCCACCATGTCATTCCTCATCCTTTGCTGCCCAAATACTACCTAAAATCAAATTCCATCTCTGTAGCTGTAATGACCCGGTCGGTCGTTTTGAGCTCTAGCGTATCATTTGGAAGTTTGAGACCTTGAGTAGCTTCACTTCAGGTATTAAGACTTGTACGTGTGGTCAGAATACAATTTTGGGAAGGTCAGAGTTGATTTGGATAGAAAATTCTAATTGCAGAAGTGTTGAGTTGAAAGAATTGACTAAGGTTTGACTTTTGAGTAAACAACCTCGGAATAGGTATTTAAAGTTACAATAGGTTCGTATGATGATTTTTGTCTTAGGAGCATGCCCGGATGTTGATTTGGAGGTCCGTAGGTCATTTCAGCGTTAATTGGCAAAAATTGGAAATTTGATGATTTTTGGAAAGTGTGACCGCGAGTGAACTTTTTGATATCATGATCGGATTCCGATTCCAGAAGTTGGAGTAGGTCCGTAGTTCCAATTATTACTTGTGTGCAAAATTTGAGGTCAATCAGACCTGATTTGATAGGTTTCGACGTCGAATATAGAAGTTTGGAGTTCTAAAGTTCATTAAGCATGAATTGGGTGCGATTCATGATTTTAGCATTGTTTGATGTTATTTAAAGGCTCGAATAAGTTTTTATAGTGTTTTAGGACTTGTTGGTAGGTTTGTTTGAGGTCCCAAGGGCCTCAGGGTAGTTTCAAATGGTTAACGGATCAAGTTGAAGCTTAAAGAATGGCTGAAGTGCCCCAGTTCTGGTGCAATCGCACCTGCACATTTTGGGCCGTAGGTACGGCTCTGTAGAAGCGGCCATCAAGCCGTAGAAGAGAAATTTAGACTGCCCAGCTAAGACCGCAGATGCAGTCAGAGTCCCGTAGAAGCGGACTCGCGGAAGCGAGCATTTGGCCGCATCTGCGCGTCCGCAGATGCGGAGGCAAGATCGCAGAATCGGATGGGCTGGCCTGGGCTGTGGTGAAAAGGGTGAAAATATCCTTTTGGTGTGGTTGAACTCAATATCGAATGGGTGTTCGTATTTTGTGACTTTTACCCGATTCTGAGATGTGGGTCCGGGTCGACTTTTGGGGTGATTTTTTAATTCCTTGTTAAAGTCATAATTTCATTATTTAGATTAGTTTCTTATAATTATATTTATAGTATGTAATTGCTTCTGGCTAGATTTGGGTCGTTCGGAGTCGGAAAGTCGAGGAAAAGGCATTCTTATCGATTAATTGAACGAGATTTGAGGTAAGTGACTTGTCTAACCATATGTGGGGGAAACTCCCCTTAGGTTTTGGTACTGTTATGGTATTTTCAATATGTGAAGGCTGTTTACACGAGTTGACGAGTGAGTACTCGGGTTAAATGTTGAAAAATCTGGTTCTTGCCGAGTTGTTTTTTTAATTCCTTAATTGAGTTGCTCTAGCATGTGTAATCATCATGTTTAGCTTAATGTCACATGTCTACGTGTCTTAACTCTTACTTGCAATTTGTGCCACATGCTTAGTTGAATTACCTGCTTCCTTAATTTTGCATTCAACCTCTGACTGTAGGATTCCTTGCTGTAAATTTGTTGTTCCATAGGTTATGAGTTGTGTATTTACTTTTAGGACTACGAGGCGGTACCTAGGGAGCACCCTTGTTGCATATTTACTTTTGGGACTACGAGGCGGTACCTCGGGAGCTCCCCTATTGTGTATTTACATTTGGGACTACGAGGCGGTACCTCAAGAGTGCCCCTATTGTTTACCTCTATTTGTTGTGTTGTTACCTTTTTGTAGTTTCTCTTTGTTGAATTTTGTGTCATTTCATTATATTATTATATCTTCTACCTTGTTTCTTTTTTATTCCAGTAGGGCCCTGACCTGACCTCGTCACTACTTTACCGAGGTTAGACTTGGCACTTAGTACGTGCCCTTGTGGTGTACTAATACTACACTTCTGCACATCGTTTTGTTCAAATCCAGGTACTGTTTACCAGACCAGGTACCAGTGAGCTAGCCGTACGTGGAGACTTCAAGGTACATCTGCCAGTGTCCGCAGACCTCGGAGTCCCACTCTATATTTATGATGTTGCTTTCTTTATTTTCATTAGACTCTGATGTATAGACACTTAGTATTTTCCTCTTTAGAGCTTGTGACTTATTTCTTCCGAGTTTTGGGAGTTATAATTATTTTGAATCGCAGATATAGTTATTTCATATGTTGAGGTTTGAGTTTCAGTTTTATATTTATTTATTCCGTAAACATTTTAGGCTTACCTAGTCTCAGAGACTAGGTCCAACGCGACATCCCACACAGGGAAATTGGGGTCGTGACAAGTTGGTATCAGAGCTCTAGGTTCATAGGTGTTATGAGTCATAAGAAGGTTTAGTATAGTCTCACAGATCGGTACAGAGACATCTGTACTTATATTCGGGTGGCTATGAAACTATTAGGAAATACTTTGATTTCCTCACCGTGCGATTTGATTCCTTTGGGGCTTATGCCTTTATTTCCTTCCTACTCAATCTCAGGCGACGTGAAGCGCTTGTTATCAATTGGGCATCGAAGTGTTGTAGTGGTACTGCAGATATGGTGCAAGATGTTTTCCTTACGTGTTCGAGTAGGCTATTATCATTGCCTTGCGGAAGGATGTTCTGTCATTTCAGTTCAGTATCTGTACTTCCTATGGTTTTGAGGCTATGCACGGATTGCTATGATGTACATGCATTGTTATCTCATAGTGTTGGTGTAATGGTAGGGTGCCTATCTATGTGTCGAGGCAGTGAATGACTTGAAAGGAGGATTTCTCAATGTATGATTTAAAAGTTCGGCATTTAATTCCAGCGGAGAAAAGGAAATCGGAATATGGATGTTCAGGCCTTGGTTGATGAAGTGATGAGACTTGATATTTTTGGGCATGGTGGAATCCTCATTTGTGATGTGGTGTCATCATCCTTGTTGGAACTCATTAAGGTTCGCCAGTGTTATGGTCTTTTTCGATTTACCTTTGGGAAAGGACGTTGGGAAGTGGCGCCTAAGAAGTGGTGTTCAGAGATAGCAGAGTGTAGCGGTTTCAGAAACGAATTGGTGTTTCTAGTGTTGATGGCTCGAGAACGAAGATCTTCTAGGAGGTTGGGAGTTGGTAGCGATTTATCAGTTCGAGTGATACAAGTATGGATTTTATTTGAGGCAACATTTGGGAGGCAAAGTATGAGGGAGGACATGGCGGGAGGTGTCTCATGGTGGTTGAATTTCTAACAGGTCAAGTATGAAAAACAGAGGTCGAGCAGTTACTTGAAGAAGATGGTTTAACCGAATTGAGAGTGGCGGAGTAGCATGTAGATTCTGTGATAGGGTAGCTACATGCCTTGAGAAGGTTCAGAGCGATTTGGGAGTCATGGTGGAAAGTGACTAGGTCTACGGACCTTATTTGAAATAGTGGCTACTGCACTGAGGAACATTGTATATGGCAGAAATGGGTTTTCTAGAAATGAAGAGGGGTGTGAAAACTTGATTGTCGTGGGACGCAACATGACTTCGAGTTTGGAATGTATTGTCGGACTTTCAGTTAATGTCAATGGGGAATGAACGGACTTGTACAACTGGTGGATGAGCACGGGCTTAGGAGGGTTTACTGATTTAACTAGTTGTACCCAGTACAACGTCGTTAGGAGATGTCGGTATGGAATTTCACAGGTGGCTGATAATATGCGATTATGGCTGATAATTCCTAATGTTCATGAAAGGTTTAATAAGAAACTACAAGAAATTTGGCGGGTTGACGGTGTGACATCATGGTAATTGAGAAGGGGAAATCTTTGTGGGTTCTAGGTTTATAATTTGTAGCTTAAAGCTAACTGGGGGAGCTCCACCGTCTACGATGGGATCGCGTGGTTGTCTACTGGTGCGGGTTTTGGTTATCGGTGCATTGGTGGGTTATTATGACTAAGAAAATAAAAACATAAGGGGTAATCAGGGCAAAGAACTTGATGGATGTGTGCTCCATTTGGCCTTATTTATTCATGTTTAGGTTTTTGGGAAGACCCGGAGTTTATGCTTCTTGTGGAAGTGATGTACAAGGAAAAAAGTTCAGCCGGTTGCTTCTCTAAAAGGTTGTTCATGTGCTACAGCGCATTGGAGTTTGATTGTATTCGGGACCAGGTCAGAGTGGGTGACTCCCAACAGCGGTCCTAGTAGGTTCAAGAATTTAAGTGCATAGCCTAAGGATTTCGGGTCCGTGGTGTACTTAAGGATCGAGTTTTCGCAGTGGATTATGAACGGGACTTGGAATATTCTATGTTATCATCGGGTATGCGGTGTAGTATTAGAGGAAAAGAAGAAATAGCTTCGGATTCGTGGAAGGTCTTGCAGAATGGGTGTACCATTCGGAGATGCTATTGTGCGCATAAGGAGAGAATGAGATGGTTCAAGAGTATTGAGACGATATGGTCTCGTGATGCGGGTCACTCGGGATGAGTGCGGATTTGGTTCGTTACGTTTGGGAATGGAGCTACTATTATTTCTAAGGAAAGTTTAGAGTAATTTGGAAGAAGTTGGGTCAGTTTGTAATGATTGAATCAGCATAATTATGGCAATGATTAGTACCTTCAGCGTGTGAAGTTATACATATGGTTTGTGGTTGTAAGCACGGGCTTGACAACCACCACAACTTGATTGATTTGGTGAGGTATTTGATTCTAATGGCCTTGTTATGTGTAAATGGATTCCGGAAGAGTTATGACGCTTTAGACCTCGACTTGGGGTTTGTATTTTCTACGGTTGCAGAATTTAGTTGCGTGTTGCAATGTTCCTTCCGAAGTAAGTTAAGTGAAAGGAATCTAACCAATGAAGTATTTATTCTACTAGTAGTTCAGGGATTATGATGAATTCTTGCACCCTCATGTAATGGCATGATAGGTGCAGTGAGCAGAATGGGAATTTGAAGTTGAGGATCAAGGTTGCGGTTCGATGTTGACAAGAATGTCGTGAGCTCGAATGAGCAAGAAGGAGTTCAGATGTTCTGAGCAAGTTGGTATTTTCTTTAGTGTCACCTGTGAATGGTGTCCTGTGTAAGAGGCTTTGTGTATTGAATTGAAGACTCTTGGTTGGCTTTGCATAATTAGAGCGGTTGGTGGCGTGGAGGTGCAGACTTTGCTACCTGGTGCAAAAGGTCGTGGGAGAGTATCCCACGGGGAAATCTGTATAAGTGTGACATGTTAGTCACTTGGTTGTTAAAGACTGAAACCAAGCATGGAGATTATGGTACCATCGTTAATGTGAGAGTTTATGTCTGGAAGGCGATCTATTCCTTTGGTTGTGAATTATGGGAGTTGTTCCGGATTGAGACGACTTGATTATTCACTCATGTGTTGTGGTCCTGTGTAGCTTGTGATGTCATATGAGCAGGATAGCTCTTGAGATGCGGGTCATTTATCGCACCTTAGTTGTGCTTGAGGTTTGTGGCGTGTTGCGCACTCCGTCTCTCTAGAGTTGTATTTTTGCACTTGGCGTGCTTATGGTCGATATTCGGTATTTCGTAGGTAGAAGCATTATGGCTTGATGCCTATGTCATTAATTATTGTCATGTTTGGATCGGGTGGCACGCTGCCATGGGTAGGTTGTTTGGATCGGGTTGCACGCCGCAACGGTATCATGTTTGGATCGAGTTGCACGCCGCAACGGTACCATGTTTGGATCGGGTTGCACGCCGCAATAGTGAGATGTTGAGTACGGACCCTTATACTTATTTTTGTGTATTTGTTTCTCATTCTCTGAGAAAGGTTCATAGCCTCTCTTCGGCCGTTTTATTCGTTACTCGGGCCAAGTAGTTCTTTTTCTAGAGTTCATTCTCCCTTATGTGTCATATTAAATTTGTATCTTGTCGGTCCATTGATGGCGGCATATGAGATCTGGGTCAGTATTTGAGATGACTTATTGCCTGAGCAGCTTGTACTGGGTGAGACGAGATTATTGGACCTGGGATCAGTGCGATCAAAGTTATGTATGGTATATTAAAGAGCAAATATCATTATTCAATTCAGAATGAGGTAATGATCTTTGTCAAGAAGAGAGACTCCATGATTTGTTGACTCGGTAGGTGGTTATTAGTTTCTGCGCATCTCTTCCATTGTGGAAGTATTGTGAGAGTTGGAACAAGACTTATATTCATCATCAGGTTTGTTGTGGGCATCAGATTCATGGAGTTGTAGCTATAATTGTCAAAGGATGTTGTTATGGTCAAGCGACTTATGTGGTGCATGGTGTGATTTTAGTAGAGGATCATGGTCATGTTGGGTACAACGTCTGGTGATTGATGCGGTGTTCGTATGTTAGAATCGGGCCTCGTGGAAAATTCCAGATGTTGGAATTTGGTTCTAAAGCTTCTTAGATAAGGTTATAAGGAGGATCTTCGGTCTGGCTCGAATTAATGTGCTCAACTAGGTGGCGGCGGCATGGGTAGGTGTACGAGGTGTTAAACAGTAATTTTGGATAACTCCGAAGCGGTTCTTGGCATGTTTGCGGACGAACGTATGTTTAAGTAGGGGAGAATGTAATGACCCGATCGTTCATTTTGAGCTCTAGTGCATCATTCGGGCATTTGAGGCCTTGAGTAGCTTCACTTTAGGTATTATAACTTGTACGTGTGGTCGAAATTGAATTTCAGGAAAGTCAAAGTTGATTTGGATGGAAAATTCTAATTTCGGAAGCGTTGAGTTGGAAGAATTGACTAAGGTTTGACTTTTGAGTAAACAACCTCGGAATCGGGATTTGAAGGTTCCAATATTCGGTATTTCCTAGGTAGAAGCGTTATGGCTTGATGGGTATGTCCTTGATTATTGTCATGTTTGGATCGGGTGGCACACCGCCACGGGTACATTGTTTGGATCGGGTTTCACGCCGCAACGGTATCATGTTTGGATCGGGTTGCACGCCGTAACAGTGAGATGTTGAGTACGACCCCCTATACTTATTTTTGTGTATTTGTTTCTATTCTCTGAGAAAGGTTCATAGCATCTCTTCGGCTATTTTATTCGTTACGCGGGCCGAGTAGTTCTTTTACCAGAGTTCGTTCTCCCTTATGTGTCATATTCAAGTTGTAGCTTGTCGGCGCATTGATGGCGTCATATGAGATCTGGGTCAGTATTTGAGACAGCTTATTGCCTGAGCAGTATGTATTGGGTGAGACGAGGTTATTGGACCTGGGATCAGTGCGATCAGAGTTATGTAGGGTATATTAAAGAGCAAATATCGTTGTTCATTTCAGAATGAGGTAATGATCCTTGTCAGGAAGAGAGACTCCATGATTTGTTGATTCGGCAGGTGGTTATTAGTTTCTGCGCATGTCTTCCATCGTGGTAGTATTACAAGAGTTGGAACATGACTTATATGCATCATGAGGTGTGCTGTGGGCATCAGATTCGTAGAGTTGCAACTATAGTTGTCAGAGGATGTTGTTATTGTCAATCGACTTATGTGGTGCATGGTGTGATTTTAGCGGAGGAGCATGGTCATGTTGGGTACAACATCTTGTGATGGATGCGATGTTCGTATATTATAATCGGGCCTCGTGGAAAATTTTGGATGTTGGAATTTAGTTCTAAAGCTTGTTAGATAAGGTTATAAGGAGGATCTTTAGTGTGGCTCGAATTAATGTGCTCAACTAGGTGGTGGCGGCATGGGTAGGTGTACGAGGTGTTAAACAGTAATTTTGGATAACTCTGAAGCGGTTCTTGGCACGTTTGCGGATGAACGTATGTTTAAGTGGGGGAGAATGTAACGACCCGATCGTTCATTTTGAGCTCTAGTGCATCATTCAGGCGTTTGAGTCCTTGAGTAGCTTCACTTTAGGTATTATAACTTGTACGTGTGGTCGGAATTGAATTTCGGGAAAGTCAAAGTTGATTTGGATGGAAAATTCTAATTTCGGAAGCGTTGAGTTGGAAGAATTGACTAAGGTTTGACTTTTGAGTAACCAACCTCGGAATTAGGATTTGAAGGTTCCAATATTCGGTATTCCGTAGGTAGAAGCATTATGGCTTGATGGGTATGTCCTTAATTATTGTCATGTTTGGATCGGGTGGCACACTTCCACGGGTACATTATTTGGATCGGGTTTCACGCCGCAACGGTATCATGTTTGGATCGGGTTGCACGCCATAACAGTGAGATGTTGAGTACGGCCCCCTATACGTATTTTTGAGTATTTATTTCTCATTCTCTGAGAAAGGTTCATAGCATCTCTTCGGCCATTTTATTCGTTACGCGAGCCGGGTAGTTCTTTTACCAGAGTTCGTTCTCCCTTATGTGTCATATTCAAGTTGTAGCTTGTCGGCGTATTGATGGCGTCATATGAGATCTGGGTCAGTGTTTGAGACGGCTTATTGCCTGAGCAGTATGTACTGGGTGAGACGAGGTTATTGGACCTGGGATCAGTGCGATCAGAGTTATGTAGGGTATATTAAAGAGCAAATATCGTTGTTCATTTTAGAATGAGGTAATGATCCTTGTCAGGAAGAGAGACTCCATGATTTGTTGATTCGGCAGGTGGTTATTATTTTTTGTGCATGTCTTCCGTCGTGGCAGTATTACGAGAGTTGGAACAGGACTTATATGCATCATGAGGTGCATTGTGGGCATCGGATTCGTAGAGTTGCAACTATAGTTGTCAGAGGATGTTGTTATGGTCAATCGACTTATGTGGTACATGGTGTGATTTTAGCGGAGAAGCATAAACATGTTGGGTACAATGTCTGGTGATGGATGCGATGTTCGTATGTTCGAATCACGCCTCGTGGAGAATTTTGGATGTTGGAATTTGGTTCTAAAGCTGGTTAGCTAAGGTCATAGGGAGGATCTTCAGTCAGGCTCGAGTTAATGTGCTTAACTAGGTGGCGGCAACACGAGTAGGTGCACGAGGTATTAAACAGTGATTTTGGACAACTCTGGAGCAATTCTTGGCACGTTCGCGGATGAACGTATGTTTACGTGGGGGAGAATGTAATGACCCAATCGATCGTTCTGAGCTCTAGCATGTCATTGGGCGGGTTGAGGCCTTGAGTAGTTTCACTTAAGGTATTATGACTTGTACGTGTGGTCAGAATTAAATTTTTGGAAGCTTAGAGTTGATTCAGATGGAAAATTCTAATTTCGGAAGCGTTGAGTTGGAAGAATTGACTAAGGTTTGAATTTTGAGTAAACGACCTCAGAATCGGGATTTGAAGGTCCCGACAGGTTCATATGATAATTTTGCTCATAGGAGCGTGTTCGGATGTTGATTTTGAGGCTCGTAGGTCATTTCGGCATTAATTGATGAAAGTTGGAAATTAGATGATTTTTGGGAAGTGTGATCGAGAGTGGACTTTTTGATATCATGATTGGATTACAATTCCGGAAGTGGGAGTAGGTCCGTAATGTCAATTATAACTTTTGTGCAAAATTTGAGGTCAATCAGACTTGATTTGATAGGTTCGACGTCGAATGTAGAAGTTTGAACTTCGAAAGTTCATTAAGCTTGAATTGGGATGTGATTCGTGGTTTCAACGTTGTTTGACGTTATTTGAAGGCTCCACTAAGTTTGTATTTTGTTTTAGGACTTGTTGGTAGGTTTGATTGAGGTTCCGGGGGCCTCGGGGTCGTTTTGGATAGTTAACGGATCAAGTTGAAGCTTAAAGAATAGCTGAAGTGCACCAGTTCTGGTGTAATCGCACCTGTGCGTCCGCAGATGCGGAGGCAAGATCGCATAAGCAGAAGGTTCATCGCAGATTCGGGCTCACAGGGGGGAGCCCTGGTCCACAGAAGTGGAAAGCCTGGCCATAGGTTGAATCCGCACCTTCGATAGTTTTTCTGCAGGTGCGACTGAGAGCCTGCAGAAGCGGAATCGCTGGGAAGAACAGGGTCAAGTCCGAGGGTTTGATTTCATTCTCCATTTTTGAACCTAGAGAGCTCGGATTGAGGCAAAGTTTCGAGGGTTTTTCAGAGGAAACATTTGGGGTAAGGATTCTTGACTTGTTTTTGATTAATCTCCACTAAGATATCATTTATTCTTCACTTAATTAAGGATTTGGGTTGAGAAATTTGTGAAAAAGGTGGAAAACTCCTTAGGCCGAATTTTGAGGTTTTGATCGAGAATTTTGTATCGGATTTTAGTAATTTTGGTGTGGGTGAATTCTATATTGAATGGGTGTTCGTATTTTGTGACTTTTACCCGATTCCGAGATGTGGGCCGAGGTCGACTTTTGGGGCAATTTTCTAATTCCTTATTAAAGTCATAATGTCATTATTTAAATTAGTTTCTTATAGTTATATTAATAGTATGTACTTGATTTTGGCTAGATTTGGGCCGTTCGGAGTCGGAGAGTTAAGGGAAAGACATTCTTATCGATTGATTGAGTGAGATTTGAGATAAGTGACTTGTCTAAGCATATGTGAGGGAAACTCCCCTTAGGTTTTGATACTGTTATGGTATTTGCAATACGTGTAGTCCATGTACGTGAGGAGACGAGTGCGTACTCGGGTCAAATGTTGAAAAATCCGGTTCTTGCTGAGTATTTTTCATTTTATTCCTTAACTGATCTTCTCTAGCATGTGTAGTCATCATGTTTAGCTTAATGTCGCATGTCTACGTGCCTTAACACTTTCTTGCAATTTGTGCTACATGCTTAGTTGAATTACCTGTTTCCTTGATTTTGTATTCAGCCTTTGACTGTAGAATTCCTTGCTGTATATTTGTTGTTCCATAGGTTATAAGTTGTGTATTTACTTTTGGGACTACGAGGCGGTACCTCGGAAGCGCCCCTATTGCATGTTTACTTTTGGGACTACGAGGCGCTACCTCGGGAGCGCCCTTGTTGCATATTTACTTTTGGGACTATGAAGCGGTACCTCGGGAGCTTCCCTGTTGTGTATTTACTTTTGGGACTACGAGGCGGTACCTCGGGAGCATCCTTGTTTCATATTTACTTTTGGGACTACGAGGCAGTACCTTGGGAGCTCCCCTGTTGTATATTTACTTTTGGGACTACGAGGCGGTACCTCGAGAGCACCCCTGTTGCATATTTACTTTTGGGACTACGAGGCGGTACCTCGGGAGCTCCCTTATTGTGTATTTATGTTTGGGACTACGAGGCGGTACCTCGAGAGCGCCCCTATTGTTTACCTCTATTTGTTGTGTTGTTACCATTCTGTAATTTCTCATTGTTTAATTCTCAGTCATTTCATTATATTATTATATCTTCTGCCTTGTTTCCTTTTTATTCTAGTAGGTCCCTGACCTGACCTCGTCACTACTCTACCGTGGTTAGGCTTGGCATTTACTGGGTGCCATTGTGGTGTACTCATACTACACTTCTGCACATGGTTTTGTGCAGATCCAGGTACTTCTTACCAGACCAGGTACCAGTGAGCTAGCCGTACATGGAGACTTCAAGGTACATCTGCCAGCGTCTACAGACCTCGCAGTCCCCCACTATCTTTATGATGTTGCTTTCTTTTATTTTCATTAGACTCTTATGTATAGAGACACTTAGCATTTTCTTCTTTAGAGCTTGTGACTTATTTCAACCGGGTTTTGGGAGTTGTAATTTTTTTGAATCGCAGATATAGTTATTTCATATGTTGAGGTTTGAGTTTCAATTTTATATTAAGTTATTCCGTAAAATATTTAGGATTACCTAGTCTCAGAGACTAGGTTCCACCACGACATCCCACAGAGGGAAATTGGGGTCGTGACAGTAGCATCCGAACTAATGAATTGCCACCAAATCTAAGCCTCCATAAAGATCATCTTTCTCGAGCCATCAACACTAGAAACACCGATTCGACCACGAAGCCACCTTACACTGCCATCTCTAATAATTGCTACTCAGGCACCATCCTGCAACACCTGTCCCAAAGGCAATTCATAGGATACCATAACACCGAGGAGCCTTAATGCGTCTCAACAAGGACGACTACACCACATCACAAATGAGAATTCCACCACGTTCGAAAATATCAAGTCTCGCTACTCCGTCAACCAAGTTATGAACACCCATAGTCCAATTGCTTTTCCTCCTATAGAATTAAATGCCAGACCTCTAAACCATGCAGCGGGAAATCCTCCTTTAGAGTCATTCACTTCCTCGACAAGTAAATAAGCACTCTACTATTACACTAACACTACGCCATAATAACACATGAATATCATAATAATTTGCGCACATCCTCAAAACCATAGACAATACTAAGATTGGGCTGAAACGTCTGAACACCTTCCACAAGGCGATGATAATAGCCTGCTCGAACACGCATGGAGAAATATCCTGCACCATACTTGCAGTACCACTACAACTCTTCAATGCCCAATTGATAACAAGCGCTCAACATCGTATAAGAATGAGTAGGAAGGAAATGAAGGCATAAGCTTCAATGGAATCAAATCGCACGACGAGGAATCAAGAAGGTAAGTGCTCCTAACCACCCTGTACCATATCGAAGATAAGTGCAACCGTCTCCATACCGATCCGCAAGACTCTACTAGACTCTCTCATGACTTGTGAGACCCAAGTGAACCTAAAGCTCTGATACCAAGCTGCTACGACCCAAAACCCACTACAGGTCGTGATGGCGCCCAACGTTGCCGTTAGGCAAGCCAACGATGAACTACCAACTTAATTGTTCATTTTATTATTTTTGAAATCATGAATATCATTAGATAGAGAGATCGATGCATCAAAATTGTAGATACATATTATTTAAGTAAAATATAAAGTAAAAGTGTCTCAATGATAAGCAAAATCATAAACAAATTCTCGAACACCCCAACGCCCGGTGTCACAAGTGCATGAGCATCTACTAGAAAGTATAATAACAATACGACATTTGTCTGGAGTACAAGATAGATAAGATAATGTCAATAATTATGATGGAGACTCCGTATGTTGTGTATCATAATATGGGATGCATCTCATCGTAAAGTTCCCGCAATAGCTGCGCCTTTGCCCCTAAAAGACTACTAGAAATATATACCCGCACAATAAGTACAGAAGTGTAGCATGAGTACGTAAATCAACGTGTACCCAGTAAGTATCTAGCCTAACCCCGGAGAAGTAGTGACGAGGGGTCGACATCGTCACTTACTAGTGGTCCAATAAATCAAGTACAATAAAAAGTAAACAAGTATGAAGCATGGTAATTAAACAACGAAAGCAAATATAGGTACATGATACGATCCTCATCTGAACAGTAAACACAAGTTCTCAAATATCAGTTACCTCCTCAAATGAACTATATTATGTGGTCCCTACCACAACTCAAGTGAGGAAAACTCACTGATACGCTGGTTTCTTGTCAAATATTACGCACGATTCTGCCGAGGCAAATAACCCGATCCCACAAGAGTATTTCATGAAGTTGCGAGGCGAACTGCCCGATCCCATAGAAGTGTGATACATAATACTGCTGAGGCGAACAATCCGATCCCATAAGAGTGTGTTATATAATACTTCCGAGGTGAATGACCCGATCCCATAAAGGTGTGTTACATAATACTGCCAGGGCAAACAGCCCGATCCCATAAAAGTGTGTTACATGATACTGTCGAGGTGAACTGCCCGATCCCGTAAGAGTGTGTTACATGATACTGCCGAGGCGAACGACCTGATCCCATAAGAGTATTTCGTGAAGTTGCTGAGGAAAACGACTCGATCCCATTAGAAAATGAAGCTTTTACGGGTCTTTGACCCCACTCACGAATATACGTGTGAGTTTTGAGATTCAAGAAAACTTTCCGATGGATACACACAACGCGGAAGAAACCAGTAAGGGAAGTACCATTTCTACGGCTGAACAAGTAGCTTGTCAAGTATCTAAAATAACGTGTCCATTACTTTTACGTGAGTCTAGTCTCAGGTCATAATGCGAATTAAAGCAATTGAACGGGCAAGAATAAATGTAAATAATACAATTAAAGCATGGTATGAGTCTAAGTCTACCCGGACATAATAAGGAATTCTAGCATATGCATGGACACTCGTCACCTTATACGTGCGTAGCTCCCACAACATGTAGCACATAATAAATATAACACCTACGTGGTAATTTCTCCCTCACAAGGTTAGACAGGAGACTTACTTCGCTTTGAATTCCGTTAACCGGCTTCAACGCCTTTCTAACACCTCAAACCGATGCCAAACGATTCGAAACTAATCAAACAACGTGTAAACCAATCAAAATATACTCCAATACTCGTAACTTAACAATTAGAAATAAATTCCCAACTCCTCAAGAAAAGTCAATTAAGTAAATCAGGGGCTCATGCATCTGGATTTCAAAAATTATCGAAAATAATTATTACCCTTAATTTATATAGTTTATATTCCGAAAATCATCCAATTTCGTCCATGAATTGACCCTCAAATCAAGGATTTACCATCTCATAACTTTGCGGTTCAAAACCCGAATGTCACGACCTAAACTCCCTCCATATAACGTCATGAAAACTCCTAGTCTCTACGACTAGGTAATCCTAACAAATTGCGGAATTATAACACAACAAAAGTAAAACTTGGCAACTAACAGTAGTGGATAACTGAATGACTAGTAACAATGCCGTTCGGCATGTACAATAACCAATACTCTATAAATACATAGTCTTCCCAGAACCCGAAACATCGTAAGTCACAAGCTACAGAAGGAAACTAGTATATCTATACACCAGTCTAACAAAAGAAGTACGGAAGGTAAATGACATATGATAGAATAGAGGGGGACTTCGAGGTCTGCAGACGTGGAAGATGTACCTTGAAGTCTCCGTACAGAAGAAAACACTCTCACCTAACAGCGAGGCTGATACGTAGTACTTGGATCTACACACAAAAAGATGTGTAGAAGAGTAGTATGAGTACACCACAACGGTACCCAGTAAGTTCCAAGTTTAACCTCGGTCGAGTAGTGACGAGTTCAGGTCAGGCCCACTGGTATATAATAAATAAAGTAGGAGAATATACAGTATAATAAGAGACCAGAATTTAACAAAAGGAAACACAGCAAGGCAACAGTACAACACACAGGGGTAAACAACTGGAAGAACTCCCGAGGTAGCGCCTCGTAGTCTCAAAAGTAAATATGGAGGGAGAACTCTCGAAGAACCGCCTCGTAGTCTCAAAAGTAAATGTGTAGGGAGCACTCCCGAGGAACCTCCTCGTAGTCTCAAAAATAAATATACAGGGAGAACTCCCGAGGAACCACCTCGTAGTCTCAAAAGTAAATGTACAGGGAGAACTCCCGAGGAACCGCCTCGTAGTCTCAAAAGTAAATGTGCATGGAGAACTCCCAAGGAACCGCCTCGTAGTCTCAAAAGTAAACACACAACTAAATCGATAAATACCATAGTTAACAGCAAGAAGTTTACAGTTAAGACTATAAAGAACAAGGAAAAACAAGAATTCAACTAGGCATGCTTCACAGAGTTCAAATAAGCAGTTAAAGCACATAGACATGCGATATTAGACTAAGCAGGATAACTACGCATATTGGGATAACTCAATTTAGAATGAAAAATAGACTAATACTCATTTAAATGGTATAACTTAAATCAAAGGAAACAAGTCGCTACGCAGTAAAATAAATCGGATTTTTCAATAAATTGCCCGTGTACGAACTCATCACCTCACGTACACGGCGCTCACATATCACAATAGTACCAAATCCTAAGGGGATCTCCCCCACACAAGGTTAGACAAGCCACTTACCTTGAACCAAGCTCAATCAATAGGTAACAATGCCTTTTCCACGAATATCTGACTCCGAATGGCCCAAATCTAGCCAAAATCAATTGCATACCACAAATACGACTATAAGAAATTAATCTAATTAATGAAATCAAAGCTAAAGCAAGAAATTAGAAATCGCCCCAAAAGGTCGACCCGGGCCCATGTCTTGGAATCGGGTAAAAGTCATAAAATACGAACACTCATTCACTCACGAGTCTAACCATATAAGAATTTCTCAAATCCGACCTCAAATCGCCTTCCAAATCTCAAAAACTTAGTCTAGGAAGTTTCTACCATTTTTACTCAATTTCCAACTCAAATCCTTAATTAAAGGGTGGAATCAACTATATATTAATAAGATATAACCATAAAAGAGTTAAGAATCATTACCCATAAGCTTCCTCTGAAAATCCCTCGAAAAATCGCCAAATTTCGAGCTGTCAAGTCCAAAAATGAAGAATTAGATCAAACCCTTGCACTTAGCCCTTTTTCTGCCAGAGATCTCGCTTCTGCGAGCCTTCAACCACATCTGCGGTCCCGCACCTACGGAATTTCCATCGCAAGTGCAGATTTCACTTAAAACTCATCACCCGCTTCTGTGGTAAAAAGGTCGCACCTGCGTGTGCGCACCTGCGTACCTATGTCCGCTTCTGCGGTCCTCCACCACTCTTGCGATCTCTCCAGCGCACATGCGGGCATCGCAGATGCGGAACTTACCTCGCACCTGTGACCCCTGACCATTACTTCCAAAACTGCTTCTGCGCTTAATCATCCGCACGTGCGACCCCGCACCTGCGGTCTCCCCACCGGAGGTGCGAAAACACCAGATGCCTGAAGTCTTCAGCAATTTCCTAAGTCTAATATTTCTTCCGTTAAGCATCAGAAACACACTCGAGGCCCCCGGGACCTCAACCAAACATACCAACTAGTCCTAAATTACCATACAAACTTAGTCGAGCCGTCAAATGACATCAAACAACGATAAAAAAACATGAATCACCCACCAATTCAAATTTAATGAACTTTGAAACTTCAAACTTCTACAATAGATGCTGAAACCTATCAAATCACGTCCGATTGACCTCAACATTTGCACACAAGTCATATTCGACATTACGTACCAACTCCAACTCCAACTCCCAAAATCGGATTCCGACCCCGATATCAAAAGTCCACTACCGGTCAAAATCTCTAAAAATTCTACTTTCGTCATTTCAAGCCTAAATCAGCTACAGACCTCCAAAACACAATCCAGACACACCCCTAAGTCCAAAATACCCAACGGAGCTAACGGAATCGACGGACCTTTATTCCAGAGTCGTCTTCATACAGTTCTGACTATAGTCAAAATCCTAAGACTTAAGCTTCTATTTTAGAGACTACGTGTCTTAAACACTCCGAAACCAAAAACAAAACCTCTCGGCAAGTCACATAAGCAGAAAAAGGTATGGGGAAAATAGTAAATAGGGGATCGGGGCTATTACTCTCAAAATGACCGGCCGAAGCATTATATCCCCCCTCTTAAAACAATCGTTTGTTCTCGAACGAGCATAAAGACATACCTAAAGTGGTGAAAATATGAGGGTAACAGCTGCACATATCCTGCTCGATCTCCTAAGTCGCCTCCTCTACTGGCTGACCCCTCCACCGAACCTTTACTTAAGCAATATTCTTTGACCTTAGCTTTCTAACATGCCTGTCCAAAATAACCACTGGCTCATCAAACAGAGCTCTAGAACTCAAGATATGCTCAAAATGCTAAAATGCTCGCTCTGTCCATTTAAAACATTGTCCATCCGATTTTTGTTCTTCGCGTTCACAAAGAGAATTTTTTCGCGCTGACCGGTCAACTCAAATTTCTTTTTTCGCGTTCTCGGGAGCTCCCTTGCGTTCGTGAAGAACAAAGTACGCACCAGAAACCAACAATCTTTCCTGACACAAAAATTGGCATAACCCTCTCATACGACCTCAGAATTCAACGATTCTTGTTGCTATAATTCCGCAATTAAGATACCGATCTAATGGTATAATCCAATCACAAATCAAAAGTCGATTTCGCATTATGATACCCTTTATGTCCAAACACATCCGAAACACACCCGAGGCCCCCAGAACCCCGTCCAATTACACAAACCAGTCCCAAAATATAACACAAACCTACTCGAGGCCTCAAATCACACCAAACAACATCAAAACCATGAATCGACGATCAAATCCTCCTTTAACTTTCAAACAGTCAAACTTCGACGAACGCGTATGAATTACTCTTAAACATTACGGAATGACGCCAAACTTTACGTACAAGTCATAATTCACGATACAAACCTAGTCCAAGGCTCAGAACCCCAAACAGACATTGGTAACACAAAAGTCTACTTCAAACCAAATTTAAGAAATTCTAAAACTTTCGAATTGCCAACTTTTCACAATAAGCGTCGAAATGCTCCCGGGTCACCCGAACATACCTCCAAGTCCGAAATCATCATCTGAACCTATTCGAACCTTCAAATCTCAATTCTGAGGCCATTTACTCAAAAGTCAAACCTTGTTCATCTCTTCCAACTTAAAGCTTTCAAATTGAGAATTTTTCATCCGATTCAACTCCGAACCTCCTGAAATTCAATTCCGACCACACGTACAAGTCATAAAATATGAAGAGAAGATACTCAAGGTCTCAAATATCTGAACGACATGCTAGAGCTCAAAACAACCAATCGGGTCGTTACAAAGGGCGAGAAGGTTCATTTTAGAGTTTCGCCCTTTTGAAGTGTTGGAGAGAGTTGGCGAGGTTTCTTATAGACTTGATTTGCCTCCTAGTCTTTCAGGAGTTCATTTTGTATTCCATGTTTCTATGCTTTGAAAGTATCATAAAGATAAGTCCCATGTTTTGGACTCCAGCACAATACAGTTGGATGGAAATTTAGCTTATGAGGAGGAGTCGGTTACCATAGTGGATCGACAGATTCTGAAGTTTAGGTCTAAAGATATTTCATTGGTGAAGGCGCAGTGGAGAGGTCAACCACCTGAGGAGGTGACTTGAGAGACCGAGCATGATATGCAGAGTAGATATCCTCATCTTTTTGGCACTTCAGGTATGACTCTAAACCCGTTTGGGGACGAACATCTATCTATTATTAAAAATAAAGAAGTCAGCCATGAGAATTTAAGTGTTGTGTGAAGAAAATATCATGTGGCAATTTTAGGATAAATTAGTTAAAGTTAGTTTATTTTTTGAATTTGAATTTCAAAATACTGAAATATCTATCCTTTTACATTTTTTAAAAATTAATTTACCAACAAGATAAATTTTAGGAAGTTACCAAGAAGTAATAAAATTTGGGAACGATTGTGTGTAGACACTAATGATGTTAATTAGTTTATTTTTTAAATTTGAATTTAAAAATAATAAAATATCAAAATTTTGACATTCTTTAAAAATTAAGTTACCAACAAGGTCCAATAAAATCAAAGTGAATAAATAATCTTTTTAGGAGTAGGAAAATCTATATTATACTTTTTTATATTTAATTTTGACGAAAGTAGTAATTTTTGTATATTGAAAATTACTTATTCTGAAACCTATTCTATTTTAAATTAGGAAGTTACCAACACGTAATATAACTCCATTCATGTGTGTGTTTGTCGTAAGAAATATCAAACCTGAGATATAATTATTTGGTCATAGATCATTGATTACAAAGTTATAATGTATATTGTATTAAAGGAGAGTATTCAAATATTATTAAAAGGAGAATCCATTTGTTGGAATCTATTTGCTTAAATTTAAAAAATATTATTAATTCATATCTTTGTATCTAATTTATGGTCAATAATACTCTTTTAAATAGTATGGTATAATATTATATGATAGAAATCTATAGAAAAACTTTAAAACAGTATGAGAAAAAAATCATTTGGCACTTTTGGGACAAAATCTAAAAATATTATTGATATATATATATATATATATATATATATATATATATATATATATATATATATATATATATATATATATATATATATATACACACACACACACACACACACACATATATATATTTGTTTTCTACATTTGCTAGAAATATGGAGGTGACATATTAATAAAAACATTATGACATAAACAAAAAAAAAAGAATTATAGAAAGGCGTACATTGAAATAACTTACGACTATTTATACTTTGGGATAAGTTAAAATATAAAATAAAGTAAATAAATTACTTAAAATATTATAAATATGATGACTTTGAAAATTTAAAAAATTCTAAGCAGTAAAATAAAATAAAATATCTATATTATAGAAATAATGTGAGAGTATTTTAATAATACTCAAAAATATATATTGGTCAATGTAAATAATACCTGAATTTTCTGGCAATAAAATCAAAGTGAATATATTAAAATTCCAGGAGTAGGAAAAATCTATATTTTACTTTTTATATTAAGAAATGATATTTCTTCAAATAGTGAACTAATAAAAAGTCACATGAAAACGTAAAATTGCTAAATAACGAATAATGCAATAATGACAAGTAATAATCAACAAAAAAAAGAAAAATAATTTATATTTTTTTTAAGAAATAATAATTTCGATATATTAGGAATTACTTATTCTATAATCTATTCTATTTTAAATTGGAAAATTACCAACACGTAATATAACTCCACGCACGTGTTTAACGTAAAAAATATCAAACCTAAGATATAGTTATTTGTTCATTGCTATCCGGTCATAGATAATTCGTTATAAAGTTATAATCTATATCTATAATATATTAAAGAAAAGTATTTAAATATTAGTAAAAAGAGAATCTATTTGTTGGATTCTATTTGCTTAAATATTTGAAAAATATTATTAATTAATATATTTGTATCTATTTGATGGTCAATAATACTATTTTAAATGGTAAGATATAATATTATATGATAGAATTTTCTAGAAAAAGTTAAAAATAGTATTGAGAAAAAGTCACTTGGCACTTTTAGGATAAAATCTAAAAATATTTTTAATAGATTCTACTTATATATCTATATATCTATATATCTATATATCTATATCTATATCTATAAATAGATCCACCCATCAATTTTCTTCTATATTCACTAGAAATAAGGATGTGACATATTAAATGAAAAATTATAACATAAAGAAAATTAAAAATTTTAAAAAGACGTAGATTGAGATAACTTATGACTATTTATACTTGGTTAAGTTAAAATATAAAATAAAGTAAATTAATTTACATAACATATTAAAGATTTGATATGATAGTATTCTCTAGAAAAACTTCATAACAATATTGAGAAATAGTCACTCGACACTTTTAGGATAAAATCTATAAATAGTTTTAATAGATTCTACTTATATTATCTATTTGTCTGTAACGACCCGACCGATCGTTATTGGAAGTAGCGTCTCGTTCGGTGACTTAAGATCTCGAGAAGTTTTGTAATGTGTATTACGACTTGCGTGTGTGGTTGAGATTGGTTTTCAGATGATTCGGGATTTAATTGAAAGAACAATTCTTATTTTTGAAGTTTAAATGAAAAGAGTTGACCGAAGTTTGATATTTGAGGAAACGACCCCGGAATAGAATTTTGATGATTTCAACAGCTTCGTATGGTGATTTTGGACTTAGGCGTGCGTCCGGATTTAGATTTAGAGGTCCGTAGGGTAATTTGAAGCATTTTGACGAAAATTGGAAAGTTGAAGTTTTAGAAGGTTGAGAGGTTTGACCAAGAGTTGACCTTGGTGATATCGGGGTCATAATGTGGTTTCGAGAGTTGGATTAGCTCCGTTATGTCATTTGAAACTTGTGTGCAAAATTTGACGTCATTCCGGGTTAATTTGATATGATTCGGCACGAGTTTTGGAAGTTGGAAGATTTGGAAGTTCATAAGTTCGATTCGTGGTGCGATTCGTAGTTTCAACGTTGTTTGATGTGATTTGAGGCATCGACTAAGTTCGTATAGTTTTTTATGACGTATTGGTATATTTGGTTGAGGTCCGGGGTGCCTCGGGTGGATTTCGAATGGTTACCAGATCGAATTTTTAGATTTTAGAAATGTTGAGGAGTTCTGGACTGGTGTCATCGTACCTGCGATGGATTTGGTTGCAGGTGCGCAGTCGCATAAGCGAAGATATAGCCGAAGATGCACCTGGGAAGGATCAGGGCAGAGGTCGCAGGTGCGATGTTATTTTCCGCACTCGCGTGATCGCGGAAGCGGTGCCTGGGGACGAAGAAGCGAGGTAAGCGCAGAATCGCATTTGCAGCTCGCACCTGCGTTTGCACAAAAGGGGACATTCTGCCACAGGTACGATGGGTTCAACTGGCAGTGGACTCCGTAGAAGCGACGCTTGTGTTGCAGAAGCGATATCTCAACTGCGCAAATCGTTTCGCAGGTGCGATTCTGGGCAGAAACATAAAGGATCGAAGTCAGTCATTTTTCATTATTTTGGTTGAGTTGGAAGCCTCGGTTTTGGGCGATTATGGAGGGATTCTTCATGAGTTTGGTTTGGGTAAGTGTTCTATATCTGAAATTGGTTGTATTTCATGATTATACGGTTATTTTCATCATTTATTAGTGAGTCAAATGGACGAAATAGAGAAATTTGCATAATCTTTCAAAAATGTAAAATGGAGATTTGTTTCGTTATCGGAATTTGGTAATTCTTGTGTGGTTGGACTCGTTATTGAATGGGTGTTCGATTTAATAATTTTTTTCTTGTTCCAAGGTGCGGGCCCAGGGTTTAACTTTTGGGTTGACTTTAAGATCTTCTTCAAGATTGAAGCTTTATTATCCAGAATTATTTTCTATGAGTTTTATTTATGAATTGAAGTTATTTTTATTAGATTTGAGCCGTCCGGAGGGTGTTTCACTCGAGAAGGTCATTTAAGAGTAACACTCTAGCTTTTTTGAGGTAGGTATCTTGCCTAACCTTTTATGGGAGAACTACCCCTTAGGATTTGGATCTTTGTGCTAATTGTGTCATGTCGAGGCCGAGTACGCGAGGTGTCGAGTACGTGCTCGGACTTATTTATGGAAATTTGACTATTTAGTGCTCTTAGGTTCTTATTTCCATCAAATATGAAGTTGTTTTGTCATGTTTAATTCCTTATTTACTAAATTCACCCTTACGTGTCTGAATTGGAATTAATTGCTTCATGTTCTACCCTTATTGTCGATTAAACTCTTATGTGCCTCAACTGAAATTGTTGCCCCTTTTTTTGTCATGCTATCCTTTCCGTAATTGCTTAACCTTAATTGAAATTCTTATTATCTTTTCCGTAATTGCTTAGCCTTAATTGAAGCTTGTTATCCCTTTCATTGTTGACGTATTCTTATTTGGGGTCATTGATTCATGCCATCTCTCTTGTCGTCGAATTGCACTTTCGTGGAATCATTGTTACACATTAACTCTCCCTTGTTGAACTATTCTTGTCGAGACTATTATTTCCATGTTATGTCTTTCTCTATGAGTTCGGTCTTCCATTTCTTTGTGTTCTAAAGTTATTGTATTGAGTTACTTGCCGTGCAGTTGTTATTGTGTTGCATGAGGTTTCTGCCATGCGATTGTTATTGATACGCATGTAGTGAGATAAGGTGGGCTTGAAACGCGTGGCTAGTAGTCGAACTACTAAAAGCCATGCGGTGTGATAAGGTGGGCTAAAACGCGGGATGTTATTTCGGAAAAATGATTTTCAAAAACTAAATATAAAGGCTCCCGCGGTGATATAAGGAAAGTTGTGAATAATTTATGATTTGAGGCTACGAGGCGGTACCTCAGGAGTGCTCTTGTTGTCATTTCCCTTTTTGTTTTGTGCACTTGTCTTTGATTGTTGTTTTCCTTAGCATATTATTAATTGTTTTCTTCGGCGTTGGACTATTTGCTTAGCTCTGTGTAGCTAATCTTGTTGTGCTGGTCGCTGCTTCAAACTTCATTGCTGCTTCTGTTACACCGTACATTTCATGGTGATAGTTGCTTATGTGCCATTCATTGACTCCACTCTTATTTGTTGACTGGAATTAAGCGGATATTTGCAAAAGCATACACGTAGTTAAATCACCCATATTAGTTTTAAAAGGTGAATCCTAACGACATTAACCATTATACGTACTCTTGTCTTCTTGCCTTCTGTATGAGGATTGTTCTCTTGTAATGTGAGTCATTCGTGCAGTTATGAGTTGTAATGTGGGCACAAGATGCCAAGTGATTAGGGTTCATGAATTGGGACCCGTGAGCTGTGATTACGAGGTTCGGTAGCTCGTGGAAATGCTTGAAGAGATTTGGTGTGAAAGCGGTTTTTCTCATTGAGTTGTTGCTGCTTTTCCCTTTATTTGGTTTCCCCGGACTTAGACTGTGATTAGTTACTCTACAACATTATTACCTGACTGCTTCCTGTTGAATATTGTTGTTACTAGTGTATCATTGCAAGTATTGTCTTGTATTCCTTCTCCTGCTTAGCTTTATATTAATATTGTTTCTCTGTTAGTTCATTTACACACTTGTTCAGGTTGTTTAGTCCGGTAGGTGTCTTGACTGTCCCTTGTCACTACTCCACTGAGGTTAGTCTTGATACTTACTTGGTACCGCTGTGGTGTACTCATACTACACTTCTGCACATTTTTGTGCAGATCCAGGTGCCTCAGTTGTTGTTGATTATTAGCTAGCTGGTCGAGCTGTGGAGACTCAAGGTAAAACTGTCGTCGCGTTCGCAGGCCTCAGAGTCACCTTTTGATATTTTCATTGTACTGTTTAATTCCGTCCTAACAGTTGTATTTAGGGATGTTTTAGCGAACTTAGTAGAGCTTATGACTTGTACTACCAGTTTTGGGAATTGTAATTTGTATAAGATTTTTATCTCGTATTTTTCATTAGATGGATGAATTCTTCTAATTATTTAGTAAGTGTTAGGCTTACCTAGTCCTAGGGACGAGGTGCCGTCACAACATCCTACAGAGAAAAATTGGAGTCGTGACAAGTTGGTGTCAGAGCTCTAGGTTCATAGGTGCTACGAGTCATAAGCGAGTTTAGTAGAGACTTGCAGATCGGTACGGAGACGTCTTTACTTATCTTCTAGAGACTACAGAACTATTATGATAGTTTCACTTCTTTCATTCCTACCGTGCGAGTTTATTGATCTCGGAGTTTGAACCTTGTCATTCTATTCTATCACAAATGGTGAGGACAAGAGCTGCAGTTACCGACTACATTGCCCCCAGAGCCGGCGTTGTTAGGGGCCGGGACGGAGGTAGAGGACGAGGAGGAGCATGTGATACAGCTAGAGCACCTGTCAGAGAAGCCATTGAGGAGCCGCCAGTAGCTCCTGTTGGGGGATAGGTACCTGAGGCGCCTGTGGTTACCCCAAGACTTCAGGAGACTTTAGCACAACTCTTGAGAATATTTGGTACCATGGCTCAGGCGGAAAGTTGATTTCGGTTGCACCAGCTACTTCACAGATTGAGGGAGGAGCTCAGACTCCCCACGCTCGTACTCTAGAGCAGCGAGTCCACGTTGGTCAGGTTCTAGGTGTCTTGCCGGCACAACCTGTTGTCTTCAGCCCCCGGTTAGGGCAACAACATATGAGAAAAAATAGCTTAGACTTGCGAAGTTCAAGAAGTATTACCCTCCTACTTTCGGCGGGTTGGCTTCAGAGGATGCGCATGGGTTCCTAGGGGAGTGCTACCATATTCTCGGCACTATGGGTATTGTGGAGATGAGTGAGGTTGCTTTTACTATAGTCCAGCTTAAGGGAGCATCATATCAGTGGTGACGAGCGTATGAGTTGGGTGGTCCGGCCGATGCAACTTCACTTCCATGGGTTCAGTTTTCAGAGGTGATCTTGAGAGAGTTTGTTCCCTAGACCCTTTGGGATGCATGGCGCATGAAGTTGAGGAGCCGCGGTAGGGCACTATGTCTATAATGACCTGACCGATCATTTTGAGCTCTAGGGCATCGTTCAACAATTTGAGGCTTTGAGTAGCTTCACTTAAGGTATTATGACTTGTATGTGTGGTCGGAATTGAATTTCGGGAAGTTCGGGATTGATGTGAAAAGCAAATTCTAATTTCGGAAGCTTTAAGTCAAAAGAATTGACTAAGTTTGACTTTCAAATAAATGACCTCAGAATCGGGATTTGAAGGTTCCAATAGGTTTGTATGGTGATTTCAGACTTGGGAATATGTCCGGATTGATTATCAGATCACCCGAGAGCATTTCAATGCTTATTATGGAAGGTTCACATTTTGAAGGTTTAAGAATTTCTCAAGTTTGATTTGAAGTGGACTTTGGTGTTATCGATGTCTGTTTGAGGTTCTGAGCCTTGGAATAGGTTCGTATTGTGATTTATGACTTGAATGTAAAATTTGGCATCATTCTGGAATGCTTTGGTATGGTTCGGACGCGTTCGTTGACGTTTGAAAGTTTGAAAGTTAAAGAAGGACTTCGATCGTTGATTCGTAGTTTTGATGTTGTTTGGCGTGATTTGAGGCCTCGACTAAGTTTGTAATGTGTTTTGGGATGCGTTGGTATATTTGGGTAGATTCTGGATGGTTAACAGATCGGATTTTGGACTTAAGGAAAAGCTAGAGGATTCTAGTTGCTAGTGCAACCGCTTCCGCGGAAGCTTTATCGCAGAAGCGGCCTCCCAGAAGCTAGGCTGTGGACCACAGAAGCGGCTATAAGGGAGATGGGTAGAGGCCGCAGGTGCGAAAGAATTCCCGCAACTACGTGACCGCCAAAAAAACACAGAAGTGGATCCCTGGTCGCAAGTGCGACTCCGTAGAAGCTGAGTCTAGTTCGCAGATGTGAAGGCAGGAGGGTTGAAAGGGGACCGCAGAAGCGGTATTTTTAGCCGCACCTGCGGAACCACAGAAATGGTCAAGTGGCTGTAGGTGTGATGAATGCTGGGCAGAGGGCTTGATTTTTAAATGGTATTTTGGCTCACTTTCTTAAATTTCCACTTAGATGGGGCGATTTTTGGAGAGCTTCAAGGGGAGATTTTCATCATCTATTGCAAGGTAAGCTATCCGCACCTATTGTGAGTTAAATACTTGGATTATGTACGGATTTTTACATGGGAATTAGTAGAAATTTGGGATTTTTGTAGAAAATCGAGAAATTTGTATTTTTGGATTTTGACCACGAAATTTGACATGAAATTTAAAATAAGTTATATATTTAAGCTCGTGGTGTTATGGGTAAAGTTTATCTTCAAAATTCGGGCACGTGGGCCCGAGGGTTGTCTTTGTTGACTTTTTGATGGTAGAGTATAATTGCGTGCTTTAGTTGCTTATCGCACTCTAATTTACTTCACTTTAATTGAGTTGAGGTCTCAATCGCTAGTGTTTTGCACTAATTGCGTGTTTTATGTTTTGTAGGTTTGATTTCGAGTTATGTAGATATTATGAAACTAATTCGAGTTATTTGGAGCTTTGAAGTCTGAGTAAAAGTCCATAGGAATAAGCCGGGATCGTGTTCGGGGGTCGAGGATCATTGCTGGACGTCAAAATGCAAGGAAGAATCAACTGCTGAAACAATACACTAGTGCGAGGCACTGTGTGACGCACTGTGCGACGCAGCATTGTAAATTTATATCAGAAATTGGCAACGTTCATAGGCTACCCAGGTGCGCGAGCGCACTGGGTGTGCAAAATAGATAGTATACTGGCGAAAGTGCGCGGCCATATGCGTGAGCACATACCCAGGTGCTCGGCCGCGCACGTCCAACTCCAGAAAGTGTCCTATTTCACGTAGGAGAAAGGTATTTTCGCTTGGGTCCGACCCTACTTGGTATATATACATGGAAAAAAGGGTATTTTCTGGACTTTTGACACATCTAAGACCTAAGGAGGCTAAGGAGAAGTTGGAGAAGCAAGAGCACAAGGATTTCATCATTCAATCCTCACTCAAGACAAGAGTTTGGATCGTTTTATGTTTTACTTTAACTTAAACTTATTTGTGATGAATTACTCCATAGGTATTTCATCATTCAATTCTCCTTTAGGGATTGATTGATTTGGTGTTTCGATGATTGTTAGTAGATATTAACTCTAGTTTTTAAGTAGTAAATCGTTTTGGGAGTTTTAATTGTTGCATCTATTTTCACATGTTCATGTAATCGAAAAAGGCATAACTTGTGATGTTTTTGCATTATCTTGTTGGTTAAATTCATTCATTCTTCTTAGTAATCGAAAGAGGCTAATTGAATTATTGTTTAGACCTAGTTAGGAGGATAATCGAAAGAGGTTCTCCTAAAGACCAATCCACTACGAGTTCTTACATATCTTCACCGAGCATAAATTGGTTCATATTGTGAGGTTGAGACTTAATCGAGAGAGGAGTTTCTACTGAACGTTTGAACTAATAATTGAGTGAATTCGAGAGACTCACTTGAACCTTAGGAGTGAATTAGCTAGAGCTAAATCCGAGACAAGTATCTTGCACCTATCCAATCAACCCCTATTTTCTCCCATTGATATCTTCCTTACTCATTGCTGTGATTGTCATTAGTCAATAGTTTAAACTCTTAGTTATATTTTAGTTTTAAATCACAAAACAAATCTCAATTGTTGATCATCTTAGATACCAATCAATCTTTAAACTACAAAACACTATTTATATCCAATCCCTGTGGATACGATATTATATTATACTATATTCGACTAGCGAGCATATTTAAGTGTGTGTTTTGCACTCGTCAATTTTAGCGTTGTTGCCGGGGATTGCCAATCAATAGTTTCGGAAATAGTTTGTAGTGCTAATTCAGGAATTTTTTTTTAATTTTATTTTTCTCTTTTTACGTTTGGTGTTCCGTGACTGCGCGCAAGATTCAGGTTAGATTGGTGCATGACTCGATCCTATGAGAAGGAAGTGCTACCTTACGAACCAGAAATTGAGAAACAACTGCGACAGCTGAGGAAGGAAACAAATCTCCCCGAGAATAGAGAGAAGGTTGGGCAATCCTCAACTAAAGCAATTATGGAGGGAGATGATGATAATGTTGATTTGGCTGCAAGAGGGGCAGCCCATCAAAGAGAAAAAGCTGCAAGGGATGCTGAGGAAACAACTCTTCGAAATGCACAACTTGTCTATGAGGATGAGAGGGCTCAGAGAATTATTCAAAATCAACCTTTGGGTGCAGACCAATTCAGAAATATACCTTCCGGTGCTGGGAGACCACTTGGCGATTATGCTAGACCGGTCTACAACCAAGGATTATCAAGTGGGAGACCACTTCCAGTTGCAGCTAACAATTTTGAGTTGAAGCAAGTGTTGCTCCAAACTCTTCAAAACGACTGCGTTTTCAGAGGAAAGATGAACGAAGATCCAAACAATCATCTGATGGACTTCGAGGAGATTATGAACACCTTTCAATACAATGATGTGTCACAAGATGTAGTTTACTTAAGGGCATTCCCTTTCATACTCAACGATGAAGCAAAGCACTGGCTTCGAAGCTTGCATACTGGATCGATCAGAACATGGGATGAGATGACCAAAAAAGTTCCTGACAAATATTTCTCATTAGCTAAAACGGGCAAGTTTATAAGAGAAATCCATAAGTTTTGCGAGAACGAGACTGAAACTGTGTTTGAATCTTGGGAGAGGTTTAAGGAGATAGTGTGAAAGTGTCAACATAGCGGAATCGAACTCTTGATACAACTCCAGGATTTTTGGGATGGATTGACACCAACCTTACGCAGAATATTGAGCAATGCAGCCGGAGCCCCGTTGATGAAAAAGACTCCAGAGGAGATAGTCACAATTCTAGATGAGTTATCTGAAGACGCAAATCAGTGGTCCTCTGAGATTGCTAAAAGAAGAAGATCAACTGGTGTTCACCAAGTTGATGCTAAAACATAGATGCAGGTAGAACTTGATGCCATGGCCAAGGAAATAAGGAAGCTGACCTTATCTTCAATACATAGTGAGCCCTACGCAACTTGTGATATATGTGGAAGAGGACATCCTACTCATGAGTGTTAAGCCTCAATTGAGGAAGTTAATATTGTTACGAATTATAACTTCAATGCATTGGGTCAGAAGCACCCTGGTTTTTTGTGGAGTTCACCTGGGGGTACTGCAAATGCATGGCAACAAAACAACTCCAGATTCCAGGGACAAGGAGACCCAGTCTTACAAAATCAGCAGAGGTCACAGTTCCAGCCTCAACATTCCACTCAGCCTGGGCTAGAAGATCTAATGAAGTCCTTCATTGTCAAGACAAATGAGAGATTAGATGCTCATGGTGCAGCTATCAACGAACTTGGCACAGGGTTGCGAAACTTGGAGAAGCAAGTGGGACAAATTGCAACTGTATTGTATAAAAGAATCCCAGGTACTCTGCTAGCTGATATTGAAAGAAACCCCAAAGAAACAGTGAATGATGTGACATTGAGAAGCGTACAAGTGTTGAAAGATCCCACTCCAGTCCAAAAAGAGGTGGTATCTGAAAAACAAAGTGGGTAGAAGCAAAAAGATGAAGTTGATAAGAAGAAGAAATGCAAGAAGGGAGCTGAGAAAAAGAAGAAGGTGATAACTTCAAGAAGGTAGTAATCTAATGAAGAGAGAAACCACATGCCCGCTCTATCTTTTCCGCAAAAACGGTATAGAGAAAAGCTGGAGAAGCAGTGTGTGAGATTTCTAGATATGCTGAGATAGGTTAATGTAAATTTTCCATTCACAGATGCTCTCTTACAAATGCCAGCTTATGCCAGATTCTTGAAGAAGATACTTTCCAAGAAAGAATAGACCTCAGTGGTCAAGCTCACAGAGCATTGCAGTGCAATCTTGCAAAACAAACTCCCACAAAAGTGAGGAGATCCAAGGAGTTTTACTATACCTTGCTTGTAAAGTACTCTTAATTTTGATAAGTCTTTGTGTGATTCTGGTGCCTCAACTAATTTAATGCCTTTGTCTATTTACAGGAACTTGGAGAATGAGCTTGGAGAGATAAGGTCTGTGCTAATATCTTTGCAGCTGGCAGACCAAACAACTATAATACTCGAGGGGATAGTGGAAAATTTCATAGTTCGGGTGGATAAGTTCGTATTTCCAATAGACTTTATAGTGGTAAAGATGGAGGAGAACAAGGAGATAACCCTAATCTTAGGAAGACCATTCTTAGCAACGGGTAGAGCAGTTTTAGATATACATGATGGAAAACTCATGCTTAGAGTGAGTGAAGAGACTGTAATGTTCGATATGAATGTAGAGACAGGGATGAAAAAGGAGAAGCCAATTGCAAGCGTAGAGTGAAAAGTGAAGAGTTCGAAAGAGAAGGTCCCGGTGATAGAAAAAGACAAGTGTTGGGTGTACACTAAGAAGGCTGAGAAGAAGCTATCAGCACAGATGTGCACACTAGTTCGGGCGAGAAAAATCGAGCCCGACGTTGATTCAGACCCCGACTACATATTCAGGGAAGTTTCCTCTACCTTATGCTTTTCAATTGTGTAGCATGGGGACATGGCACGACTTAAAGTGTGGGGTGGGGAAATATTTGTATGTTGTATGTATATTAATTCTAGGTAGTTTGATACAGAAAAAAATGAAAAAAAACAAAACATAAAAATATTTGAATTTTTTTGATTTTTCCCGACGATGGATATTAATCGACAGGTTTCTTGAGGGATTAAAGTCGAAAGAAAAATAAAAAATGATTTTATTTTGTTAGGTAGTGTATTAACCCCCCCTTGATTTTTCTTTATGTCGTGGTTCTTTTCCAAGGGTTATGTTTGAACTGGGTGTAGTTAGTTTTTATTTTTGTTAGAAGTAGGAAACCTTGTGCTATGATTTGAATTAGAAGCAATATCTCTTGACTTTATTATGCCTTGAGAATAGTAAGTGCTTTTGTTGTGACAATTAGGCTCAGTTTTTGACTCTTGCACAAGTACCTTAATTTGTATAAGTTTAACTTTATTTAACTGCTTTGACTAGAGTGTATTGATGATTCCGATCCTAAGTGAGTTATGTGCCATGTGTGTGTGAAGTTTTGTGATATTCTGTGCATTGAATTTGATGTCTAGAACTTGCCCCGTGTATTTGCAAAGCGAAATAGAAGTTTTATGCAGTCTTGGAAGTGATATAGGCATTTCGTTGTTGAGCCAATTATATGCTTTTACCCACCTAATTGTTATGTATCTTAGTTAACCCCTTTGAGCCTGTAATCCTGTTTCTTTGGCAACTACATTACAAGCCTTACCCATTTGTTGATATTTACCATTTATTTGAACCTTTTGCCTCTCGTGAGCACTTGAAATTGTTATGAACTTTGTAAAACTTAAAGTGTGGGGTGGTTGGTTTGGCTTTTGAGTGTAACTAATGAAATAAGGAGAAATGTGCATTGTTTTGGAAAAAACGTAAGAGCCACTTGAAAGAGAAAAGAAAAAAAATATATAGTTGTATTGTTGTGCAAAATATTCTTTGATAGTGGCAACTCTTGATGGAATTGTGCTTAAAGAAGTTGGGAGTTAATGTATATTGATGTGAAGGTGGAGTTATGTTTTGACATAAGTGTAGGGTTTTGAAAGGTTAACTGTATGTATTAGAGTGCTTAGGAAGGTTTAGTAACTATTATATCCAAATGTATCCTACCCACCTTGCAGCCTACATTACAACCAATAAAAGTCCTACTTGATCCTTGACAGAATGAGCTCGAATTAGTAGAGTAGTACACTACGGGCAAGCCTATGGTTCATCTTTTGTAGCATATAAATGTTGTTTCTAAGAGTGAGCAAATTCTTTCTATCTTGAGTTCCTAATTGTTCTTAATTTCTATGGTGTGTGGAACTACTCTCTATTGTTGTGTGAGGGCACTCGATTCATGGAGGAAAGGTAATGTCATTGACCTCTAGGTTAGAGTAAGTGAG
The DNA here is from genome assembly GCF_000715075.1 of Nicotiana tabacum. Lineage (NCBI taxonomy): Eukaryota > Viridiplantae > Streptophyta > Magnoliopsida > Solanales > Solanaceae > Nicotiana > Nicotiana tabacum. The sequence goes on along the minus strand of NC_134094.1, from coordinate 35,744,726 downwards.
TGAGTTGTAAATAATGCGTGGTACTTGCGATTCAAATGTTGAGGCTAGGATGTTACACTATTGTGCTTAATATATTTTAAATATTATTGGTATGATGAGTTATGAGAGTTGTGTAATGAGGTTGTGTCTATATAAAGTGTAGTTTTATTGCTCAAGGACGGGCAATAGTTTAGGTGTGGGGTGTTGATGGTAGGATATTATTGCGTGTTTTAGTTGCTTATTGCACTCTAATTTACTGCACTTTAATTGAGTTGAGCTTTCAATCGCTAGTGTTTTGAACTAATTGTGTGTTTTATGCCTTATAGGAGTGATTCTGAGGTATGTAGATATTGTGGAACTAATTCGAGTTATTTGAAGCTTTGAAGTCTGAGTAAAATCCCAAAGGAATAAGCCGGGATTGTGTTCGGGGGTTGAGGATCACTGTTGGACGTTAAAATTCAAGGAAGAATCAACTGCTGAAAAATACACTAGTGCGCGGCACTGTGCGGCGCATCAGTGTAAATTTATGTCAGAAATTAGCAAAGTTCAGAGGCTACCCAGGTGCGCGAGCGCGCACTGAGCGCTCAAAATAGGAAGTATACTGGCCAAAGTGCACGGCCATATGCGCGAGCACACTCTGAGGTGCGCGGCCGCGCAAGTCTAACTAAGGAAAGTGTCCTATTTTGCCTAGGAAAAAGTGTTTTTGCTTGGGCCCGAACTTACTTGGTATATATACATGGAAAAGCGGTATTTTCTATACTTTTAACACATCTAAGACCTAAGGAGGCTAAGGAGAAGCTGGAGAAGCAAGAGCACAAGGATTTCATCATTCAATCCTCACTCAAGATAAGAGTTTGGATCGTTTTATGTTTTCCTTTAATTTAAACTTATTTGGGATGAATTACTCCATATCTATGGAGTAATTATTCTTTAGGGATTGATGGATTTGGTGTTTTGATGATTGTTTGTGGATATTAACTCTAGTTTTTATGTATTGAATTGTTTTGGGTATTTTAATTAATGCATCTATTTTCACATGTTCATGTAATCGAAAGAGGCATAACTTGTGATGTTTTTGCATTATCTTCTTGGTTAAATTCATTGATTCTTCTTAGTAATCGAAAGAGTCTAGTTGAATTATTGTTCAGACCTAGTTAGGAGGATAATCAAAAGAGGTTCTCCTAAAGACCAATCCACTACGAATTCTTGCATATCTTCACCGAGTATAAATTGGTTTATATTGTGAGGTTGAGACTTAATTGAGAGAGGAGTATCTACTAAACGTTTGAACCAATAATTAAGTGAATTCGATAGACTCACTTGAACCTTAGGTGTGAATTAGCTAAAGTTATATCCAAGACAAGTATCTTGCACCTATCCAATCAACTCCTATTTTCTCCCATTGATATCTTCCTTACTCAATGTTGTGATTGTCATTAGTCAATAGTTTAAACACTTAGTTAAATTTTAGTTTTAAATCACAAAACAAATCTCAATTGTTGATCATCTTGGATAGCAATCAAGCTATAAACTACAAAAATACTGTTTAAATCTAATCCATGTGGATACGATATTATATTATATTGTACTATATTCGACTAGCGAGCATATTTAAGTGTGTGTTTTACGCTCGTCACTTTTTGAGCGGAGTTGGGAATCATTATAAATTGTCAAATTATACGTATTGGGGGTCTGTTTTGATTGGTTTGCACGTTGTCTGACTAGTTTTGGAATGATGGCCATCGGTTCGAGGGGTTAGAGAGACGTTGGAGCCGGTGACAGAACTTCAGAGCGAGCTAAGTTTCCTGTCTAACCTAGTGAGGGGGAAACTACCCCTAGGTGATATTTATTGTTATGTGCAACTACTTATGGGTGCTACGTACACATGAGGTTACGAGAGTTCGTACGTAGTCAAAACATGTTTATGTCCGGGTAGACTTAACACTTTATCACGTAATAATTTAATTATTTGAACTCGTTCTGATGGCTTAATTAATTAGAGTTATAACTGAAATTGATTTAGAAATAAATATATGTATGCTAGGCCAAGCCTTATCACTTTGAGTTATTGGCTGGTTATTTGAGAAACGGTAAAGATAATGTTCACTTTGTGCTCATGTACTGTATTGTAAGCACATGTCTCGTGATTCGATAACTTCCTTCCTTTTCTTGTGGAGCGAGCCGAATGCCTCGAAAGTATATAGATGCATCTATGGTTTGTACCGCATGACCCTCGGTAGTGTACACATTATTCTGGATCAGGCTGAACGACCTCGGCGAAATCGTGTGTTATATCGCTAGTAGTCCGAATATTCACGAGCCAATCCTTCCACTGATGCCCGACATTTTATATGGTATTCCTTATTTATTTGATATTGAAACCTGACCGTTTCTAAACTATTAAGGTAGAATAGAAGATTTAGAAATTCATGCTTTAGAAGAAGAAATTGGAAGATTATGTAACTTACAGATTTACCCCATCATTAACGTATGCTTCATGTCTGCTTATGTTTTATTATATTGTTGTATTGGAACTTTAGTAAGTGTCGATGTCGACCCCTCATCACTACTTCTTCGGGGTTAGGCTAGATACTTACTAGGTACGCATTGATTTACGTACTCATGCTGCACTTCTGCACTAAATGTGCAGGATCTAACAGGTTCATTTGATGATCATCTTGGCGCGTAGGCACAGCTGTTGAGGAGACTTTATATGAGCTGCATTCCAGGCTACGCATCACAGTCCACCGAGTCACCATTGTACTATTTATTTTATTTTTCTTATTATATTCGGGATAAATGTTGTATTATTATTGTACTCCTTAGAAAATGCTCATGCATTCGTGACACTGGGTTTTGGGGGTTCCAACTGGTTGTTTGTTATTGTAGTTCGCGTAGTTAATATCATTTTACCCTGTAAATTCCATTTTATACTATTTAAGTGATGGAGATTATGATTTTGAAAGTAATAAAATGAGTAAATAAATTGATAAATCAATGTTGGCTTGCCTGACGGCGACATTAGGAGCCATCATGACCTATAGTGGATTTTGGGTGGTGACAACTTTGTATCAGAGCATTAGGTTCACTTGGGTCTCACGAGTCATGAGCAAGTCTAGTAGAGTCTTGCAGATCAGTACGGAGACGTTTGTACTTATCTTTGAGAGGCTATAGGGCTGTTAAGAGCACTTCCCTTCTTGATTTTCTCATCATGCGATTTGATTCCATTGAGTCTTGTGCCTTTATTTAATTCTTACTCAATCTTATGCGACATGAAGCGCTTGTTATCAATTGGGCATCGAGAAGTTGTATTGGTACTGCAGACGTGGTGCAGGATATTTTTCCCTGCGTGTTTGGGTAGGCTATTATCGTCGCCTTGCGGAAGGGTACTTCCTTTAGTTTTGAGGCTATACACGGATTAATAGGATGTTCATGCATTGTTATCGCACAATGTTGGTGTAATGGTAAGGTGCTTGTCTATGTGTCGAGATAGTGAATCACTTAAAAGGAGGATTTCTTGGTGTGTGATTTAGAAGTTCGACATTCAATTCTAGCAAAGAGAAGGCAATCAGACTATGTATGTTCAGGCCTTGGTTGATGAAGTGATGAGACTTGGTATTTTCGTGCATGGTGGAATTCTTCATTTGTGATGTGGCTTCGGGGCAGGGTTTTGTGAAATGGTGCCTAATAACGGTTCAAAATTGAATTGGTATTTCTAATGTTGATGGCTCGAGAAAGATGATCTTCTAGGAGGTTTAGGGTTGATAGCAATTTATTAGTTCAGGTGCTATAGAGATGAGTTTTTTATTTGGGGCAGCATTTAGGCTGCGAAGGATGAGGAAGGACATGGTGGGAGGTGTCTCGCGGTGGTTGAATTGCTAGCAGGTCAATTATGAAAAGCGGATGTCGAGAAGTTGCTTAAAGAAGATGGTTTAACCAAAGTGGGAGTGGCAGAGTAGCATATGGATTCTGTGGTATGATAGCCACATGCCTTGAGAAACGTTTAGAGCGATTTGAGAATCGTGGTAGGGAGCGACTAGGTCTACAAATTTATTTGGAATGGTGGCTACTATTTTGAGGAGCATCGAATATGGCAGAAAGGAGTTTGCTTGAAATGAAGAGGGGTGTGAAAACTTAGTTATCGTTGGGATGCAACATGACTTCGAGTTTAGAATGTATTGTCAGACTTTCAGTTGATGTCAATGGGGAATAAAAAGACTTGTAAAACTGGTGGATGAGCACGGGCTTAGAAGGGTTTACTGATTTCATGGTAGTTGTACCTAGTGCAGTGTCGTTAGGAGATGTCGGTATGGAATTCCATAGGTGGGCTATCTCCTGTGGACAGGTCAACGATTGTGTGATTTGATGAAGTTTCTACAAAGAGTTCTACTTACTACGAAGAGGAAGGTCGAGTATACGATTATGGCTGATAATTCGGGATGTTCATGAAAAGTTTAATAAGAAACTACAATAAATTTGGCGGGTTAACGGTATGAGATCATGGTAATTGAGGAGGAGGAATCGTTGTGAGCTCTACATTATGTGAAGGTAGATTAAAGCTAAGTGGCGGAGCCCCACCGTCTACGATTGGATCGCATGGTTGTCTGTTTGTGCGGTTTCTGGTTATCGATACGTTGGTGGATTATTTATGACTAAGAAAAAAAAGGGAAAGGATATCAGGAGTAATTTGAGCAAAGAAATTGATAAATGTGCACTATATTCCACCTTATCGATTCGTGTAGAGGTTTTGGGGAACACTCAGAGTTTATGCTTCTAGTGGATGCGATGTACAAGGAGAAAAATTCAATCGGTTGCTTCTTTGAGAGGGTGTTCATGTGCAGCAAAGGGTTGAAGTTTGGTTATATTCGGGATCAGGTCAAAGTGGGTGACTCTCTACAACGGTCCTAGTGGGTTAAAGAATTAAAGTGCAGTGTCTAAGGATTTTGGGTCCGTTGAGTGGTTAAGGATCGAGTTTTTACAGTGGATTACAAATGGGACTTGGAATGTTCTATGTTATCATCGGGTATGCGGTGCAGTATTGGAGGAAAGGAAGAACTAGCTTCGGATTCGCGGAAGGTCTTGCAGAATGGGTGTACCAGTTGGAGATGCTATTGTGCGCGTAAGGAGAGTATGAGATAATTCATAGGTATTGAGACGATGTCGTCTCATGATACGAGTCACTCGGAATTAGTGCAGATTTGGTTTGTTATGTTTTTGAATGGAGTTATTATTATTTCTAAGGCAAGTTGAGAGTAAATTGGAAGAAGTTGGGTCGGTTAGTAATGGTTTGAATTAGCAGGTTGTGGCAATGATCAGTTCCTTCGGCATGTTAAGTTATACAGGTGGTTGTGGTTGTACGTGCTGGATTGGTAGCCGACTTAATTTGATTGATTTGGGAAGTATTTTATTTAAATGGCCCTGTTATGTGTAAATGGATCCTGGAAGAGTTATGGTGATCTAGACCACAACATGAGGTTTCTAGCCAATGAAGTGTTTATTCTACTGGTAGTTCAGGGGTTATGATGAATTCATATAATCTCGCATATCGGCATGATAGGTACAGTGAGCGGCATGGAAATTTGAAATTCGAGGATCAAGGTTGCGGTTTGGTGTTGACAAGAATGTCACAAGCTCGGATGAGCAGGGAAGAATTTATATGTTTAGAGTGAGCTGTCGTTATCTTAGTGTCGCCCGAGAATGGTATTCTGTGGAAGAGGCATTGTGTATTGATTTGCAGGTTGTGATTTGCCTTATAGGTGCGGATTTTGCTAACTGGTGCAGAAGGTCGTGGAAGCGTGCCCCACTAGAAAAGTTTATAAGTATGGCATGTTTTTAAGTACAAACGTTACGGCTTGATGTGTGTTTTATTCTTGATTGTTATGTGTAGATCGGGTGGCACGCCGCAACAACGAGATGTTGAGCATAGTTCCTTACACTTATTTTGTGTGCATTGTTTTTCATCCCTGTGGTAGGTTCTTAGCATCTATTCGGCCGTTTTAGTCGTTACGCGGGCTGGGTAGTCCTTTTCCAAAGTTTGTTCTTCCTTATGTATCACATTCGAGTTTATAGCTTATTCGCGCATTGTGGATGTCATATAAGATTTTTGGCGGTGTTTGAGATGGCTAATTGCCTGAGCAGCTTGTACTGGGTGAGACGAGGTTATTGGACCTGTGATCTGTGCAATCAGATTTATATAAGGTACATTAAAGAGAAACTATCGTTATTCGGTCAGAATGAGGTAATGCTCCTACCAGGAGGAAAGACTTCGTGATTTGTTGATTCGGCTGGCGGTTATTAGTGTCTACACATCTCTTCCGTCGTGGAAGTATTGTGAGAGTTGGAACCGGGCTTATATGTGTTATGAGGTATGCTTAGGGCGCCGAGTGAGAGAAATTGTAGTTGTTGTGCTTGGAGGAGGTTGCCCTGGGAAAATGAGTTATGTAGTGCATTGTGTGATGTCAGCATGGGTGCATGATTAGGTATGAATTCAGCATGTGAAGATTTATACTGTGTTCGTATGTTAGAATCAGGTCTTGTAAAAAAATTCGGAAGTTAGAATTTGGTTCTAAGGCTTATTGACTAAATAAAAGGGAGGACCTTTAATCCGGCTCGAGCTAATGTGCCCAACTGGGTTATGGTGGCATGGGCAGGTGAACAAGGTGTTGCATAGTGATTTTGGACAACTCCGGAGAAGTTCTTAGTACGTTCGAGGACGAACATACGTTAAAGTAAGGGAGAATGTAACGACCCGACCGGTTGTTTTGAGCTCTAGCACGTCGTTCGGCGGTTTGAGACCTTGAGTAGCTTCACTTCAGGTATTATGACTTATATGTCTGGTCGGAATTGAATTTCGGGATGTTCGTGATTGATGTGGAAAGAAAATTCTAATTTCCGAAGCTTTAAGTTGAAAACATTGACTAAGGTTTGACTTTTGAGTATATAACTTCAAAATCAGGATTTTAAGGTTCCAATAGGTTCGTATGGTGATTTTAGACTTGTGCGTATGTCCGGGTAGAGTATCGGATCACCCGGGAGCATTTCGATTTTTATTATGGAAGATTAGCATTTTAAAGGTTTAAGAATTTCTAAAGTTTGATTTGAAGTGGACTTTGGTGTTATCGATGTCCGTTTGAGGTTCCGAGCTTTGGAATAGGTTTGTATTGTGATTTATGACTTGAACGCAAAGTTTGACATTATTCCGAAATACTTTGGTATGGTTCGAACGTGTTCGTGGAAGTTTGAAAGTTAAACAAGGATTTCGATCATCGATTCGTCGTTTCGATGTATTTTGGGACACGTTGGCATATTTGGTCAAGGTTTCGGGGGCCTTGGGTTGATTCCGGATGGTTAACGGATCGTATTTTGGACTTAAGGAAAAGCTAGAGGATTCTGGTTGCTGGTGCAACTGCTTCTGCGGAAGCTTCATCGCAGAAGTGAGGCGATAGACCGCAGAAGCGGAAAGAAGGGAGCTGGGTAGAGGCCGCAGGTGCAAAGGAATTCCCGCACCTGCGTGACCGCAGAAGCAGCCTGGGGGTCGCAGAAGCGGTAGGGAGTGAGGCAGGTTGGAGGCGTAGGTGCGAGTTTTGTGCCGCACCTGCGAGATAGTAGAAGCGGATAATTGGTCGTAGGTGCGATTCTGCAAATGAGAAGGTAGGAGGGCTGAAGGGGGACTGCAGAAGCGGTATTTTTGGCCGTAACTGCAGAACTGCAGAAGCGGTCAAGTGGCCGCAGGTGCGATGAACGTTGGGCAGAGGGCTTGGTTTTTATACGGGATTTCGGCCTACCTTCTTCCATTTCCACTTGGATGGGATGATTTTTGGAGAGCTTCAAGGGGAAAGTTTCATCATCTATTACAAGGTAAGCTATCACCACCTATTGTGAGTTATATACTTGGATTATGTACGGATATTTACATGGGAATTAGTAGAAATTTAGGATTTTGGTAGAAAACCTAGAAATTGGTATTTTAGGATTTTGACCACGAAATTGGACATGGAATTTGGAATAAGATATGTATTTTAGTTCGTGGTGTTATGGGTAAAGTTTATCTTCGAACATTTTCAGAATCCGGACATGTGGGCCTGAGGGTTGTCTTTGTTGGCTTATTGAGATGAGTTGGGAATAATTATAAATTGTCAAATTATACGTATTGGGGTATATTTTTATTGGTTTGCACATTGTTGGACTAGTTTTGGAATGATGGCCATCGTTTCGAGAGGTTAGAGAGATGTTGGAGCCGGTGATAGAACTTCGGAGCGAGCTAAGTTTCCTGTCTAACCTAGTGAGGGGGAAACTACCCATAGGTGATATTTATTGTTATGTGCAACTAGTTATGGGTGCTACGTACACATGAGGTTACGAGAGTTCGTACGTAGTCAAAACATGTTTATGTCCGGGTAGACTTAACACTTTATCACGTAATAATTTAATTATTTGAACTCGTTCTGCTGGCTTAATTAATTAGAGTTATAACTGAAATTGATTTAGAAATAAATATATGTATGCTAGGCCAAGCCTTATCACTTTGAGTTATTTGCTGGTTATTTGAGAAACGGTAAAGATTATGTTCACTTTGTGCTCATGAACTGTATTGTAAGCACATGTCTCGTGATTCGATAACTTCCTTCCTTTTCTTGTGGAGCGGGCCGAATGCCTCAGAAGTATATAGATGCATCTATGGTTTGTACCGCATGACCCTCGGTAGTGTACGCATTATTCTGGATCGGGCCGAACGACCTTGGTGGAATCGTGCGTTATATCGCTAGTAGTCCGAATATTCACGAGCCAATCCTTCCACTGATGCCCGACATTTTATATGGTATTCCTTATTTCATTCATATTGACACCTGACATTTTCTAAACTGTTAAGGTAGAATAGAAGATTTAGAAATTCATGCTTTAAAAGAAGTAATTGAAAGATTATGTAACTTACAAATTTACCCCATCATTGCCGTATGCTTCATGTCTGCTTATGTTTTATAATATTGTTGTATATGACCTTTAGTAAGTGTCAATGTCGACCCCTTGTCACTATTTCTCCGAGGTTAGGCTAGATACTTACTAGGTACGCATTGATTTACATAATCATGCTGCACTTCTACACTAAATGTGCAGGATCTGGCAGGTTCATTTGATGATCACCTTGGCGCGTAGGCGCACCTGTTGAGGAGACTTTATGTGAGTTACATTCCAGGCTACACATCATAGTCCACCGAGTCTCCATTGTACTATTTATTTTATTCTGTCTTATTACTTCCGGGACAAATGTTGTATTATTATTGTACTCCTTAGAAAATACTCATGCACTAGTGACACCGGGTTTTGGGGGTTCCTACTGGTTGTTCGTTATCGTAGTTCACGTAGTTATTATCATTTTACCCCTATAAATTTCATTTTATACGATTTAAGTAATGGAGATTATGATTTCTAAAGTAATAAAATGAGTAAATAAACAAAAAAATCAATGTTGGCTTGCCTGACAGCGGCGTTAGGTGCCATCACGACCTATAGTGAATTTTGGGTCGTGACAATGTCAGTGTCAGAGTATGTCGTTATATTTATGAATGGTTTGTCCAGACATGTACCTATTTTGGTTTCTACAGTTAGAGAGCGAGTTCGCAGGTTAATTGAGGGGCTCAGTCATGATATCCGGTTCAGCATGGCTTGGGAGTTGGAGTCGGATGTTCCATTTCAACAAGTTGTAGAGATCGTTCATCGATTAGAGGGCATACAGGACCATGAGGGAGAAGTCATGCGGGGTCAGGAGATAGAGGACATGGAGGCTAAGAGGCTTCATAGACCAGAGTAACCTATTGGTTCCTATTTTGGAGGCAGGGTACGAAATGGTAGAGATTTTGTGGGTCAGCCAGTTCACCTTGCACTTCAGGTTTCACACGGTGTTTCAGGTACCCATGGGTCTCAGGGTACCCGTACAAGACAACTTCCACAACCACGTCAGCGTAGAGGTTGATTGAGTATGGAAATACCATCCACATGGTCAGAGACTGTCCCAGACTCCAGACAGATGTGTCACATCGGGGTATTCAGGCTATGAGTACTGCTTCAGTTGCTGATATCCCTGCACCGCCAGCTTGGGGTGCAGGTCAGGCGAGTATAGGGCGCCTAAGAGGGGGAGGCCCGACCCGTTGATGTGTTTTCTATGGTAGGGCTAAGGCTGCTACACCAGATGATGTCGAATAGTTATGGTTTTGATTTGTTATAGAGGAGCATCATTCGTATCTTGTTCCGGTTCTGCTTATTGGGGTGAGTCCTTCTATTTTACTTCACATATGTGTGAGTTTCATGATTTTGTACTCTGCTTATGTGTTTACCCATGTTGGGAGATTTTTAGTGGTATTTTGTGTCTATCGTGTTGTTTAAATTCATTATTGAGAGCTATGAGACTAGAAGTGAATTTCTGTTATTTATTATGGTAGTTTTAATGTGATTTCCTAATGGTTGGCTACGATTTGTGGTTTAGATGTTCTACTAGTGTGAGAGTTCAGTATGTGTTGTGATTTTGTTGGCGAAATTGAATTAGTGGATGATTTCGGTTGGTATGATGTGTATTCTACTTGTGATTCAGAGTTGATGGCGGGATCCTTGCGTTTTCATGTGATTTGATATGTTTAAGTCGGGCTACGGGCCGCAGTGGAGTTATATGAGGATGAGATCCTTGTGATATATTCATATGCTTCAATTCTTCCTTTGTGAAATTGATTCGTAGTTTGATACTAATAGGTAGTGATGCCTGTCGGGCTTGTTTGATAGTTCTCTTATATGTTTTGCCTTACATATTCAGTCATGTTCGTGTTATGCTTACTGAGCTTTAGCTTGTGAAGTGTGTGCCCCAGTGGTGTTAGATGTGACTTGTTGATTCGGGTGAATAGTTATGTGGTCTTCATGTCTCTTGCATCGTTATCAGTGTCGTGAAGGTTTGAAACATGGTTCTAACGGATATGAGACTAATTGCCGGTATTGGATTTGATTATGGGCAGCTACTGTGGTAGAGTTGTTGTTTAAGGCATATGTGTGATGTTTTACATCGTGTGGTTGCACCTGGTCAGTGTAGGCATAAGGTTTTGCAGCTGGTTGAGGTTGGTACCGTGTGTTGATGTAGGAATCGGGTCTTTTGGAAATGATTGGATGGTGAGAAATTTGGTTCTAAGGTTTGCTAGTGTGGGTGGAAGGAATAATATTTAGTTGAGATTGCGTTGTCCGGCCTATGTGGATTGGAGTGGCGTGGAGTCACCCGCAAGTATGTATGATGAGTACGTTCAGTGATTTGATAACCTCTGAGTGGTATTGGGAATGTTCGAGGACAAACGATTGTTTAAGAGGGGTAGAATGCAACGACCCGACCAGTCATTTTGGGAAGTAGCGCTCCGTTCGGCGGCTTAAGGTCTTAGAGAAGCTTCGTAATGTGTATTATGACCCGTGTGTGGTCGAGATTGGTTTTCAGATGATTCGGGATTTAATTGAAAGAACAATTCTTATTTTTGAAGCTTAAATGAAAAGAGTTGACCGGAGTTTGACCTTTGAGCAAACGACTCCGGAATGGAATTTTGATTATCTCAACAAATTCGTATGGTGATTTTGGACTTAGGCGTGCATCCAAATTTGGATTTGGAGGTCTGTAGGGTAATTTGAAGCATTTTGGCGAAAATTGGAAAGTTGAAGTTTTAGAAGGTTGAGAGGTTTGACCGAGAGTTGACCTTAGTGATATCGGGAACGGAATGCGATTCCGAGAGTGGGATTAGATACGTTATGTCATTTGGAACGTGTATGCAAAATTTATCGTCATTCTGGGTTGATTTGATATGATTCAGCACGAGTTTTGGAAGTTGGAAGATTTGGAAGTTCGTAAGTTCGATTCATGGTGCGATTCATAGTTTCGACGTTGTTTGGTATAATTTGAGGCCTCGATGAAGTTCATATCGTGATTTAGGACGTATTTGTATATTTGGTTGAGGTCCCGGGTGCCTCGGGTGGATTTCAGATGGTTAACAGATGGGTTCAACTGGCAGTAGACTCCGCAGAAGCAACGCTTGTGTCGCAGAAGCTACATCACATGCGCGCAAATCATTTCACAGGTGCGATTCTGGGCAGAAACATAAAGGATCAAAGTCAGTCATTTTTCATTATTTAGGTTGAGTTGGAACCCTCGGTTTTGGGCGATTCTGGAGGGATTCTTTATGAGTTTGGTTTGGGTAAGTGTTCTACATCTGAAATTAGTTGTATTTCCTGATTATACAGTTATTTTCATCATTTATTAGTGAGTCAAATGGAAGAAATTGAGAAATTTTCATAATCTTTCAAAAATGTAAAATGGAGATTTGTTTCGTTATCGGATTTTGGAAATTCTTGTGTGGTTGGACTCGTTATTGAATGGGTGTTCGAATTTATAATTTTGTCGGGTTCTGAGGTGCGGGCCCAAGGTTTAACTTTTGGGCTGACTTTTACTTCTTCAAGATTGAAGCTTTACTATTAGTTTTATTTATGAATTGAAGTTATTTTGGTTAGATTTGAGACGTCTGGAGGGTGTTTCACTCGAGAAGGTCATTTTAGAGTAACACTCTAGCTTCTTTGAGGTAGGTATCTTGCCTAACCTTTTGTGGGGGAACTACCCCTTAGGATTTGAATTTTGTGCTAATTATGTCATGTCGAGGACGAGTACGAGATGTGTCGAGTACGTGCTCGGACTTATTTGTGGAAATTTGACCGTTTCGTTCTCTTAGGTTCTTATGTCCATCAAATATGAAGTTGTTTTGTCATGTTAAATTCCTCATTTACTAAATTCACCCTTACGTGTCTGAATTGGAATTGATTGCTTCATGTTCTACCCTTATTGTCGATTAAAATCTTATGTGGCTTAACTGAAATTGTTGCCCCTTGTTTTCATCATGCTATTCTTTTCGTAATTGCTTAACTTTAATTGAAATTCTTATTATCTCTTCTGTAATTGCTTAGCCTTAATTGAAATTTGTTATCCCTTCATTGTTGACGTATTCTTATTTGGGGTCATTAATTCATGCTATCTCTCTTGTCGTCGAATTGCACTTTCGTGGAATCATTGTTACACATTACCTCTCCCTTGTTGAACTATTCTTGTTGAGACTATTATTTCCACGTTGTGTCTTTCTCTATGAGTTCGTTCTTCCGTTTCTTTGTGTTATGAAGTTCTTGTATTGATTTATTTGTCGTGCGGTTGTTATTGTGTTGCACGAGATTTCGGTCGTGCAGTTGTTATTGTGTTGTACGAGGTTTCTGTCGTGCGGTTGTTATTGTGTTGCACAAGGTTTTTGCCGTGCAGTTTTTATTGTGTTGCATGACGTTTCTGACATGCGGTTGTTACTATATTGCACGCGGTTGCTGACGTGCGGATTTTATTGTGTTGCATGGGGTTTCTACCGTGCAGTTGTTATTGTGTTGCACGAGGTTTCTACCATGCGATTGTTATTGATACGCATGCAGTGAGATAAGGTGGGCTTGAAACGCATGGCTAGTAGTGGAACTACTAGAAGCCATGCGGTGTGATAAGGTGGTCTAAAACGCGGAATGTTATTTCGGGAAAATAATTTTCACAAACTAAATAAAGGCTCCCACAGTGATATAAGGAAAGTTGTGAATAATTTATGATTTGAGACTACGAGGCGGTACCTCGGGAGTACTCTTGTTATTATTTCCCTTTTTAGTGCACTTGTCTTTGATTGTTGTTTTTCTTAGCATACTATTAATTGTTTTCCTCCGTGTTGGACTATTTTCTCAGCTCTGTGTAGCTAATCTTGTTTTGTTGGTCGCTTCTTCAAACTTCATTGCTACTTCTGTTACACCGTACATTTCGTGGTGATCGTTGCTTATATGCCATTCATTGACTCTACTCTTATTTGTTGACTGGAATTATGCGAACATTTGCACAAGCATACACGTAGTTAAATCACCCATATCGGTTTTAAAAGGTGAATCCTGATGACATTAACCATTATACGTACTCTTGCCTTCTTGCCTTCTGTGTGAGGATTGTTCTATTGGAACGTGAGTCGTCCGTGAGGTTATGAGTTGTAATGTGGGAACGAGATGCCAAATGATTAGGGTTCATGAATTGGGACCCGTGAGCTGTGATTACGAGGTTCGGTACCTCGTGGAAATGCTTGAACATTTTTGGTGTGAAAGCGGTTGTTCTCATTGAGTTGTTGCTGGTTTTCCCTTTATTTGGTTTTCCCGGACTTAGACTGTGATTAGTTACTCTACAAAATTATGACTTCTTCCTGTTGAATATTGTTTTTACTAGTGTATCATTGCAAGTATTGTCTTGTATTCCTTCTCCTGCTTAGCTTTATATTAATATTGTTTCTCTGTTAGTTCATCTACATACTTGTTCAGGTTGTTTAGTCCGGTAGGTGTCTTGACTGTCCCTCATCACTACTCCACTTAGGTTAGTCTTGATACTTACTGGGTACCGCTGTGGTGTACTCATACTATGCTTCTTCACATTTTTGTGCAAATCCAGGTGCCTCGGTTTTTGTTGATTATTAGTTGGCTGGTCGATCCGTGGAGACTTAAGGTAAACTTGTCGTCACATTCGCAGGCCTCAGAGTAACCTTCTGATATTTTATTGTACTGTTTAATTACATTTGAATAGTTGTATTTAGGGATTTCTAGCAAACTCAGTAGAGCTTATGACTTGTACTACCGATTTTGGGAATTGTAATTTGTATAAGATTTTTATCTCATATTTTTTATTTGATGATTGATTTCTTCTAATTATTTAGTATGTGTTAGTCTTACCTAGTCCCAGGGATTAGGTGCTGTCATGACATCCTACAAAAGAAAATTGGGGTTGTGACAATATCTATATCTATAGACAGATGCACTGATAAATTTTCTTCTATATTCACAGAAATATGGGATGTAACATATTAAATAAAAAAAAACTATAATGTAAAGAAAAATAAAAATTAAAAGAAAAACGTAGATTGAGATAACTTATGACTATTTATACTTTCGGTAAGATAAAATATACAATAATGTAAATTAATCTACTTAGCATATTAAAGATTTTATATGATAGAATTCTCTAACTTTAAGATAGTATTGAGAAAAAATCACTTGGCACTTTTAGGATAAAATTTAAAAATATTTTAAATAAATTCTACTTATATATCTATATATCTATATACCTATATTTATATGTATAGATAGATCCACTACTCACTTTGCTTCTATATTCACTAGAAATATGGATGCGACATATTAAATAAAAAATTATAATATAAAAATTAAAAATTAAAAAAAAGACGTAGATTGGGATAACTTATGACTATTTATACTTTGGGTAAGTTAAATGTAAAATAATATCAAATTAATTTACTTAACATAGTAAAGATTTGATGACTTAAATTTTTTTTAAAATTGCAAGCAGCGAAATAAAAACAATAACAACAACAACAACAATATCCCAGTGTATTCTCACAAGTGGGGTTTGGAGAGGGTGGGATGTACGCAGTTTTAGCCGTATATTGGAAGGACAGAGATACTGTTTTCGGAAGACCCTTGGCTAAAGAGAAGATGTAAGAAGCACTGATAGCAAGTAATAACAATACATGATATTTAGAAAACTAAATCGAAGATAACAAAGGGAAAGATAAAAGAAGTACTTATCACAAGTAATAACAATGCAAAATATATAATGAAATCAAACTAAAGGGATACATATTGCAAGTAGTAACAATACAAGATATGTGGAAATAGAAAACTAAGAGTAAAAGGGATACCATACTATTACCACTAATACTGTTGAACTAAGGACGACAAAAGAAAACGCTTAACTACATACTAACCTTCTACCCTAATTCTCAACTTCCACACCCTCCTATCAAGGGGCATGTCCTCAGTAAGCTCAAGCTACGCCATATCCTTTCCTAATCACCTCTCCCCAAGACTTCTTCAGCCTACCTCTACCCTTCCTCTTACCCCCCAAGACCAACCTCTCACACCTCCTGACCGGCGCATCTGTGTTTCTCATCATCAATCTCCCCCATCACTCTGAATCACAGACCCAAGGAACTTAAAACCCTCTCTCCCGTGACTTCTGTATCAAGCCTCACATCCCCGTCTGCTTCCTGGGCAACACCGCTGAACTTGCACTCCAAGTATTCGATCTTGGTCCTGCTCAGCTTGAAACCTTTAGACTCAAGAGTATGTCTCCAGAGCCTCCAACCTCAAGCAGAGAAATAAGATATTAAATAAAATATCTATATTATAGAAGTATTGAGAGAGTATTTTAATAATACTGAAAATATTATTGATAAATTTAAATAATATCCGAATATGTCACGACCCAAAATCCACCTAGTCGTGATGGCACCTAACCCAAAATCCAATTTAAATGAGATTTATTTAGAAAAGAAATAAAAATACAACTAGTTTTATACAATTCCTAAGCTTCTAAGATTTAGAATTTACAAAGCTGGTATGAAATAAAGTACATCATCTGTTTGAAATATACATGAAAAGATTAATATTCTAAAGCCACCAAGATCAAGAGGAAGCTATGACCGGAACGCAGGTACATCTTCAAATCCAGCTCCCGTCATGTACAGCAACATCAGCATCCAAGATCTGCATGCAAGGTGCAGAAGTGTAGTATGAGTACAACCGACCTCATGTATTCAATAAGTAATAAACCTAACATTAGGTTGAGAGTAGTGACGAGCTGAAACAAAGTTCGGAGTCAAAAACCAATAGCCAACAAAAGTTCATAACAACATAATAAATGCAACATGTGACGAAATGGTCTGAGCCTCGCCCGAAGCGCACCAGAGCCCCTCGGGACCCCGTCAAATATACCAATAAGACCCATAACATAACCCGGACCTACTCGATGCCTCAAATCACACATAACAACATCAAAACGACGAATCACACCTTAAATCAAACTTAATTGAACTTTTAACTTCCAAAACTCGCGCCAAAACATAACAATCGACTAGGAATGAACTCAAATTTTGCACACAAGTCCCAAATGACATAAAGAAGTTATTCCAATTTTGAGAACCACAATCCAAATCAGATATCATCAAAGTCAGCTCCCGTTCAAACTTATGAACTTTCCAAACCTTCAAATTTCCAACTTACGCCAATTAGCGCCGAATCCTTTTAGAAATATCCAAATGCAAATCCGGGCATACGCCTAAGTCCAAAATCACCACCCGTACCTAATAGAGCCCTCAAAATTTCATTTCGGGGTCAAATTCCCAACAGTCAAACTTGGTCAACCCTTCCATCTTAAAGCTTAAATCATGAAATTCATTCTTCCAAATCAATTCCGAATAATCTGAAAATCAAAACTGACGATTCACATAAGTCATAATACATCATACAGAGCTAATCATGCCCTCAAACTACCGAATGCTTGAAACGACCGGTCGGGTCGTTACATCCTCCCCCTCTTAAACATATGTTCGTCCCCGAACGTGCCAAGAATCGTTCCAAAGCCATCAAATCATCGTGTAACCTTACCATGCACATACCCGAGGGTGATCCCACGTCACCCTAATTCATATAAGCTTGACGACACAACCAAACTGAAGATCTTTAATCCAACCTTACACCATAAACCTTGGAACCCAATTTCCAACATTCGGAATTACCTATAAGACACGAATCTCGTATCCACACACTGTATAAGTTTGAACAAGCTATATCAAGCCATAACCATAGCCCAAGATGCAATCACATGATATACCACATAACTCAAATACTCATAGCGATAATTTTCGACCACAATAATTGCACAAAGCAAACCCGGTACCGGTAATAAACCTCGTATCATTCAAACCTGTTCTAAAACATTTGTACACTGTTAATGATGGAAGAAACATGCTAAAACTCATAATCACTTATGAGATAAACAAGCCATGGAGCTCCCTCTCCTTCGACGAGAACTATAAGCAATTTCTAAGACGGTCAGCAACATTATCCTTCCAAATATAGCGCAATCAGATCCGATAGCACCCATTCTAGGTCCAACGACCTCATCTTATCAAATACGAGCTACTCTACTGACATGCTACACCAATACTACCCAGAGCCACAAACCGTGCAATCCGTGCACCAATACTCAACAATTCAAAAGTACTCAATCATAGAAAATGACTCCAATGAGAGAGTCGTCTCGCAAGCTCAACAAGTACCACCAAAACCGTAATGTTACAAATCCATATTATATAGTAGAACCAAGACACACGAATCTAACACAAAGTATAATCCAGCTGCAATGCGTGACCCTATCCAGACATGGGTCGATATGGAATACCTAAAGCCACCATGCTCAAAATTTACAACTACATACAATTTGACATCAAATACACGAAGTGTAATACCATAACTATGGAGAAGAAAATAACATAATATAACACATCCGTAGAGAACATAACCAAGGCACAATCAACCATTCGACACCCCAATAACCATCTCGCTCAAATCCCGCAACAAGATCCAAATAAAACCGCACCATGTGTGCTTATAACCAACAAATCAAAACCCTTCGTGGCATAGAAGGGTAACTCATAGAACATATCGGAACACGAATATGCACAACTCTGACCGAATGACACATCCCTCAACAATAGCAGTAGATAGTCAACCAATCTGCCCCGGTGTAGAATACACATCCTTATTGGGCCTACCAATGGACCCCAAATCAACACTGGTCACCCACAATTAGATAAATAACCCTTTGAAAGTCTACAATGAATGAATCATAACATATTCTATCATCTGGTTAGCTTTGGCCACAACTTCACAGTGCACAACCACGAAACAATCTGCTTCTGAGAACTCCCAGTCTCCAAATTCATAGAACACACAAATCACAATATCTGCTCCCAACTCTACCGCCCGAATGTCTAACACATCTCCTATACATGATCATCCCACGAGGAATACTTCCATAATTCTTGTGTGCCACATAGCAAAATCTGAATATCAGTAGTCGATCAACTAGACGAGTACCACAATACCAATGAAGCATCCGTAAATCAACACTCAGTGCGCCTTCTAAAATGCGCACCCTTCTCAAAAATTATCAAGAAGTTATAACATGCATCTATATATTTGAAACTGTCCATGCTATCCAAAATTCACGACCTTCCCTCCAACTATGAACCATGGCCTTAAACATGCAAAACTCAATCCTACCGAACACACCGCATCTATTATGCCATCATATGAAACATACGAGAATCTCATAATCAACTACGAGTCGCAAGAAAACTACATACTCAATTGGCCAGGAACCTTGCATTTGATCTCATCGAGGATAAAATCACAATACGCAACATGTTCCTCATGCTGGTAGAAAATATGCACCTCTAACCGTGGTAGAAATACTTGAGAGCACATTGAAATCCATTTGCACACAATCAAGTTGTCAGAACTGAATCTCTCTAACTCAACCAAGCCACGCGCGTCGCCAAACCCAAGAGTACTGCTAAACAAAAACCTGTAGAGACTCGCCATATCATAAGAACCAAAAGAATCAAGCATACCATTACCCTATTGATCCAACCTACTACTAGGCTGCCCTATTTCTCCTAGGTCCTTCCAAATTACCCTCGAGTTGACACTCCTCCTTGCCATAATACCATTATCATCAACCAAGACTCACCCCAAAAGATCCTAGAATAAAACCACACCGCCCTAAGTACTATACACCGTTGTATTCCCTCTTAAACACCCCAAAAGTACCACCACCGAGACACCCACTCTGAAGAGAACTTCTGTGAATCTAACGTTATTTTCCTTCACCTTCCTTATGCTGAAATGTAGAATCCATAATGATATAGAAATGCCACAAGTCTCGAGACCATCCAATAAAAAATCTCATATCCTAGCCATATACAAATCCGGAAAAATTCATAATTGCTACACACAAATCTTGAATCTATTAGAACTTTCTCGAGAGTCATCCACTCTGCTCAAATCTCAATTGCATTGCCCCAAACGGGCCGAACAACTTGTGCACCATTAGCACGACAACACCCACAGAAGTAACCCCGCCTTAACGTAACCGAGCAAATTCCTAATCCATGCACACTACATCCTTCACGAATAACACCTCAATCATTCCATGATTCCTATATACCCATAAAGTATAATACACGATACATCCAGAAATGTCCTTGCTTAAGTAATCCTCAAAACCAGCCTCTGCAAGTCATAACCGATCCACAAGTATGCCTCAGACCAAAACCAATACAACACGTAACCATGCAATCAAATCGTCGATATTAGACTCCCCCACTTGGCTCAAATCCATAGATCAAAACACTCGATAACTCACAATGCCCATACTCTATTACTGCCATAATACCGCAATAAGATTCAACTAAGTCTTTCATAAGCTCATGTAACACAAACCATATAATACCTCAAATAATCTGTTAAGCACGCGTTCATCCTACTGACAGTCAAGACAACCTCCTGAAGCGATCCAAAATCAAGTTGCTACACATATAACCCACCAGTAAGAGAAAACTCTCCACATAAACAACATAGGGATCACACAACCTCAGGACACAACGTACGTGATAACCCGCCTGCTTAGCCTCAAACTGACATCTCTCTACGCCCTTTCATAGTCACAACTCCTACGCAATTACTTATTCTTCCTGAGTCTGAACTAATCAACAAATCATGAGAATATAATTCGTTCCACAATTAAACAACATGAAAAATCCTTCAACATACTCATAACTCGAGACTATAAGTCAAATTACGACATAAATCAAGCACCCGATAGTACTTTTACATCTCAAGAAAACTCTTCTCGTCACACTCAAACCATCTGAACACATCCCGTGGTCACATCTTACTCATCACATAGCCATCCAACCACTCATCGAGCCACAAATTCTACAAATAGGGATACTGCCGGACTTATAAGTCCAAAAGCACATGCTCACACAACCGAAATCCCCATGCTCAAGCTATAGTCAAAACCCGACCTCAAGTTCTTCAGACTGACCCATCATCAACACACCGAAATCACATCTCTCACCTCATCCATGGAATCACAAGCCGACGATGCACATCAGATATCGAGCGCTCACATGCGCACAAGAATGCGATTCAAAGAGCTATGTTTCAAGCTGAATCAATTTCGCACGATAAGGAAAGAAAGATGGGAAATTATCCTAAATGTACTATAGCCTCTTGAAGATAGGTATGGAAATCATCATACCGATCCTCAAGACTCTACTAGACACTTGCTGATGACTCGTAGAACCTATAAACCTAGAGCTCTGATACCAGCTTGTCACAATCCAAAATCCACCGAGTCGTGATGGCACCTAACCCAACTCGTTAGGTAAGCCAATTAACAACTATACAATTTAAATGAGAATACAACTGCTTTTATACAAGAATTTCCCAAGGACTGGTATTACAAATTACGGCTTCTAAGATTTAGAATTTACAAAGCTGGTATGACATAAAGTACATCATTTGTTTGAAATATACATGCACATATTTATATTCTAAAGCGACCAAGATCAAGAGGCAGCTATGACTGGAACGCATGTACATCTTCAAATCCAGCTCCCGTCGTGTACAGAAATATCCAACATCTGCACGCAAGGTGCAGAAGTGTAGTATGAGTACAACCGACCCTATGTACTCAATAACTAACAAACCTAACCTTAGGTTGAGAGTAGTGACGAGCTGGAACAAAGGTCGGAGTTCAATAGCAATAGCCAACAACAGTTCATAACAACATAATAAAAGTGATAAAAGAAGTAACTCAGAGATAGAGTGCTGAGCTCGTTCACAATTCCGAAAAATAGGAATGTTTTTCAAGTATGTCAGTGAAAATCCAAATCTTTTACCGAAATCACCAAAATATGAGTACGTTTGTAAAAATGTTTCATTTTCAAATGGCATGAGAAAAGTATATCTCTATGCCTACATGTCAATGTGTATGTGAAGTTATGAATGACGCAATGTCGTACATCATGAGGAAAATGCATCTCTATGCCTGTATATCAAGTGTGCATGTCGAATGCAATGCAACTCAGTGATAAAACCATATACATACTCTCAGAGTATCAATTCACTCATTCCTCCTAGTCGCTCAGTCCTCACAGTCACTCAGTCCTCCCACTCACTCGGCATTCGAACTCGCACTTAGTAGGTACCTGCGCTCATTGGGGGTGTGTATAGACTCTGAAGGGGCTCCTTCAGCCCAAGCGCTATAACAAGCCAATCATGACATAAATCAATAAAACATGCTATGGCATGCAGCCCGATCCCATCACAAATCAATAATACCTGTTGCGGTGTGCAGTCCGATCCCATCAATATCCTCACCATCAGTCCCTCGGCCTCACTCAGTCATCAATCTCTTTAGTCTATCGGGCTCACAATGTCGTGAAAATTTTCCTAAAATGATGATGTGATGTATCAATAAATGGTAAGAGAGTCTGAGATATGATATGCAAATGAATGCGTATGACTGAGTATGTAATTGCAAGGTAAGCAAATAACTCAACAGAAGGAATGACCTCAGTGGGTCCTAACAGGATAAGCATATAGCCTAGACATGGGTTTTAACATGAATCACAACTCAATTACTCTAGCACGTAGAGATTTCATAGATACAAATAAGATTAGGTAACTACACAGTACCACAGGAATAATCAAGTCACCTAGCATGTACGCCACCTTAACACGAAACACATATAATGTATATTCAGGGGTTCATACCCTCAGCACCAAATTTAGAAGTATTACTTACCTTGAACAAGCCAAATCTAATATCGAGCAAGCCAAGCGGTGCTCCAAAAATGCCATCCCACGCGTACCCACTTCCGAACGGCTTGAAACTAGCCAAAAGCAACTCAAATAAATCAAATAAAGTCTAAGGAAACAATTCCAATTGATAGAGGTCGAATCTTTACTCAAAAGCACAAAATCAAACAAAATTCAAACTCAGGCCCGTACCTCGGAACCTGACAAAATTTAAAACATCTGACAACCAATTCAATTTCGAGTCCAATAATACAATTTTCACTAAAATCCGACTCCGAATCGATATTCAAAACTCAAAAACCCACTCTATGAAACATTAGGTTAAAACCCCCAGTTTTCTCTTTAAAACTCATAATCCAATTACCAAAAATGAAGATAAAATCACGAAATATAATCAAAATCGAGTGTAGAACACTTACCCCAATCCTTGTGATGAAATTTTTCTCCAAAATAGCCTCAATTCGAGTTCCACATCTCAAAATATAATAAAAGAACCCGAAAACTCGATATATAGCTTCTGCCCAGCATTTTCGCTTTTGCGAACAAAGGGTCGCTTTTGCTGCGTCGCTTTTGCGACAAAATTCCCCCTTCTGCGGAAAAACCTGGAGTTCGTCTTTTCTGCACCTGCGCAACAGGCTCCGCTTTTGTTCAAGCGCAGGTGTGAGACAAGACACGCTTCTGCGTACTCAACCGCTCCTGCGATCACATCTTCCGCTTCTGCGCACACGCATGTGCGTTTCTTCCTCCGCATCTGCGATGACCCCCAACCAAGCTTCTTTCCCTTCCGTGACCAACTGTCTGCATCTGCGGACTCGCATCTGCGTCCATTCTTCCGAAGATGCGGAAACACCAGGACCAGCAGCCTTAGCCAAATGCAACACGCGGCGAAATGGTACGAACCTCGTCCGAAAATGCATCCGAGCCCTTTGGGACCCCGTCCAAATATACCAATAAGACCCATAACATAACCCAGACCTACTCGAGGCCTCAAATCACACATAAAACATCAAAACGATGAATCGCACCTCGAATCAAACTTAAATGAACATTCAACTTTCAACTTCCAAAACTCGCGCCGAAAATATCAAATCAACTCGGAATGAACTCAAATTTTGAACACAAGTCCCAAATGACATAACGAAGTTATTCAAATTACCAAAACCACAATACGACTGTGATATCATCAAAGTCATCTCCCAGTCAAACTTATGAACTTTCCAAACCTTCAAATTTCTAACTTTCACCAATTAGCGCCGAATCAAAATATCCAAATGCAAATCCGGCCATACGCTCAAGTCCAATATCACCACCCGGACCTAACGGATCCCTCAAAACTTTGTTCTGGGGTCAAATTCCTAAAATTCAAACTTGGTCAACCCTTCCAGCTTAAACCATGAAATTCATTCTTCCAAATCGATTCTGAATAACCTGAAAACCAAAACCGATTATTCACATAAGTCATAATACAACATACGGAGCTACTCATGCCCTCAAACTACCGAGATAAGTGCAAATATTCAAAATGATCGATCGGGTCGTTACAGTATATTATTTAGCAATAAAACTAAAGTAAATGAAAATCTTTTCAGAACTAGGAAAAATCTGTATTATACTTTTTTATATTAAGAAATGACATTTCATCAAATGGTAAACTAATAAAACATCACATGAAAATGTAAAAATACAAAACAATGAAAAGTAATAATAAACAAAAAGAGAAAAAATATAGAAGGATAAGACTTATTTAAATTTGGGATGAGAAAGTGTCACGACCTGAAATTTGAACCTTCGGACCGTAATGGAGCATAATATTTCACTTGCTAGGAAAGCCAATGTTAGAATAATATTATCTATTTTTAAAATAATTTTTAAATTTATTAGTAATCAAAGAAAAAATGCGGAAGTAAAGTCTGAAATGTAGTGAATAATCCATAAAAATAACATTGTCTAAATACTATCCCAGAATTGGTGTCACAAGTGTACGAGCTTCTAGAATAATACAAATAAAGGTCTAAATAAAATAAAGCTGTTTGAAAATAAACACATAGTTAAAGTAAAATAGACGGGGACTTCAGAATTGCAGATGCCATGCAGTTATACCTCAAGTCTCCTCCGAGTAGCTGAAATCCGAGCAAGTCTATGGTACGCCGCAGGGACCAACTCCAAAATCTGCACAAGAAGTGCAGAGTGTAGTATCAGTACAACCGACCCCATGTACTGGTAAGTGCTGAGCCTAACCTCGATGAAGTAGTGACGAGGCTAAGGCAGTTCACTTATATTAACCTGTACGCAATATTAATAACAACAACAAATAATAGAAATAAATCAAGTAACTCATTTATAATAATTGAAGCCCCCAATATTAACTTTTAAATAAGTCTATTGCGGCGTGCAATCCGATCCCCCAATATTGAATTTTAAATAAGTCTATTGCGGCGTGCAATCCGATCCCCCAATATTGATATATTTACTTTTATTTCCGTTGCGGCGTGCAACCCGTTCCTCCAATATATATAACTTTAAACAACTCATAATGTAAATAAAAATTACTCTAATAAATACCACGTCCAATCCTCCCAAATAAAGAACTGTTACAAATAATGAAGAAACTAGTAGATTCAGATATGAAGCAATGTAAAATAAACCAAATTTGATACCTGATAGAGGGATCAAATGGTATATAGTTCATTTGTTGGTAGCTTGGAGGATTAAAAGCATGACTCTTGCTTTCCAATTGGCTGTTTTTAGAACTATTAAACATTAAAGCACACAATAATTATAATTTATTTATGAACAAACAATGGCAATAACAATTTATTTTGGAAATCAGGGAGAAAATAGACAGTTTAATATTTAATATGCTAAATGTCAAGTAGCAATTAGTGCACATAATTCAAATAAGCACGTAGCAATTATTACAGGAATTTAAGAATTAATATTTGGCAAAGAATAGGAGAAAAATAATTATTATAACAATTAATTTATGGTTTAAAACAATTTATGATTTTTCAAGTAAGCAGACAAACAATAAATTTCACGGCGTATAGACACTCGTCACCTCGCCTATACGTCGTTCACATGCATTTCACATAACAAATAATTTAAGGGTTCTATTCCCTCAAGTCAAGGTTAACCACGACACTTACCTCGCTTTGCAAATTCCAATCAATTATTAAACCACAGATTTTCCTTTTAAATTTGTCTCCGAAAGCTTCAAATCTATTCACAAACAATTCTATATATTCAATACTAATCATAGGAATTAATTCCATATGAATTTACTAATTTTCCGGATAAAAATCCGAAATTCATTAAAATATTCGACAGTGGGACCCACATCTCAAATCCGAAAAAACTTACGATATCCGAACACCCATTCCGAGACGAGTCTAGCCATAAAAAATTATCCAATTCCGATGTCAAATGGACCTTCAAATCTTAAATTTTTGTTTTTGGAAGATTTTATATATATTTGATTTTTCATCCATAAATTCCCGGATTCATGATATAAATGAGTATGAAATCATGAAATATAATTAATATAGGATAAGGAACACTTACCCCAATGTTTTCCCGTTAAAATCGCCCAAAAAGCACCTTACCCCAATGTTTTCCCGTTAAAATCGCCCAAAAAGCACCTTACCCGAGCTCAAAAATGGAAAAGGGTTAAAAATGAAAAGGGTTGAAAATGAGATGCCCTAACGCGAAGGCAATAATCCTGGCCAGCCTCTTTCCCTTCGCGAACGCGAGCCTTCAGTCGCGAACGCGAAGCTTTGAACCTCAAGCCTTCGCGAACGCGGTCACTCTGTCGCGATCGCGAAGAACAAAATGTGCCAGCCCTAATTTGCTCTTCGCGTTCGCGATAATACCTTCGCGAACGCGAAGAAGAACACACCAGAAGCCTGAAATTTGCAGAAAATCAAATTTCCTATGTCCGAAAATGATCCGTTAACCACCCGAAACCTACCCGAGCCCTCGGGGCTCCAAACCAAATATGCACCTAAGTCCTAAAACATCATACGAACTTGCTCGCGTGATCAAATTGCCAAAATAACACCAAGAACTATGAATCGGACACCAAATCAAAGGAATATTCCAAGAAAACTTTAAAACTTATATTTTTACAACTGGACGTGCGAATCACGTCAAATCAACTCCGATTCTCACCAAATTCGGCAGACAAGTCATAAATATTATAGTGGACCTACACCGGGCTCCGAAACCAAAATACGGACACGAGGTAAATAAATCCAACATCAATAATTTCTTAAAATTCATTAAGCTTTCAAGCTTTCAATATTTCATCAAAATTTCATATCTCGAGCTAGGGACCTCGGAAT
This sequence comes from Nicotiana tabacum, assembly GCF_000715075.1. Lineage (NCBI taxonomy): Eukaryota > Viridiplantae > Streptophyta > Magnoliopsida > Solanales > Solanaceae > Nicotiana > Nicotiana tabacum. Next base: position 35,717,598 of record NC_134094.1, on the reverse strand, counting down.
TCGATTCCGAGCATACACCCAAGTCCCAAATAGAGTTTTAAAGCTCTATTTCATATTTTAATCCATTTTTCACATAAAAACTTTCCGACAAATTATACGGACTGCGCACACAAGTCGAGGAATGATAAATAGTGCTTTTCGAGGTATTAGAACACATAATTACTTATTAAATTTAAAGATGACATTTTGGGTCATCACATTCTCCACCTCTAAAACAAACGTTCATCCTCGAACAGAGTTAGAAAAAAGTACCTGATCTGGTGAATAAGTGTGGATATTTACTCCGCATGTCCGACTCGGACTCCCAGGTAGATGCCTCTACCGGCTGACATCTCCATTGCACTTGAACTGAAGGATAACTCTTAGACCTCAACTGTCGGACCTGCCTGGCTAGAATAGTCACCGGCTCCTCCTCGTAAGTCAAATCTTTGTCCAATTGGACTGAGCTGAAATCTAACACATGGGACGGATCACCATGATATTTCTGAAGCATAGACACATGGAACATAGGATGAACCGCTAATAAACTAGGTGGTAATGCAAGCCTGTAGGCACTTCACCAACCCTTTTAAGAATTTCAAAGGGTCCGATATACCTAGGGCTCAACTTGCCCTTCTTTTCGAACCTCATTACACCTTTCATAGGTGAAACTCGGAGCAATATTATTTCTCCAACCATGAACGCAATATCACCAACTTTACGGTCGGCATAAATTTTTTGCCTAGATTGAGCTGTGCAAAGTCGATCTTGAATAATCTTAACCTTATCCACGGCATCTTGTACCAAATCAGTACACAATAACCGAGCCTATCCCTATTCAAACTAGCCAACTGGCGAACGATATCGCCTTCCGTATAATGCCTCTTATGGAGCCATCTGAATGCTCGACTGGTAGCTATTATTATTAGCAAACTCCACAAATGGCAAGAACTGATCCCAAGAACCTCCAAAGTCTATAACACAAGCGCGAAGCGTATCTTCCAATATCTGAATGGTGCGCTCTGACTATCCGTCTTTCTGTGGATGAAATGTTGTACTCAACTCCACCCGCGTGCCTAACTCACACTGTACAGTCATCCATAAGTGTGAGGTAAACTGCGTACCTCGATCTGATATAATAGACACGGGCATACCGTGAAGGCGGACAATCTCACGAATGTAAATTTCAGGTAACTTCTCTGAAGAATAGGTAACTGCCACTCGAATGAAATGTGCTGACTTGGTCAACCTGTCCACAATGACCCAAACTGCGTCAAATTTTCTCTGAGTCCGTGGAATCCCAACAACAAAATCCATAGTGATATGTTCCCACTTTCACTCAGGAATTTCTGACTTCTGAAGCAAACCACCGGGTCTCTGATGCTCGTACTTAACTTGCTGACAATTCAGACACCGAGCTACATATGCAACTATATCCTTTTTCATTCTCCTCCACCAATAATGTTGCTGCAAATCTTGATACATTTTTGCGGTACCTGGATGAATAGAATACCTGGAACTGTGTGCTTCTTCAAGAATTAATTCACGAAGCCCATCCACATTAGGCACACAAATACTACCCTGCATTCGAAGAACCCCATCTTCCCCCACAATAACCTGTTTGGCATCACCGTACCGCACCGTGTCCTTAAGGACAAGTAAATGAGGATCATCATACTGCCTCTCTTTGATGCGCTCATATAAAGAAGACCAAATGACTGTGCAAGCTAGAACCCTACTGGGTTCTGAAACATCTAACCTCACGAACTGATTAGCCAAAGTCTGAACATCTGCAGCTAGTGGCCTCTCACCAACCAAAATAAACGCAAGACTGCCCATACTCACAACCTTTCTACTCAAAGCATCGGCCACCACATTGGCCTTTCCGAGGTGATACAAAATGGTGATATCATAGTCTTTCAACAACTCCAACCTCCTTCTCTGCCTCAAATTAAGATCTTTTTGTTTGAACAGATACTGAAGGCTGCGATGATCAGTAAATACCTCACACGAGACACCGTATAGGTAATGCCTCCAAATCTTCAACGCATGAACAAGGGCTGCCAATTCTAAGTGATGAACAGGATAATTCTTCTCGTGAACTTTCAACTGCCGCGACGCATATGCAATTACCTTTCCATCTTGCATTAATACTGCACCATGCCCAATGTGAGATACGTCACAATATATCGTATACGATCATGAACCTGTGGGTAATACCAACACTGGCGTCGTAGTCAAAACGGTCTTGAGCTTCTGAAAGCTCAACTCACACTCATCTGACCATCTGAATGGGACACCTTTCTGGGTCAGTCTGGTCAATGAGCTTTCTATAGATGAAAACCCTTCCACAAACCAACGATAATAACCTGCTAAACCCAGGAAACTCTGGATCTCTGTAACGAAAGTAGGTCTAGGCCAATTCTGAATAGCCTCAATCTTCTTAGGATCCACCTCTATGCCTTCTGCCGATAACACATGCCCCAAAAGGGCAACTGAGTCTAACCAAAACTCATATTTTGAAAACATGGCATATAAATGATTATTCTTCAAAGTGTGAAGAACACTTCGAAGATACTGCTCATGCTCCTCTCGACTGCTGGAGTAAATTAAGATATTATCAATGAATACAATCACAAAAGAGTCCAAATAAGGCTCGAACCCCCAATTCATCAAATCCATAAATGCTACTGGGGAATTTATCAACCCAAATGACATCACTAGGAATTCGTAATGCCCATACCGAGTTCGAAAAGCTGTTTTAGGGACATCAGAGGCCCTAATCTTCAACTGATTGTAACCAGACCTCAAATCGATCTTCGAAAATACCTTGGCACCCTGAAGCTGTTCTAATAAGTCATCAATTCTTGGCAGCGGATATTTGTTCTTAATAGTTGTTCATGATCAATTACCGAATTGCCAATTAACCTCATGTTAATAAAAACTCTCGTTGCAAACCTTCACAATACTGATAACGAGATGCGAGGCATGAAGACCTCATAATTATTTACCTAAATTAACAAGTAATATTTAACGCCACATTTAGCCTCACAACTTTTATTAGTGACCAACATGGAATGATAGGCGTAATTATCTCCATAGAATCTCCCAACAGGAGTAAACACATAAGTAGATTATAGAATTACGAAGCCCACTCATAAGTGGAGCACAATAGGAGGACTCATCTTGATACTCAGAACCGAATCAAGTTAAGGAAATTATTCTTTTATTTTAAATCTAGGTCATATCTATAACAGCACCATCTGATGTAACGACCTCCACCATACCATAAAAAAAATATAACAACATATGGGTCTCCACCTCTAGGACGCCTTCTACCCGTTTGTCCTCCACCTCTAACGGTCCGACATAAACCTCTAATGGTCTGACCTCCACCTCTTACGGTCTGTCCTCCACCTCTAGGTACCTGACCCCTGCCATAAGAACCCCTGCCTCCAGACGAGGCACCACTGAATCCACCGAACTGACGAGGACTCATATCAGACCTCTGCCCTCTCTCCTGTGCAAGAACCATATCGATCCTCCTCGTGACATTAGAAACCATCTGAAAAGAAATCTCACTTCCGGTCTCCTGGGCCATCTAAAGCCTGATAGGGTGAGTGAGTCCCTCAATAAACCTCCTCACTCTCTCTCCCTCAGTAGGTAGTAAAAGGAGAGCATGATGAGCCAAATCCACAAAACGAGACTCGTACTGAGTAAAAGTCATACTGCCCTTCTGTAGACGCTCAAATTGCTTATGGAAGTCCTCTCTCAGTTTGACAGAAAGGAACTTCTCCAGAAATAGCTGAGAGAACTGCTCCCAGATAAGTGCAAGTGATCTAACTGGTCTAGTCAATGTATAATCCCTCCACCACCTCCTGGCGGAATCCGTCATCTAAAATACAACAAAATCAACCCCATTGGTCTCAACTATGCCCATGTTCCGCAGCACCTCATAGCAACGTTCAAGATAATCCTGTGGGTCCTCAGAAGGTGTACCACTGAAGTGGACTGGAAAGAGCTTGGTAAACTTATCCAGTCTCAATAAGGCCTCAAAAGACATGGCGGGCCTATCACCGGTCTGTGCCGCAACAACTGGCTAAACTACCCCAACTGGCGGGGCTGCTGGAGCCTGATTCTGGGGAGCTATCTGCTCCGCAACGGGAGTAGTGGGAGTTTGTGCTCCTCCCCCAGCCTGTGAGACGGCTGGCGCCACTAGAAATGTACCATTATGGGCCACACCCTCCATAAGACTCACCAAACAGACTAGAGCGTCTTGAAGCACTAGAGTGGCTATGAACCTTCCGGAACTTGAACTGGTCCAATTGGTACATTCTGAACTGGAACCTCCTCCTGAAGATCCACCTAAAGTTCTACAACAGGTGCGGCTGCTCGAGCTCTGGACTGAGCTCTACCTCTTCTTCTACCTCGGCCTCTGGTGCGACTTCGACCTCGGCCTTTGCCCCTTGTCGTAGCTGTCATTGGGGGCTCTCTCTCATGTATGGTTGTAGATGCAGTGCGTGTTATTGCCATTTGTGAGAGGACAAGAATAGAAAACTTCAATCGTCAATGATAGAATAAAATCGCACGACAGAGTAGAATAGAAGTGAAATTGTTCCTAAACTCCATAGCCTCTGAAAGATAAGTACAGACATCTCTGTACCGATCCTTCAGACTCTACTAAGCTTGCTCGTGACTCGTGAGACCTAGTGCTCTGATACCAACTGTCACGACCCGAAATTTCCACCTTCGGACCGTGATGGAGCCTAACATTTCACTTGCTAGGCAAGCCAACGTTAGAATAATATTATCTATTTTTAAAACAATTTTTAAATTTATTAATAATCAAAGAATAAATGCGAAAATAAAGTCTGAAATGTAGTGAATGTCCGTGCAAGCGCAGGTGTGAGACACGACACGCTTCTGCGAACTCAACCGCTTCTGCGCACACGCATGTGCGTTTCTTCCTCTGCATCTGCGATGACCCCCAACCAAGCTTATTTTGCTTCCGTGACCAACTGTCTGCATCTGCGGACTCGCATCTGCGTCTATTCTTCCGAAGATGCGGAAACACCAGAACCAGCAGCCTTAGCCAAATGCAACACGCGATGAAACGGTACGAACCTCATCCGAAAATGCACCCGAGCCCCTTGGGACCCCGTCCAAATATACCAATAAGACCCATAACATAACCCAGACCTACTCGAGGCCTCAAATCACACATAAAACATCAAAACGACGAATCGCACCTCAAATCAAACTTAAATGAACTTCCAAAACTCGCGCCGAAAATATCAAATCAACTCAGAATGAACTCAAATTTTGAACACAAGTCCCAAATGACATAACGAAGTTATTCCAATTCCCGAAACCACAATACGACTCTGATATCATCAAAGTCATCTCCCAGTCAAACTTATGAACTTTCCAAACCTTCAAATTTCAAACTTTCACCAATTAGTGCCGAATCAAAATATCCAAATGCAAATCCGGCCATACGCTCAAGTCCAATATCACCACCCAGACCTAACGGATCCCTCAAAACTTTGTTCTGGGGTCAAATTCCCAAAATTCAAACTTGGTCAACCCTTCCAGCTTAAACCATGAAATTCATTCTTCCAAATCGATTCTGAATAACCTGAAAACCAAAACCGATTATTCACATAAGTCATAATACAACATACGGAGCTACTCATGCCCTCAAACTACCGAGCTAAGTGCAAATATTCAAAATGATCGATCGGGTCGTTACAGTATATTATTTAGCAATAAAACTAAAGTAAATGATAATCTTTTCAGAACTAGGAAAAATCTGTATTATACTTTTTTATATTAAGAAATGACATTTCATCAAATGGTAAACTAATAAAACATCACATGAAAATGTAAAAATACAAAACAATGAAAAGTAATAATAAACAAAAAGAGAAAAAATATAGAAGGATAAGACTTATTTAAATTTGGGATGAGAAAGTGTCACGACCTGAAATTTGCACCTTCGGACCGTAATGGTGCCTAATATTTCACTTGCTAGGAAAGCCAATGTTAGAATAATATTATCTATTTTTAAAATAATTTTTAAATTTATTAATAATCAAAGAACAAATGCAGAAGTAAAGTCTGAAATGTAGTGAATAATCCATAAAAATAACATTGTCTAAATACCATCCCAGAATTGGTGTCACAAGTGCACGAGCTTCTAGAATAATACAAATAAAGGTCTGAATAAAATAAAGTTGTCTGAAAATAAACACACAGCTAAAGTAAAATAGACGGGGACTTCAGAATTGCGGACGCCATGCAGTTATACCTCAAGTCTCCTCCGAGTAGCTAAAATCCAACAAGTCTATGATACGCCGCAGGGACTAACTCCAAAATCTGCACAAGAAGTGCAGAGTGTAGTATCAGTACAACCGACCCCATGTACTGGTAAGTGCTGAGCCTAACCTCGACGAAGTCGTGACGAGGCTAAGGCGGTTCACTTACATTAACCTGTACGCAATATTAGTAACAATCAAGTATATATATAGACTTTTAAATAAGTCTATTGCGGTATGCAATCCGATCCCCCAATATTGACTTTTAAATAAGTCTATTACGGCGTGCAATCCGATCCCCCAATATTGACTTTTAGATAAGTCTATTGCGGCGTGCAATCCGATCCCCCAATATTGATATATTTACTTTCATTTCCGTTGCGGCGTGCAACCCGTTCCCCCAATATATATAACTTTAAACAGCTCATAATGTAAATAAATATTACTCCAATAAATACCACGTCCAATGAGAACTATTATACATCAAGGCACACAATAATTATAATTTATTTATGAACAAACAATGGCAATAACAATTTATTTTAGAAATCAGGGAGAAAATAGACAGTTTAATATTTAATATGCTAAATGTCAAGTAGCAATTAGTACACGTAATTCAAATAAGCACGTAGCAATTATTACAGGAATTTAAGAATTAATATTTGGCAAAGAATAGGAGAGAAATAATTATTATAACAATTAATTTATGGTTTAAAACAATTTATGGTTTTTCAAGTAAGTAGGCAAACAATAAATTTCACGATGTATAGACACTCGTCACCTCGCCTATACGTCGTTCACATGCATTTCACATAACAAATAATTTAAAGGTTCTATTCCCTCAAGTCAAGGTTAACCACGACACTTACCTCGCTTTGCAAATTTCAATCAATTATTCAACCACAACTTTTCCTTTTAAATTTGTCTCCGAAAGATTCAAATCTATTCACAAATAATTCGATATATTCAATACTAATCATAGGAATTAATTCCATATGAATTTACTAATTTTTCGGATAAAAATCCGAAATTCATTAAAATATTTGCCAGTGGGACCAACATCTCAAATCCGAAAAAAACTTACGAAATCCGAACACCCATTCCGAGACGAGTCCAGCCATACAGAAATTATCCAATTTCGATGTCAAATGGACCTTCAAATCTTAAATTTTCGTTTTTGAAAGATTTTATAAATATCTGATTTTTCTTCCATAAATTCCCGGATTCATGATATGAATGAGTATGAAATCATAAAATATAATCAATATAGGATAAGGAATACTCACCCCAATGTTTTCCCATTAAAATCGCCCAAAATGCGCCTTACCCGAGCTCTAAAATGGAAAAAGGTTGAAAATGAGATGCCCTTCGCGAACGCGAAGGCAATAATCCTGGCCAGCCTCTTTCCCTTTGCGAACGCGAGCCTTCGGTCGTGAACGCGAAGCTTTGAACCTCAAGCCTTCGTGAACGCGGTCACTCTGTCGCGATCGCGAAGAACAAAACGTGCCAGCCCCAAATTGCTCTTCGCATTCGCGATAGTACATTCGCGAACGCGAAGAAGAACACACCAGAAGCCTGAAGTTTGCAGAAAACCAAATTTCCTAAGTCCGAAAATGATCCGTAAACCACCCGAAACCAACCCGAGCCCTCGGGGCTCCAAAACAAATATGCACCCAAGTCCTAAAATATCATACGAACTTGCTCGCGTGATCAAATCATCAAAATAACACCAAGAACTACGAATCGGACACCAAATCAAAGGAATATTCCAAGAAAACTTTAAAACTTATATTTTTACAACCGGACATCCGAATCACGTCAAATCAACTCCGATTCTCACCAAATTCGGCAGACAAGTCATAAATATTATAGTGGACCTACAACGGGATCCGAAACAAAAATATGGACCCGAGGTAAATAAATCCAACATCAGTAATTTCTTAAAAATCATTAATCTTTCAAGCTTTCAATTTTTTATCAAAATTCCATATCTCGAGCTAGGGACTTCGGAATTCGATTCCGAGCATACGCCCAAGTCCCAAGTCCCAAATAGAGTTTTAAAGCTCTATTTCACATTTTAATCCATTTTTCACATAAAAGCTTTCCGAAAAATTATACGGAGTGCGCACATAAGTCGAGGAATAATAAATAGTGCTTTTCGAGGTCTTAGAACACATAATTACTTATTAAATTTAAAGATGACATTTTGGGTCATCACATGCTCCACCTCTAAAACAAACGTTCGTCCCCGAATGGAGTTAGAAAAATGTACCTGATCTGGTGAATAAGTGTGGATATTTACTCCGCTTGTCCGACTCGGACTCCTAGGTAGATGCCTCTACCGGCTGACCTCTCCATTGCACTCGAACTGAAGGATAACTCTTAGAGCTCAACTGTCGGGCCTATCGGGCTAGAATAATCACCGGCTCCTCCTCGTAAGTCAAATCTTTGTCCAATTGGACTGAGCTGAAATCTAACACATGGAACGGATCACCATGATATTGTCGAAGCATAAAAACATGGAACATAGGATGAACCGCTAATAAACTAGGTGGTAATGCAAGCCTGTAGGCACTTCACCAACCCTTTCAAGAATTTCAAAGGGTCCGATATACCTAGGGCTCAACTTGCGCTTCTTTCCGAACCTCATTACACCTTTCATAGGTGAAACTCGGAGCAATATTGTTTCTCCAACCATGAATGCAATATCACCAACTTTACGGTCGGCATAACTCTTTTGCCTAGACTGAGCTGTGCAAAGTCGATCCTGAATAATCTTGACCTTATCCAAGGCATCTTGTACCAAATCGGTACCCAATAACCGAGCTTCTCCAGATTCAAACCAGCCAAATGGCGAATGATATCGCCTTCCGTATAATGCCTCTTATGGAGCCATCTGAATGCTCGATTGGTAGCTATTATTATTAGCAAACTCCACAAATGGCAAGAACTGATCCCAAGAACCTCCAAAGTCTATAACACAAGCGCGAAGCATATCTTCCAATATATGAATGGTGCGCTCTGACTGTCCGTCTTTCTGTGGGTGAAATGTTGTACTCAACTCCACCCGCGTGCCTAACTCACGTTGTACAGTCCTCCATAAGTGTGAGGTAAACTGCGTACCTTGATCTAAAATAATAGACACGGGCATACCGTGAAGGCGGACAATCTCACGAATGTAAATTTCAGGTAACCTCTCTGAAGAATAGGTAACTGCCACTGGAATGAAATGTGGTGACTTGGTCAACCTGTCCACAATGACCCAAACTGCATCAAATTTTCTCTAAGTCCGTGGAATCCCCAAAACAAAATCCATAGTGATACGCTCCCACCTCTACTCAGGAATTTCTAACTTCTGAAGCAAACCAACAGGTCTCTGATTCTCGTACTTAACTTGCTGACAATTCAAACACCGAGCTACATATGCAACTATATCCTTTTTCATTCTCCTCCACCAATAATGTTGCCGCAAATCTTGATACATTTTGGCGGTACCTGGATGAATATAATACTTGGAACTGTGTGCTTCTTCAAGAATTTATTCACGAAGCCCATCCACATTAGGCACACAAATACGACCCTGCATTCGCAGAACCCCATCTTCCCCCGCAACAACCTGTTTGACATCACCGTGCCACACCGTGTCCTTAAGGATAAGTAAATGAGGATCATCATATTGCCTCTCTCTGATGCGCTCATATAAAGAAGACCAAGCGACTGTGCAAGCTAGAACCCTACTGGGTTCTGAAACATCTAACCTCAGGAACTGATTAGACAAAGTCTGAATATCTGCAGCTAATGGCCTCTCACCAACCGGAATATACGCAAGACTGCCCATACTCACAACCTTTCTACTCAAAGCATCGGCCACCACATTGGCCTTTCCGGGGTGATAAAAATGGTGATATCATAGTCTTTCAACAACTCCAACCTCCTTCTCTGCCTCAAATTAAGAATTTTTTGTTTGAACTGATACTGAAGGCTGCGATGATCAGTAAATACCTCACACGAGACACCGTATAGGTAATGCCTCCAAATCTTCAGCGCTGCTGCCAATTCTAAGTCATGAACAGGATAATTCTTCTCGTGAACTTTCAACTGCCGCGATGCATATGCAATTGCCTTGCCATCTTGCATTAATACTGCACCATGCCCAATGTGAGATGCGTCACAATATACCATATACGATCATGAACCTGTGGGTAATACCAACACTGGCGTCATAGTCAAAGCGGTCTTGAGCTTCTGAAAGCTCAACTCACACTCGTCTGACCATCTGAATGGGACACCTTTCTGGGTCAATCTGGTCAATGTGCTTTCTATAGATGAAGACCCTTCCACGAACCGACGATAATAACCTGCTAAACCCAGGAAACTCTGGATCTCTGTAATTGAAGTTGGTCTCTGAACAACCTCAATCTTCTTAGGATCCACCTTTATGCCTTCTGCCTATACCACATGCCCCAAAAGGGCAATTGAGTCCAACCAAAACTCACATTTTGAAAACTTGGCATATAACTGATTATTCTTCAAAGTGTGAAGCACACTTCGAAGATGCTGCTCATGCTCCTCTCGACTGCTGGAGTAAATTAAGATATCATCAATGAATACAACCACAAAAGAGTCCAAATAAGGCTCGAACACCCAATTCATCAAATCCATAAATACTGCTAGGGCATTTGTCAACCCAAATGACATTACTAGGAATTCGTAATGCCCATACCGAGTTTGAAAAGCTGTTTTAGGGACATCAGAGGCCCTAATATTCTACTGATGGTAACCAGACCTCAAATCGATCTTTGAAAATACCTTGGCACCCTGAAGCTGATCAAATAAGTCATCAATTCTTGGCAGCAGATATTTGTTCTTAATATTTGTTCATGATCAATTACCGAATTGCCAATTAACCTCATGTTAATAAAAACTCTCGTTGCAAACCTTCACAATACTGATAACGAGATGCGAGGCATGAAGACCTCATAATTATTTACCTAAATTAACAAGTAATATTTAACGCCACATTTAGCCTCACAACTTTTATTAGTGACCAACATGGAATGATAGGCGTAATTATCTCCATAGAATCTCCCAACAGGAGTAAACACATAAGTAGATTATAGAATTACGAAGCCCACTCATAAGTGGAGCACAATAGGAGGACTCATCTTGATACTCAGAACCGAATCAAGTTAAGGAAATTATTCTTTTATTTTAAATCTAGGTCATATCTATAACAGCACCATCTGATGTAACGACCTCCACCATACCATAAAAAAAATATAGCAACGGATGGGTCTCTACCTCTAGGACGCCTTCTACCCGCTTGTCCTCCACCTCTAACGGTCCGACATCAACCTCTAATGGTCTGACCTCCACCTCTAACGGTCTTTCCTCCACCTGTAGGTACCTGACCCCTGCCATAAGTACCCCTGCCTCCAGATGAGGCACCATTTAAACCAACGAACAGACGAGGCCTCATATCAGACTTCTGCCCTCTCTCCTATGCAAGAACCATCTCGATCCTCCTCGCGACATTAGCAACCGTCTGAAAAGAAATCTCACTTCCGGTCTCCTTGGCCATCTAAATCCTGATAGGGTGAGTGAGTCCCTCAATAAACCTCCTCACTCTCCCTCCCTCAGTAGGTAGTAAAAGGAGAGCATGATGAGCCAAATCCATAAAACGGGACTCGTACTGAGTAACAGTCATACTGCCCCTCTGTAGACGCTCAAATTGCTTGTGGAAGTCCTCTCTCAGTGTGACAGAAAGGAACTTCTCCAGAAATAGCTGAGAGAACTGCTCCCAGATAAGTGCAGGTGATCCAACTAGTCTAGTCAATGTATAATCCCTCCACCACCTCTTGGCGGAACCCGTCATCTGAAATACAACAAAATCAACCCCATTGGTCTCAACTATGCCCATGTTCCGCAGCACCTCATGGTAGCGTTCAAGATAATCCTGTGGGTCCTCAGAATGTGTACCACTGAAGTGGACTAGAAAGAGCTTGGTAAACTTATCCAGTCTCAATAAGGCCTCAAAAGACATGGCGGGTCTATCACCGGTCTGTGCCGCAACAACTGGCTGAACTACCCCAACTGGCGGGGCTGCTGGAGCCTGATTCTGGGGAGCTATCTGCTCCGCAACGGGATTAGTGGGAGTTTGTGCTCCTCCCCCAGCCTGTGAGACGGCTGGCGCCACTAGAAATGTACCATTCTGGGCCACACCATCCATAAGACTCACCAAACGGACTAGAGCATCCTTAAGCACTAGAGTGGCTATGAACCTTCCGGAACATGAACTGGTCCAATTGGTACATTCTGAACTGGAACCTCCTCCTGAAGATCCACCTAAGGTCCTACAACAAGTGCGACTGCTCGAGCTCTAGACTGAGCTCTACCTCTTCTTCTACCTCAGCCTCTGGCGCGACTTCGACCTCTGCCTTTGCCCCTAGTCGTAGCTGTCATTGGGGGCTCTGGATCATGTCCAGTTGTAGATGCAGTGCGTGTTCTTGCCATTTGTGAAAAGTATAAAATGAGGCGTAAACTTCTATTTATACTCAGTTTAATTGATAGGAAAAAAGGTCGAGTGCAACCACACAATTTCAAGTGTTATTCGCACTCTTCCACATGTTCTTTAATTACCTGCTTCTCATGTGCGGTCCGCACAAATTTAAGTGCGGACGCACAATTCTCCCTATGGTCACACATTTGCCCTACACTGACAGGAAAAAAGATTAGAGACCCTATCATTTGACATCTTATTTAGCTCCGGGAAATGTGGTTCACAGATGAGTTCTGCGGCCGCATAAGCTCTTCTATGATGGCACAATTTTTTTCTGCAGCCGCACAATTGAAAAGTGCGGTCCGCATTTTCTACTTCACTTACACAATTTTGTCCAACCTTCTTTCATCTAACACTCAACCCTGCAGCACACTTCAAATCAAGTTAAAAACAATAAAGAACATCTAACGACAAAAAGAAAAAGGAAAAGAACTTGGGTTGACTCCCAAAAAGCGCTTAATTTAACATCGCGGCACGACGTAATGTCATAGCATCCTCAAGTGAGAATAGAAGTGAAATTGTTCCTAAACTCCATAGCCTCTGAAAGATAAGTACAGACGTCTCTGTACCGATCCTTCAGACTCTACTAAGCTTGCTCGTGACTCGTGAGACCTATGTAACCTAGTGCTCTGATACCAACTGTCACAACCCAAAATTTCTACCTTCGGACCGTGATGGCGCCTAACATTTCACTTGCTAGGCAAGCCAATGTTAGAATAATATTATCTATTTTTAAAACAATTTTAAAATTTATTAATAATCATAGAATAAATGCAAAAGTATAGTCTGAAATATAGTGAATAATCCATAAAAATAACGGTGTCCAAATACCATCCCAGAATTGGTGTCATAAGTGCACGAGCTTCTAGAATAATACAAATAAAGGTCTGAATAAAATAAAGCTGTCTGAAAATAAACACACAGCTAAAGTAAAATAGATGGGGACTTCAGAACTGCGGACGCCATGCAGTTATACCTCAAGTTTCCTCCGAGTAGCTGAAATCCGAGCAAGTCTATGGTATGTCACTGGGACTAACTCCAAAATCTGCACAAGAAGTGCAGAGTGTAGTATCAGTACAACTGACCCCATGTACTAGTAAGTGCTGAGCCTAACCTCGACGAAGTAGTGACGAGGCTAAGGCGGGTCACTTACATTACCTGTACGCAATATTAGTAACAACAACAATAATAAAAATATATCTGGTAACTCATTTATAATAATTGAAGCTAACTCAGTAGTTATAACCAATTATCATTTTCATCAATTCTGTTGCAGCGTGCAACCCGCTCTCACAATATTTTCACATTCAATTCTGTTGCAGTGTGCAACCTGCTCTCACAATATATTCACATTCCGTTCTGTTGCGGCATGCAACCCGCTCCAAATTTAAAGATGACATTTTGGGTCATCACAGAAAGTGTTTTTTCAATTATGATGAGAAAAGCCATATGATAGATAATATCACATAACTGCAATCTTAATAAAACCAAAACTATAAATTATTGATCAATAAAAGAATTTCAAGTAACGATTAAATAAGCATACTCACAAAAAAAACTAAAAATATTAATTATAGAAATATATATTATGGAGTAAGTTAAAATATACAACAATTTAAAATAATTTACCTAACATATTAAAGATTTGATGACATTAAAATTTTTTAAAATTGCAAGAAATAAAATAAGACTATAAGTAAATTATCTATATTTAGGAAGTAATGTGAGAGTATTTTAATAATACTCAAAAACTATTATTGACAAATTAAAATAATACTCGAATAGTTTTAGCAATAAATTAAAGTGAATAAGTAAATTTCATGAGTAAAGAAATCTGTATTATAGTTTTTTACATTAAGCAAGGATATTCCGTCAAATAGTAAACTAATAAAATATCACATGAAAATGTAAAAATACTAAATAATGAATAATACAATAATGATAAGTAGTAATAAATAGAAAAGAGAAAAATAAAAAAAATAGAATGATTAGACTTATTTAAATTTGAAATGAGAAAATATCTTTCCAATTATGGTGAGAAAAGCCATATAATAGATAATATCACATAACTGAAATCTTAATAAAACCAAAAGTATAAAATATTGATCAATACAAGAATTTCAAATAACGAGTAGATAAGCTTACTCAAAAAAAAAAACTAAAAAAATTAACTATAGAAATATATAGTATAGAGTAAGTTAAAATATAAAATAAAGTAAATTAGTTTACTTAACATATTAAATATTTTATGATGTTAAAATTTTAAAAAATTACAAGCAGGAAAATAAGATCTTAAATACATTATTTATAGTTTAGTAGTAATGTGAGAGTATTTTAATAATACTCAAAAATTTTATTGACAAATTTAAATAATACCTGAATATTGTCTTGGCAATAAATTAGAGTGAATATATAAATTTCAGTAATAGAAAAATCTGTCTTATACTTTTTTATATTAAGAAAGAATATTTCTTCAAATAGTAAACTAATAAAATATCACATATAAATATAAAAATACTAAATAATTAATAATAAAATAATGACAAGTAATAATAAATAAAGAAGAGAAAAAAATAAAAAATTATAGAAGGATGAGACTTATTTAAATTTGAGATAAGAAAGTTCTTTCCAATTATGATGAGAAAAGCCATATAAAATATAATACCACACAACTGAAATCTTAATAAAATTAAAACAAAAAAATATCGAACAATGAAAGAATTTTAAGTAACGAGTAAATAAGTTTACTCACAAAAACACTAAAATAATGTATTATAAAAATTTAGAATAAGATTTATTTGATCCAGGCAGAATGGGAATATACACCTCTGGATGACCGAAGAACCAAAAGAGATGCCGGTATAATATGGGGTCTCCCCCTCCAGCGGGATCAGAAAAGGTTGTATTAAAGTTTCGATCAGTTAATAACATGGTAATTGCCCCTGCCAGTACCGGAAGTGATAATAAAAGTGGGAATGTTGTCACTAGAACGGACCACACAAATAGAGGTGATCTATGCATAGTAATTCCAGGTCCGCTGGAGATACTAGCAAGGCTAAATGAGTCGGTTGATTTTTCGTTGCATGAAAAAATTTATCTTTGTTCTTCTTATCAAGCAATAATTTTATAGAGACAACTCCATAAAATTTAATTTTTTTGGTTTAATTTTTTTGAATGTGGGCGCTAAATATTTATTGGCAAATTCACTAGGCAAAGTACGTACAACTAGTTTTTATATATATTTAAATAAGAAGAAAAAAAAAAGTCGTAAAGTGTTACAAAATGTCGAAAATAACTAATGAAAATTACATGACTCCTATTGCCAATCTTAAGTAAATAATACCCAACATTGGCATCACATTTTGATCTAAGAATTTTAAATACATGCCAAAGATTTATGCTATCGTGTATGATTTGTATCCACGTGAGTGTAAATAACAAAATTGAACAAAGTTTCAAATTCTGAAAAATAACGTGCCAACCAGTTGTACTGTTGAGCCTAAGCTTCATTGCATTTGACTTTATCAGTGTACTTGATACTGAATCATCCTTGCCTTCCTCTTGTATCCTATGTGTTGGGTGTGATTGTTATTTCATCTCAGCTCTCATCCAAGTATCAGCTTTTATGTGCAAGACTCGAACCACAACTGGAAGCAAAGTAGCATATTGCAGTATCATTGTCCCTAGCTATGCTAGTTTCCCGTCCATGTTTGGGTTACCTTGAGTTGCTATATCTTCCAAGCATTGCGGATTTTCCTGTTTAAGCGATTTTATTGTGTACAACAGATTGATGACGTGCATTGTTGTATTGAAACCACTGGAATTGTCGTCCAGCTTTATCATATGTATGTGCGACTGCCCTGTTATCTCCATTGTTAACCTGGTTGTGCTTATCAATGACTCTTCTCCAATGGAATAAGGATAATACCACCCATTGAAGTTTAGTCATTAGATAAGGCATCTTTAAAATGATTAGCCTCTCATAACTTGGTCGATGAAGTGTCTGGGCAGCCTGCTCTTGAAAATCCATTCTTGTATGTCCCCTGTGTGTAGCCTTAAATGAAAGCTAATGGTGATTAGATTATGGACAAGTACACTAGTGTTTATCCCTAGTGTCCATAGTATCTTCCTTGCTACTGTGTTTGTGCTTACCCTCAAGTCCATTCAAGTGGATTGAGTACAATGTACTAATACGACCAGCTGAAAGTTTCTCAAAGGATAGGGCATCATTACAGAATATTCTCCTGCAAGAAAGCAACCAATATTAGTATAAAAATACACCTCCATGCTCTCCTCCTCGCTGATTTGAAAATGGTGATCATGAGAATTACCTTCCGTCTCTCCTAATCTCCTAATCTCCTATTTCCCCTTATTCCCTCCCTACCTCTTATCATCTTGCAACTTTTATTCTCAGATAAGGGCATTGTAGCTTGTCATTATTGACAATCCTCCTAGTTTGAATATCTAGCTTGATAGAATTTAAGTATCCACCAAACTGTTATACGTTCCCACAGATATAATTTTGCACAGAAACCACGCATACTGCAGTAGGTAAATGACAAGAGAAATTTTACATGGAAAATTCTCAGCTCAACGGGATTAAAAACTACGACCTACCCTTGTAGGATTTCAACCTCTTAATCCCTCACTAACCTGTAACAACTCTATTACAAGCCACTTTGTAATAACTCTATTACAAAGACTTAATACGTCACTAACTTGTAACAACTCTATTACAAGCCACTTTATAATAACTCTATTACAAAGATTTCACAACTCGACTAAACTAGCCAAGACATAAACACCAGGGTTTATGATTTACAGAGGTTTCCTACACAATGCTTCTAACTAAGGTAAGTAGGAATTACAAGTAAAGAACTTTAACAAAGATCCAACATAACTAAGGACATGTAATAACTCAATACAGGAAGCTGGTCCTTCGTTGTGTTGTTTTTTGTTCTTGATACACTTGAGAATCACTTGCAAGATTGACACTACACTTAAGAGAGAGCTTGATTGATTCTGGAGTGTGCAAGTGCTGTTTTTCCTTTTCTTCATGTTAATATTGCATAAGTGACCTCACTTGAATGATGTAAACATGTTTGGTACAAAGGAATTCCCCATAAAATTGATAGTTGCACTGTTTTTGCACTGTTGCGTGTGCAGGCAGCAACTTTACAGCTGTGGGGAGTCCACTGGGTACGGTCACCAGGGGAACCGATGTCCATATGTTCCCCTTGTTATTTCTTTGTCGTCTGAAGATCTGATTTACATCTCTAGCTTGAGACTTGTTATTCCCACGTACTTGAGGGTGTGTATCAGGTTCATTATCTGCTTCTTATCATTAAGTTTGTTAGATCATCAAAACATAACAGGGATACATATATAACCTATCAATTTCTGCCTTTTTTGATGATGAAAAACTTATAATTGAAGTTATCACTAAGAACCAGAATGGCATACACATAACTTGTATTCCCCTTGAATCTGTTCACCAGCTTGTTCCCCCTCAATTATTTTTTCCCCTTTTGGCATCATAAAAAGATTAGTAGCAAGCAATAAGCAAAAACAAGTCTAGCTTGGTTAACTCATGCCACATGTGTGCACACAATCATGACTAAAAATAGAGCACAAGAGCAAGACACACACAACAAAAGGATGAAACTTCTATTAACTTTTGGAAATTAAGAAGGGAGCAGTTCCATTGTTACCAACATATCCACAAAATAAAACCAGCAAAAACAGAAGTACCAGTCATAAACATCATCAGAACTAAAATAAAGGATAGTCACTAAGACTTGACACAAGAAAGGGAACACTTTATAAGGAGCACTGGAAGATGAAGCCTTAGATGAAGAGGCAAGGGTTTTAAGAGGGATGTCCATTCGAACATTTGCTGACATCTGCTCATTGAGCAGTTTCTCCTTCAGGTCCTCAACCTGTTTCCTAAGGTCTGCATTTTCTTTGGTTAGACAGGCAACCTCTGTGCTGTGAGAGCTGCTGGAACCAGGTGCCTCCTGAAGCTGACTTAGCTGACCCGCAAGAATGACATTCCTTGCCTTCAGCTTCCTTATCTCATCAGTGGCACTGTTTTGGGCATTGATCAACTGGGAGATAATAGAAGTACTGCCAACCCCTCTAACCTTATCAATGCACTCACATTCCTTGAGCGTGGTCTTGGAGAAGGTTTTCTTACAAGTACCCACTTTAGCTTTTCCCAAAGGGACTTTGAAGAATTCAAAAATCTTAGTGAGGAGGAACCCGTAAGGCAGCCCATGATTACCATCCTTGAACTCTGCCACCTTCTACATGTGTTATATCATGATGCCAGGCAGGTTTATAGTGGTGTAGCCATCAAGTGTTTCCATGAGAACCAGGTCTGCTCGAGATGTAATGGACCTTTATTCTGCATGAGGAAGCAAAACCTTGTTTGCCAATTCAAACGGCAGTTGGTACACTGGAAGGAGGGCCTTTTTGTGTACCCGTTCCCTTTGCTGAACTGTCTTATCCTTCAAGATAGCATTTCTAAAGTTCGAAGAGCCGGTTCCATGAACAGAAGACACACCCTCAGCAGGTTCTATCACAAAATCAACACCATTTACCATCATACAAATACGATCATCCTCAATTGTAAGGAAGTCGGCATAAAGACTGCGAAATTCTTCCTCATAAACTATGTGACTATCACTTATGAATAAGCGTGTCTATTGTTGGAATTCACATATTTCCACCAATTGGCGCATGGCAGCCATGTCCAGAATATCAGTGGCAAATGAACGGCCCCACAACACCTTTTGATTTTTTAATTTTTTCTTGCCAGCATCCTGGGCATCACCAACCTTGGTCTTCTTGGAAGAACCAGGTTCCTCACTGGCATCAGCCTTCCATTTCACTAATTTTCTAGCACTCTTTCTTTTCTCCGCAGATGTTTCAGACACCCTTTTCTTAGACACTTTTTCAACCAGTTCTTCAATCTCTTTCTCTCCATGTTCCTCAACCACCTTTCCACCATATGTTTCACCTTCATCATTCATCAAAACCATACCACTTACAGATGACTCTTTCTTGGACGTTGTAATTGTAAGTTTCTTTAAGGACTTACGAACTAATGAACCATGTTCCTCATCCACCTCATCATCAATATCGACAACTGGTGCTGGAGGCACCACCCTCTCATTTACAATCTTCCTATCCTTCAGTGTTCTCATTCTCCTCCTCAAAAAGAGATTGCATCGCAAGAACCACAATTGATAATGGCTCAGCATAGAAATGAGGAGAGGAGGCGCGATCAGTACTGACCTGGGGTTCTTGTGAAGAACTAGGTGTTTTATCCCCATTAGAGCCAAAGGGTTCTTCTGGAGCGAAGGGATCAGGTCCCTCAGTTTGTTCCCCAGTAGTACTGTCAGGTGCCAAGGTTTTGACAGGAACCATTTCCCTATCCTCAACCTCTGTACCATTTTCTTCCCCCCTGAAACTCAGACACACCCTCATAACCTCCAATCAGACTCCCCTCAGAAGCGATTGAAAGCATATTTTCTACAGCTTCCCGTTCTTGTGACTCCAAAGTAACTTCAGAAGGCATAAGAGGATCATTACCTGTAGGATCAAAGCCCGTGGCTTCCATTGTCGATTCATCAAGGGTATGACCCATACCTTATTTTTTAGCAGAACTTTCTTCCACTGGTAGACTAAAAATTTCTTGATTTTCTTCTCCATCCACTGTATCTTCGTCACCCATCTCTTCCGGTGAGGCAGAAATAGAGGTCACAACCACAAATTTCTTGGAAGTTAGTGTTTTGCGACTCCGATGAGAACCAGAACTCAACTGGGTTGGAGAGGAAGCAGAGGGTGGTTGTTACTCTAGCTTAGGGTTTGGACTAGTCGGAACAAGGAATATGGGCTCTATCACTGGTGTTTCAACGGATGAGGACACAGTGAGGATGATGCTTGGAATATTTTTGTGTTTCCTGATTGTCAGATATGGTGGAGTGTAGTTAGTTGAAGAAGAGAGTTTGAAGAAAGAAAAGGGGAATTTTGGATTCTTGATGTGAACAGTTATGAAAGTGACTGTGAATGGATTTATTTAAGAGGGGTGAGAGACTGGTTGGGTATCAACTTTGGGTATTCAGGTCGCTTCATAAAGGGTGAGACGCTTGGATTCAAGTAGCAACAAGTAGGAAACTGATAATTTAATAACTTGGAACCATTTCAGTTGTTTAAAAATTTGTGCATGAAAGTACAGAGGAACTACTAACCTGTGTCAAAAGAACCAGGTTCCCTGACAGAGTTTGAAAATATAAGCCTCATTCTTTGACCAATGTGCAATGCATTAGCTACTTGTCTGCTCTGTAATCGCCATGCGTGTCTACCTGTAACGGTATTTTACCTGTATATTCCTTTCGTAGCTAATCATTTAGGGATCAGGACCTCAGCTTGATTTTATCAACCCAGTGCAAAATGATTCTTCTCAAAGTGCTCTTTGCTCAGTGGTTTGGTAAAGATATCTGCAATTTGATCTTCTGTACATCATGCAGATAAGCCCTTTTTCAACATTATCTCTGAGGAAATGCTGTCTCACGTCAATGTGCTTTGTTCTCTTATGTTGAACTGGATTCTTTGCCATGTTGAGAGTACTGGTGTTGTCACATAGTAAGGGCACACAATTAGAAAATACACCAAAAACTTCTAGGTGCTGCTTGATCTATAGTAGTTGAGCACAACAGGAGGCAACCGCCACATACTCAGCTTCTACCGTTGAAAGAGCCACTGAGTTTTATTTTCTTGTACCCCATAAAATTCGACACGAACCTAGAAAGTGTGCCATTTCAGAAGTGCTTTTCCTATTCACCGGATAACTAGCATAGTCATCATCAACATACCCTATTAAGTCAAAGTTATCTCTTGAAGGATAGTAGAGAACCAGGTCTTATGTTCCTTTGAGATACCTCAAGATTCTTTTGGCAACCTTCAGATGAGATTCCTTGGGATTAGACTGAAACCTGGCACACAATCCCACGCTGAAAACAATATCTGGTCTGCTTGTTGTGAGATACAAAAGGAACCAGGTTCATCCATGTCCAGCGAGTGGCTGTGGCAATGGGAGTATCAATGATTTTTTATACTTCTATGTCAAATCTCTTTATAAGCTCCTTAATGTACTTCTATTGGCTTATTATTGTGCCCCTAGGCGTTTTCTTGACTTGTAGACCCAAGAAGAAATTCAATTCTCACATCATGCTCATCTCGAACTCACTTCCCATGAGTTTTGCAAATTTCTCACACAATGAATCGTTTGTTGCTTCCAAAGATGATGTCATCAACATAGACTTGCACAATGAGCATGTTCCTCCCTCATTTCTTCAGAAATAAGGTGTTGTCAATTTTTCCTCTTGTAAAGCTATTTTCTAGAAGAAACTTGGACAACCTTTCATACTATGCATGGGGAGCCTGCTTTAGCCCATATAGTGCCTTGTCAAGTTTGAAAACATGCTCAGGATGTTCATGATTCTCAAATACAGGAGGTTGCGAAGACTTCTTCTTTTTAGAAGGCCAATCAGAAATGCACTTCTGACATCCATTTGGAACAATTTGAATTCCATATGAGATGCAAATGCAATGAGAAATCTGATTGCCTCCATTCGAGAAATTGTAGCAAATATTTCATCATAGTGAATCCCTTCTTCCTGATTATACCTTTGAACTACCAGCCTTGCCTTGTTTATGATTGTGTTTCCAAACTCATCAAGTTTATTTTTGAATACCCACATAGTTCCTATAACAGTTCTGTCAGCAGGTCGTGGAACCAGATTCCATACACTGTTCCTCTCAAATTGATGGAGTTCTTATTGCATAGATGTAATCCAATCAGTATCTTTTAATTGCTTCCTTGATATTCTTGGGCTCAATTTGAGAGAGAAAAGCTGAAAAGGCAAACGTGTTTCTTGCCTTTGATTTGGTTTGAATTCCCGAATCAAGGGGAGTGATCACATTTTTCAGAGGATCTGAACTTTTGTGTTTCCCGTTATACACCCGAACCTTGTTGTGGGATGGTTGTTACACCCAGTAAGTTTAACAACCTTGATACCGTTATATATACATTTGATGTGATATTTTGAGTGGAATATTTTTGTAAAAAGTTTGAAAATTATGATTTTATATAGTTATTAATTTTACTACTTTCGAATATGCTTTAAATTTTACACATATATAATTT
Organism: Nicotiana tabacum; assembly: GCF_000715075.1. Lineage (NCBI taxonomy): Eukaryota > Viridiplantae > Streptophyta > Magnoliopsida > Solanales > Solanaceae > Nicotiana > Nicotiana tabacum. Next base: position 35,694,530 of record NC_134094.1, on the reverse strand, counting down.
GAGAAAGTTTATGAGATTTTCTTTATTGTAAGGATAGAAATTATTTTCTCACAAGAAAAGAAGTTTATCTTTTTACCATTTTAAGAATTAAGCACACGAAAATTTTTACTCTTTATATGAGATTAGGAAAATTAGAAGTTGAGAAAATATATGTATTTTTACATGAATGTTTTAATGAAATAATAGTATATGTATTTATTTTATGTGGTACCACATGACCATGATAGTAGGTTATATAAAGTGTGTTAAAAGTGAGTAGTATTTTAAGTAAGTTGAGATAATTCTTAATTATGTGAATAATTAATTAATGGAGAAATTAACTAATTAATTAAGAATTTATGGGTGATTAATTAAAGACATGGGATAACGTGGCAGCACCCCCTTTACCCCTTTGATGACTCTTAAATAAGATTGGGAGGTGGCACAATTATAGGATTTATGTGACACCAAGCACATAATAAACGTCATTTTGGTTCTTTGACTCTATAGAAGCAACCTATGGATCTCTTTTTTTTTTGTAATAACAACATCCCCTTCATTTCATCCAAATATTTCCAGCTTGTGAGGCTATGGATCTCTTATTTCCTTTTCATGTTTGATTCTTCAGTGGAATTGAAAAGGCGTTCAACTTTTTTTCATCAATGGAAGTTATGATTACTTATAAAAAAAAATAAAAAATGAAATGCAACTTCTTTTCATCTTCATATGATTTTTTCCTATCTTGATCCGCTATTATGTATTTTTCTCAAAAAGCATGTGTTAGAGGGATTGTCAAGAGAATCGGTTCAGGTATGTTAAGGCTAATCCTTTTTTCTTTTGGGATGATCCAAGTAACGAGACGTAAACGTAATGATATTCCATAAGTGGTTCTACTCTTAGCAGTTAAAGATGTCTATGTTATTCATTCCCGTAAAGTAATATTCAAGCATGTCTAAATATGTATTTAAGTCCCTATTGAGGTATTTGATAACGATGTTAATGTTTTTAATATAGTGATACATGTATCTTCATGCACTTAGCACTGTGCTAAGGGCTGGTTGGGCAGTTACCACCGGTTGGGCAGTTATGTATTATTATTTACCACCGGTTGGGCAGACATGCATATTCATTTACCAGCGAGCTACGGTCGGTCGGGCATTCATGCATTTACTACCGAGCTATGGCAGGTTGGGCAGTTACACATTTACCACCGTGCTACGGCCGGTTGGGTAGTTACATATTTACCACCGAGCTACGGCCGGTTGGGCATTTACATATTTACCACCGAGCTACGGCCGGTCAGGCAGTCATGTATTTACCACTGAGCTATTGCTGGTTGGGCAGTTACATATTTACCACTGAGCTACGGCCGGTCGGACAGTTACCACTGATCAGTTGGGCAGTCATACATCATACGATATAAATAATAGTCTCAAAGAGAAGCATTGTATATATGTAAGTATACTAAGTATGCATATACTGTGGCACTTCAGAGATTCAGGTTTGTATATATATGAATCTATACTAAGTATGCACATACTATGGCACTTCAGAGATTCAAGTTAATTCTTATATGTCCTTAATTAATGTTGACTTACTGTTATGTTTCACTTCTGCCTTACATACTCAGTACATTATTCGTACTGACATTCTTTTGTTGGGGATGCTGCATTCATGCCTACAGGTATAGATAATCAGTTTGACGAGCCCTCATAGTAGACGAGATTGGCATTCAACGAAGGATCGGTAAGACTCTACCTCATTCGGAGTGCAGCCGAATCTATGAGTCATCCTGTCAGAGTTTTTCTACAGACTTATGGGTAGGCCGGTACCCTATCCCATTTGATGTCAAATAATCCTAGAGGCTTTGTAGACACAGGTTCATTTTATACAGTATGTTAGAGGCCTTGACGGCCCATATGTATTCATGTTTTAAGAACGATAGTGTATTGATACAGTGTTGCCCACTTATAGTTATTCATTACGAATTATGGCCATGTTGGCCCATGATAGTTGCAGAAGAAAAAATTGAGTTACAGAGTAGTTCGCTAGGACCAGTCGGCACTGGGTGCCAGCCATGCCTCCCCAGGTTTGGGGCGTGACAATGATGTGTCTGAGCGGGTTGTGTCCTAGGGAGTCTACAAAGCCGTGCCTAGTAGAGTGTTCCTTATGAGTGTGTTGCGCGTCACATTTATAATTGAGAGGCTATAGGGCATTTAGGAAATACTACCCTTCTTTTGTGTCCAAATCGTACTATAGAGCTGAGCCGTAAGAAGTCAGTATGAAGTTTACGCCAGGTTTTGTATGCACTAGAGGTGCATGTATTACAGTAGAGCTTTAAGGCATAATTTCCACCTATGTTGAAGGGAGGTTATGAAAGAAACAGAAGATACGATGCGAGATTGAAGGGTAAGTAAGGTAAAGGTGAGGAAGATACGAGATACTCCAGTACAAAAGATTGTTAATAGTCAAAACTTCGGATATAGTTTTGGTTTTAGTTTAGTTTACAAAGGAGACCCTAGTAAAAATTTTAAAAATCTACAAGAGTTAACATTTGAGGACGAATGTTCTTAAGGGGGAAGGATGTTACACCCCGTAAGTTTAATGACCTTGATATAATTATATATACATTTGATATGATATTTTGAGTGGAATATTTTTGTAAAAAGTTTGAAAATTATGATTTTATATAGGTATTAATATTACTACTTTCTAATATGCTTTAAATTTTACACATATATAATATGAGAGAGTTTATAAAATTTTCTTTATTGTAAGGACAGAAATTATTTTCTCACAAGAAAAGAAGGTTATCTTTTTACCATTTTAAGAATTAAGCATACGAAAATTTTTACTCTTGATATTAGGAAAATTAGAAGTTGAGAAAACATATATATTTTTACATGGATGTTTTAATGAAATAATAGTGTATGTATTTATTTTATATGGTACTACATGACCATGATAGTAAGTTATATAAAGTGTGCTAAGTGAGCAGTATTTTAAATAAGTTGAGATAATTCTTAATTATGTGGATAATTGATTAATGGGGGAATGAACTAGTTAATTAAAAATTTGTGGGTGATTAATTAAAGACTTGGGATAACGTGGCAGCACCCCCTTTACCCCTTTGATGAATCTTAAATAAGATTGGGAGGTGGCACAATTATAGGATTTATGTGACACCAAGCACATATCGTCATTTTGGTTCTTGACTCTGTAGAAGTGGCCTATGGATCTCTTTTTTTTTTTTGTAGTAAAAACATCCCCTTCATTTCATCCAAATATTTCCAGCTTGTAACGCTATGGCTCTCTTATTTCCTTTTCATGTTTGATTCTTTAGTGGAATTGAAAAGGCGTTCAACTTCTTTTCATCAATAGGAGTTATGATTACTTATAAAAAAATAAAATAAATGAAATGCAACTTCTTTTCATCTTCATATGATTTTTCCCTACCTTGATCCGCCATTATGTGTTTTTCGCAAAAGGCATGTGTTAGAGAGATTGTCAAGAGAATCGGCTCAGGTATGTTAAGACTAATCCTTCTTTCTTTTGGCATGATCAAAGTAACGAGACGTAAACGTAATGATATTCCATAAGTGGTTCTACTCTTAGCAGTTAAAGATGTCTATGTTATTCATTCCCGTAAAGTAATATTCAAGCATGTCTAAATATGTATCTAAGTCCCTATTGAGGTATTTGATAAAGATGTTAATATTTTTAATATAGTGATACATGCATCTTCATGCACTTACCACCGTGCTAAGGCCGGTCGGGCAGTTACCACCGATTGGGTAGTTATATATTATTATTTACCACCGGTTGGGCAGACATGCATATTCATTTACCACCGAGTTACGGTCGTTCGGGCAGTCATGCAATTACCATCGAGCTATGGCCGGTTGGGTAGTTACACATTTACCACCGAGCTACGGCCGGTTGGGCAGTTACATATTTACCACCGAGCTACGGTCGGTCGGGCAGTCATGCATTTACCGCCGAGCTACGGCCGGTTGGGCAGTTACGCATTTACCACCGTGCTACGGACGGTCGGGCAGTCATGCATTTACCACCGAGGTACAGCTGATTGGGCAGTTACATATTTATCACCGAGATACGGTAGTCGGACAGTTACCACTAATCAGTTGGGCAATCATGCATCATACGATATGGATAATAGTATCAAAGAGAAGCATTGTATATATGTAAGTATAATAAGTATGCATATACGGTGGCACTTCAAAGATTCAGGTTGATTCTTATATGTCCTTAATTAATGTTGACTTACTATTATATTTCAGTTATGCCTTACATACTCAGTACATTATTCGTACTGACGTACTTTTGTTGGGGACGCTGCATTCATGCCTGCAGGTATAGACAATCAGTTTGATGAGCCCTCATAGTAGACGAGGTTGGCATTCAGCGAAGGATCGATAAGACTCCACCTCATTCGGAGTGCAGCCGAGTCTATGAGTCATCGTGTCAGAGTTTTTCTACAAACTTATGGGTAGGCCGGTACCCTGTCCCATTTGATGCCAAATAATTCTAGAGGCTTTGTAGACATAGGTTCATTTTGTACAGTATGTTAGAGGCCTTGGCCGCTATATGTATTCATGTTTTAAGAACGATAGTTTATTGATACAGTGTTGCCCACTTATAGTTATACATTACGAGTTATGGCCATGTTGGCCCATGATAGTTGTAGAAGAAAAAAATGAGTCACAGAGTGGTTCGCTTGGGTCAGTACGACACCGGGTGCCAGCCACGCCTCCCCAGGTTTGGGGCGTGACAATGGTCCAGGTATTTCTGAATGTGATTCTCTCTCTGTATGTGAGTTCCCTTGATTTGCATCAGCAACTCTGTTTTCAGCTTCAGTTGTTGTGATAGAGGAACCAGGTTCCTCCATGTCAGCTGAAGATTCAACTGGGCCATTGTCATTTGAATCCTTGATCTGACTCATCATGTCAGTTTTCCATTTGCCATGTCAATGACTTCACCAGGGACAGTTGACTATTCTCCCTTTTGATCAATCTTATCATGTGAATCCTTCCCGCATGAGTGGTGAGATTCATCAAAGGTCACATGTATACTTTCCTCAACACATTGCGTCGCACACCTTGTGATCCTTGAAGCTTGAGTTGGGCAGGCCACGAACCAGGTCCTTCTTGACCAGCTTGTTCAGCAACGTGAAACTTGTATGACCTAGCCTTCTGTGCCATAGTTCAACATCAACATCAACAACACTAAGACAGCTGAGATCACCACTATTGTTTTCCTTGTCACATAATTGGGAGACACTTAGCAGGCTGTACTTCAACCCATTTACGTAGTACACATTTTCAATTGAGTGAGAAAGTGACTTCCCAGTTCTTCCAATTCCCAGAATGTATCCCTTTTTGCTGTTTCCAAAAGACACACTCCCTCCTTGCAGGGCTTTGAGTGAAAGAAAATCGTTTGTGCTTACAGTCATGTACTTCGAGCAACCACTATCCATGTACCATTGTTGGCTGCTCCCTTTCACTGCTCCTTGCACAAGGAAATCAAGGGTTAGACTTAGGAACCCAAACAAGTTTGGGTCCCTTGTAATGAGGAAATGGATGAATCAGGATCTTTTTTGTCCAAACAGGCATCATATATCTTTTATATGAGGGACCAGGTTCTCTAACAGTAGTTACCTTTTTAGCAAAAACTTTATTTTTCTGTTGAGACTGAAACTTGGCCTTACAGGTTTCCTTAAAGTGCCCAGTGTTACCATAGTGAGTGCAAAGCCGGTTATCAGGTACAGTAACATACTTGCTATGAGGGTTGTAAGGAGTCTTTTCCCTTTGGAACCCTATCCCTTGCTTGTTTCCCCCATTGTTTTTATACAAGGCAGTGATAGCATCAGAGGAGCATGTCCACTTGAGTGATTTTTCAAGGTCACTCTTCACTCTTCCTAGTTCTTCATGAAGTTGTTTGTTTTTCTCAAGCTCAGCACACAGACTAGACTTCACTGAATTTAACTCACTTTAAAGCTTAATGTGTGCCTCACTTGCAACTTATTTTCCCTTTTGAGAATTGTTTAGGCCTACTCTCCATTTTAGGTTCCCTAATTGTTTCCTTCAAGTCCACTACCACCACTAATAGGTCATCTCTCTCATTCTTAATGTTAGAAACTCTCTCAGCTAAGATTTCTTTTTCCTTTCTTACACACTCAAAGGTCTCTTTTAGGTCTACCACAGCGATCATTAGATCATCTCTTTCATGTTCTATATGTGCAATTTTTTCATCTAAGACATCATTCTCTTTCTTCAGGTTCTCAATTGTTTCATTTAAATCAACAACAACAATACTAAGTCATCTCTGGTTTGTTCTGCTTCTCCTAACTCCAGAGTTAAAGCATCTTTATCATTTATAAAAATGTGATAAGCATCAATTAATACATTTGCCAAAGACATGAGTTTTTTTAGGAGAATAAGATTTCAGATTTCTCTAAACATCTAGAAAATTTACCTCATCATCGTCGTTATCTTCATCATAATCAGACTGAGCCATCAAGGCAAAGATTGAGTCATAGTTGCTTCACTTTCCACTGCCATCATTAAACTATCACCTTGATCATTTTCTTCTTCAGATTTGCTAGAGGTGTCTCCCCATGCAGCAAGAGCTTGCTTTACAACATTGTCAGCACCATTCTTTCTCTTGAAGCGTTTATCAGGAACCAGGTTCCTCTTGGTTGCTTTGTCAAAGCTGTTTTTGTACTGATCTTGATTTAGGAGAGGGCACTCCTTGATGAAGTGTCCTGGCTTGCCACATTTATGACAAAGGTCATAATTATTTGGCTTGCTAGAACTTCCACTTTTTGGAATGCCCCCATTCCTGCGAACCATCTTCTGGAATATTCTTGTCAAGTAAGCCATTTCACCATCCTGTGTTGTTCCTTCGTGAGCTGTTTGAAGGGCTTCCTAGATTTCCTTGGCTGTCTGACATGCCGATATCCTGTTGTATTCATCAGGACCAATGCCACAGAAAAGAATTTTCTTCGCATAAAAATTCTTTTCTACGACCTTTCGATTAACTTCATTGAATTCCTTCCTCGTCTTGGGAATGGCTATAGCTGGGTCGCAAAGATTCTTGGTAGGAACAAATGGTCCATCACAGATAACATCCCATAGCTCTGAATCTTCAGCCATGATGAAGTCGTGCATCCTAGTTTTCCACCATCCATAGTACTGGCCATTGAACCTTGGTGGCATGTAGGTAGACTGACCATCTTCAATGTTTGGTGGAGCAGCCATGAGGATCCTTTCTAGATGTTAGCCTGATAGAAAGAACTTGCTCTGATACCAATTGATAGAATTCAAGTGTCTACCAAAGTATATAGAGAACCGGGTTCTCTATAGGTTCCCACAGATAAAAGTTTGTACAGAAACCACGCACACTGCAGTAGGTAAATGACAAGAGGAATTTTACGTGGAAAATTCCCAACTCAACGGGATTAAAAATCATGACCTACCCTTGTAGGATTTCAACTTCACTACAGAGCAAACTTTAGATTACAACCTATTGTAATCTAGGAATTAACCTCTTAATCTCTCACTAACTTGTAACAACTCTATTACAAGCCACTTTGTAATAACTCTATTATAAAGAATTAATCTCTCACTAACTTGTAACAACTCTATTACAAGCCACTTTGTAATAACTCTATTACAAGCCATTTTGTAATAACTCTATTATAAAGAATTAATCTCTCACTAACTTGTAACAACTCTATTACAAGCCACTTTGTAATAACTCGGTTACAAAGACTTTACAACTTGACTAAACTAGCCAAGGCATAAACACCAGGGTTTATGATTTACAAAGGTTTCCTACACAATGCTTCTAACTAAGCTAAGTAGGAATTACAAGTAAAGAGCTTTAACAAAGATGCAACACAACTAAGGACATATAATGACTCAATACAGGAAGCTGGTCCTTCGTTGTGTTGTTCTTTGTTTTTGATGCCCTTGTGAATCACTTACAAATAGACACTACACTTGAGAGAGAGCTTGATTGATTTTGGAGTTTGCAAGTGTTGTTTTGCCTTTCCTTCATGTTAATATTGCATAAGTGACCTCACTTGAATGATGTAAACATGTTTGGTACAAAGGCATTCCCCATAAAGTTGACTGCTGCACTATTTTTGCACTATTGCGTATGCAGGCAGCAACTTTACAGCTATGGGGAGTTGATTGGGTACGGTCACCAGGGGAACCGATGTCCATCTATTCCCTTTGTTGTTTCTTTGTCATCTGAAGAGTTGATTTACATCTCCAACTTGAGACTTGTTATTCCCATGTACTTGAGGGTGTGTATCAGGTTCTTTATCTGGTTCTTATCATTAAGTTTGTTAGATCATCAAAATATAACATGGATACATATATAACCTATCATGTTTTTTTAAAACAATGTGCCTCAATAGGTCATGTATCTAGTGCATAGTTAGCCAAGTTATCTTCCAACTTGTTACTTTCTCTAAGTGTATGGTTAACTTTGATGTTACATTTTTACATGAGCTCCTTAATCTCCTCGACGTACTCTTCCACAACCCATTACCAAATATAATAAAGTTGCATCTAAAGATTAAAAAATGATAGTATTGTCTGCATATGGTAAATGATTAATCATACAACTCCACTTTGATAATCCAAAACCACAGAAGTACAAATTCATGTGAAGTGCATTTAAGCCCCTTGACAATGCCTCAGCTGACAAATTGAATAATGTAGGAGATAGAGGATCTCCTTGCTTCATCCCTCTTATTAATTTGAAAAAACCATAAGGTTGTCCATTTAGTAATACAGAATACCAATTGTTTGATATGATCTCATACACAATGCCAATAAATCTCTCACTAAAGCCTATTTTCCTCAATACCTTAGTCATAAATAACCAAGAAAGCATGTCATATGCTTTTGCCATATCAAGCTTGATCACTACATTTGGCCCTACCTTAGTTCTCAATCTAATATATGTAATTATCTCCGGTGTCAACAAAACATTATCCACAATGCTCCTTCCTTTTACAAAACCAGCTTTCTCATATGAAATAAGATTAGGTAGATAAACTATTAGCCTTTCAGGAATAACTCTTGAGAATACTTTGTTGATGAAATTGCTGAGACTTATTGGTCTCATGTATGAAAAGGTACTGGCTTTCTTTTTCTTTGGCAATAGTACCAAATTTGTGTGAGTCACAAATTTAGAAAATTCTTGTCCATTAAAAAAGGCCTTCACCATGTTTACTATGTCATCTCTAATGATGTCCCAGCAGTAGTGAAAGAAGCTGCCCGAGAAACCATCAGGACCTGCTGCACTTTCCCCATTTAATCCAAATATAGCCTGCTTGACCTTTTCACTCGTTTGTTGCTTCACTATTTCTTGGTTGTGCTCTTGATTCACCATAGTAGGAACATGATTAATGATTCTAAAATTTGTAGGACCTCTTTCTTCTTTGAACTGAGGCTCGAAGAATTTTACTGCCTCCCCAGCCATTTGGTCATTTCCTTCAAGCCACTGTCCATTACTATTTTGAATTCTGCTAAGTTATAGTCATCTCCTCCTCCCATTGACCTATGCATAAAAGAACTTGGTATTGCGATCACCATCCTGGAACCAATTTATTCTAAATTTTTTATCAGGTCAGCTTGAACTTTTTGCAGTCTCTCTCGATTCTGTTATGTATGATACAATTTAAACTGTGCTTCATGTACTAAAATCACCTCATCCAGGCTCACTATCTTTTGAAATATATCCTCATATGTTGCTTTTCTCAAGGTTGATAGATCTTTCTTTAGTTTCTTCAATTTATAGTTGAACATAGTGAATGGATTAGCCTCAAAATATGCATGGCAGTTCTCATTTACAACATCTTTGAATGATGGATGTTTTATCCAAAAGTGTAAAAAATTGAAAGCCTTCATGATCTGAGTAGCTTTAGGATTACCAGAGATCAACAAGGGACTGTGATCAAATCCAATTTTGGAAAGTTGTGTCACTTCTATATCAGGCCAAAATTACTGGAACTCTATATTAGCGAAGCATCTATCCAACCTTTTGAATATATAGTCTTCCTCAGCTCTCCCATTCCACCAAGTATAAATACTCCCTTTGAAACCAAGATCAGTGACATTTCAAGTGTTCATACAATGCCTGAAATCATTAACTTCATTCAGTGACACAATCAGCCCACCAAACTTTTCCTCCTGGTCCCAAATAATATTGAAATCTCCCCCTATAAACCACAGACTAGATATATTCCTGGCTAATGCATAAAGTGAATCCCATAGTTCGATTCTCTCAATTACATCACATTTTGCATAGAAAACTGTCACAATAAATGATCTGTAGGTGTCTATATTTGTCAACTTCAGTGTTAGATGTTGTTGCATATCAATAATCACCTCAACTTCATGATCTTTGTCTAAAAATGCCCATATCGTATTTGAAACATTAGCAAGGGCTTGAAGAATTCCCAGTTTTCTCCTATATCTTTCCAATTTTTCCTATTTTGCATTGGCTCCATCAAACCTATAAATTGGAAATGGTGTTGCATGTACATATTGACAATACTTTCAAAGGCTTTTTTGTATTCACTAACCTAATATTCCATATTAAAATATTCATATTTAATCATTGGATATAGATACAGTCCTACTCGTTTGAACTCCAGCAGGAAGTATGCTTTGAATCTCCTTTGGCTGCTTCTTTCTACCTCTGCCAGCTGACTTTGCCTTATTCATATGCTTAGGTGAAAGATCACCTTGTCTTGCCACATTCAAAAAATTTTGTGCAGTCAATTCATCATCAAGGTCTCTTCCTTTTCCTACCAGATTATCTCCATCACCCTTGGCTTCATGTTGAGGAATCAATTGATTTCTTATAGGTTTATGTATCAAATTTTTGCTACTGTTCTCCATTGTATTTCCAACAGGTTCAATCACTGGAATTTGATTACCCAGCCCCGTATCTTGCAAAGAAGGATTATTTACCAGCAACTGCTTGTTCACATCACTAGTAGTACCTTGGTTACTCACCTCTGTATTCTGCTTTTCAGTTCTTCCCCTTACGTTGGAATCCCACATCCCCATAGTCTCCACCTTGTGAATTAATATTGTTGTATGCAAACACTTATTAGTGTCAGTAATCTCTATTGCTTGACTTGCTTGTTCATTCGATGATACCCTCAAATTAGCACTCTCCCCTTGTTCAGTAAGGTTGCCCATTGATTTCAGGTCCTCCTTGTTATTTTCTCCATTTACACTTTGTTCCTCATCTCCTTCATCATCATCTGTTGATTCCTCCTCATCACTAACACCTTCTGGTAGTTCACCTTCATTAGAAGCTTCTACAACTTGGTTACTTCACAATTTACCTAGTTGTAGTGGATCAATAATCTTGACAGCATCAACTTCTACATTTGTGTCAATGGATTAATAAGGAACTTCCTGGCATGACTGGTTGGTTACAACATTACCAACAAAAGTTCTACTAACCCATTGAGTTGTTGTCTCCTTTTGTAATCCATCAGTAACAACAGTCTCTTTCCCATTAGGATTTAATCCTTATTTTCGAAGCTTCAAGCATCGGTGATTTAGGTGTGAACATAGTAGCTGCTAGATTCAGTCTCCTAGTTTCATTAGGAATAGGATTTTTATGAACAGATTTGTCCTCCACCAATGCCAATTGGTTGTTCTCATTGATCTCACCATCTTCCACCTATAATACAACAAACATATTAGTTGTTTGAATGTCTTGGCCTACATTTTTATCAACTGGGACAATCTCCTTCCCAGTTTGTTCATGTTCAATAGTTTCATTGCCTTTGTGTTGCACACACTTGTCTCTCACTTCTTTCCATTGTGCACCTACATTCCCACATACTTTCCCACTCGTTAGAACCATCAAAAGTCCTTGTTCTTTGCTTTTGTTTCTCCCATACTTATTGATATCCTGTTGCGTTGAATGTACTGTTACATTAACCTAATGCACCTGGTTTCCTTTGTTTAGAGTCCATTAGTTCTGGATGTAATCACCAACATTCAAACATATCATGACCCTCAATGTCCATACGTACTTTCTTTGGAAAATCCGCTAAGAGATCAAGAAGAACCTTCACTTTTGCACAACTAGGTCTAGTTTTATTTATTGTAGCTATGTCTAGATGCAAAAGTTTCCCCACAGCTGAAGCTAAAGAAAACAAACATTCCTTGATAAAAAAGGTAGGTAATAAACCTGGAAAAGATATCCATGACATAGCCTTTGGAGTTTCTTCCCTGACCTTGAATTTTGCATCATAAATATGAGGTCGCAGTTGATATTCATAACAATCCTTGGCTTTGACATAATAAGCACTTTTCGACGTAAAATTTATGAAATCTTCCCATAGCGTCAATATTATTAAGACATGTCGATCTCGAAGAAGACCAACATTACACTCACCTTTAATTCCATATTGACTTGGGATAATTCTATGTAGTTCATGGAGTTCTGGCCAACCATACGACAATTTTCCAACACCTGCGAATTGAAAACCTTCAATTACGTTCATGCGTTCAACTTCAGCTTCTGTAAACTTGACAAAGGGCTCACCATGTAACACAGTAGCACGTCGCATCTGGATAGGCTCGACACTAGTATTAGCATTATTGTTCGACTTCCTAGGACTGTTTTGGATGGCTGGTTTCAATATAGTACTATAGTTTAAGGGTTGTGGTGTGTTGTTTGTGGTCGTATTAGTTGGGGCGAAGGAGGGATGAGGCTGACCAGCCGTAAAATATAGTTGGCCGCTGGCCGGACTCTCCATGGGAGCACTCTAAGTAGACATGCTGAAAATTGTCCTTGGAGTCACCTTTGCTTGAATTTGTCTTGATGACTATCTTTTAAGTGACTTTAGGATACTTGAACACTAGATTTCCTATGAATTTGACCTTTGGTTGTGTCAATTTGCCGAATATATAGCAGTCTCAACTCTGCAGAGTTTGATTTTTGCCAAATTATGACGATTTGATTGTTGATGTTGTCGTTTGAGATGTTGGTAACAATCTCCTTGTCAGCAGAAATCATTTATTGGTTTCGGAAAGTGTGGACCACCGGAACTCCATTTTCGTTCAACTGTTGCTCGCCGACATTTTGCAGAAGTTCTAGGATGATGATTGGTGTGGTGGACTGGTCTATAATTTTGTGGGAAGATATAACTTGACATGGAGAATAATCTGCACTGCTTGTAAGTACACAATTTAGGCCAGAATAGAGTAAGAATTGATAATCACTACTAGGGTTCTTGTAAATTAGTAATTTGAATCTCTGTCTTTTTGGTCGCTATATTTAGTATGCAATATACATCTTTTTTTTTATGTAACGACCCAACCGATCATTATTTCTTTATAGATCCATATTTCCCTAATTTAAGACTCCCTATATGTACTTTTACTATTTTATGAGTTGCGGGGATGGTTGGTTTAGGTTTAGAAGGGTTCGCGTTGAAATAAGAATACTTAGTTCCTTAATAGTGGCCTAGGATGACTACTATTAAACGACCTCGAAATCATAATTTGATAGTTCCAATAGGTTTGTATGGTAATTTTGGACGTGGGCGTGCGTTCGGATCGGGTTTCGGGTGATCCTGGAGCATTTCGACGTTTAATGTTGAAAGTTAGTTCATTGGAAGCTTTCTAGTTCTTTAAATTTTGTTTGGAGTAGACATTGGTGTTATCGAGGTCCGCTTGGGATCCTGATCCTGGGAGTAGGTCTGTATGGTGATTTATGACTTGCACGCAAAATTTGGTGTCAGTCCGAGTAGTCTAAGTTTGATTTGACGCGTTCGGAGCTAGCTGAGAAGTTTGAAGATCATAAGTTGATCCACTTTTGTTTTGGGATGCAATTCTTAGTTTTGTTGTTGTTTTATGTCTTCCGAGAGTTCAAACAGGTCCGTATTATATGTATAGACTTGTTGGTGAATTTGGATGGGGTCCTAGTTGGCTCACGTGTGTTTCAGACCGCCCGGAGCTATGTTAAAATAGTAAGAAATTTGTTGTTTTGGTTTCCTTCTTCTCGAATGTGGGGCACTGGTCGCATTCGCGATGAAGGAATGAGACTGGTGGCATTTTTGTCCAAAGCGTTCGTGAGAAGGGTATCGTGTTCCCAGGGCTCTAGGCCATTGACCTTCGCGTTCGCAAAGTGTGAGGACAGTTGGGGAGGTGGTCAGTCGATGGCCATCGCGTTCGTATGAAGGCTGTCGAGTTCACGAGGGGCAGGCCAGCTACGCCTTCATGTTTGCGAGGCTGGTCCCGTATTCGTGAAGGGCATTGTTCCTTGGCTAGGCAGATTTTCCTTCACGATCACGAGGGCCCTATCGCGATCGCGAAGGAGGAACCACTGAGCAGTGTTTGATTTAAAGTCTGGATTTTTGCTATTTTGTTCATTTTCTCTCATTTTTTGGGCGATTTTAAAGCTCCTTGGAGAGGCTTTTCACCTAGCTATTGAAGGTAAGTGATTTATACACAATGTGAGTTAAATACATAGATTACGGGTAAATTTTAATATGTAAAATGTGGAAATTTTAGGAGTTTGTCAAAAAACCTTGATTTTGATAAAAATAGGATTAGACCACAAAAATGATTACGGAACTGAGTAGAAAATATATATTTGTGTTCGTGAGGTTATGGGTAACTTTTATTTATAAATATTTTCGGAATCCGGACATGTGGGCCTGGGGTGAATTTTAAGAATCTTCCAATTTGGGGTGGGTAATTACTCTAATAATTAAATTATAAACTTTTGAGTATGCATTTATCAATTTATACAATATTTGTCTAGTTTCGGATTGCGTGACACCGATTTGAGGCTTTAGTGTGAATTGTGGACTGGGAAGAGGACTTGAAAACGAGGCAAGACTTTTGCCTAACCTTGTAAGAGGGAATTTTCCCCGTAGGTTCTATAAATGATTATTTGCTAATAATTGTCGGTGCTACGTGCGCGCGATGTGACGAGAGTCCTCGTGTAGCTAAAAATAATGCTTATGTCTAGGTAGTTTTAGGACTTTACCATGTATTACTCGTATTAATTGTACCCAACTTGTTAGTTTAATTAAACTATATTTGAAATTTGATAAAGGATTCGTAAAGACTGAGCTTCACTTCTTTGAGTCTTGGCGAGTTACTTGACGGTTAGTGGAAATTATACCTTCCATGAGTATTATTCTTATGTAGTAGCCGTAAATCGGAGTTCGTAGAGTATTCTCTTTTCTTGTGGATCGGGTCGAATGCCTCGGTAGTATAATAGATACATCTATGGTTTGTGTTGGTCGACCCTCGGCAGTGCACACACTATTCTGGATCGGACCGTACGACCTCAGCATAAATCGTGCGTGATATTGCTCAGATTTCGATTATACTTGATATTTCATCCATTACTTGAGAATTTATAATTACTTGATGGCTCTTACTTGTTGAAATTAGTATGTGATAATTAGAGATTTTAATTGATATTTAGTTAAAGAACCATATACCTATTGTTCATTATTTCGTTATTACCGATGTATTCCATCCTACCTATAATTTTTGCACTTTATTTATCAACCCATAGTAAGTATCGATGTCTGAAGGGTTTAGTGGTGCTCCGTATGGGGACAAAGGTTAATTATTAAGGGTCCAGTATAGCAGGCCTATTCAGCACCACCGCCTTCTCGGGGTGCTTCAGTGCAACCCTATTTCAGTGCCATTCTAGAGAGATCTTACAGTACACCGGTTATTCAGGGTTCTTCCAGTGGGTGTTCAGGTCCTCAGGGTTAGACTTAGGGCCAATCATCTTCCGCACCGAGAGGTCGCTATGAGTGTAGGGAGCTTGGACATGTGAGGATATGCTTCACTAGGCTTCGGGGCAAGGTAGTATAGTAGAGCCCTCATCCCATGATCACCGCACTAGCTATCGCACCAGCCGTCCGGCCAACCACAGGCGGAGGGCAAGTTGGTAGGGGTCGACCTAGAGGTGCAGGCCAGTCAGGTGGCGCTCCAGATAGGTTTTATGCATTTCCAGTCAGACCAGATGTAGTAGCCTCAAACGTCGTGATCACATGTATTATTTCTATCTGCGGTAGGGATTCATCGGTACTATTTGATCTAGGGTCTATGTATTCTTATGTTTCATCTTTGTGTGCTCATTTTCTAGGTGTCTCTCATGAGTCCTTAGGTTCTCCTGTATATGTGTCCACGCCAGTGGGTGATTCTATTATTGTGGATCGGATTTACCGATCTTGTATTGTAACCTTTTTTTGGTTTTGAGACCAGAGCGTATCTTCTATTTCTTGATATGACCGACTTTGAGGACATCCTGGGCATGGATTGGTTGCCTCCATACCATACCGTTCTTGATTGACATGCCAAGACTGTTACCTTGGCGATGCCAGAGTTGCCTAGATTGGAGTGGAAGGGTTCATCTATCAGTTCATCTAGACGGGTTATTTTTTTCTTGAAGGCTCGACATATGGTCGAGAAGGGTTATTTGGCTTATCTGTCTTGCGTTTGGGAAACTACTGCAGAGACTCCCATGATTGATTCAGTGTCTGTGGTACGGGAATTCTCTGATGTGTTTCCTTATGATCTATTAGGCATGCCACCAGACCATGATATTGATTTCTATATCGATTTGGCGCCAGGTATCTAGCCTATCTCCATTCCACCATACCGTATGAATTCAAAAGAGATGAAGGAGTTTAAAGAATTGCTTGAGGATTGCTAGCGAAGGGGTTCGTTAGGCCGAGTGTGTCGCCTTGGGATGAACCAGTGTTGTTTGTGAAAAAGAAAGATGGGACTATGCAGAAGTTGAACAAAGTTACCATTAAGAACAAGTACCCGTTGCCGCGTATTGACGATTTCTTTGACAAGTTGCAGGGTGCTATGGTGTTCTCTAAGGTCGACTTGAGATCAGGATGTCATCAACTGAAGATTCATGCTTTGGATGTTCTGAAGACTACTTTCCGGAATAGATATGGACACTATGAGTTTCTAGTGATGTCATTCGGCTTGACCAACACCTTGGAGACTCTTATGGATTTGATGAACCGGGTATTCAGGCCATATATTGACTCATTTGTCACTGTCTTCATTCATGACATATTGATCTACTCGCGTAGTATGGAGGAGCACCAGCAGTATTTGAGAGCTATGCTTCAGACCTTGTGGGAACAAAAGCTATATGCTAAGTTCTCCATGTGCAAGTTCTAGTTAGATTCTGTGGCATTCTTGGGGCGTGTTGTATCAGATGAGGGTATTAAGGTAGATCCTAAGAAGATCGAGGTAGTCCATAGGTGTCGTCGTCTTACCACAAGAACAGAGATAAGGAGCTTCTTGGGGTCAAGAGGTTATTATTGTTGGTTCATGGACAGTTTCTCATCTATTGCGTCATGTTTGACTAGATTGACCCAGAAGGGTGCTCAGTTCCGATGGTCCGATGATTTCGAGGTGAGCTTTCAGAAGCTCAAGACCATATTGACTACAACACCTGTGTTAGTGTTGCCTTTCTGTTCAGGGATGTATATTGTATATTGCGATGCTTCACACATTGGCATGGGTTATGTATTGATGCAGGAGGGGCAAGTTATTGCATATGCTTCATGTCAGCTGAAGCCCCACCAGAGGAATTACCCCGTACATGATTTGGAGTTGGCCGCGATTGTTCATGCTCACAAGATCTGGAGGCATTATCTTTATGGGTTGTCGTGTGAGGTTTGCCCTGATCATCGCAGCTTGCAACATTTGTTCAAGCAGAGGGATGTCAACTTCAGGCACCGCAAGTGGCTTGAGTTACTGAAATACTATGATATTACCATCCTTTATCATCCTGGAAAAGCGAATGTGGTTGCGAATGTCTTGAGTAGAAAGGCCGAGAGTATGGCTAGTTTGGCATTCATTTCAGCAGATGAGAGACCATTGGCTTTGGACATTCAGTCCTTTTCTTACAGACTTGTGATGTTGGATATTTCAGGCCCATTGAAGTTCTTGCATACGTTATGGATCAGTCTTCATTATTTGAGAGGATAAAGGCTCGTTAGTACAATGATCCACACTTGTTGGTTCTTAGGGATACGGTACTACAGGGTGGTGCCAAGGAGGTTACTATCGGTGCTAATGGTGTTCTGCAATCCCAAGTTCACCTATGTGTTCCTAATGTTGATGGATTGAGGGAGAAGATTCTAGAGGAGGCACACAGTTCTCTCTATTATGTTTATTCAGGTGCTACGAAGATGTATTACGACCTGAGGCAACATTATTGGTGGCAGCGTATGAAGAAGGACATAGTTGAGTATGTAGAAAGATGCCTAAATGCCAGCATTTTAAGCATGAGCACCAGAGGCAAGGTGGCCTACTTCAGAAGATAGTTACACCAGAGTTAAAATAGGAGCGCATGACTATGGATTTCGTAGTGGGTTACCATAGATGTTGCGAAAGTTTGATGTTGTTTTGGTCATCGTCAATATGTTGACCAAGTCTGCACACTTTATTCTAGTCATGGCTACGTACTCTTCAGAGAGGTTGGCCTAGATTAACATTCAGGAGATTGTCTGGTTGCATGGTGTTCTTGTTTCCATCATTTCAGATAGTGGCCCTCAATTTACTTTGCATTTCTAGAGAGCAGAACATAGAGAGTTGGGTACTCGGGCATAGCGCAACACAACCTTTAATCCGTAAACTGATGGGCATTCGGAGCGGACAGTTCTTATCCTGGAGGATATTCTTAGAGCATGTGTGATTGACTTCGGATGGTAGTGGGATCGATTTTTGCCTTTGGCTGAGTTTGCTTATAACAATAGTTATCGGTCCAACATTGAGATGGCTCCATTTGAGGCTTTATATGGTCGACGATGACGTTCGCCAATCGGATGGTTTGAGCCCGACGAGGTTAGGTTCTATGGAACTGATTTAGTGAAGGATGCCTTGGAGAAGGTAAAGTTGATGCAGGAGTGACTTCGCACAACAAATCCCGATAGAAGAGTTAGGAAGATCAGAAGGCGCGTGATTTATCATTTATGGTGGGAGAGAAAGTTCTCTTGAAAGTCTCGCTGATGAAGGGAATTATGACGTTCGAGAAGAAGGGCAAGATGAGCCCAAGGTCTATTGGCCCATTTGAGGTGTTGAGGCGAGTTGGGGAGGTTGCTTATGAGCTTGCTTTGCCTCCCAATCTATTGGGAGTTCATCCGATATTCCATGTTTCTATGATCTAGAGGTACCATACCGATGTGTCGCATCTGTTAGATTATAACACGGTTTATCTAGATGAGGGTTTGGGTTATGAGGAGGAGCCATTTGCCATTATTGACAGGCATGTCTGCTAGTTGAGGTCCAAGAAGATTTCTATGGTGAAGGTCCGATAAAGGGGTCAACCATTCAAGGAAGAGACTTGGGAGTCCGAGGAGGACATGTGAAGCAAATATCCGCACTTATTCAACACCCCAGGTATGATTCTAGACCCGTTCGAGGACAAACGTCTATTGAAAAGGTGGAGAATGTAACGACCCAATTGGTTGTTTTGCTTTCTAGATCTCCGTTCCCCTAATTTAATTTTCCATGTATGTGCTTTTACTGTTTTATGACTTTCGGGGATGGTTGGTTTAGGTTTGAAAGGGTTTGAGTTGAAATCGGAACACTTAGTTCCTTAATAGTGGCTTAGGATGACTAAGTTTGACTTGAGTCAATATTTTGAGTAAACGACCTCGGAATCAAGATTTGATAGTTCTAATAGGTTTGTATGGTGATTTTGGACTTGGCGTGCATTCGGATCGGGTTTCGGGTGATCCAGGAGCGTTTCCGCGCTTAATGTTGAAAGTTGGTTCATTGAAAGCTTTCTAGTCCTTTAAATTTGGTTTGGAGTAGACTTTGGTGTTATCGAGGTCCATTTGGGATCCCGAGCCTGGGAGTAGGCATGTATGGTGATTTATGACTTGTACGCAAAATTTGGTCTCAGTCGGAGTAGTCTAAGTTTGATTTGACGCGTTTGGAGCTAGCTGAGAAGTTTGAAGTTTATAAGTTGATCCAATTTGATTTAGGGATGCGATTCTTAGTTTTGTTGTTGTTTTACGTGTTCTGAGAGTTCGAGTAGGTTCGTACTATGTTTATAGACTTGTTGGTGCATTTGGACGGGGTCTCGGATGACTCGGGTGAATTGTGGACCAGGAAGAGGACTTGAAAACGCGGTAAGTCTCTTGCCTTACCTTGTAAGAGGAAATTTTTCCCGTAGGTGCTATAAATGATTATTTGCTAATAATTGTGGGTGCTACGTGCGCGTGATGTGACGAGAGTCCGCAAGTAGCTAAAAATCATGCTTATGTCTGGGTAGTTTTAATATTCTACCATGTATTACTTGTATTATTTGTACCCAATTTGTTAGCTTAATTACTTAAACTATATTTGAAAATTTACAAAGGATTCATAAAGACCGAGCTTCACTTCTTTGAGTCTTGGCGGGTTACTTGATTGTTGGTGGAAAATATACCTTCCATGAGTATTATTCTTACGTAGTAGACGTAAATCGTAGTTCGTAGAGTATTCTCTCTTTCTCTGGATTGGGCCAAACGTCTCAGTAGTATAATAGATGCATCTATAGTTCGTGCCGGTCAACCGTTGGTAGTGTGCACACTATTCTGGATCGGGGCGTACGACCTTGGCACAAATCGTGTGTGATATTGCTCGGAGTTCGATTATACTTGATATTTCTTCCATGACTTGATAATATATAATTACTTTATGTCTCTTATTTGTTGAAATTAGTATGTGATAGTTGGAGATTTTAATTTATATTTAGTTAAAGAACCACTTACTTATTGTTCATTATTTCGTTATTACCGATGTATTCCATGCCTACCTATAATTTTTGCACTTTATTTATTAACCCTTAGTAAGTGTCGATGTCTGTCGCGATCCGGAATTTTCACCCTCGGGACCGTGATGGTGCCTAACATTTCACTTGCTAGGCAAGCCAACGTTAGATATAGTTATTAACCATTTTAAATAATTTCCATATTTAATGACAATAATGAAACCGAATAGTCTGAAATAAGGCAATAATCTAATAAGTGACGAAATCCAAATATAAATCTCGGAATTGGTGCCATGAATACATGAGCGTCTAGAATACTACAGATAATGTTCTGAAATAAACATAACTGTATGAATCAAACTAAACACCTAAAATGAAGTGGAAGGGGACTTTAGGGTTGCGGACGTCGTGCAACTATACCTCAAGTCTCCACTGAGAGCTGGATTCGAGCAAGTCTACTTAACGCCGCTAGGACCAACTCCGGTATCTGCACAAGAAATATAGAGTTTAGTATGAGTACAACCGACCCTAACCTCGACGAAGTAGTGACGAGGCTAAGGAAGATCACTTACATTAACCTGTACGCAGTAATAATAATAATAACATAAAAGACAAGAATGGAAGTAAAGCAGTTAATTCTTAACAACGAACTCAAATCCAGCTAACAAGGAGTCCAGAATAACATGTCATATAAACTCATCTATATTACCAAGGAAACACCAACAGTCACTATGGAAGAAAAGCAAATAGAGACAAGTAGCAAACAAGCATGGAATTATGGAAGGAATGGACAATATAATATAAGGAATACTAAATGGCAAGTAGCATATATTGCATGGAAGGGAATTAGCATGTAGTAATAAAGTCATGAAAGAAGATATACCAAGAAGCAACAAACACAGGGAACCAAGTAATGTAACGGCACATATACACTCATCACCTCGCATATACGCCGTTTCACATAGAATTCACACAACATATAGTTCAAGGATTCCCAAATCCCTCAAATCAATGTTAGACCTAACACTTACCTCACTCCACAACTCGAGAAATCAATCAACCACGACCTTGCCTCTGATCCTGAAGCGAGTGAAACTCGTCCTTAATTTCATACCTCGGTCCAGTGCCTATGGATTCTAGCCCCATGACCTTTTCGTATTTGATTCAATCATATTTTCGTCTTGAATAGTAATAGTAGGGGCTCCAGTATAGAATGAAATGAATAACTTCGATTCATCAAGGATCTTACCCTCCTTATACTTCGAAATGATTCAAAGAGAAAGATCTCAAATATCTGTAGTTACTTTTTGTATATTATATGATTGATCAGATCCACAAGGACCATGATTGGGAATTGTTTGATTGCCTTTCTCTGAGGAAGAGTCGAAGTAGAATCAACTTGAATTCGGGACCGCTATTCGAAATCTTAGTGAAAGACTGTATTTCTTATCTCATGTCTGCTTTTCGTGAAAAAATACCAATTGAAGTGGAGGGTTTCTTCAAGTAACAAGGGTCTGGGAACCAACCAAACATAGCAAATATTTGACCAAACGATTCAAAATAAGATTTAGAAACTACCCATAAATGAAAGAGGTTCAAAATCAAGATTCAGACCAAAAACTAATTACCCATTCACCCCCGAGCCCGGTTATATAATTTGTTTTGAAATCCGATTCCAATACAAGGTCTAAATCTCAATTTCATAAAAATCCCCAATTCTACCCAACTCCCTAATTTCTACCTTATAAATCCTAAATTTGATGTTGAAATCTCATGAAATGTAATGGGTAATTGAAAAGAAGTGGTCTAAAGTCATATACCAATGAATTTAGGAAGAAAAGTCTCTTGGAAAATCGCCTCTAGGGTTTTTAGGGTTGAGAGATTGTGAGAAATGAGCTAAATCCCATTTTCCCCTCTTTTACCCAGTTGTGCATGTTCCAATTGCGATGTTTTATTCGCAATTGCGAACATCGCAAATGCGAGATAGGGGTCGCAAAAGCGAACACTGTTTCACACTTACAGAGGTCGCAAATGCGACATTTGGTTCGCAAATGCAAAACCCTAGCCTTCGCAAATGCGGACCAATCTTTCGCAAATGCGAAGGATACCCAGGAACACATTGAGTCGCAAATGCGACTCTGTCTTCGTAAAAGTGGAAACTGCTCATTCGCAAATGCGAAAACTTGTTCGCAAAAGTGAGGCTCGTAATTGCCAGCCAGAACTCGCAAATGCAAGATCTGCAAATCACACCAGCAATAGAGAAAGCATCAACTATCTCCAAAGTCCAAAGTCAATCTGTAGCCTATCTGAAACTAACCCGAGTCCCTCGGGCTCTAAGACAAACACGCACACAAGAGTAGTAACATCATATGAACTTGCTCGTGCAATCAAATCACCAAAATAACATCTAAATCTATGAATCAATCCTAAAAACGAATGAACTTTCAAAGTAAAACTCTAGAACACTGGAATCACGTTTAAGCGTCCGAATCATGTCAAATCAATTCTGAATTGAACCAAAATTTTCATACGAAGTTCAAATAGTAATACAGAACTATTCCAAGTTTTAACATCAAAATGCGAACCCCTTAGCTAAGATGTCAACTTACGGTCAAACTTAGTAATTCTTCAACTTTCAAAAATGCTAGTTTTCGGCAAAATGAGTCAAAATAAGTTGGGACTTCCGAATTCAATTCCGGGCATACGCCCAAGTCCAAAATTAAGGTACAAACCCACAGGACTTTCAAAACATTGATTCGGGTCCGTTTACAAAAGATGTTGACTGTAGTCAACTCAAGTCACTTTAAAGACAAATTCATATTTTCATAAAATTTTCACATAAAAAGTTTCCGGAAAAAGTCTCTGACAACGCACATAAATTGAGGAATACTAAATAGAGTTATTCGAGATCTCGAAACACGGTAATAGAGTGTAAACCTCAAAATGACCTACCGGGTCATTACATTTTCCACCTCTAAAACATATGTTCGTCCTCGAACGAACATAGAAAAGTACCTGGACTGGAAAAAAGGTGTGGGTGTCTACTCTGCATGTCGGATTCAGATTCCGATGTGGCTGCCTTGATCGGTTGACCTGTCCACTGAACTCTAACTGAAGGATAACTCTTAGACCTCAACTTTCAGACTAGCCGGGCTAGAATAGCCACCGACTCCTCCTCATAACTCAAATTATTGTCCAATTAGACCGAGCTGAAATCTAACACATGGGACGGATCATCGTGATACTTCTAGAGCATGGAGACATGGAACACTGGATGAACTACTGATAATCTAGGTTGAAAGGCAAGCCGCTAAGCCACCTCGCCCACTCTCTTAAGAATCTCAAAGGGTCTGATGTACCTAGGGCTCAACTTGCCCTTCTTTCCAAACATCATCACTCCTTTCATGGGTAAAACCCGAAGCAATACACTCTCTCCAACCATGAAAGCAACATCACGATCTCTACTCTCGGCATAACCCTTCTACCTAGACTGAGCTATGCGAAGTCGATCCTGAATCATCTTGACCTTTTCCAAGGCATCCTGAACCAAATCGGTACCCAACAACTGAGCCTCTCCCGGCTCGAACCAACCAAATGGAGAACGACACTGCCTCCTATACAATGCCTCATTGGGATCTATCTGAATACCCGGCTGGTAGCTTTTATTGTAGGCAAACTCCGCAAGTGGTAAGAACTGATCCCAAGAACCCCCGAAATCCATGGCGTAAGCGCGAAGCATATCCTCTAATATCTGAATGGTGCGCTCGGACTGTTCGTTTGTCTAGAGTAAAATGATGTACTCAACTCAACCCGGGTTCCTAAATCAAGTTGTACGACCCTCAAAAAGTGCGAGGTAACTGTGTACCTCGATCAGAAATGATGGACACTGGCACATTGTGAAGATTAACAATCTCGCTGATGTAGATCTTAGCTAACCACTCTGAAGAATAGGTAACTGCTCTTGGAATGAAATGAATCAACTTGGTCAACCTGTCCTTAATGATCCATACTGCGTCAAATTTCTTCTGGTTTGTGGGAGCCCAACAACGAAATACATGGTAATACACTCCCACTTCAACTCAAGAATCTCAAGCCTCTGAAACAAACCACCAGGCCGCTGAATATCTTATTTTACCAACTGACAGTTCAAACACCGAGCTACATATGCAACTATATCCTTCTTCATCCTTCTCTACCAGTAATGCTGTCTCAAATCCTCGCACATCTTGGCGGCTCCAGGATGAATGGAATACCGCGAACCGTGGGCCTCCTCAAGAATCAACTCATGAATCCCATCCACATTGGGCACACAAATCCGACCCTGCATCCGCAAAACCCCATCATCTCTAATGATAACCTGCTAGCATCACCGTGCTGCACTGTGTTCTTAAGGACAAGTAAATGGGGGTCGTCATACTGACACTCTCTGATGTTCTCATACAAGAAAGAACGAGAGACTGTGCAAGCTAGAACATGACAGGGCTCCGAAACATCTAACCTCATGAACTGATTGGCCAAAGCCTAAAAATCTAATGCTAGCGGCCTCTTCCCAACTAGAATATATGCAAGACTACCCATACTCACAACCTTTCTTCTCAAGGCATCGACCACCACATTGGCCATCCCGGGATTATACAAAATGGTGATGTCATAGTGTTTCAACAAATCCAATCACCTTCGCTGCCTCAAGTTGAGATCCTTTTTCTTGAACAAATAATGTAGACTCCGATGATCCGTGAATACCTCACATGACACGCCATAGAAGTAATGCCTCCAAATATTCAGTGCATGAACAATGGCTGGCAACTCTATGTCATTAACATGGTAATTCATCTCGTGAACCTTCAACTGCCGCAGCGTGTATACAATCACCCTTCCATCCTGCATTAATACTACACTGAGCCCAATACGAGATGCATCACAATACACAGTGTAAGATCTCGAACCTGTGAGTAATACCAAAACCAAAGCTATAGTCAAGGTAGTCTTGAGCTTCTGAAAGCTCAACTCACACTCATCCGACCACTTAAATGGGTCACCTTTTTGGATCATTCTAGTCAATGGGGATACTATGGATGAAAACCCCTCCACGAACTGGTGATACTAACCCGCCAAACCCTGGAAGCTCCGAATCTCTGTAGCTGAAGTTGGTCTAGGCCATTTCTGAACTGCCTCAATCTTCTTAGGAAAAATGAGAAGTTAGGGACTTCCGAATTCAATTTCGAGTATACACCCAAGTCCCAAATCATGATACGGACCCACCGGGACCGTCAAAATATTGATCCGGGTCTATTTACACAAAATATTGATCATAGTCAACTCAATTCACTTTAAAAACAAGAATTCACATTTTCATAAATTTGTCACATACAAATTTTCCGTAAAAAGACTCGGAATGTGCATGCAAATCGAGGAATGCTAAATGGAGATATTCGAGGTTTCGAAACACGGGAATAGAGGCTAAATCTCAAAATGACCTATCGGGTCATCACAATGTCGACCCCTCATCACTACTTCTTCGAGGTTAGACTAGATACTTATTGGGTACATGTTATTTATGTACTCACACTATACTTTTGCACTAATTGTGCATGATCTGAGGCATGTGCATCTGGCGGCCATTCAGGCGCGTACCCCCACTACCTAGAGACTTAGTGGTGAACTGCTTTCTATGTCCGTTTTGCAATGCCCGGAGTCACTTCTTGTTGCATTTATAGTTTTGTCTATTTTACTCCAGACAGTAGTATAGGAGGTTTTGTATATTCTACTAGTTTACTCATGCACTTTTGACACCGGATTTTGGGAGATTCTAGTAGATATTTTATGGGTTTGATTATTAAATTCACTACTTCATTCTTTCATTTATTTCATTCTTTACATTAATACAATCACCTATTAATCATTCTCTTATTAAATAAAATCAATATTTTTAAAAATATTAAAATGAACATTTATGCGGATAGTTCACCGTGTGTTCACCTAGTGACAACGTTGGGTGCCATCATGACCTATAGTGGGAATTGGGCCATGATATTTTATTAATTCTCTTTCCTCTTTTTAATATTAAAACGATCGTTCATCACGCGGGTATGTATACTAGTTTATTTTAGAGGGGGAGAATGTAGCGACCCAGCTGGTCATTTTGTGTATTTGAGTCATGTTTCCCTATTTGATACTTCCCTTGTGCTTAGTTGTTGTTTTGTGACTTGTGGGGATGATTGGTTTGGTTCCAGAAAGGTTTTGGAGTGAGTTGGAATACTTAGTTATATTGTTATAAGTTTAAGTTATAAGAGTTCACCAAAGTTTGACTTTTATATTAACAACATTGGATTCATATTTTGATGGTTCCAATATGTTCTTATGGTAATTTTGGACTTCAGAGTATGTCAGGATTTGGATTTGGAAGCTCCTAGGATGATATGGCTATTTTTGCCGAAAGTTAGCAATTTGAAGGTTTAGACATTTTATAAGTTTGACCATGGGTTGAGTTTGAGTCTACTGGGTTTGAATTGTTGTTCCAGGACTTGGAATAGATCCGTTTTGTCATTTGGAACTTGTGTACAAAGTTTGGTCTCATTCCGAGTTGGTTTGGTAGGAATCAGACGCGTGGACGTAAATATTAAAGTTATTCAATTTTAAGGTTTGCATGATGTATTTTGTGTTCGATTTATGGTTATGGGTGTTATTTTATTGTTTTGAGCTTGTGAGTGAGTTCGTATGAAATTTATATACTTGTGTGGATAGTTGGTGTGGGTTCAGAGGGGCTTGAGTGAGTTTCAGATTGCTTTCGAATTAGTTTCGAGAAGTTCAGATTTTTGTTGGTGCTGCAGACCTTGCAATTGCAAGGGTTTGCTCTCATTTGCGATGCCACACATTTGTAGAGTGATGATCACATTTTTGAATGTAGGCAATTAAGGCCAACTTTGCATTTACGAAGCTGGTATCGCAAATGCAATATCCGCAATTGTGAAAGGAAGTCCGCATTTGCGACACTTGGTCGCATTTGAGAGCTTCCTCGTTTCAATTTCGATATCAGAGGTGCAGAGATCCAGTTCACATTTGCAAGCCATTTCTCGCGTTTGCAAGGATTGGAATTACAAACTCCTGGCCACAATTGCGACTTTTAGAGCTTATTATTTAGAAGGGATTTCAGAACTTAGACCCATTTTCTCATATTTTGAACCCGAGACTTGGAGAGGGGCAATTGTTGGAGAGGATTTTCACACAAGGCTACTAGGTAAGTGTCTTTCACTTGATTTTGATGTTATATCTTGATTTTCCATGGATATTTACACCTAAACCATTGATTTTGGAAGAATATTTTAAGGGGTTCTTGACTATGTTTTGGAACATAAATACTTAAGGATTTGAGAGTCGATTTGGACTCTGTTTTTGAATCTAATAACATATTTGGACTCATGGCGTTATTGGTAGTTGAGATCTACCCCTTGACTCCGATTTTGACTGCATTGGCTCAAGGTTGAATTTTGTTGACTTTTGGAGAATTGTGTAAAACTCGGGACTTTAATGTTTGAAATTGACTCCTATAGCATTGTTTGATGTTATTGAGTTATTTTTTGCTAGATTTGTGCCAGACAGAGGTGATTTTTAAGGTAAAGGCTATTTTAGAAGATTGATTTGGTCGTATTGAGGTAAGTATCTCGCCTAACCTTGTGTGGAGGAATACCCAGTAGGATTTGGCCTTATTGTCATGTCCTTGTGCACCTTATTAACAAGGCAATGAGAAAACAATAACTTCAACCAAGCATGTAAGGGCAAAGATGAATTAAAACCCTCGAACTTACCCTTTTCTGTCCAGCGATCTCACTTTTGCGAGCCCTCGGCCGCATCTGCGGAATTTCCATCGCATGTGCGGCCCTCATTAAGCCCCTGAAATAATGCACCTGTGGACCCCTAAGCACATATGCGCTTGCACTTCTACGGGTGTCCAGCCATTTCTGCGGATAACTGACCGCACATGCGGTCCCAGCTGGCCAGACCAACCTTCGCTTCTATGGCTCATAGGCCGCTTTTGCTTTGCCTCACCTGCGGCTCAAAGTGCGCAGGTGCTATTGCACCAGAACCTCAGCAGTTTTAGCATTCCATTAAGTCCAAAAATGATCCTATTTCTATTCGATTCACACCCGGGGCCTCGGTAGCCCGTTCGAATATACCAACAAATTCCAAAACACATAACGGACCTACTCGAGGCCTAAAATCACATCAAAAACATTAATTCTACGAATCGCAACCCAATTCAAACTTATAGAAACTATGAACATCTCACTTCCAAAACTGACACCGATTCATACAAAACCAACTCTGATTGATCTCAAATTTTGCACACAAGTCATAAATGACATAACAGACCTATTTCAAGTTTTGGAATCAGAATCCGACCCTGATATTAATAAAGCCAATTCTCGGTCAAATTTTTCAACCTTTCAAACCTTCAACTTTCTAATATTCGCCAATTCAAGCCGAAACGACCTACAAATATCCAAATCAATATGTGAACACGCTCCTAAGTCCAAAATCACCATACAAAGCTATTCGAATCGTAAAAACTTCATTCCAAAGTCGTCTACATAAAAGTCAAACTCCGATAAACTCTTTCAACTTAAGCTTTCAACTTTAGGAATAAGTATCTCATTTCACTCCGAAACTCACCCGAAACCAAAACTAACCACCTCGGCAAGTCACATAATCACAGTATAACATAGAGGAGGCAATAAATAGGGGGACGAGGCTAAAATACTCAAAATGACTGGCCAGGTCGTTACATGTATTTCAAGTTTATTCATGGTCTAATTACTCATTAATCTGATACAATCATTTATTGTTCAATGAATTCAATAAATCAATTCAAGTCGAAAAGTTCTCAATTTTGGAGTCTTTAACTAGACCATTAATCTATCGATCGATTTTGTTACACCCCATATTTTCGTACGTAAGAGTACGTCGTAAGTCAATTGATGTAAGCTCAGATATGAGATCATCTTTGAAGGTACATAGAGTGAGTTAATCATGTTACCTTGGAGGTTACAAATCTTTAAGATCATGAATAAAAAGTACCAAGAGGGTTGGAATGCTTAGACGCTAAATGAATTGAAGAAAATGAGTTTCGTCGAAATTTGATATTTTGGGATAAAATACGGTCCAAGCTGTAATACACCGTATTTATGGACTAGGACAATACTATATACCGCGTGACCATGATAGTAAGATAAATAAAGTATGTTAAAAGTTATTAGTATTTAAGTGAAATGAGATCCATAAATTAATTATGTGTGTAATTAATTAAATGGGAAAGTGTAGTGGATGTATGTAAATTGTTTAGAATTGTTGGATGGAAATTATTACACATGGAACATATATATGAATGAGCAGAAAGTGACACTTATATACATGAGGTGTAAATTTTGGTAATGAGTCATTATGTGTGCACTTAGAGGATTACACGTGTAAAATGAAATGGGGGTCTCTAATGCTAGTAGTGTAACATCCCGTACTTTATTGTTAGGACGAGTCGTACTAATCCATACGAGCTTGGAAAGATTAAGGTCATTCATGAGGTTATAGAGAATTTGTCACAGCGTTGTTGTAAGACCCCGTAAGTTTAACAACTTTGATACTATTAGATACATTTTGATATGGTATTTCTATTGACTGGAACATTTTTGTAAAATATTTAAAAAATATGATTTTATACAGTTATTAATATTACTACGTCTGGATATACTTTAAATTTACACATAATATGAGAAAGTTTATAAATAAAATTTTCTTTATTGTAAAGATAGAAATTATTTTCTCACAAGAAAAGAAGGTTATCTTTTTACTGTTTTGAGAATTAAGCGTACGAAAATTTGTACTCTATATATGAGATTGGAAAAATTAGATGTTGATAAAATATATGTATTTTTACATGGATATTTTAATGAAATATTAGTGTATGTATTAATTTTATATGATACCATGATTTATTAATATTTTAATATTTTAATAATAGTACTTTAGGATTAGGACAAGATTTCTAATTTTTTTTGACATTATCCATGCTAATTCACGTGATAGTGTCTACTCAATTAGATATCTATATATTATTATATTAATAAAATTGTTAAAGGATATCAATCAACCTCGTGGATAGAATCAAAGTCCATTTTCTTTAATTTAATGAAGGACTCGCCTTTATATGCTTATAACACATGTCACTCATAATTTTTGTTTAGTTGATATCTCTTCTTGAGAGTTAATAGCTAAGTCTTTTAAAAAGTAAACGTTGCTGCCTTATACAAGATCCATATTCAATTACATTCCCTTCTTCATCTTTGTATCAACGTTCATTGACCCTTTCTTCGTCTCAGAAAATACGCAAGTTGATAAAGGTTATCCGAAGGCATATTGATGTTATGATATTCTGAGAGATGTTATTGACTTACTTCACTATGCATTGCATTCATTTGTATATGTACATTGACCCATGACTAGATGGTATCTTATACGCGTATATTATATGTATATGGGGTATGGGAAAAGGTTACGGCATTATATACGCACCACGACCTGATCATTGGTATACGTTGATGATTTTGCCCACAGAGGTTGAGATGATATGATGGGATGCCCTCAGAGGCTTGAATATGTTATGTATGCATAGACCTATGAATTATATGACATTTATACGCATGTGCATAATATTATAAATGTTTCATGATTCACAGAGCTATTCTGACTTACAGGTTGAGTCCTTTACTCCATGTTTCTTACATGTCTTTTATATATTGATTTTTATGACTTACATACTCGGTACATTATTCGTACTGACGTCCTTTTGTTGTAGATATTGCATTCATGTTTGCCGGTGTAGGTAATCAGTTTGATGTGCCCTCATAGCAGATAAGGTTAGCATTCAGCAAAAGATCGGTAAGAATCCACTTCATTCGGAGTGCAGCCGAGCCTATAAGTCGTCGTGTAAGAGGTTTTCTACAGACTTATGGGTAGGTTGTGGCCCTATACCATTTGATGTCGAATACTATTAGAGGCATTGTAGACATAGTTTCATTATGTACAATATATCAGAGGCCTTTATGGCCTATGTGTGTTCAAGTTTTAAGTATGATGGATCGCTGATACAACGTTTTCCCACTTACAGTTGTACATTATGAGTTGTGGCCATGTTGGACCATGATAGTTATAAAAGGAATGAGTTCAGTCAACGTAACTTATGTAGGTTTTAGTTTTGGTCGAACAATCATGAGTTACAATGTGGTTCGATTGGGCCGGTACGGCACAGGGTGCCAGCCATGCCTCCAAAAGTTTGGAGCGTGACAAAGTGGTATCAGAGCAGTTCTGTCTTAGGGAGTTTACAAGCTGTGTCTAGTAGAGTCTTGTTTATGGGTGTGTTGTGAACCATACTTATAAGCAGGAGGCTACTGGGCATTTAGGATGGTTACTCTTTCTTCTTACTCTAGATCATGTGGTAAAGCTCAGTTATAAGAATTCAAAGTCCTAAATTCTATTTTATTCGTAATACAATGATATCTACAACCAGAAAGAGATTTGGTAAGAGATTTAATGTGGTTGTGGAAGAGTTTAGTTAGAGTAACTCGATTTTGAATCATGCTTATGATGAGTAAATGTGAGGTCTTCAGCAGATCATGTGTGTACTAAGACGTGTGAACTTCTTGATAAGGAGCCCTAAATCATGAATATCTATCAACCCATATGGTTTAAAGCAAAAAGAGAATCATAAGGTAGATATAAGTTTCAACAAGTAAAAGAAGCAATATAAAGAAAGGTACGAGGTACCCAGTTAGTGAAGATTATCAGTATTTACAATTCAGCTAGAGAAATATAAACATTTTGAGTTACTTTCAACAGTAACAGAGATATATACAATTGACCACACCCATCCCAATTATGCCCTATGGGAGCTAACAGCTATAGTTTAAGAGAAGGAAGAGATATCATGATCCAGCTGGGGTCTGAGTAACCCAAAATTGTGGATGGATTGTTGTAATTAGCTAACATTTCTGAAGGATAGTGCAAATCGTGGTAATAGTTCTTCTTGTGAGATACCCAGATGGTGCACTCTAGTATAGTACAGTCAGATATGAATACTAGAGTGTTCAGAAATTTCTGAAGATAGGCAGTGGAATACTCGAATGGATAAATATTTACCTTAGTATGACTCCTACCCCTAGGAAAAAAGAGAATGTTAGGCGACCCGAAGAGCCAGTGAGATGAATAAAAGGGAGCTAAAAGTGAAAGAATTTTTTGTTGAAGTTTTCAGAATAGAGTGATAGACAGAAATATTAGTAGAAGAATAGGAAGATAGTAAATGAAGCATTATGAGTAATATGCGATAAAATGTATGATAACGGTAAATGAAAATATGACAATATTACAGAGTCTATAGTCAAGTGAAGGAAAAGATAAGAGGTGACAGGCCTTGAGACAATAAAAGAGTATATGACATAAAGTCATATCCCCATTTTGAGAAATGAGTTGGTGACTCCAACGTAATTACCAGAAGAAAATGTTAGACATCCGGAGTAATAGAAATCGGCATGGGCTAGTGAACAAAATATACTGAACATGAATTAGGAACCAGAGAATTTTATAATAGGCGGCATTGAGTCAATATTAGAATGGACAACAAAAGAATAACATTTAAAGTTCTTCCGGAAGACGCTTCCCTAAAGAAAGAACTGTGAGCAGAGTTAAGCTTAAGGGACTAAATGTGCTAGTTACAGTATGTGTCACCCTTGTGCGTAAGGAATTCGGTTATACCTGGTACATAAAGGTTACCGTACGGTGAGTAAGGGTCATTGATGATGTGAAAAGACGCCAAAGATGAAGATGTAAAACATCTATAGGTAGATCGTCGTTGCACTAAATATTAGTACTCCCCTAAAGGGATAATGTGATGTGGTATTAAGTTGGAGTTATATGGTTTAGGTAACTATGGAATGGTAAAGGAAAAATGTGGTAAAAAGGCAAAAGGGATGTGGTTGCATTTATTCAGATCCTACAGATATGTTGCGACTCTATAGCATTATGCAAGCACGACACCGGGGAGAAGCAGTAAGATTTCCCGGCCAGGATGTTATTGATAAATGAGTGTGAATGGACACTTGATACATCAGTATCCAGTGCGAGAGGTAAGGCAAGACAAATGACATATTCCAAGAGAGATTACGTGGAATATAGATATGAGAATGGGCCAACGAGTAGTTAGTAGTTGATTCAAGAAGAGCCTAGTTATGGCTAGACAAGAGGATACAGACAAATCAGCAGATTGTGCAAGATAAACATAGTGAACCCGAACATAGTGAATTCAATCTGGAAGATATGATGTCATAATCCTTGAGAAATATTCAGACTAGAATTGGGGTAGTTAAAGGTACCATATAAGTGTTATGGAAATAAAAGAGAGTGCCACTAAGAAGACAGTCAAAAATTTCAGTTCAGAAGCAACCCTACAAGCACAAGGGCGTGAAGGTAAGTAACTAAGGATAGTTATAGGCGAGTGAAAATATCAAAAATATCTTTGGGTATACAGTGTAATAAGCTTGCAGCTTTACAGGAGTCTAAGACTAGGAGAAATTAGAAGAGATGAAATGTTGCCCTGGTAGTAGAATAAGGGTGTAATGGTGATAGATAAGAGGATGGAGTTTAGGACTTTGATTGAGTAATGATTTTGAGAAAAGAGATTTCATGAATTGAACGGGATTAGAACCCATATGATGAATCACATTGAGATTCTATGAAATATGGTTATTGAAGTATAGTATAGTCCCTAGGTGGATCAGGCAAATCACTTCAAATGTTTCCCGATGAGACGTGAGCCCTAGTGACAAGGTATTACATAAGAGGTTTCAAGTTATCAGTGGTGAATTATAGCTCAATATTAATGTGAATCGACAATAGAGGGGTAGAGGTTCCAAAGTATTATATGAGATTAGGCCGTCATTCTTAAGATGAACAGTAATGAAGAAGAAATAAAGGACTTAGATTTATACATATAAGATAAGCAATGAGAGAGTAACCTGGAGTTGGGTAGCAAACCTCGGTAATAATAAACCGAAGTAAGTGTTATGGTATAGTACAACCTACCTATATGTAGTTAAGACATAAACATAGATAACTGAGGCTATGAAACAAGATATAGCAATGGTCGTAAGTTCGATAAAGTACCAAGAAAAGAACTTCAGTATACTTATAGATGCCACGAGGGATAGCTTGTCATACTTCTTATATGTTCACAAAGCGAGGCCTAGATATTGGATAACAACTAGAGGAAAAAGGACAGAAAAGTTGCAAAGTCTCACTTACAAGGTTAGAGTCGTAAAGGTTGCATGATAGAAGGTAGCAACAGTTACGAGATTGGAAGAATTATTTACCACAAGTCATGGTGTGAGAAAGAAACCTAAAGGGGGGAATGCCCTGGCCTTTGAATTTATTCACAGAGCGGTTTCCTAGATGGCAAGGACAGTATTAAAGTATTCATAAAAGCTATAGGTTATGAGACTGATAGACGCATTAGTCAACATTCGAGGACGAATGTTCCAAATGGGGGAATGATATTACATCCCATGTTTTCGTACGTAATAGTACGTGGTAAATCAATTGATGTAAGCTCATAAATGAGATCATCTTTGAAGGTACATAGAGTGAGTTAATCATGTTACCTTGGAGGTTACAAATATTTAATATCATGAATAACAAGTACCAAGAGGGTTGGAAAGCTTAGACACTAAACGAATTGAAGAAAATGAGTTTTGTTGATGTTTGATATTTTGGGATAAAATACTGTCCAAGCTGTAATATCCCGTATTTATGGACTAATGCAATACAATATACCACGTGACTATGATAGTGAGGTATACAAAGTATGTTTAAAGTTATTAGTATTTAAGTGAAATGAGATACATAAATTAATTATATGTGTAATTAATTAAGTGGAAAAATGTAGTAGATGTACGTAAATTGTTCGGAATTGTTGGATGACAATTATTCCACATGGACCATATATATGAATGATCAGAAAGTGACACTTATATACATGAGGTGTTAAATTTGGTAATGAGTCATTATGTGTGCACCTAGAGGATTACACGTGTAAAATGAAAAGGGGGTCTCTAATGTTAGTAGTGTAACATCCCGTACTTTATTGTTAGAACGAGTCGTACTAATCCATACGAGCTTGGAAAGATTAAGGTCATTCATGAAGTTATAGAGGATTTGTCACAGCGTTGTTGTAAGACCCCATAAGTTTAACAACTTTGATACTATTAGATACATTATGATATGGTATTTCTGTTGACTAGAACATTTTTGTAAAATATTTGAAAAATATGATTTTATACAGTTATTAATATTACTACGTCTGGATATACTTTAAATTTACACATAATATGAGAAAGTTTATAAATAAAATTTTCTTTATTGTAAAGATAGAAATTATTTTCTCACAAGAAAAGAAGGTTATCTTTTTACCGTTTTGAGAATTAAGCGTACGAAAATTTGTACTCTATCTATGAGATTAGGAAAATTAGATGTTGATAAAATATATGTATTTTTATAAGGATATTTTAATGAAATATTAGTGTATGTATTAATTTTATATGATACCATGATTTATTAATATTTTAATATTTTAATAATAGTACTTTAGGATTAGGACAAGATTTCTAATTTTTTTTGACATTATCCATGCTAATTCACGTGATAGTGTCTACTTAATTAGATATCTATATATTGTTATATTAATAAAATTTCTTGAGGATGTCAATCAACTTCGTGGAAAGGATCAAAGTCCCTTTTCTTTAGTTTAATGAAGGAGCCACCTTTATATGCTTATAACCCATGTGACTCATATTTTTGTTCAGTTGATATCTCTTTTTGAGAGTTAATAGTTAAGGCTTTTAAAAAGGAAACATCACTGCCTTATACAAGATCCATATGCAATAACGTTCCCTTCTTCATCTCTATATCAACGTACATCAATTTACTTCATGTTCCCCTCCTCCTTCCAAGATCAAATATTCTAATCTTTCTCTGATGATTTCATGGTTATAAAATATATCCTATAAATCTTAGCAATCCGAATATTACTTTGTAATGAAGTAAGGTGTCAGGAAGCTTTAAAGAGGTGATCTAGGTTTGATCCATTGTCTACGATCTTCTATGAGCTCATACGAGTAATTAAGGTATGTTATGTCTATCCCTTCTTTCCTTTTGGCATAATCCATATGATACAAATGAAACAAACAAATGCGCAACTTTCATAAATGACTTTATTCATAGAAGTACTAGGGGTCTCAGAAAATAAGTAAGTTGATAAAGGTTATTCGAAGGCATATTGATCTTATGACATTGTGAGAGATGTTATTTACTTACTTCACTATGCATTGCATTCATTTATACATGTATATTGACCCATCACTAGATGGCATTATATACACATATATTATATGCATATGGGGTATGGAAAAAGGTTACGACGTTATATATGTACCACCACCTAATCAGTTGGTATACGTTGATAATTTCTCCCACAGAGGCTCAAGTGATATGATGGTGTAACGACCCGACTGGTCATTTTGAGCATTTGCACTTTTCTTGGTTGTTAGAGGGCATGAGTAGCTTTGTATGATGTATTACGACTTGGCTGCATTGGTGGTTTTAGTTTTTTCAGGTAATTAAGAATTGATTTGGAAGAGTGAATTTCATGATTGAAGGTTTAAAGTTGGAAGGGTTGACCAAGTTTGACTTTTTAGTGTTTGACCTCGGATTAAAGATTTGATGGTTCCATTAGGTCTGGATGGTTATTTTAGGTTCGGGTATATGCCCAGATTTGCATTTTGATATTTGTAGAAGGTTTCTGCGCTAATTGGCGAAAGTTGGAAATTTGAAGGTTTGAAAAGTTCATAAGTTTGACCGATAGTTGACTTTGAGGATATCGGATTCGGATTGTGATTCGGGGAATTGGAAAAGCTTCGTTATGTCGTTTGGGACATAGGTGCAAATAATTTGAGTTCATTCCGAGTTGATTTGATATGTTTCGGTGCGAGTTTTTGGAAGTCGAAAGTTCATTAATTTTGATTTAAGGTGCGATTCATCGTTTCGATGTTATCAAGAATTATTTGAGGCCTCGAGTAGGTCCATGTTATGTTATGAGACTTGTTGGTATATTCGGACGGGGTCCCGAGGGGCTCAGGTGAGTTTCAGATAGGTTTGAGTTGAGTTGCGCTCGTTTTTATTTATGTTTCGGTGACGTTTCTTCAAGCATACATGATATCACATAAATAAAATTAGCTCCAATTTTTATTTTGATTGAAGCATTAGATCTGTATCTGTAATGACCCGACTTGTCGTCTTGTGAATTAGCATCGCGTTCAGCGACTTAAGGTCCCAAGCAACTTTGTGATGTGTATTATGACTTGCGTGTGTAGTCGAGTTTGATTTTCGGATAATTCAGGATCAAATTAGAAGAACAATTCTTATTTAAGAAGCTTAAAAAGAAAAAAGTTGACCGGAGAGTTGACTTTTGAGAAAATGAACCTGGAGTAGAGTTTTGATAATTTCAATAGCTCCGTATGGTGATTTTGGACTTAGGAGTTTGTCCGGAAAATTATTTGGAAGCCCGTAGCTAAATTAGGCTTGAAATGGCTAAAATAAAAATTTAAGTTTGGAAGTTTGACCGGGGAGTTGACTTTTGATATCGGGACTAGAATTCGATTCTGAAAATTTGAATACCTCCATTATGTCATTTATGACTCGTATGCAAAATTTGATGTCATTCCGGATTGATTTGATATGTTTCGGCATGAGTTTTAGACGTTAGAAGATTTAGAAATTTATGAGTTCGCTTCGTGGTGTGATTCATAGTTTCGACGTTGTTTGATATGATTTTAGGCCTCGAGCAGGTGCATGTTATATTTTAGGAATGGTTGGTATAATTGAACGGGATCCCGAGTGGCTCTGTGAGCTTCAGGCTGAGTTTTGAGCAAGGCCGGGCATTTCGGCACTCTAATGTTGTTCTGGAACTTTTGAAAAAGTGTGGACCGCATAATTTTGATTGCGGCCGCACTTCAGAGGAAAAGAGCGGACCGCATAATTTTCTGAGCGGCCGCACTTCAGAGAAAAAGTGTCATGACCCAAAATTTCCCACTGACGGGACCGTGATGGCGCCTAACATTCCACTTGCTAGGCAAGCCAACGTCAAAGAATTATTAAACCAATTCCTTATTTCCATTCAGTAATTAACAATAATTAACTAAGATAAAATATAAGAGGTGCGGAATTTTATAAAACTGTATTAATTACTACCACTCGGATCTGGAGTCACAATTCACGAGCATTCTATAATTTACTACAAGTAATAGTTTGAAAGAAATGCAACTATATGGATGAAAGAAAACAGTAGGCCATAAAAGATAGATGGGGACTTCAAGGCCTGTGAACGCCGACAGATCTACCTTGAGTCTCCGGACAACGGACCAATAACAAAATCTCGATCAACCTGAGCCGGTATCAAAATCTGTACAGAAAGTGCAGAGTCCACATCAGTACAACCGACCTCATGTACTGGTAAGTGTCGAGCCTAACCTCGACGAAGTAGTGACGAGGCTAAGGCAAGGCACCTACAAATCAACATGTACAATTTAATAGTGTATATACAAATAACACAAATGAAGAACTAAACAAGAAATGTCGGGAGGGGAACATACTGAGGGGAATACAAGATGAAGAACTACAACAGAATGATTACCGGAGCAGTCAATATACCATGAATCAACAGGAATAGTGAATACAGTAAAGAAAAATGCACAACATCACCCTTCGTCCTTTTACTCTCAATCTCACCGTAAAATTTATAGAAACGGCACGGCATCACCCTTCGTGCATTAACTCTCATATCATAGCATGGCATCACCCTTCGTGCATTAACTCTCATATCATGGCATGGCATCACCCTTCGTGCATTAACACTCACAATATGGCACAACATCACCCTTCGTGCAATAACACTCACAATATGGCACGGCATCACCCTTCGTGCATTAACACTCACAATATGGCACGGTATCACCCTTCGTGCATTAACACTCTCCCTTACCATAATGCAATGCATAAATAACAACAGGGAGATAGAATAACAAGTACAAACCTTACTTCAACATTTTGGTTCCATAATATCAATCTCAACTTTGAAATAGAAACTCAATTATCACCAGAAAATCCGTAAACATGATAGGAACGATAAATTGAACAACACTAGTATAACACGTAGCAATTAGGCATAGGAATGAGACAATATAAGAAAATATAGAGAAACATGGAAAGCAGGTAAATTAGTGGCGCATAAGTACTCGTCACCTCACATATACGCCGCTCACTTGAATTTCAATTAGCAAGTAATCTAAGGTTCCAAATTCCCTCAAGTCAGGGTTAGACACAACACTTACCTCGCTCCGAAGGCCACTTAATTCTCAATCACAGCTTTTCCTTTCGAATTCACCTCCAAACCACTCTTATCTATTAAAAATGACTCAATAATATCAAATATTTCTTAAGAAATCAATTATATTGCATAAATTAAATTCCCCAAATTTTCCTCCAAAAAGTTGAAAAATTAACCCTGGGCCCGCTTGGTCAAAACCCGAGGTTCGGACCAAAATCCTTTTACCCATTCACCCTCGAGCCCAAATATTTAATTAGTTTTGGAATCCGACCTCAAATTGAGGTCTACATACTCAAATTTCGAAATTCCTAAGTTCTACCCAAAAATCCTAATTTCACCATAAAAATTCTAGATTCTAGGTTGAAATCTTGTTATAAGATGTAAAATATTGAAAGGAAAGAGTTAGGAATCACTTACCGATGATTTGGGGAAGAATTGGTCTTGAAGAATGAATGAAAACTCCCGTCTAAGTCCCTTTTTACACAGCTGCAGGTGTCGCAATTGCGACTTGAGCTTCGCAAATGCAAAGGAACAATCGCAATGGTGATGCCCTTCACAATCCCGCTACCTTTGCAAATGCGAGGAATGTGTCGCATTTGCGACCATTGAACCTTGCAAATGTGAGTAGATGTTCGCATTTGCGAACCTGCCCTTCCCAGACTCCCTTCGCAATTGTGAAGGTAACCTCGCAAATGAAAGAACTGCTGGCCTAGGGTTCTCATCACAATTGCGATGAAAGCCTCGCAATTGCGGACCCTGTTATGTTCGCATTTGCGATGTCTGATCTCGCAATTGCGAGATCAGAGGCCTGCAGCATGTTCAGTTATACCAGCAAAATTTTCAAAGTTCAAACCATCCCGTGGCCTATC
Source organism: Nicotiana tabacum (assembly GCF_000715075.1). NCBI lineage: Eukaryota > Viridiplantae > Streptophyta > Magnoliopsida > Solanales > Solanaceae > Nicotiana > Nicotiana tabacum. The sequence goes on along the minus strand of NC_134094.1, from coordinate 35,653,367 downwards.
TGATACTCACCTGAGCCCTCGGGGCTCCAAACCGAACATGCCCACAAGTCTAAAAATATCATACGGACTTGCTCACTCGATCAAATCACCAAAATAACACCTAGAACTACGAATTTAGCACCAAATCAAATGAAATTCTCAAGAACACTTTAAAATTCATATTTTCTCAACTAGATGTCCGAATCACGTCAAATCAACTCCGTTTCTCACCAAATTTCACACACAACTCTTAAATATCATAATGAACATATACCGGGCTCTGGAACCAGATTACGGACCCGGCACTAACAATGTCAAACATCAATTAATTCTTGAAAACAATTAATTTTCAGACTTTTAATTTTCATCAAAAATTCATAATTTGATCTAGGGACCTTCGAATTCGATTCTGGGCATACGCCCAGGTCCCATAATTCGATACGGACCCACCGGGACCATCAAAAGATGGATCCGAACCCGTTTACCAAAAATGTTGACCGAAGTCAACTAAAATTAACTTTTAAGACATAAATTCTTATTTTCATCAATTTTCAACATAAAAGCTTTTCGGAAACCTGCCCGGACTGCGCACACAAATCGAAGAGGGTAAAAATGAAATTTGTAAGGCTTAAGAGCGCAGATTCGAGTTCTAAAATATAAGACGAACTTTTGGATCATCACAAAAAGTGCGGACCGCACAATTTTGTGTGCGGCCGCACTTCAGTGGTTCTGAAGGTTCGATGGTCCGACTTCAGAGGCTTATATCTGTTAATCGATAATGAATTTAGAGATGATTCAAAAATAAAAGTTGTAGCCCTTTGAATTTAGTTTCCAGAAAGGTTTAGCACAAATCATTTGGACATTTGTTCAGAAAGTTATGGGCATTGAACTAAAGCCTGGTAAGATGACACAGTTAAGTGCGGCCAAACTCAAAATTGTGCGGCCACAGAATTTGAAAATGTGCGGACCGCACATTGGGAGATCAGATGTGGTACTATATAGCCGAGGGGTAAGTGATTCTAACTCATATTTGGTTAACATACATGAATATATCATTGTTTTCATCATTTAATTAGTATTTTGAGATGAAAATTTTGGGAAAATTATAAAAAATTTATAAAATGAATTTTTGGGATTTGAATATCAATTCAGAGTCGGATTTTGATTGAAATTAGTATGGTTGGACTCGTATTGGAATGGGTGTTCGGATTTCGTGAAAATTTTGTCGGGTTCCGAGAGGTGATCCCCGCATTGACTTTGGTTGACTTTTTAAATAAAATTTTAAGTTGACATTTTATTATCCGAAATTATTTTTGATGAATTTTAATGAAGTTATACAATTAATTTGAATAGATTTGAGCTGTCCGAAGGTTAATTCAAGCAAGAAGATGATTTTAGAATATCGACATAACTTCAAAAAGGTAAGTATCTTGCATAATCTTGAGTGGGGGAAATTACCCCTTAGGCATTGAGTCTTATATGAAAATTGTGTAATTGAAACCATGTACGCGATGTGACGAGTACGTACTTAGTTTATATGTGCAAATTATATTGGTTGAAATTCGTAGACGCCCTTATGTATTAAATTGAAAAATTGTTGGAACATAGTAAATCTATTATTTGTCATCCATAAATCCTTGTTTGTTGAATTTTTTTTATATGATAATTTGGTGTGATTACCACTTTGATTTTTTTGTGAATCCCGTATTTTTGTTGAGTTGATATTTCCTTGAGATAATTTCATTATGGATTATACATTTGCAAATAATTTATTATGTAAGTTTAAAAGGAGGCACTGATCTATTTACCAAAAATTTGGATTAAAGAAGGCGTTGCTCCTTTATGAATTACTTTACAGTTCATGTTGTTGCAATTGGTATTGAGTTACAAAGGTCGTAAATGATATTTGAGGCAAAGTATTAAATTGTGAAATATTATTTTGTTGAGTTGTTCGCTCCCGAATATGTTTGTTAAGATTTTTGTTCACATTATGGTCGAGCCATGGGTTCCTTATTGTGAAAAATGATGTATTGTTGATTTCGGTGGCAAGTTAAAATATTTGAGCACTAGAGGTGCAATTTGCGATATGTTTTGATATTTGAGCACTCGATGTGCAATTTGTGATATGTTGTAATATTTGAGCACTTGAGGTGCAATTTATGTGATGTTGTGATATTGGCACATGATATTGTTGGGAGGATTGTTCGGGTGTTTGCACGAGATTTCTGTCGTGCTATTGTTACTATTGATATATGCACATGCGGCGTGACAAGGCGGGCTATTTATGTGGGTTTGCGCATGTGGCGAGACAAGGTGGAAATATTATTATGCGCGTGCGGCGAGACAAGACGAGCATTTACATTATAATTGCATACGTGGCGAGACAAGGTGGGCTATGTCGAGGATTGATTTGTGATGACTTGTGATGGCCTGGGGGTATTGTTTTTATTGATATTTGTGTTGGAACTACGAGGCGGTACCTCGGGAGTGCCCTTTGTTAAAAATTATTTATGATTTGGGACTTTGAGGTGGTACCTCGGGAGTGCCCTTTGTTGATATTTTTCTATGGTTGCATTTGCCTTTGGTTATTTTGTTTTTCCGTGATATGTAAATTCATGTGTTCTTCCGCGATGTATTATTTGATTTTATTATGTATTTTTTATTTCTTGTTGTATTGTGTTAGCTTTGGCTCTTTGTACAAGACTCTGATGATTTGTGTTTATGGTTTTTACTGGTTTTCGAGATTTGAGTTGTTTCGAATAAAAGAAATTGCTATTATGTTTTAATTTAATAAATTTTACATCCAAATTAATAGTCATCGGATGCTTCATTTTAATTGAAATGTCATTTTTTTCACCCAAACGAGTTTCAAAATAAACTCATTTCTTTGATGATTTCTTCATAGGTTTAAAAATTGTAAACTTACTTTATTGAAAATAAATTGATCCTACGGATTTTTTATACATTGATATTTTGGTGCGTGAGTTGTCCGTGCGGTTATGAAAAAAATATAAGCATGAGGTGCTGGGAAAAATATGATGATTTTATTATTGACACTTGAGTTGTCCATGTGGTTGTGATAGATTTATGGGCACGAGGTGCTGTGAAAAATATGAAAGTGGGCTGAGACCCGTAATTTTTATGATTTTGAAATGAGGTATCACATGGTGACTTTTACTTGAAAATATATTTATTTGATAGAAGTATATTCGAAAGATATTTATTCAAAAGAAGTATATTCGGAAGATATTTATCATAAAGAATAATATGTGAATGATTTATATTTGAAGGACTTGATTAATTGGTTGTACTTGTATTCCTTATTCGATTGAGCAATAATTATGATGTTCTTGTTGCCTTGTTATTATATCACTGGTTGATTTTGCTGTTATCAATGCTAGTTATTTTTCAGTACTATTGTATACTGCTATATTGCGCAGGTTATTTGACTAATGAGTGTCTTGACTATACCTCATCACTACTCCACTGAGGTAATTCTTGATACTTACTGGGTACCGACTGTGTTGTACTCATACTACACTTCTGTACATTTATGCAAAGCCAGGTATTGGAGATATCAGACTTGGGCAGAGTTAGTGTGTTGATCGCAATGATTCAAGGTAGAGCTGCTTGGTCGTCGCAGTCCCTTGGAGTCTTTCTATTTTATTGTACTGTCAACTCTTATTCGAACAGTATTGTATATTCGATCTTTGAGATCATTGCATGTATTCAGTTAGATTTCATGACTCAGTATTACCAGTCTTAGGAATGTGTTATAATTATTTCCGATGTTGGTTTTGATTTAAAAAAATGGCTTGGATTGTAATTGTAATCGGCTTACCTAGTGTTAGAGACTAAGTGTCATCACGACGCTTGTGGTGAGATTTTGGGTCGTGACAGTATCGTAATTGTAGAGCCTTAGCAAAAAGCATCGTCAAATTTGGACATCGTATGAGAAGTTTATGATCATTTTACTAAGAATTGGGTTGCCAGATTTTTTTTCAGATTAATTATGATATTGCCACTGACTTCGTATTTTAAAATCTGCACTATTTTCAAATATTAAAACCAACATATCTCCTTCATTATAAGGTCAGATGGAGTGATTCAAAAGCCAAACTTCACTGAAATCGCACAAGGAATCCATTGGAGCCATCAAAAGTGAGTTTCAGTATCGTTTGCACACGAAACAATGCAGAAGAGCTGGGCAAAAATATTTAATATCGAGAGTTTGGCAAAAAACAATGCAGAACAACTCGGATTTGGGAAATTATTGAGGCGATTTTCAGCATATGAATTGGGGTAAGTGTTCTCTACTCGATTTTGTTTATATTTCGTGAATCTATCTTCATAGTGTGAAGTTTTGAGTTTTGAATATTGATTCAGAGTCGGATTTGAGTGAAACTATTATGGTTGGACTCGTAATTGAATGAGTGTTAGATTTTATGAGTTTCGTTTGATTCCAAGGCGCGAACCCGGGTTTGACTTTTAGGTTGACTTTGGGGTTTTGATTAAAGATTCGACCTTTATCATTTGGACTTGTTTCCTTAGACATTATTTGATATACTTGAGTTGCTTTTTGGCTAGTTTCGAACCGTTCGGTTGCTAGTATGCACGGGATAGTATTTTTGGAGCATCGTTTGGCTTACTCGGTATTGGATTTGGCTTGTTCGAGGTAAGTAATACTTCTAAACATGGTGTTGAGGGTATGACCCCTGCATATACATGTTATGTGTTTGGTGTTGAGGTAACACACATGCTAGGTGACGGGCGTGTGGGAGTGCACCATGTGAATTGTGACTCCATTATTTCTGTGGTACTGTGTAGTTACCCAATCTTATCTGTAACCATGAAATCACTACGTACTAGAGCCATTGAGTTGTGATCCATGTTAGAAACCATGTCTAGGCTACATGCTTATTCTGTTGGGACTCACTGAGGTCATTTTTGTTGTTGAGTTATTTGCTTACATTGCAATTACATACTCAATCGTACGCATTCATATGCATATCATATCTCAGTCTCTTTTACCATTTATTGATACATCACATCATTATTTTTGGGTTGATTTTCATGATATTGTGAGCCCGAGAGACTGGAGAAATTGATGACTGAGCGAGGCCGAGGGCCTGATTGTGAGGATCTTGATGGGATCGGGTTGCATGCCGTAGTAAGTATTATTGATTTATGATGGGAGCGGGTTGCATACCGCAGAAGATGTTATTGATTTACGCCATGATTGGCTTATTATAGCGCTTGGGATGAAGGAGCCCCTCCGGAGTTTGTACACACCCTCAGTGAGCGCAGGTACCTACTGAGTGCGAGTGACTGGGAGGATTGAGTGACTATGAGGACTGAGTGACTGTGAGGATATGAGTGATTGGGAGGACTGAGTGCATTGATTCACCGAGAGTATGCATATGGTTTCATCATTGCATTGTATTACAGTTGGCATGCATACATTGACATGTAGGCATAAAGATGTACTTTCCTCATGCCATTTGATAATGAAACATCTTACCTGTTGTTGGAAGTTTTTGGAAAAAATCACAGTTTTCAAACTTACTCATATTTTTGGTATTTTCGGTGAAAGATTTGGGATTTACTATTATACTTGAAAAGCATGCCTATTTTCAGTAACGGTGAATGAGATGAGTATCATATCTGTGAGTTATTTCTTGTTACTTGTACTATGCTGTTATGAACTGTTGTGGAATATTGGTATTGGACCCAACCTTTTTGTTAGCTCGTCACTACTTTCAACCTAAGGTTAGGTTTGTTACTTATTAAGTGCATGGGGTCGGTTGTACTCATACTACACTTCTGCACCTTGCATGCATATGTTGGATGCTGTTAATGTTGTGTTCGATGGGAGCTGGATTTGAAGATATACCTGCGTTCCGGTTACAGTTGCCTCTTGTCCTTCGTAGCTTTAGAATTTTTAATCTGTTCATGAATTTTTCAAACAGATGACGTATTTATTTCATAGCATCTTTGTAAACTCTAAATTTTAGAAGCTCATGATTTGTACTACCAGTCATTGGGAAGTTATTGTGTAATAGTAATTGTTTTATCATTTCTTTTCTTGATAAATCTCATTAAATTTGGATAGTTGTTAATTGGCTTACCTAGCGAGTTGGGTTAGGTGCCATCACGACTAGTTGGATTTTGGGTCGTGACAGATGGTATGCCCGCAGAGGCTTGATGATGTTATGTATGCATAGACCTGTGCATTATATGAAATTTATACGCATGTGCATGACATTATAAATGTTTTATTATTCACAAAGCTATTCAGACTTACAGGTTAAGTCATTTACTCCATGTTTCTTTCATGTCTTTTATATACTGATTTTCATGCCTTACATACTCGGTACATTATTCATACTAACATCCTTTTGTTGTAGACGCTGCATTCATGCCTGTAGGTGTAGGTAATCAGTTTGACGAGCCCTCATAGTAGACGAGGTTAGCATTCAGCGAATGATCGGTAAGACTCTACTTAATTTGGAGTGCAGCTGAGCCTATATGTCGTGATGTTAGAGTTTTGCTTCATACTTATGGGTAGGCCGAGCCTTAGTGTACTTTTACAATACGGTGAAACACACATTAGCCATCAACCATGTAACACTTTTGTTTACCAAAAAAAGAGAATATGACATATGAGGTTTCATGTTTCCTTCTTAATGTACATGTTTTTTGAAGTAACATATAGAAGAGTTTAGTCGACCAATTTCACATCTAGAAGATTTATATATTTTAAGAACAATGTCCAAGGAATAATAGGTCATTTGTTCGACAACAAATTACATATAAGGATGGATAATGCTGTAATGACCCGGATGGTCGTTTTGAGTATTTTAGCCATGTTTCCCCTATTTGATGCTTTTCATATATGTACTCATGGTTATTGGACTTGAAGCGATGGTTGGTTCGGATTTCGGGGAGATTTTGGATTGAATTGGGGCACTCCCTTTGTTGGATGCTTAAGTTGTAAGAGTTGAATGGCATTTGACTTTTATTTAAATAACTCCGGAATGGTGTGTTGATGGTTCCAATAGTTTTGTATGGTAATTTTGGACTTGTGCGTATGTCCAGATATGGATTTGGAGGTCCGTAGGTTAATTTAGTATTTTTTTAACAAATGTTGGAAAGTTGAAGGTTTGGAATGTTCATTGGTTTGACCGGGAGTTGACTGTGTTGATATCAGAAATATATTATGATTCTGGGATTTGGTATAGGTGTGTTGTGTCATTTTGGACTTGCATGCTAAATTCGAGGTCATTCCGGATTGATTTGATATGGTTCAACATGAGTTTTGGAAGATGAAAGTTCATTAGTTCATTATGCTTGAATTGATGTGTGATTCCTAGTTTCTATGTTGTTTTGTGTGATTTGAGGCCTCGAGTAGGTCCGTGTTATATTTTGGGATTTGTCGGTGTGGTTGGTTGGGGTCCTGGGGGCCTGTGGAGCCTCGGTGTGTTTGGGATTGATTTCGAACCTTTTTGGACTAAGTTGCATTTGCTGAAGGTTTATGATTTCTTGTGTTTTCGTACATGCGAAGGAAAGGCCATAGGTGCGAGCCCGTAAATGTGGACATGGGTCCGCAGAAGCAAAGTTGGTCTGAGGAGGCTAGGACCGCATAAGCGTAAGCATGGGCACAAATGGAAACCGCATCTGCGATGTGGAAGGCGCAGAAGCGCAAACACATATGCGGTTGGTTGGATTTTTAGTAGACCTCCCTGATGCGAGGAATGGACCACAAAAGCAGCATCGCATATGCAACATTTTGGCCGCAAATGTGGATTAGATGGGCAGATTTTATATTTCGAAGTATTTGGTCATTTTACATTATTTGGAGTTGTGGAGCTTGTCTAGAGGCGAGTTTTGGAGAGAATTTCACCACAATTGAAGAGGTAAGTAATATTTACTTGATTTGGTGCTAGATATTAAGTATCCATGGATTAGTACACATAAATTTTGTAAATTAAAGGTGAACTTTGGGGATTTTTGACTATGGTTTTGGAGAGTGAAATTTTGTGATTTGAGGGTCGATTTGATTTTGGATTTGGATGAAACACATATATTTGGACTCTTAGTGCTTGGGATTTTTGTGTTTTTATAGGTTTCAGAGTTTGGTACCAGGGTTGACCTTTTGGGTTGACTTTGCATATTCGAATCAAAATCTTAGCTTTATAGTTCGGGGTTGTTTCTTATGGCTTTTGTTGATGATATTTGAGTTGTTTTATCTAGATTCGAGTCGCTCGGAGGCTAGTTCGCATTGGAAGGGATTTGTGGAGTATCGATTCACGAGCTTTGTGGTATGTAACATATCTAAACTTGGATTTGAATGTAATTATACATGAGAACTATGATAACTGAGAGGTGTTGGGGGGTGACGCATGTGCTAGGTGATGGGCGTGTGTGCGTGCACTGGGGTATTCATGATCCAGGTAGTTCTTAGGCCATTATATGCCTTGTTTTGCTATCATGCTTCTTTGATATCATGTTTTCTCCATTTGTATGACTACGTGAATCATTATTCATGATAGAAATCATGTCTAGTCTATCTACTTAATTGTTTAAGACATGATAGGCATATTTCTAACAAGTTGAGCTATTTGCCTTAGCCGTAGTCATATTGTTCCATAGTCATACTGTTCAGTCATGATAGTTATATCCGCGTATTACATCTCTGTCTTTATTCACTTTTGATATGATGTCTCACATGTTATTGGTGTCCTTATACGTGACACGAGTTTGAGATGAATTAATGGAACATTATGATATTCCATGTTGTATAATTGGATTATGTTTCTGTTAGATGTTGGCACATTAAGACTTGAGCAGATTGATGACTGATGTAGGCCATAAAGCCATGTGAATTGATAGTGAGATGACACTTGCTTTGAGGCCCCATATTGGGATGGGTGTTATTGATATTGAGGTGACACATACGCCAGGCCCCACATTGGTCTATGTGATATTGATTATTGATTAGCGCTTGGGAAAGTATCTTCCCCTCTGAAATATGGTATTTACACTGAGAGCAGGCACATGGATGTGCCTTCGTGAGGGGCATTTTTGCCAGGCACCCGTACCGTGAACGTGCTGAGTGTGATTATACTTGATGCTTTCACAGTGATATTATTGACTTGACATGTAGACATAAATATGACTTTTCAACATGCTAGCTAGTAAATGAAATGTAATATCTATTGTTGAAAGTTTGGAAAATTATAGTTTTTCTTGATAAACTCACATTTTAGAAATTTTGATGAATGATTTGTGCCTTGACTGTTATACTGGGAAAGCATGTCTAATTTGCTGTAATTGTATCCGGACGAGGTGATTGCTAGAGTCTGCACCAGTGCTAGCTTGTGGAGACTACGAGGTAACTGCTATTACTATTCTAGTTGTAGTGCTCATGTACTCGCTGACACCAGATCTTTGAGATGGTTATAGCTACATTATTGTTGTTATTTCAAATATCTTATGATTACCCCGCTGTTGAGATTTATTTAGTTCCATTAATGTGATTATTGCTAACGTGAAATTATTGGCTTACCTAGTGACCAGTGTTAGGCGCCATCACGGCTCTAGTGAGAGTTTTGATTGTGACAAGGTGATATCAGAGCACTAGGTTGCTTAGGTCTCATGAGTCATGACCAAGTTTAGTAGAGTCTTGTGGATCGGTACGGACACATCTTTACATATCTTTAAGAGGTTACCAAACTGTTAGGAAACTTCACTTTCTTGCACTTTGTCTTGAGGATTTGTTAATTCCAAAGTTTGAACCTTTACTCTTCTATTCTTACAGATGGTGAGGACATCTTCAGCCGGATTGGGGGGTAGGCACCAGTGCCACCAGTTAGGGCCGCGTGAGGCCGAGGTTGAGGTAGATGTCAAGGTGAGGCTCGCACTGCAGCTAGAGCAGCACCTGTGGAGACACTAGTTGCTCCAGTGGAGGAGCAGGATCCGTATACTATTGAGCCACTTGGACCAACTCGGACACCAACGGGGCATATTGCTATACCTCGTCTTTAGGAGACTTAGGCTCAGATCGTGAGTGTGTACACAATCTTGGCTCAGGCGGATATGATACTAGTTGCATCCACTATATCACAAGCTAGGGGAGGAGGCCAGACTCCCGCTACTCGTACACTAAAGCAGCTAGCTCTAGGTTATCAGACACTAGGGGTGTTGCTGGCTCAGCCAATTGTTGCTACTTGGGCTGAGGTTGACACATCTATGATGAGGATAAAAAGAAGATTGGAGCGATTTAAGAGGCTTGATCCTCCTGATTTCAGTGGAGGAGAGTCAGAGGATGCTCAGGGTTTTCTGGATCGGTGTCATTAGATTCTTCAAACAGCGGGCATTATGGACACTAGAAGAGTTGCCTTTATTACTTTTTATCTAACAGTGAAAGCCTACAGATGGTGGAAGTCCTATGAGTTAGGCATCAATTCTCTGTTCTCTTATTAGAGAAGTTTGTTCTGCAGACTCGAATGAAGGAGTTGCATATGGAGCTTGAGAAGCTACACTAGGGGGATATGACTATGACCTAGTACAAGATGAGATTCGCAAATTTGGCATGTCATGCAATATGGTTGGTTCCCACTGAGAGAGAAATAGGATCAAGAGGTTCATTCATGGCCTCTACTATAGTCTACGTTACAGATTGGCTCGAGAGGCTGAGACATATGCTAGGTTTGACTAGGTGGTCGAGATTGCAAGGTGCTTGGAGCATGTTTGCAGGCTTGAGCGTGAGGAGAGGGAGGGCAAGAGGCCCCTTTTAGGTGGTATTAGTGGTAGCTCGTCTAGAGTTCAGCCACTCAAAACAGAGGTCATCCTTTTGGGCCCGCTCGAGCATCTCATCAAATTCGTCGTGGTTCGTCAATTAGCCACAAATTTATAGTGCTCGCCTAGTTTAGTGATCATTCACTGCACTTCCAACTCAGTTCTCTTATTGCATTCATCAGTTCATGGTTTGTCAGTACCGGACCCTTCTAGGGGTTATTCTAGTTCACAGGGTCCAACTTAGGCCCCCTAGTCATTCCTAGTTTGAGGTTTATATGAGTGTGGGAAGTTGAGGCATGCGAGGAAGTATTGCCCCTGCTATTATAGAGGTCTAGTATAGTCGGGGGGGGGGGGGTATGACTCCCACACCAGTTGCTACACCACCCACTCAGCCATCTCAGGGTGGAGGTCGGTCATCTAAGGTCGCCCTAAAGGGGGAGACCAGTCAGGTGGTGGACAGGTCATTGCTATGCATTTCCTGCCAGACCAGAGGCATATGCTTCCGTCCCGTGATCACAAGTATTGTTTCTGTGTGCCACAAAGATGCTTCAGAGTTATTTGACTTTGGTCCCCCTTATTCATATGCGCCTCGTACTTTTCTCATTATTTGGATATGCCCCATTATTGTTTAGTTATGTATGTTCATGTATCTACACCAGTTATTTATTCTATTGTGGTGGACTATCTATATCGGTATTGTGTGGTGACCATTAGGGGTTATAAGACTAGAGTTGACCTCTTATTCCTCTGCATGGTAGATTTTGATGTGATTTTGAGCATGGATTGGTTGTCACCATATCACTATATTCTTGATTGTCACTCTAAGACCATGATGTTGGCTATGCTGGGGTTGCCGTGTTTGGAGTGGAAAGGTTCCCTAGATCATGTTCCTAGTAAGAGTGCTGTTTTTTCTGAAGGCTCAACGGATGGTTGAAAAGGGGTATTTGGTGTATTTGGATTTTGTAAGTTTTTTTATGCAGATACTCCTACCATTGAGTTAGTTCCAGTAGTGGGGGAGTTCCCATATGTGTTTCCAGCAGACATGTCGGGCATACCACCCGACAGGGATATTGATTTCAGAATTAATTTGGTGCAGGGTACTCAACCCATCTCTATTCCTCCATATCGCATGGCACCTGTGGAGTTGACGAAATTGAAAGAACAATTACATGAATTTCTTGATAAGGGTTTCATCGGGCCTAGTGTGTCACTTTGGGGTGCACCAATTCTATTTGTGAAGAAAAATATGGTTCTCTAAGAATGTGCATTGGCTACAACTAGTTGAACAAAGTTACTATCAAGAACAAGTACCCAATATCACGTATTGATAACTTATTTGATCATCTACAAGGTGCTACAATATTTTCGAACATTGATTTGAGATCGGGGTACCATCAGTTAAAGATCGGGGCTTTAGATATTTCAAAGATGACTTCCAGGACCCACTGTGGTCACTATGAGTTTCGGGTGATGTCTTTTGGGCTGACCAATGACCCAACAACTTTTATGCACTTTATGAACAACGTATTTCGGCCCTATAATGATTCTTTCATCATAGTTTTCATTGATGATCAATCATGGGAGGCTTTAAATCTTAAGTGATAGTCGTGAGGCCAATTTCCTACGAGTGGAAGATTTTGATTAAAGAAGTTGTTTTGCCTTACTCAACCTGCATCATAATTTTTTGGATCATTTAAATAATTTTCATGACTTTAGTTGTTATAACCCTCCAATTACTTGATGATTCTTTCATGTAGAAATGACACTGGGTAGCCAATCTAAATGGATGCTATTTAGAAATTAGCCAGTACATCCTGAACATCACTTTTTCAGGACAAAAATGTCTTAAATTGTCCTGAAGTTATGACTTTTAGTTTAAACTTTCAGGACACAATAAGTATTGGTAATTTCTAAATAGAATCCCTAAAAATGGATTATATATGCACTTGCCCATGCTTCCTTGTCTACATCATTCCCGCTTCACCAGACTAAATGTAACGACCAGGCTGGTCGTTTTGAGAGTAATAGCCCAGATCCCCTATTAACTGCTTCTCCCATATCGTTTTGTGCTTATGTGACTTGCTGGGAAGTTTTGTCATTGGTTTCAGAGTGTTTTGGGACACTTAGTCCCTAAACAGAAGGTTAAGCCTTAGAATTTTGACTGTAGTCGAAACTGCGTGAAGACGACTCTAGGATAGAGTCTCGTCAGTTTAGTTAGATCCGTTGGTTGATTTTGGACTTAGGGGCATGTCTGGTTTGTGTTTTGGAGGTCTGTAGCTAATTTAGGCTTGAAATGGAGAAAGTTGAATTTTTGGAGAAGTTTGACAGGAAGTGGACTTTTTGATATCGGGGTCGGATTCCGATTCCGAAAATTGGAGTAGGTTCGTAATGTCAATTATGACTTGTGTGCAAAATTTAAGGTCAATCACGCTATTTGATAGGTTTCGGCATCGGTTGTAGAAGTTTAAAGTTTCAAAGTTCATTAAGTTTAAATCGGAGGGTAATTCGTGTTTTTAGAGCGTTGTTTGATATGATTTGAGGGCTCGACTAAGTTCGTATGATATTTTATGACTTATTGGTATGTTTGGTTGAGGTCCCGGGGTCCTCGGGTGTATTTCGGATGCTTAACGGATCGAAAATTGGACTTGTGTATTTGCTGAAGTTTCTGGTTTCTGGTGTTTTCGCACCTGCAGTAGGGAGACCACAGGTGCGACTAGTGGTCCGCATGTGCGAGATCGCTGGGCGGAAAAGGGAAAATTTCGAGGGTTTGATCTCATTTTCATTTTGGGTCTTTGAGAGATCGGATTTAGGCTATAATTCAAGGATATTCCAGAGAAAACTATGGGGTAATGATTCTTAACTCATTTATGGTTATATTCCACTAATCAATAGTCGATTTCATCATTTAATTAAGGAATTTGGTTGAGAAATTTGGGAAAAATGGGAGTTCTTCAACTAAGGTTTTTGAGTTTTGATTGGGATTTTGAAATAGAATTTGGATAATTTTGGTACGAATGAACTCGTGAGTGAATGGGTATTCATATTTTGTGACTTTTACCCGATTCCGACACATGGGCCCGGGGAGGCTTTTTGGGGCAATTTTCTAATTTATTGTGTTAGCTTTGATTTTATTAATTAGATTAGTTTCTTATAGTTGTATTTATGGTATCTAATTGATTTTGGCGAGATTTGGGCCATTCAGAGTCAGATATTCATGGAAAAGGCATTGTTACCGATTGATTGAGCTTGTTTCAAAGTAAGTGGCTTGCCTTACCTTATGCGGGGAAAATCCCCTTAGGATTTGGTACTGTTGTGATATATGAGCGTCGTGTACGTGAGGTGACGAGTACGTACACGGGCTATTTGCAGTAAAACCATTTATTTTACTGAGTAGTAACCTGTTTTTCCCTTAATTTGAGTTATACCATTTAAATTAGTATTAGTCTATTTTTCATTCTTAATTGAACTATTCCAATATGTGTAGTTATCCTGTTTAGTCTAATATCGCATGTCTACGTGCTTAAACTACTTATTTGAACTCTGTGAAGTATGCCTAGTTGATTCCTCTTTTTCCTTGTTCTTTATCAGTATAACTGTAGAAATCTTGTCTTTAACTGTTGTATTTATCGGTTTGAGCTGTATGTTTACTTTTTAGACTACGAGGCACTTCCTCAGGAGTTCTCCCTGCACATTTACTTTTGAGACTACGAGGCGATTCCTCGGGAGTTCTACCTACACATTTACTTTTGAGACTACGAGGCGGTACCTCGTGAGTTCTCCCTGCATATTTACTTTTGAGACTACAAGGTGGTACCTCGGGAGTTCTCCCTGTATATTTACTATTGAGACTATGAGGCGATACCTCGGGAGTTCTCCCTGTATATTTATTTTGGGATAACAAGACCGTATCTCGGGAGATCCCCTGCTGTTTACCCCTGTGTGTTATGCCGTTGCCTTGCTGTGTTTCCTTTTGTTAAATTCTAGTCTCTTATGATACTATATATTCTCATGCTTTATTTATTATATACCAGTGGGCCTGACCTAACCTCGTTACTACTCGACCGAGGTTAGGCTTGGCACTTACTTACCATTGTGGTGTACTCATACGACTCTTCTGCACATATTTTGTGTGCAGATCCAGGTGCTTATTATCAGCCCTGCTACTAGCTGAGAGTGTTTGCTGCTGTACAGAGACTTTAAGGTATATCTGCCGCGTTCGCAGACCTCGGAGTCCCCTTCTATTCTCTCTTATGTCATTTACCTTTCGTATTTCTTTTAGTAGACTCTGGTGTATAGAAATTCTAGTTTCCTTCTATAGCTTGTGACTTATGATGTTTCGGGTTTTGGGAATACTGTGTATTACTAGAGTGTTGGTTATTGTACATGCTAAGTGGCATTGTTACTAGTTATTTAGTTATCTTCTGATGTTGGTTGCCAAGATTTACTTTTGTTTAGTTATTTTTCGCAATTTGTTAGGCTTACCTAGTCGTAGAGACTAGGTGCTGTCACGCCGTTATACAGAGGGAGTTTGGGTTGTGACAACTTATTATCAGAGCTTTAGGTTCATAGGTGTCGTGAGTCACAAGATGGTTTATTAGAGTCTCGCGGATCGGTACGGAGACGTCTGTACTTATCTTCGTGACGCTATGGAACTATTAGGAAAAATTACACTTCTTTGATTCCTTGTCGTGCAAAGTTGTTGAATTCAAAATTTCTAAACTTTTATATTCTATTCTTTCTTACAGATGGTGAGGACCCATACCGGAGGATCTGATAACCAGGCACCCGCACTCTCTGCTAGAGCCGCGAGAGGCTGGGGTCGGGGTAGAGGCCGAGGACTTCCATGCGGTGCTGCCAGAGCACCCGCACGAGCTATTACAGAGGAGCCCCCAGTAGCTCCAGTTGGACAGCAGACACCTGAGGTACCTGTCGATGCACGAGCCCTCCAGGAGACTTTAGCCCAGTTTTTGAGCATGTTCATCACCTTAGCTCAGGCTAGATTAATTCCACTTGATCATGCCACATCTCAGG
Source organism: Nicotiana tabacum (assembly GCF_000715075.1). Classification (NCBI taxonomy): domain Eukaryota; kingdom Viridiplantae; phylum Streptophyta; class Magnoliopsida; order Solanales; family Solanaceae; genus Nicotiana; species Nicotiana tabacum. The sequence goes on along the minus strand of NC_134094.1, from coordinate 35,637,557 downwards.
CTAGGGAAGGAGTACAGACTCCCATTGCCGGTACCCCAGAGCAGCGAGTTCAGGTAGACCAGGATCCAGAGATCATACAAGTGTAGTTGGTAGCTCCCGTTCAGCCCGAGGTTAGGGTAGCAGTTTCTGAGGCGGAGTAGCTCAGACTTGAGAGGTACAAGAAGTACCACCCTCCTACATTCAGTGGACTGGAGTCAGAGGATGCCCAGGGTTTTCTGGAGGAGTGTTACCGTATTCTGGTCCCTTCTAGGCCCCATAAGCCTAATTATGCACCGCCAGTGTCTAGTGTGCCTCCTACACGGGGTGCTTTATGGTAGACTTTGATGTTATCTTGGGCATAGATTGGTTGTCGCCCCATTTTTCTATTCTTGATTATCACACTAAGACCATGACGTTGGCTATGCCAGGTCTACCGCGATTAGAGTGGAGAGGTACCTTAGAGTATACTCCCAATAGAGTTATTTCATTTCTTAAAGCTCAACGAATAGTTGAGAAGGGGTGTGACGCGTATCTAGCTTATGTGAGAGATGTCAGTATTGATACCCCTACAGTTGAGTCAGTCCCAGTAGTAAGGGATTTCGCTGACATATTTCCAGCTGATCTTCCGGGCATGCCGCCCGATAGAGATATTGACTTTGGTAATGATTTGTTTCGGGGTACTCAGCCCATCTCTATTTCTCCATATCATATGGCTCCTCCTGAGTTGAAGGAACAGTTATAGGAATTGCTTGATAAGGGCTTTATTTGGCCCAGTGTGTCACCTTCGGGTGCTCGTATCTTGTTTGTGAAGAAGAAGGATGGTTCTATGCGTATGTGCATTGATTATCGCTAGCTGAACAAAGTTACAGCAAAGAACAGGTATCCATTGCCTCGTATTGATGATTTTTTTTATCAGCTACAGTGTTCTGGGGTGTTTTCCAAGATTGATTTACGTTCCGGCTATCATCAGTTGAAGATTCGGGAGCCAGATATCCCAAAGACTACTTTCAGGACTCGATATGATCACTATGAGTTTCTTGTGATGTCTTTTGGGCTGACCAATGCCCTAGCAGCTTTTATGCACTTGATGCATAATGTGTTCTGGCCTTATCTTGATTCTTTCATCATTGTGTTTATTGGCGACATTCTGGTGTACTCCCGGACGTGGGAGGATCATGAGACGCACCTGAGGATTGTGCTTCAGACCTTGAGAGAAAAGAAGTTACATGAAAAATTTTCAAAGTGTGAGTTTTGGCTAGACTCGATGGCATTCTTGGGTCATGTAGTATCGAGTGATGGGATCTAAGTGGATCCGAAGAAGGTGGAAGCAGTGTAGAGTTGTCCTAGACTATCATCAGCTACAGAGATCCAGAGTTTTCTTGGTTTGGCGAGGTATTACCGTCGTTTTGTAGAGGGATTCTCATCTGTTGTAGCACCTATGACCAGACTGACCCAGAAGGGTGCTCCGCTCAGGTGGACAGAGAAGTGTGAGGAGAGCTTTCAGAAGCTCAAGACAGCTTTGACTACAGCCTAAGTTTGATATTGCCTACAAGTTTGGGGTCTTATACTGTATATTATGATGCGTCGCGGATTTGTCTTGGTGCGGTGTTGATGCAGGATGGTAGGATGATTGCCTACGCGTCCAGACAGCTGAAGGTGCATGAAAAGAACTATAATGTCCACGACCTTGAGTTAGTAGCTATTGTCCATGCCTTGAAGATTTGGCAACACTATTTGTATGATGTCCCTTGTGAGATTTACACCGATCATCGGAGTTTGCAGCATTTGTTCAAGCAAAAGGATCTTAATTTGCATCAGCGGAGGTGGTTAGAGCTTCTTAAGGATTATGATATCACATTTTGTGCCATCTGGGGAAAGCCAATGTGGTGGCCGATGCTTTGAGTCGCTGGGCAGAGAGTTTGGGGAGTTTAGCATATCTACCAGCAGTAGAGAGTCCATTGGCGTTGGATGTTCAGGCCTTAGCCATCCAGTTTGTGAGATTGGATATTTTTTAGCCGAGTCAAGTATTGGCTTGTGTGGTCTCTCGGTCTTCTCTTTATGATCGTATCAGGGAGTGTCAGTATGATGACCCCCATCTGCTTGTCCTTAAGGACACGATCCAGCACGGTGATGCTAAGGAGGTCACTATTGGGGATGATGGTGGATTGAGGATGTAGGGCAGGCTTTGTGTGCCCAATGTAGATGGTTTTCATGAGTTGATTCTTCAGGAGGCTCACAACTCGTGGTACTCCATTCATCTTAGTGCCGCGAAGATGTACCAGGACTTGAGGCAACATTACTGGTGGAGGAGGATGAAAAAGGACATAGTGGAGTATGTAGCTTGGTGTCTAAATTGCCAGCAGGTGAAGTCTGAGCATCAGCGGCCAGGTGGGTTGCTTCAGAAGTTAGAGATTCCGAAGTAGAAATGAGAGCGGATTACTATGGATTTCATAGTTGGGCTTTCGCGGACTCAGCGGAAGTTTGATGCAGTTTGGGTGATTGTGGATAGGCTGACCAAGTCAGCTCATTTCATTCCTGTGATGACTACCTATTCTTCTGAGCAGTTGGCTCAAATTTATATCCGTAAGATTGTCAGGCTTCATGGCGTACCGGTATCTATCATCTCTAACCGGGGTACACAATTTACATCACGATACTGGAGGTCCGTACAGCATGAATTGGGCACTCGAGTGGAGCTAAGCATAGCATTTCACCCTCAGACGGACGGGCTGTCCGAGCTTACTATTCAGATATTAGAGGATATGATCCATGCGTGTGTGATAGATTTTGGAGGTTCTTGGGATCAGTTCTTGCCACTTGCGGAGTTTTCGTACAATAACAGTTATCAGTTGAGCATCCAGATGGCACCGTATAAGGCTCTGTATGGTAGGCGGTGTCGGTCTCTAATGGGTTGGTTTAATCCGGGCGAGGCTAGATTATTGGGTACAGACTTGGTTCAGGATGCCCTGGATAAGGTGAAGGTGATTCAGGATCGACTTCACACAGCCCAGTCCAGATAGAAGAGTTATACGGATCGGAAGGTTCGCGATGTTACATTCATGGTTGGAGAGCGGGTCTTGCTCCGATTTTTGCCTATGAAGGGTGTTATGAGGTTCGGGAAGAAGGGAAAGTTGAGCCCAAGGTTCATTGGTCCCTTTGAGGTGTTATGGCGTGTTAGGGAGGTTGCTTATGAGCTTGCCTTACCTCCCAGTCTAGCAGGAGTTCATCCGATATTCCATGTTTCTATACTCCGGAAGTATCACGGTGATCCGTCTCATGTGCTGGATTTCAGCTCTGTCCAGTTGGACAAGGATCTATCTTATGTTGTGGCTATTTTGGACAGGAAGGTTCGAAAACTGAGGTAAAAAAACATTGCTTTCGTGAAAGTTTAGTGGAGGGGTCAGCCAGTCGGGGAGACGACTTGGGAGACCGAGCAGGATAGGCGCAGCTATTATCCTTATCTTTTCCCCCCTCTAGGTATGTCTCTATGCTCGTTCGAGGACGAACGATTATTTTAAGAGGGGGAGGATGTAACGACCCGACCGGTCGTTTTGAGAGTAATAGCCCCGATCCCCTATTAACTGCTTTCCCCAAATGTTCTTCTGCTATTGTGACTTGCCGGGAGATGTTTTTGTTGGTTTCGGAGTGTTTTGGGACACTCAGTCCCTAAACGGAAGCTTAAACCTTACAATTTTTACCATAGTCGGAACTGGAGTTTTACGGTTCCGTTATCTCCGTTGGGTGATTTTGGACTTAGGGGCGTGTCCGGTTTGTGTTTTGGAGGTCTGAAGCTAATTTGGGCTTGAAATGGTGAAAGTTGAATTTTTGGGAAGTTTGACCAGAAGTGGACTTTTTGATATCGGGGTCGGATTTCTATTCCGGAAGTTGGAGTAGGTCCGTAATGTCAATTATGACTTGTGTACAAAATTTTAGGTCAATCGGACGCGGTTTGATAGGTTTCGGTATAGGTTGTAGAAGTTTGAAGTTTCAAAGTTCATTAAGTTTGAATCGGATGGTGATTCATGTTTTTAGCATTCTTTGATGTGATTTGAGGGCTCGACTAAGTTCGTATGGTATTTTAGGACTTGTTGGTATGTTTGGTTGAGGTCCCGGGGGCCTTGGGTGTATTTCGGATGCTTAAAGGATCAAAAATTGGACTTGTGTATTTGCTAAAGTTTTTGGTTTTTGGTCTCGCACGTGCGGAAGATGGAGCGCAGAAGCGGACGGGGCCTGGAGCATGAGGTTTCGTAGAAGCGAAAGATATCCGCAGGAGTGGGTGCACAGGTGTGGCCCCTTGCTCGCAGATGCGGACCCAGCTCCTTAAGTCATTTCTGCACCTGCGAGGGATTTTCCGTAGGTACGGCGTCGGAGGTGTGACTGGTGGTCCGCAGGTGCGAGATCGCTGGGCAGAAATGGGAAATTTCGAGGGTTTGATCTCATTTTTATTTTGGTTCTTTGAGAGCTCGGATTGAGGCGATAATTCAAGGATTTTTCAGAGAGAACTTTGGGGTAATGATTCTTAACTCGTTTATGGTTATATTCCACTAATATATAGTTGATTTCATCATTTGATTAAGGAATTTGGTTGAGAAATTTGGGGAAAATGGGAGAAGTTCTTCAACTAAGTTTTTTGAGTTTTGATTGGGATTTTGATATCGGATTTGGATAATTTTTGTACGAATGAACTCGTGAGTTAATGGGTGTTCATATTTTGTGACTTTTATCCGATTCCGAGACGTGGGTCCGGAGAGGCTTTTTGGTGCAATTTTCTAATTTCTTGCTTTAGATTTGATTTTATTAATTAGATTAGTTTCTTATAGTTGTATTTGTGGAATGTAATTGATTTTGGCTAGATTTGGGCCATTCGGAGTCGGATATTCGTGAAAAAGGCATTGTTACTGATTGATTGAGCTTGGTTCGAGGTAAGTGGCTTGCCTAACCTTGTGTGGGGGAAATCCCTTAGGATTTGGTACTATTGTGATATATGAGCATCGTGTACGTGAGGTGACGAGTACATACACGGGCTATTTGTTGTAAAACCTGATTTATTTTACTGAGTGGTAACCTGTTTTTCCTTTAATTTGAGTTATACCGTTTAAATGCGTATTAGTCTGTTTTTCATTCTTAATTGAGCTATTCCAATATGTGTAGTTATCCTATTTAGTCTAATATCGCATGTCTACGTGCTTTAACTGCTTATTTGAACTCTGTGAAGCATGCCTAGTTGATTCCTGGTTTTCCTTGTTCTTTATCAGTATAACTGTAGAAATCTTGCCGTTAACTATTGTATTTATCGGTTTGAGCTGTGTGTTTACTTTTAAGACTACGAGGCGGAACCTCGGGAGTTCTCCCTGCACATTTACTTTTGATACTACGAGGCGGTTCCACGGGAGTTCTCCCTGCACATTTACTTTTGAGACTACGAGGCGGTACCTCAGGAGTGCCCTGCATATTTACTTTTGATACTATGAGGCGGTACCTCGAGAGTTCTTCCTCTATATTTACTTTTGAGACTACGAGGCAGTACCTCGGGAGTTCTCCCTATATATTTATTTTGGGATTACGAGACGGTATCTCGGGAGATCCCCTGCTATTTACCTCTGTGTGTTGTATTGTTGCCTTGCTGTGTTTTCTTTTGTTAAATTCTAGTCTCTTATTATACTGTATAATCTCCTGCTTTATTTATTATATACCAGTGGGCCTAACCTGACCTCGTCACTACTCGGCCGAGGTTAGGCTTGGCACTTACTAGGTACCATTGTGGTGTACGCATGCTACTCTTCTGCACATGTTTTGTGTGCAGATCCAGGTGCTTCTTATTAGCTCCGCTACTAGCTGAGAGTGCTTGTTGCTGTACGGAGACTTCAAGGTACATCTGCCGCGTCCGCAGACCTCGGAGTCCCCCTATATTCTCTCTTATATCATTTACCTTTCGTATTTCTTTTAGTAAACTCTAGCGTATAAAGATTCTAGTTTCCTTCTGTAACTTGTGACTTATGATGTTCCGGGTTTTGGGAATACTGTGTATTACTAGAGTGTTGGTTATTGTATATGCTAAGCGGCATTGTTACTAGTTGTTTAGTTATCTGCTGCTGTTGGTTGCCAAGCTTTACTTTCGTTTTGTTATTTTTCGCAATTTGTTAGGCTTACCTAGTCGTAGAGACTAGGTGCCGTCACGCCATTATACAGAGGGAGTTTGGATCGTGACACTAAATATTAACCCAATCACACGAGCTTCGACCATTTTCTAACAACATCGAAATTTATAGTAATATCTAATGAGGGTTAAAAAATCAGTCTTTCAAAGAAATTCTAGCCTTATAAATGTCCGTTACCAGCCCCCACCAAATAGTTGTATCCTTCTAAATAATTTGTACACCATATTACATCTTATTTATTTCTAAGAAGGGTCTAAAGTGCCCCGTACTGTAGGAAATTGGTTTTACCCTCTGATATACTTTGAATCCATATAAACCTTGCCACAAGAGAAGTATAATCTTAATAATGCCACTCCCACTAGTGATAGGGGTTTGAATTGATCCAAAGTATATTGAAGGGTAAGCTTGTTAAACTTTCGTAAAATAGAGGAACCTTTTTATCCCTTTCTAGATTAAAATTACGTGAATGTAATAAGACGATTTTTCTTTCCTGTCCGGGATAAAGATATAATTTTGCTTAAAAATTGTAAAAAATAAAATTCTATTCATGTTTGCAAAAACAACGTTCCCTTTTTTCTGATATTTTTATAACAGATTAATTCAATGAATTAGAACGAATCAACCGATTGATGGTTTATATCTTTTAGACTATAGTTAATGGATACTCTTAAATCAGAATTCTAATTATATAGACTATGATTTCATACCAGAAAAATTTTCAATTTTCTTTTCGGTTTTGAAGTTCTCAATAACAAACACCTACCCCTCTATTAGAATAGAAATTCATAAAAAAAATTAGATTTGATTGTATAGTGTATACCCGTTATGTACATAAAATTGGCAGTTATTCTATTTTCATCATAGAATGATTATTTAGTCTTTTTCCTTCTTTGTAATTTGTATCATGATTCAATCAAAAAATTTCGAGTTTTTCTAATTTGTAACTTCACCGAAATCGGAATAATTCCTATACTACTGTGAAATCAAATCGCCTTGAAATATTTGTTATTTCATATCGATTCCTGTCAAAAAAAGTGTGACGTTACGTAGAAAGATAACGAATGAGTACTACAAAATTTTTAAATGCGTTTTAAATTAAAGGAGATAACGAAGAAAAAGAAGAAATAAAACTAGAAAGGGTAAAAACAAAGTTGCACAAAAATTAATGAATATAAAAAGGTTCCTTTCGGACTTTGTTTCCAACTCTGTAGCCTTCCAATTTATCATGGTCAACTGATAAATTAAGGTAAAAATATGTACCAATTGATTACTTAATTGTAATTTATGATAACTATGTTTGTAAAAACACATATCATGTATCTATTGAACTGGTATAAGTATCTAATGCGAATAAGTATTTATCCCTTTTTTATTAAGAGAGATTTAAAACGCTGTACTAAAAAACAAAATATTTACAGTCACTTAGCCATACAACTCATTTACTCATTTATTGGCAACAAAAAGTTACCAAATGATATACAATATTCAAAATCCCTAGCGTAATATTTTTCTTCAAATAGGAACAATTAAAATTTGCTGAAACACAGATAACGCAATATACAAAATTTGAGAAAGATTGAAGGTGGTATTAACTGGTTTGAAGATAATATTCGTAATTGAAATCGAGTTGGGGGAGTATTTTTACGACACATGTATCTCATTATATATTTCACATGGATATTGTTGCGGAAGATCATGGGTTAACTAGCACACAATCACACATAAAGCAAATATAGAAGAAAAATTAACATAAGGATTTTAACGAGGTTCGGCTAAGCTTAATCCTCAGGGAAGAAGCAGAAAGAGTTTTCCACTATGAATCAGAAGAAAAGCAAAATATAATCTATAGAATACCCAACTACAACTCCTATATATAGATCCCAAATAATCTCAAATTCAAATAGAAAGGTTTCCCAATTTGACAAGGACAATAAATTTTCTTTTTCCAAATCTATTATAACAATGGGTTTTCCCAAACCTATAGGGATTATGGGTTCCCTATAAATACAAAGAAATAATTCAAGCCACAAATAACAAATCTTCCCCTTGGCTTTAATACTCTTCATCAATAGGAATAATATCCCTCTACCTTGCCCTCAGCCCTCGCAAGGGCTCTACCCATTGCCGCACGTATTAACCAATTCTAGGCAACACCTAAACTTATTAAGAGACTCAATCTTTTCATCGATAATGCTAATCCATCGATTTAGTTCTGTACTCGGAATAGCTTCAGGATAGCTATAACACTCAAATGCATCAACGATCTCTACAACTACCAACGCAAATCCCATATCCAAGAAGATTCCCATAAACTACATTTGCAAACCTTTGCGGTCGGTTGATCACTCTCTTCTCTCTACATGTAGCAATGATATATGGTTGATGTTGCACAAGTACATTAATATTATCATCTTGATAAATATTTCGCACCTCCTCCACTTTCTCTACTTTAGAACTACTGGGCCGAACTAATAGAGATTCAATTTGTAGCTCGATACGGTCACTGACACCACAATCTCTTTCTGCTATTGCCTTCTTCCCTTGACTGTCTGACGAGCTCAGAACACACACCTGAATTATGCTCGCTAATTAAATATAGTATAGTATAATATTGTATCCACGAGAATTGGACTTAAATATTATTCTCGTAGTTTCTAGCCTGATTGCTATCCAAGATGATCAACACTTGAGATTTATATAATTTTTAACTAAAATTAACTAAGAACCTAAAGCTATTGACTAATGACAATGATACCGAGGATAAATCAACGAAGGTTATCAATTGGAGAAGATAGGGTTTTGAATGGATAGGTGCAAGATAATTATTTGTGATCTAACTCTAGATAATTCACTTCTAATTTTTAAGAGAGTCTCTCGAATTCAATCAATTATTAGTTCAAACGTTCAGCAAAAACTCCTCTCTTGATTAAGTATCAATCTCACAAGATGAACCAATTTAAGCACATGAAAATATACAAAAATGTGTAATGCATTGGTCTTTAGGGGAACCTCTCTCGATTATCCTCCTAACTAGATTTAATCAATGATTCAATTAGCCTCTTTCGATTACTATGAAGAATTAATGAACTCAACCAACAATATAATGCAAAGATATCACAAGTTATGCCTCTCTCGATTTCATGAACAAGCGAATATAGATGCAACAATCAATTCATCAAAAAATGTTTCAATACATTAAACTATAGTTATAATCCACAAACAGTCATCAATACACCAAATCCATCAAACCCTAAAGAGAACGACTCCATAGATGTGGAGCAATTCATCACAAATAAAGTAAAAGTATAGGAAAACATAAATTCGATCCAAACTCGGGTCTTGAGTGAGGAAGGGATGATGAAATCCTTGTGCTCGTGTTCTTCCAACTCCTCCTTAGCCTTCTTAGGTCGAATATGAATCCAAAGTCCAGAAAATAACGTTTTTCCATGTATTTATACCAAGTAGGTTCGGGCCCAGACGAAATCACCTTCTCCTAGCCGAAATAGGATTTTCACCCTATAAAAATACACAGGCGTGTTGCATGGGGTGACGCGCCATACGGGGCATTAATGGGGAAACCTAGAGAGCTAACTTCTGACAAACAGCATGAATTTGCAAATGTGCGACGCCCCACGTGCCGCGTCAGTGGAGATTTCTCAGAGTACGGATCAAATCTCAATTTTTGGCGCCCAAACTTGGTCCTCAACCCCCGAACACGATCACGGCTTAATTCCTTGGGCTTTTACTCATACTTCAAAGCTCCAAATAGCTCGAATTAGCTCCACAACATCTACATCACTCGAAGTCAATCCTACAAGGCATAAAACACACAATAAGTACAAAACACTATCAATTAAAGCTCAAACATAAATAAAATGCATTGAATTAGAGTGTAGTAAGCGACTAAAATACGAGATTATAGCATATCATCAACACCCCACACTTAAACCATTGCTCTTCCTCGAGCAATCAAACTACACTTCATATAAACACGACTTTTTTCAACAATTCTCATAACTCATCATACCAAGAATATTTAAAACAGATTAAATGCAATACCATAACATCCTCGACTCAAGATTTGACTCAAAAGCACCACGCATTTTTCATAACCCGCTCACTTACTCCAACACAAAGGTCAAGCATTACCTTTCCTTCGTGAACCAAGTGCCATCACACAAAAATAGAGAGTAGTTCCACACACAATGAAATTCAAGAACAATTAGGAACTCAAGATAGAAAGAATTCACTCACTCTTAGAAATATTATTCATATGCCACAAAAGACGTAGCATAGGCTTTTCCGTAGTGTACTACTATGCCATTTGAGCTCATTCAATCAAGGATCAAGTAGGACTTTAATTGGTTGTAATGTAGGCTGCGAGATGGGTAGGATACATTTAGATATAAGAGTGACCATACCTCCCTAAGCACTTTAATACATACAATTAACCATTCAAAACCCCGCACTTATGTCCAACCATAACTCCACATTCACATCAATACACATTAACCCCTACTTCTTTAAGCACAATTACATCAAGTTACCACTATCAAGGAACATTTTTCACAATCATACACTTGTTTTTTCTTTCTTTTTCAATTCAAGTGTCTCTTATTTTTTTTCAAAACAGGGCACATAAAAAACTCAAGTTCTTACGAGAGGTAAAAGGTTCAAATAGATGGTCAATTCAAACAAATGGGTAAGGCTTGCAATGTGGTTATCAAAGAAACGGGATTACAGGCTCAACGGGGTTAACTATGATACATTATAATTAGGTGGGCATAAGCATATATCTGGCTCAACAAAAAAATATCTATATCACTTCCAAGACTGAATAAAACTACTATTTCACTTTGCAAACACACGGGGCAGGTTCTAGACATCAAATGCAATGCACAGAATAATACAAAACCTCACACACACATGGCACATAACAGGCCCAACGAGGTTAACTAAGATATATTACAACTAGGTGGACATAAGCATATATCTGGATCAACAAAGAAACGCCTATATCACTTCCAAGACTGAATAAAACTACTATTTCTCTTTGCAAACACACGGGGCAAGTTCTAGACATAAAATGCAATGCACAAAATAACACAAAACCTCACACACACATGGCACATAACTCACTTGGGATCAGACAATCACGACACTCTAGTCAAAGCAGTTAAGCAAAGTTAAGATCATACAATTTAAGGTACTTATACAAGAGTTAAAAACTGAGCCTAAGTATCACAACTAACGCACTCACTATTCTCAAGGCATAACAAAGTTAAGAGATATTGCCTGTAATTCAAATCATACCACAAGATTTCCTACTATTATACAAAACAAAAACTAACTACACCCGGTTCAAATAAAACCCTTGGAAAGGAACCACGACACAAAGAAAACTCAAGGGTGAATTATTACACTACCAACAAACGAAAATCTTTTTGCCTTTTTCCTTCGACTTTAATCCCTCAAGAAACTTGTCGATGATATCCATCGTCGGTAAAAATCGAAAATTTTAAATTTTTTATATTTTTTTCAATTATTTTCTATCTCTAACTACAACTAACAAAAAGAAAACTAATATACATACATACATACATAATATCCCCCACCCCACACTTTAAGTTGTTGCATGTCCCCATGACACACAATTAAAAAGTATAAGGTAAAGGAAACTTCCCTGAATGTCTAGTCGGGGTCTAAGTCGAAGTCGGGCTTCATTCCTCGCCTTCGAACTAATTCACACATCCATGCAGACAGCTTCTTCTCAGCCTTCTTGGGGTTCACCCCGCACTTATCTTTCTCGATCACCACATTCTTCTCTTTCGAGCCTTTCACTTTCCACTCAACATTTGCAGCTGGTTTTTCCTTTTGTGCCCCCTTTGCTACATTCATCTCAAAAGTCACAGTCTCCTCACCCACACTAAGCATGAGTTTTCTCTCATGTATATCTAATATAGCTCTACCCGTCGCTAAGAATGATCTTCCTAGGATGAGGGGGACCTCTTTATTTTCCTCCATATTCACCACTATAAAATCCACAGGAAATACGAACTTATCCACACGAACCAACACATCTTCCACTATCCCCTCAGGTATTATAGTCGTTTGGTCTACCAGCTACAAAGATATGGGTGCATAATTAGGTGCTCATAGACCTTATCTCTCCAATCCCCTTCTCCAGTTTCCTGTAAATAGATAGAGGCATTAAATTAATTGAGGCACCAGAATCACATAATGATTTATCAAAATGAATAGTTCCTACAGAGCAAGGTATAGTAAAGCTCCATGGATCTCTACACTTTTATGGGATTTTGTTTTGTAATATCACACTGCAATACTCTGTGAGCTTGACCACTGAGGTCTCTTCTATCTTTCTCTTCTTTGTAAGGATCTCCTTCAAGAATTTTGCATAAACAGGCATTTGTAAGAGCACTTATGTGAATGGTAAGTTCACATGAACCTGTTTCAGTATATCCAGAAATCTCTCAAATTTCTTGCCCATCTTTTCTCTATATAGCTTTTGGGGGAAAGGTAAAGCAGGCGTATGCTGGCTCTCCTCAGGTTCCTCCCTTCTCAAAGTTTCTCCCTTCTTCTTTTTCTTTGCTTTCATCTGGCCCTTCTTCTTTTTATCAACATCATTCTTTAGCTGCTCCCCATTTTCTTTTTCAAGTTTCACATCATTTTGGATCAGGGTGAGATCTTTTAACACTTGCCCACTTCTCAGAGTTACAACATTCACTGTTTCTTTAGGATTTCTTTCAGTATCAGCGGGGAGAGTTCCTGGAGCCCTCTCAGATAATATTATTGTGATCTGTCCCATTTGTCTCTGTAGGTTTCGAAAAATAATACCCAACCCTTTGATAGTTGCTCTATGGGCGTCCAACCTCTCATCTGTCTTGATAATGAAGGCCTTCATTAGATCCTCTAGACCAGGCTTAATAGGCTGATGAGGCTAAAATTGTTGCCTCTGCTGATTTTGGTATGCTGGAGCTCCTTATCCCTGTGGCCTAGAGTTATTTTATTTCCAAGCTTTCGTAGTACCCCAGGTGAACTCCATGAAAAACCAGGGTGCCTCTGACCAATTGCATTAAAATTATAATTTCCCACAGCATTCACCTCCTCAGTTGAGGCTTGACACTCATGAGTAGGGTGTCCTCTTCCACATATATCAAAAGTTGCGTGAGGCTCATTTTGTATCAAGGATAAGGTCAACTTTCGTATTTCCTTAGCCATAGCATCAAGTTGTACCTGCATAGATGTGTTAGCATCAACTTGGCGAACACCAGTTGATCTTCTTCTTTTAGCACTCTCAAAGGGCCACTGATTCGTATCTTCAGATAACTCATCAAGAATTGTGACTATCTCCTCTGGAGTCTTCTTCATCAACAGGCCTTCAACTGCATTACTTAATGTTCTATGCCAGGACGGTGTCAATCCATCCCAAAAGTCCTGGAGTTGTATCCAAAGTTCAATTCCACTATGTTGACACTTTCAAACAATCTCCTTAAACCTCTCCCATGCTTCAAAAACAGTTTCGGTCTCTTTCTAGTAGAAGTTATGGATTTCTCTTCTAAACTTGCCCGTCTTAGCTGAGGAGAAATATTTATCAAGAAATTTTCTGGTCATCTCCTCCCATGTTCTAATCGATCCCGTGGGTAAACTTCGAAGCCACTGTTTTGCATCATATTTGAGTGTGAAGGGGAATGCTCTCAAGTACACTGCATCTTGTGACACATCATTATATTGAAAGGTGTTCATAATCTCCTTGAAAACCATTAGATGTGTATTTGGATCTTTATTCATCTACTCCCTGAAGACACAACAATTCTGAAGGGTTTGAAGCAACCCTTGCTTCAATTCGAAATTATTAGCTGCAATTGGAGGTGGTCTCACACTTGATAATCCTTGGTTGTAGAATGGTCTAGCATAATCGCCCAGTGATCTCCCAGGCATGGGAGCTATATTTCCGAACTGGTCTGCAACTAAGGGTTGATTTTGGGCAATTCTCCGACCCTTTTTTTCTTTATAGATAATTTGTGCATCTCTAATGGCTTCTTCCTCAGCATCTCATGCAGCTTTTTCTCATTGTTGTTCTGCCTCTCTTGCAGCCAAGTCTAGATAATCATCACCGTTTCCAGCCGTGAGTTCTTTGGTTGAGGATAGCCCAACTATTTCTGATGTCTCAGTGATATCTCTTTCCTTCCTCAGCTGCCGCAATTGCTTTTCTATCTATGGTTCGTATGGTAGCACTTCTTTAGCATAAGATGCACCACCTCACCCTGTAACCTACGCACGGTCAAAGAACACCAAACATAAAAATAGAAATATAAAATAAAAATAAAAATTTCTGAATGAGCACTACAAACTATTTCAAACACTATTGATTGGCAATCCCCGGCAATGGCGCCAAAATTTGACGAGCTCGGAACACACACCTAAATTATGCTCGCTAATCAAATATAGTATAGTATAATATCGTATCTACGAGGATTGGATTTAAATAGTATTCGCATAGTTTCTAGCTTGGTTTCTATCCAAGATGATCAACACTTGAGATTTATATGATTTTTAACTAAAATTAACTAAGAATCTAAAGCTATTGACTAATGACAATGGCACCAAGGATCAAGCAAAGAAGGTTATCAATTGGAGAAGATAGGGTTTTGATGGAATAGATGCAAGATAATTATTTGGGATCTTACTCTAGATAATTCACTTCTCGAATTCACTCAATTATTAGTTCAAACATTCAGCAAAAACTCCTCTCTTGGTTAAGTATTAACCTCACAAGATGAACCAATTTAAGCACGCGAAGATATGCAAGAATGAGTAGTGGATTGGTCTTTAGGAGAACCTCTCTCGATTATCCTCCTAACTAGGTTTAATCAATTATTCAACTAGCCTCTTTCGATTACTAAGAAGAATTAATGAACTCAACCAACAATGTAATCAAAAGATATCACAAGTTATGCCTCTCACGATTTCATGAACAAGTGAATATAGATGCAATAATTAATTCATCCAAAAATGCTTCAATACATAAAACTAGAGTTATAATCCACAAACAATCATCAATACAACAAATCCATCAAACCCTAAAGAGAACTACTCCATAGATATGGGGCAATTCATCATAAATAAAGTTAAAGTATAGGAAAACATAAATTCAATCCAAACTCGGGTCTTGAGTGAGGAAGGAATGATGAAATCCTTGTGCTCGTGTTCTTCCAACTCCTCCTTAGCCTCCTTAGGTCGAATATGCGTCCAAAGTCTAGAAAATAATATTTTTCCATGTATTTATACCAAGTAGGGTCGGGCCCAGACGAAACCACCTTTTCCTAATAGGATTTTCACTCTGTCAAAATACACAAGCTTGCCGCATGGGGGGGAACGCCATATGGGGCATTAGTGGGGAAATCCAGAGAGCTAACTTCTGAAAGACAGCGGGAATTTGTACAAGCGCGGTGCCCCACGCACCGCGGCAGTGGAGATTTCTCAGAGTACGGATCAAATCTCAATTTTAGGCGTCCAGAGTTGGTCCTCGACCCCCGAACACGATCTCGACATAATCCCTTTGTCTTTTACTCAGAATTCAAAGCTTCAAATAGCTCAAATTAGCTCCACGACATCTACATCATTCGAAGTCACTCCTACAAGGCATAAAACACACAATAAGTGCAAAACACTATCAATTAAAGCTGAAACACAAATAAAGTGCAGTGAATTAGAGTACAATAAGCGACTAAAATATGTGATTATTGCCTTCTCCCTCTGACAGTCCAGTGAGGCAGATTCATTGAATGTTACATCCCTACTGATAATTAGCCCTGGAGTTTTTTGATCTGTGCATCTACAACCTATAACCTTTAATTCTAGTTGCATACCCTAGAATATGAACTTTTTTGCCCTCGGCTCAAGTTTTTCATCCCTCACATGAGCATAAGTAGGACAACCGAATATCCTCAAACTTGAATATTCGGCAGGCGAACCAGACCATACCTCACAAAGAGTTTTGAATTAATAGATGTGGAAAGAGATCTATTGGCCAAATAACGAGCTGTATTGATTACTTCAACCCAAAAATTCGTGCTAACATAGTAGTGTGAAATCATGCTTCGTGCTCTATCACAAAGCATTTTGTTCATACATTCTGTGACACTATTCTATTGTGGTGTTCCGACACAAGTGCATGATCTCACTATGCCCCTCTGTTGCAGAAATTATTGAACTCAAATTTGCAAAATTGTAACCCATTGTCAGTCCGAAGACACTTAACTTTTTTTTCCGTCTACCTTTCAAACATCGTCATCCGTTTAACAAATGTCGGAAATGCCTCATCTTTTATTTTCAGAAAATATACCCACACCATCTTTGAGTAATCATCAATCAAAGTCATAAAATGCGTGGAACCACTCTCGGAGGGAACTTTGTTTGGACCCCACATGTCTGAATGTATATAAACTAACTTGTCTTTGGTATTATGCTTGGCATTCTAGCTGAACTTTACCCTTGTCTGTTTACCAACTACACAATGCTCACAATAATTCAAAACTTGATTTTTGTACCCCATCTAGAAAATTTTGCCTTCTCAATGAACACAATGAACACCAGATGCACCTGCCTTAGATCCTGCACGATTAGTGCAGAAGTGTACCATAAGTACATAAAAAATATGTACCCAGTAAGTATCCAGTCTAACCTCAAAGAAGTAGTGACAAGGGGTCGATATCGACACTTACTATGGGCCAACAATAAAAATACAAAAATTCTAAATAGGCATGGAATATGTGAATAATAATAATGACATAATAGCAAGCAGTGAATAAATGATTCTTTAACTGATAGAAATTTTCAAAAATCTCCAACTAACACATACTAATTCCAAATCAATTTCGGGCCAATAAATAAATTATAACTTCTCAAGTCATGAAAGTAATATCAAGTGTATTCAAGCTCCAAGCATTAACATGTACAATTTATGCTGAGGTCGTACGGCCCAATCCAAAATAATATGTACACTGCCGAGGGTCGAGCGGCACAAACCATAGATGTATCTATTATACTGCCGAGGCGTTCGGCCCGCTCCACGAGAAGAGAGAATGCTCTATGAACATCCGATTTAAAAGCTATCACAAGTCTAATACACAAGGGAGCCAATTTTTATTAACGGTCAAATAACCCGCCGAAACTCAAAGTAAGTGAAATTCGGCCTTTACGAATCCTTTATCAAGTTTCAATATAATTTAGGCACTTAAATTAACAAGTAGAGTGCAAACAATATAAGTATTTCATGGTTTGAATCCTAAACTACCCGGACTTACGCATGATTAGTAGCTATGCACGGACTCTAATCATCCCGTACGTACGTAGACCCCCACAATTATAAGCAAATAGTAATTTAAAACACCTATGGGATAAATTCCCTCTTACAAGGTTAGGCAAGAGACTTACCTCGTCTCAAGCTCACTTTCCAGCCCACAAATTCACTCTAAGGCCTCAACTTGGTGCCAAACAATCGTAAGCTTGTCAAATGTTATACAAATCAATCAATACACACTCACAAGTTCAATCTTTAGCTATTAGAGTGATTACCCAACCCAAATTGGAAGATTCCTAAAATTTACCCCCGGGCCTACGTGCTCGGATTCCGGAGATTTTAAGATAAATGTTACCCATAACCTCACGAACTCAAATATATAATTTCTATCCAATTCCATATTCAATTTCGTGATTAAATCCCATTTTTATCAAACCCTAAGTTTTTCAACTAAACCCATAATTTCTACTATTTATGTGTTAAGAATCTACCCAAAATACATGTATTAAACTCATCTTGTATAGAAATTACTTACCTCAAAGTACGAGGTGAAAACTCTTCTTCAAAGAGCTCTAAAATCTTCCAAGAAGTGAAAGAAATGAACCAAAATAGCCTAAGTCCCGACATTAAATGGATCTCACTGCCCCAATGATTTTCGCTTCTGCGGGTCCTGGGGCACACTTGCGACGCCGCACCTGCGGAATATCCATCACAGGTGCGGTCGTAGCGTAGGCTGCCTACCTTTGCTTCTGCAGATAGGCTCCCGCTTCTACGGAAAATCTGTCGCACCTGCGATGCAGGCCTGGCCGGCCTCTATTTCGCATCTGCGGCCCTATCATCGCAGAAGTGAGGCCGCTTCTGCAAGCCACTGTCCACCAATCCAAGGCCGATTCTGCAATCAAAAGCTCACACCTGTGGCAAAAATTCTCGCAGGTTCGGATGCACCAGAACTGGTGCACCAGCAGTCCTTCATGCGTATATCTGAGTCCGATTCCAATCTGTTTTGCATCCGGGGACCCCGGGACCCCATCCAATAACACTCACACATCCAACAACATAATAAGGACCCGGTCACACGATCGAAACACTAAAATAACATCTAAAAGTACGAATCGGATGTCAAAACACATGAATCGAATTATGAAACTCAAAAACTTCTAGAAACGCTTCCGCGCATCCGATTCCTATCAAATCAACTCGGAATGGTGCCAAATTTTATAGGCAAGTCACAAATCACCATACGGATGGCTTGGAATCCCAAATGGACCTCGATAACATCAAAACCTACTTCAAACTAAATTTAAAGAACTTGAAAACCTTCAATGCGCCAACTTTCAATATTAAGCACTGAAACGCTCCCGGGTCATCCAAAACCAGACCCGGACATACGCCCAAGTCCAAAATCATCATATGAATCTATTGGCACCGTCAAATCTTGGTTCCAATGTCGTTTACTCAAAATGTTGACTCAAGTCAAACTTAACCATTTTAAGCCAATATTAAGGAACTAAGTGTTCCGATCTAAACCTGAACCCTTCCAAACCTGAACTAACCATCCCTGCAGGTCATCAAACAGTAAAAGCACATACGGGGAGTCTTATTTAGGGGAATGGGGATCTAGAAAGAAAAACAACCGGTCGGGTCGTTACATTCTCCACCTCTTAAACAAGCGTTCGTCCTCGAACTTGTCTAGAATCGTACCTAGTGTGCCGAATAAGTGTGGATATTTGCTCCACACGTCCTCCTCGGTCTTTCAAGTTGCCTCCTCGACTGGTTAACCCCTTCACGGGACCTTTACCGTAGAAATGGAAACTGGATCCTCCTCATAACCCAGGCTCTCCTCTAACTGAACCGTGTTGTAGTATAACATATGTGACCTATCGGCATGATACCTTGATAGACTGGGAGTCAAAGAAAGCTCATAAGTAACCTCCCCAACTCGCCTCAACACCTCAAATGGGCCTATAAACCTTGGGCTCAACTTGCCCTTCTTCCCGAACCTCATGATTCCCTTCATCGATGAGACTTTCAAGAGAACATTATCGCCTACCATAAATGATAAATCACACACCTTCTGATCCGCGTAACTCTTCTTTCTGGACAGTGCAGTGCGAAATCGCTCCTGAATCAGCTTCACTTTCTCCAAGGCGTCCTTCACCAAATCAGTACCATATAACCTAGCCTCGCCGGGCTCAAACCATCCGATGGGCGAACAATATCGCCAAACATATAAAGCTTCAAATGGAGCCATCTCGATGCTAGACTGATAACTGTTATTATAAGCAAACTCGACCAAAGGTAAGAATTGATCCCACTGCCCTCCAAAGTCAATCACACATGCTCTGAGCATATCCTCCAAGATCTGAATCGTCTGCTCTAACTGCCCATCGGTCTGCGAATGAAAGGTTACACTGAGCTCTACTCGGGTCCCCAACTCATTTGTACTGCCCTCCAGAAATGCAAAGTAAACTGAGGCCATCTATCTGATATGATGGAAACAGGCACAACATACAACCGAACAATCTCCTAAATGTAAATCTGGGCCAATCTCTCTGAAGAATACGTAGTAACTACCAGAATATAGTGTGCCGACTTGGTCAATCTATCGACAATGACCCAAACTGCATCAGACTTTGTCAAAGTCTGTGGTAGCCCAACTATGAAGTCCATAGTGATGCGCTCCCATTTCCACTCAGGTATAACCATCCGCTAGAGTAGGCCACCTGGCCTTTGACGCTCATACTTAACCTGTTGGTAATTCACGCACCTCGCTACATACTCAACTATGTCCTTTTTCATCCGCCGCCACAAATAATACTGCCTCAGGTCGCTATATATCTTCGTAGCCCCTGGATGAATAGAATACCAAGAACTGTATGCCTCCTCTAGAATCATTTCCCTCAATCCATCAACATTAGGAACACATAGACGACCCTGGAGTCACAGAACACCATCCTCACGGTAACCTCCTTGGCACCACCTTGTATTGTCGTCTCTCTGTGAACTAACAAGTATGGATCATCGTACTGGCGAGCCTTGATCTGCTCAAATAATGAAGACTGAGCGACGACACATGCAAGAACTCGGCTGGGCTCTGAGTATTCTAACCTCACAAGTCTGTTAGCCAAGGACTGAATGTCCAAAGCTAATGGCCTTTCCTCTGCTGAAATGAATGCCAAACTACTTATACAATCATCCTTTCTGCACAAGGCATCCGCAACCAATACGCCTTGCCCGGATAATAAATGATGGTAATAATCATAAAATTTTAGTAACTCCAGCCACCTGCGCTGCCTTAAATTGAGATCGCTCTACTTCAACAAATGTTGCAAGCTGCGATGATCGGTATAAATCTCACAGGACACCCCATAAAGATAACGCCTCCAGATCTTGAGAGCATGAACTATCGCAGCCAACTCCAAATTATGCACGGGGTAATTCTTCTAGTGGGGATTCAGCTGACGTGAAGCATATGCAAACTCGCCCCTCCTGCATCAATAGACACCCCAAGCCAATGTGTGAAGCATCATAATACACAGTATACATCGCTAAAACGGAAGGCAACACTAACACCGGTGTTGTAGTCAAAGCTATCTTGATATTTTGAAAGCTTGCCTCGCAATCATCGGACCACCAGAACGGAGCACCTTTCTGGGTCAATCTAGTCAGATGTGCTGCAATAGATGAGAAGCCCTCCACATACCGGCGATAATAACCTGTTAACCCTAAGAAGCTCCTGATCTCGATCGCTATGGTAGGAAGAGGCCAACTCTGAACATCCTCGATCTTTCTTGAATCTACCTTAATACCCTCGCCTGATACAACATTCCCCAAGAATGTCATAATCCAACCAGAACTCACACTTGGAGAACTAAGCATATAGCTTCTATTCCCGCAAGGTCTGAAGCACCACTCTCAAATGCTGCTCGTTCTCCACAATGCTACGAGAGTAGATCAATATGTCATCAATGAAGAAAATGACCAACAAGTCAATATATGGCCTGAACACCCGGTTCATCAAATCCATAAAGGTCGCGGGGCGTTAGTCAAGTCGAAGGACATTGCTAGAAACTCATAGTGGCCATATCTAGTCCGGAAAGTCGTCTTCAAAACATCTGAATCACAAATTTGTAACTGATGGTATTCCAATCTCAAGTCAATCTTAGAGAACACCGCATGGTCAAATAAATCATTAATATGCGGCAACGAGTACCTTTTCTTAATGGTAACTTTATTCAACTTGCGGTAATCAATGTACATCCGCATAGTCCAATCTTTCTTCTTCACGAACAACACTGGTGCACCCCAAGATGACACACTCGTCCTGATGAACCCCTTTGCTAGCAACTCCTCAAGTTGCTCTTTCAAATCCTCTAACTCTTTCAGAGCCATGCGGTACATTGGAATAGAGATAGGTTGGGTACCTAAAGACAAATCAATACAGAAATCGATATCACGATCTGGTGGCATGTCTGGAAGATTAATAGGAAACACATCGGAGAACTCCTGGACCACGGGCACTGAATCAATCACCGGAGTCTCTATAGTAGTATCCTGAGCATAAGCTAGATAAGCCAAACAACCCTTCTCGACTATGTGTCGAGCCTTCAGAAAAGAGATAACACGACTAGATGCACTGACAGACGAACCCTTCTACTCCAATCTAGGTAACTCTGGCATCGCCAAGGTAACAGTCATGGCATGGAAATCAAGGACGACATGATATGGAGACAACTAGTCCATGCCTAGGATGATCTCAAAGTCGGTCATATTGAGCAACCGAATATCTGCTCTAGTCTCATAACTACAAAAAGTCACGATACAGGACCGATAGATCTGATCCACCACAACAGAATCGCCCATTGACATGGACACATAAACAGAAGTACCCAAGGACTCATGAGGAACACCTAGAAAATGACCAAGTAGAGAAGAAACATATGAATAGATAGACCCTGGGTCAAATAGTACCAAAGCATCCCTACCGCAAACAGAAATAATACATGTGATCACGGCATCCGAGGCTACTACATCTGGTCTGGCCAGAAAGGTATAGAACCTAGTTGGAATGCCACCTGACTGGCCTCCACCTCTAGGACGGCCCCTACCCACTTGCTATCCGCCTCTGCGTGGCTGGACGACTGGTGTGGCAGCTGATGCTGTAATCATAGGCTGCTGACCCTATTGTATTGCCATGCTCCAAAGCCTGGGGTTGAACCTCCTCACATGACCAAGATCCCCGCACTCGAAACAACCTCTCGATACGGTAGACTGCTGACCTGAAGTATGACCCTGATGGCCTGAATACCCACTGGAGGAACACTGAATAGCTGGTGGACGGTAGGAGCTCCTGGAATGGCGCTAAAATAGGGCCGCACTGGAGCACCCAGAGGAGGCGACGGTGTTGGATATATGGGCCTGCTAGACTAACCCCTCACAAACTGACCTCTGACCCCAGATAGAGCACCACTGAACCCTACAGAATATCGAACACGCTTGTCCCTCAACATCTTATTTCGGCTCCGCTGACTAACACCCTTGATCCTCCGAGCTATCTCCACAACCAGCTCATAAGAAGTCCCCATCACAACCTCTCGAGCCATATTGGCCTGGATACCAGAGTGCAAACCCGCAAAAACACCTCTGCACTCTCTCTGTATTGCTGGGAAGTATCATAAGTGCATGGCAAGACAACTCAGAGAAACCTGCCTTATAATCGGTCACCGACATCTCCCCTGATGAAGTTGCTCGAACAAAAATCGCAACTCTTACCTCTGAGAGGGTGTAATATATCTATCCAGAAAGAGACGTGTGAACTGGTCCCAAGTCAATGGAGGAGAACCTGCTGGCCTACCGGGAAGATAGGACTGCCACCATCTACGGGCCCTGCCCTCCAGCTGAAAGGTGGTAAAGTCCACCCCGTGGGACTCCAATATCTTCATGTTGTGCAGTTTGTCCCTGCAATGATCAATAAAGTCCTAGGGGTCCTCATGTTACTCACCTCCAAAGATAGGAGGATGTAGCCTGGTCCATCTATCCAATAGCTTCTGCGGCTCTACGGTCGCAGCTAGTCTGGACTCAGGTATAGCTGCACCAACTGGATGAGCTCTGCCCACGGGTAGTGCACCCGGGGTCTGATATACGGCAGCTGCATTCCCTGGAGCCTGAGCGGTAGGAGTTTGTGCTCCCCCTCCCACCTGAGATGTGGCTGGGTCTGCTGGAAATAAATCAGCCTCAGTCATAGAATCCATGAACCGTAGCATACGGCCCATGACCTCCTGGAATCCTAGCGCGGACATGAAATCTACTAGGGTCGGCTCAGCTGTAGGCACCTCGCCCTGCTCCTCAATACCATGATCCTCCACTAGATCCACTGGTGGCACAACTGGAGCAACTCTAGGATGCCTTCGTCCACTACCACGAGCTGGAGCTCTCCCTCGTCCTCTGCCTCGGCCTATAGCAACAGGGGGAGCAGCTACTCCATGGTTGGGTACATCTGTCGCGCGCGTTTGATCGGGTCTAAACCTACACCACTATAGAGTAGTGAGGATGGTCGATGCAGTTTTACCCAACGAGGTCGGGATAGATTTTCACAGGGAGTTAATTTGGTGTGGAGTTGGGTATCTAACTAATCTAGATGTGCGTGTTATTCCCAATTGCACTTCCAAACATTGTTGCGATTGATTATATTCTAATTTTATACTATAGTATGCTAAGTGTAAGCTAAGTACAATATTTTTGGTGAACGTTTTCAAGTGTTAAAAGGCACTAGGGAAGTGACTTCCGCCTAGGTGAGTATCTAATGGGTATCAAGAATCTAGGACAAGCTTGTTATGATTGGGGTGGTGATATAACCATCACACATAAATGCTCACTCTATACCTCTCGGTAGTTTGAGTGACTTTGCCCGATTTGGCTTTCTCAAGCCCAAATGGGTGTTCACACAATACAAGTGAAATTTGCTCAAGTCGGGTATTACTATCTCTAGGTTTAACCCTTTAATTGGGGCTATCAATCTCTTGAGTTCGCCCCAATTCCTTATTAGCCTAATTTTTCATGACTTAGTCCATCTTTCTCAAGAAGAGCCTAAGTCATAAAAGAATGAATCAGTGTTTGCAACCACTAATTCTATAATTTTAGCATAAATTAGGCTAAATATCACTAACCCATAAATAATTAAGCCCTAAAATTTAAGACCCATTAAATACCCACACTAAGGTTGGGTCACAACCCTAGATATGGTGTCTAGATACTCATAATAGCAGCAGAAATCAAAGATCATGATGAAATATAATCCATAATATTAAAGTACAAGATGAAAATCTAAAGTTTGAAGGTAAATCTACTCAAAAATTGCCCAAAAAGGGAAAAACCAGTTGTTCACGTGCTCTACTCAATGAGCGCGGTCCGTGTTTCTTCAATACTAGGCTTGGATTGGGCTTAATTTCATGGACCGCGTAATTTCAATCATGTCCGCATGTGCTTCCATCGTGGCCATGTAATTTGGACGCGGATCGCGTTCTTCAGTTAAGCCTGACTTGCAGGGTCTCTGAACCTCATGGTGCACTCTCAGCGGAAATCCCTTCACGATCGCGCCAAAGATTTTGCGGCCGCATTTTTCCAACGCGGTCAGCGATGATTTTAGTACTCAAAGCAGCTTCTCTGAATCTACTTTCGCGGACCGCGTAATAGTGGCCGCCTCAATAGTGGTCCTTATGCGGCCACGCTTTTCTGTCGCTCTTAGTGCTCCAGTCTTAGCCTTGGATTCGTGCAGGTTTGACTCCTTCATGAGTTGATTATGGCTTCTTTGCCTCATTTTGACCAAACCTTGTAAGCAAGCACATTAAGTTGGTTTTTGGGAATACCTTTACACATTGTTTTACCCAAAACCTAAGCAAAAGAGAGTAACTAATAGGCTAAAACCCCTAGTAATCAACTCCGCCAAACTTAAGCTTTTGCTTGTCCTCAAGCAAACAAGGTAGTTCCCACCTCCACAAGAAAAAAAAATGAAAATTTCAGTTGTCCTAAGTTGACTTCATCAAACATCAATTGGGACTAACAATTACCCTCAACACAAATGCATTATCAACAACATCATGCTATGACTTCCATAGTTCTAATGTAACACAAAAGCATCAAGAGTTGACTCAATTCATCAAGGAAGTTCGCTCTCTCACGAAGGTCATTGTGGATCCCAAACTCCTCATACTCTACTCCCCATGAGAAAATCTCACTTTATAGAATGTGACACTCAAAACAAGGATTGTAAAGAAGTGCGCTCATCACTCTCAAAAGTATGCCACAAGTCCGGCTCTAAGTACCATAAGCTTGCCCCTTATGTAAATCACCACTAATGCAAGCTCACTCAACTTGAAATCATATAGGGGTTTAGCAGGATGTAATGAAGGCTTTTTGGATCAAGGTAGGATACAATGAACTATGATAGTTTCATCTTTCCTGAAGCACTCCATTTTCTCATTTCGGTTAATACTTTCTTGACTCTTTGAGTCATTTTCTTCTTCCTCGGGGGAATTAGAGAGACACATTGTCACTCTTGTTCATGACAATCAATTTTCTCCTTTTCTCATCATTCCTTACCTTTCAACATTGTTTTCTTGAATCCTTTCAACCTGTACTTTCTTTTTGATATGCTTCTTTTTGGTTTTTTCATCGTTTCTTTGCCTTTCCTTTCCATCAATTATTTTTGTTCTTTGAACCTTTCATCACTTTGTAATTCCTCGTCTCTCCCCCAAACTTATGTTTTTGCCAAATATTCATCATGAATACTAAGGAAGGATTAGGTGCCAAGAGAGGGTCATTAAAAAATGGATGAGGGCTTGTAATGAGGTTATTGAATGAAAAGGGCTTAGGCTCAAAGGCGTTGAATAAGGATATCATAATGGTAGGTTACAAAAGTTTCCAAATGTTCAAATGGGACCAAGGAGAGACTATAATCACTTCTCAAGTCGAGCTACACTTAGAATTTCGCCTAAACAAACATTCAGGGCAAGTTCTAGACTTATTGGCACGGGACTTGGACTTGAAATTCAATACCTCACCTCCCTCTCAAGCTAATGGATTGTTAAAGAGAACAGAGTCGAGGGCCCACAACAACCCTAGCTAAGATTGAATATCACAGATGGCTCGAGGACACCACTTGATGATAGTTTTAGTTAACTTAAGAGTCTAAAGGTCACAACTAGAGCTAATCTCATCAACAAACATGTCTCTAACCATGAGGTCGAAGGTAAGTGTGTTAGTTCCAAGTGATGCCTGCTTGAGACACTTTTATTCATTACTACTATATATCAAAACAGAAAGGAAAATAGACTCAATCTCTTAAGAAGGTTGTCACACCATCCATCATTGGGAAGATCCACCCGGTTCACATAACATCCACCTTTGGAAAGAACCGTGGCATTAAGAAAACCAAAGACTTATTGATCACGCAGAAATGTAAAAAGAGTCTACAAACTCAAAAAGAAACTACTAAAGGAAATAATAAGCTAGGTTATTAAGGAAAATTACAAAAGAAGTTATAAAGTAAAATACAGAAAGTAAAATGAATATGTACAATAGGGGAGTGAAACAAATATACACAAAATGGGGATGAATATATACATGGAATGGTAAAGTTATATACATACCAAAAGTGAAAAATAACGAAAATAAAAATAATGATAAGTAAAAATAAAGAAAAATAGTATCGTAATTATTACATGCCAATCATCAAAGTCATCAAATCAAAATAAGACCCCCCCCCCCCCCAAATAAAAGTTAGCATTGTCCTCAATGCTAAAAGTAAAAATAAGATCAGTGGAGGGATAGAAAGTAAAGAAAACTCCCTATGTGGTATTTGTCTTAGCACCATCAGGATCCTCTAACTGGATCTCTAGGTCCTCGGTCTGGGTATCACAAATCTTCTCACCGGCTCTCTGTCAACCTCCTACTCTGATGCTTGTGCTGCCGGTGCAGTCTCCTCCATAAGGAGGTCCAGAGGAATATCGCCGGTGGAAGTAAGCTTCTCCACCTCTTTCTTTAACAGCTCTTGATTCTTCTTCACCTTCTTGACCTGTTTTCCCATCTCCTTGATTACCTTCACATGAGTTCCTAGAGTCTCCAGAATTTGCTTTTGGTTATCAAGGATCTTCTTCAATGAATCCTCCACTGACGGAGGCATCTGAAGCTGTGCTGGAGCTACCTAAGTTGCGACTGCACTGGATAAGGCAGATAGCTTTGATGTAGCTACCTGCATCCAGTTATTGATGTTGGATAAAGTCTGATTAACCCGCTTGACCATGAGGTTCTGGGCTATGAGGTTCCCCACATTTATTGGGTACCCAGCCATGATGGACGCTGTGAGGATTTCCCGGGAGAGTGGAGTGTCACTGTCATGCAGGCATGGATCAAGGAGGATGCAGACGAAGGTGCACCACCCTTTTGCTTCAAAGCTCAAAGTATTTCTATGAATATGGACCCCAAGTGTAAGCCAAGCTGGTGTTGACCCAGGGATGTCTATCACCTCTACAATCCATAGACGGGCTGCCTCATCTAATGCCAACTTCTCCAAGTATAGGGATTCATTCACATCATCGAACCCGGCATATGTGTTCAGTGTCTTGCCATCAAATCTGATCTTCCGGTTTCTTACCTTAGTCACATTGGTGCCCTTTTTCATGTGGACGACATTGGTGTAAAATGCTTTGACTAAGTACTCATTGGCCTCCGGTAGCTTCCTAGTGAAGAATTTCCACCCACTCTTTCATGGGTAGAAGATCTCTTTCTATGATCAACATGAAATATAAGCCATAATATTAAAGTACAATATGAAAATCTAAAGTTTGAAGGTAAATCTACTCAAAAATTGCCCAAAAAGGGAAAAATCAGTTGTTCGCGTGCTCTACTCAACAAACTTAACCTAAAATTGATAAAAGGATCTATTTATACTAGGCTAGAATTTTCGAACAAAAATGCCCCTGCGGAGGATTCGCGGACGCGTAATTCTGACCGCGTCCGCGCTTTTCTTTCGCGACCGCGTAATAATGAGCGCGGTTCGCATTTCTTCAATATTGGGCTTGGATTGGGCTTAATTTCATGGACCGCATAATTTCAACCACATCCGCGTGTGCTTCCATCGCGGCCACGTAATTTGGACGCGGACCGCGTTCTTTAGTTAAGCCTGACTTGAAGGGTCTCTGAACCTCATGGTGTGCTCTCAGCGGAAATCCCTTCGCGGTCACGCCAAAGATTTTGCGGCCGCATTTTTCCAATGCAGTCAACGGTGATTTTAGTACTCAAAGCAGCTTCTCTAAATCTACCTTCGCGGAACGCGTAATAGTGGCCACCTCAGTGGTGGTCCTTACGTGGCCACGCTTTTCTGCCGCTCTCAACGCTCCAGTCTCAGCCTTGGATTCGTGCAGGTTTGACTCCTTCATGAGTTGATTATGGCTTCTTTGCCTCATTTTGACCAAACCTTGCAAGCAAGCACATTAAGTTGGTTTTCGGGAATACCTTTACACATTGTTTTATCACAAACCTAAGCAAAAGAGAGTAAATAATAGGCTAAAACCCCTAGTTATAAACTCCCCCAAACTTAAGCTTTTGCTTGTCCTCAAGCAAACAAGGTAGTTCCCACCTCCACAAGAAAGAAAAAATGAAAATTTCAGTTGTCCTAAGTTGACTTCATCAAACATCAATTGGGACTAACAATTACCCTCAACACAAATGCATTATCAACAACATCATGCTATGACTTCCATAGTTCTAATGTGACACAAAAGCATCAAGAGTTGACTCAATTCATCAAGGAAGTTCGCTCTCTCACGTAGGTCATTGTGGATCCGAAACTCCTCATCCTCTACTCCCCATGAGAAAATCTCACTTTATAGAATGTGACACTCAAAAGAAGGATTGTAAAGAAGTGCGCTCATCACTCTCAAAAGAATGCCACAAGTCCGGCTCTAAGTACCATAAGCTTGCCCCTTATGTAAATCACCACTAATGCAAGCTCACTCAACTTGAAATCATATAGGGGTTTAGCAGGATGTAATGAAGGCTTTTTGGATCAAGGTAGGATGCAATGAACTATGATGGTTTCATCTTTCCTTAATCACTCCATTTTTTCATTTTGGTTCATACTTTCTTGACTCTTTGAGTCATTTTCTTCTTCCTCAGGGGAATTAGAGAGACACATTGTCACTCGTTCTTGTTCATGACAATCATTTTTCTCCTTTTCTCATCATTTCTTACCTTTCAACATTGTTTTCTTGAATCCTTTCAACCTTTACTTTCTTTTTGACATGCTTCTTTTTGGTTTTCTCATCGTTTCTTTGCCTTTCCTTTCCATCAATTATTTTTGTTCTTTGAACCTTTCATCACATTGTAATTCCTCGTCTCTCCCCCAAACTTATGTTTTTGCCAAATATTCATCATGAATACTAAGGAAGGATTAGGTGCCAAGAGAGGGTCATTATAAAATGGATGAGGGCTTGTAATGAGGTTATTGAATGAAAAGGGCTTAGGCTCAAAGGCGTTGAATAAGGATATCATAATGGTAGGTTACAAAAGTTTTCAAATGTTCAAATGGGACCAAGGAGAGCCTATAATCACTTCTCAAGTCGAGCTATACTTAGAATTTCGCCTAAACAAACATTCAGGGCAAGTTCTAGACTTATTGGCACGGGACTTGGACTTGTAATTCAATACCTCACCTCCCTCTCAAGCTAATGGATTGTTAAAGAGAACAGAGTCGAGGGCCCACAATAACCCTAGCTAAGATTGAATATCACAGATGGCTCAAGGACACCACTTGATGATAGTTTTAGTCAACTTAAGAGTCTAAAGGTCACAACTAGAGCTAATCTCATCAACAAACATGTCTCTAACCATGAGGTCGAAGGTAAGTGTGTTAGTGCCAAGTGAAGCCTGCTTGAGACACTTTTATTCATTACTACTATATATCAAAACAGAAAGGAAAATAGACTCAATCCCTTAAGAAGGTTGTCACGCCATCCATCGTTGGGAAGAGCCACCCGGTTCACACAATATTCACCTTTGGAAAGAACCGTGGCATTAAGAAAACCAAAGGCTTATTGATCACGCAGAAATGTAAAAAGAGTCTACAAACTCAAAAAGAAACTACTAGAGGAAACAAGAAGCTAAGCTATTAAGGAAAATTACAACAGAAGTTATAAAGTAAAATACAGAAAGTAAAATGAATATGTACAATAGGGGAGTGAAACGAATATACACAAAATGGGGATGAATATATACATGGAATGGTAAAGTTATATGCATACCAAAAGTGAAAAATAACGAAAATGAAAATAACGATAAGTAAAAATAAAGAAAAATCTAAAGTTTGAAGATAAATCTACTCAAAAATTGCCCAAAAAGGGAAAAACCAGTTGGTCACGTGCTCTACTCAACAAACTTAACCTAAAATTGATAAAAGGATCTATTTATACTAGGCTGGAATTTTCGAACAAAAATGCCCCTACGGAGGATTCGCGGACGCGTAATTCTGACCGCGTCCGCGCTTTTCTTTCGCGACCGCGTAATAATGAGCGCGGTCCGCGTTTCTTCAATACTGGGATTGGATTGGGCTTAATTTCATGGACCACATAATTTCAACCACGTCCGCGTGTGCTTCCATCGCGGCCACGTAATTTGGACTCAGACCGCATTCTTCAGTTAAGCCTGACTTGCAGGGTCTCTGAACCTCATGGTGCGCTCTCAGCGGAAATCTCTTTTCGGTCGCGCCAAAGATTTCGCGGCCGCATTTTTCCAATGCAGTCAACGGTGATTTTAGTACTCAAAGCAGCTTCTCTGAATCTACTTTCGCGGACCGCGTAATAGTGGCCGCCCCTTACGCGGCCACGCTTTTCTGTCGCTCTCAACGCTCCAGTCTCAGCCTTGGATTCGTGCAGGTTTGACTCCTTCATGAGTTGATTATGGCTTCTTTGCCTCATTTTGACCAAACCTTGCAAGCAAGCACATTAAGTTGGTTTTCGGGAATACATTTACACATTGTTTTACCCAAAACCTAAGCAAAAGAGAGTAAATAATAGGCTAAAACCCCTAGTTATTAGCGTTCTCACCATCTATGAGAGAATAAGAGAGATACTTAGCACAACATCAATTGCATAACAGGAGATGAAGATAGAGTAGTTTCCTAACACTTTATAGCCTCTCAGAGATAAGTACGGACGTATTAGGCCTGCTCATAACATGTGATACCTACGCGAACCTAGTGCTCTGATACTATATTGTCATGACCCAATTTCCCCTATAGGCCGTGATGGCGCCCAACGTTATCGCTAGGCAAGCCAATGGTGAATTAGCCATATATTTGTTCTTTTTAATAATTTCAAAGTAGTGGATTTGTATTCATTAAGTAAAAGAGAAGTGAAAATTTTAATAAAGTAAGCGTAAGCTCATAAAGGAGCAAGTACAGTGATATAAATACCCAAAAATCCTTAAATATCTACTAGCATATTTCCAAAACTCGGTATCACAAGTGAATGAGCAACTAGTAGAATATATAAAACACTAAGCTATTGTATGAAATAGAGTAGACAAAAAGTAAATACAAAAGAAAGAGATGGCGGGTGATGCAGAACAGACTCAGAGAGCAGCTCGCCACTATGCCTCAGGATAACGAGGGTGCGCGCCTGAATGAACACCAGATGCATCTGCCTCAGATCTTGCACGACTAGTGTAGAAGTGTAGCGTGAGTACGTAAATAATATATACCCAGTAAGTATCCAGTCTAACCTAGAAGAAGTAGTGACGAGCGGTCGACATCGACACTTACTATGGGCCAACAATAAAAATATAGAAATTCTAAATAGGCATGGAATATATGAATAATGACAATGACATAATAGCAAGCAGTGAATAAATGATTCTTTAACTGATAGAAATTTCCAAAAATCTCCAACTAACACATACTAACTCCAAATCAATTTCGGACCAATAAATAAATTATAACCTCTCAAGTCATGAAAATAATATCAAGTGTATCCGGGCTCCAAGCATTAACACGCACGAATTATGCCGAGGTCGTACAACCCGATCCAAAATGGAAGATTCCTAAAATTTACCCCCGGGCCCACGTGCTCGGATTCCTGAGATTTTCAAAGATAAATGTTACCCATAACCTCACAAACTCAAATATATAATTTCTATCCAAATCCATAATCATTTTCGTGGTTAAATCTCATTTTTATCAAACCCTAGGTTTTTCAACTAAACCCACAATTTTTACAATTTATATGTTAAGAATCTACCCAAAATATATGTATTAAACTCATATTGTATAGAAATTACTTACCTCAAAGTACTAGGTGAAAACACATCTTCAAAGAGCTCTAAAATCGTCCAAGAGGTGAAAGAAATGAACCAAAATAACCTCAGTCCCGACATTAAATGGACCTCACTGCCCCAACATTTTTTGCTTCTGCGGGTCCTGGGGCGCACCTGCGACGCCGCTTCTGTAGAACTCCATTCGCTTCTGCAAGACACTGACCACCAATCCAAGGCCGCTTTTGCGATCAAAAGCTCGCACATGCGGCCAAAACTCTCACAGGTGTGGATGCACCAGAACAGGTGCACCAGTAGTCCTTCATGCAAATTTCCGAGTCCGATTCGAATCCGTTTCGCATCCGGGGACCTCGGGACCCCATCCAATAACACTCACACATCCAACAACATAATATGGACCCGCTTGCATGATCGAAACACCAAAATAACATCTAGAAATATGAATCGGATGCCAAAATACATGAAACTCAAAAACTTCTAGAAACACTTCCACGCGTCCGATTCTTATCAAATCAACTCGGAATGACGCCAAATTTTGTGTGCAAGTCACAAGTCACCATACAGAGCTATTCCCAGGCTTGGAATCCCAACGAACCTCGATAACACTAAAACCTACTTCAAACCAAATTTAAAAAACTTGAAAACCTTCAATGCGCCAACTTTCAATATTAAGCGTCGAAATGCTCCCGGGGCATCCAAAATCTGATCCGAACATACGCCCAAGTCCAAAATTATCATATGAACTTCTTGGGACCGTCAAATACCTGTTCCGTGGTCGTTTACTCAAAATGTTGACTCAAGTCAAACTTAACCATTTTAAGCCAATATTATGGAACTAAGTGTTCCGATCTCAACCCGAACCCTTCCAAATCCAAACTAACCATCCTTGCAAGTCATCAAACAGTAAAAGCATATATGGGGAGACTTATTTAGGGGAATGGGGATCTAAAAAGCAAAATGACCGGTCGGATCGTTACATGAAGTCTCTGTAGCAAGTCTCCAATAGCTAGCTAACGTCCGACACGCTCAGAAGTACCTAGATCTATAGAAGCGTAGCATGAATATACCATAGTGGTACCCAGTAAGTGTCAAGACTAACCTCGGTGGAGTAGTGACGAGGTACAGTCGAGACACCTACTAGACATAATAACCTGTGCAAGTATTAATATAAACTAACGTAGGAACGAATATCAATTAATGCTAAACATGGAAAGAATAACAATATAACACTAGCAAATGGAAAGTAGAATCAACCAATAGCAACATAAAGTAAACAAACACAATTAAAGTTCCAGTGAACCCAATTAAGGAAAATAAATGACAATCAAATAATCAACCATTCGTTCACAAGGGTTACACAAGAATCACCACCAGGTACTACACCTCATAATCACAAGTCACGGGTCCCAAATAATGATTCATAATCACATGGCATCGCGTGCCCACATTACCAATCATAACTGTATAGATAAATCACGTATTGTACATATCGCTCACGTGCCAATAGCATTAAAGCCTCAAATCTGCGCGGACAACTCGCGTGCCAATAGTAACAATACCTCATATCCGCACGGACAACTCACGTGCCAACAGTCCAATCCACGCACAGAAGGCAGGTATACGAGAATACATGTACATGATCAATAAACATCAAGTTTCATATTGCTGGACCGATATAAGTGACATGTTACGGTGTATGTTTGTGCAAGTGTACTATCACCATTCAAGTCAATAGGTAAAATCAGAGACACCGAGTAACACATTAGAAACAATACCACAAAACCTGTAATATGCATGAGGTCACACCACCAAAACAATATCATCTATAACAACACCCCTAGGCTATTACAAATCATCCCCGACATAGCCCCTTGTCTCACCACATGTACAACAATTAAGTAAAGGCTCGCCTTGTCTCGCCACACACGTATAGATAATTATCCCACCTTGTCTTATCATATGCCCAAACCAAACATATATAGCCAGCCTTGTCATGCTGCATGTACAAATATCAATAATAACAATAGCATGGACAACTTACGTGCAAACACCCCGGCAATCCTCTCAACAACTCCACATGTGCCAAAAGAAATATAACAACACAATATAATAACTCGCACCACTTGTTCTCATATGCCACAATATTTCCATAACAACAATTTCAATACCACAACCACACATAGCCCACGGCTCAACAACACTGAGTACAGCAACAACGAAAATAACACGGGAGTACGATAAGTAAATCAACATAAGAAATTCAACAACACAATGAAACGGAAGAATATGCTCAATAATGAAAGAGATAACAAATAATAATGACTTCAAATAAGAATAACTCAATAATGAAAGAGATAACATGTAGTAATGACTTCAAATAAGAATAAATCAACAATAGATGAGATAATATGACAATAAAAGAGACAACTTCAATTAAAGCATATAAGAGTCTATTTGGCAATAAGAGATAGAACATGTACAAACAATTTCAAATAAAGCATGTAAGAGTAAGTTTAACAATGGAGGATATAACATGATAGGACTACTCCAATTTAACGTACATAAGAAACCTAAGAGTCTAAATCGGTCAAATTTTCACATATAAAGTCATGTACTCACTCATCACCTATACACGTTTTTCACGTAATTTAAATAGTGCAATCAACCCAATCCCTTTGGGGTAGTTCTCCCACATAAAGTTAGACAAGATACTTACCTCAACTAGGCAAAATCAACCCTCGAAAATAGCTTTTTCCCTAAAATTTATCTCCACACGGCTCAAATGTAACAAAAAATGACTCAATATCATCAAATAATGAAAGGGAAACAAATTGCGATAGATAAAGCTATGATCTTTACACAATTCTCCAAAAGTCAACAAAAGTCAATCAAGGTCTGCCCGATTAAAACTCGAGTCCAAGTGTAGATTCCGACAATCCATAACCCCACGAGTTCATATGTGTATTTTGTTTTCAAATCGACTTTCAAAACCTTTTTTGTTTTTAACCTTTGACAAAAATCCCCAAATTTCTCTTTGATTCTCATAAATTTGATGTTAAATATATATATATATATATATATA
The DNA here is from genome assembly GCF_000715075.1 of Nicotiana tabacum. Lineage (NCBI taxonomy): Eukaryota > Viridiplantae > Streptophyta > Magnoliopsida > Solanales > Solanaceae > Nicotiana > Nicotiana tabacum. The sequence continues at coordinate 35,601,691 of NC_134094.1, read as the reverse complement.
TATATATATATATATATATATATATATATATATATATATATATATATATATATATATATATATATATATAATCATGAAATATAGTTGGAAATTGATTAGAATCACTTACCCAATAATTATAGATGAAAATTACCCTCTCCAAATTGCCTCCTACCAAGTCTAGGGCCCAAAATATGAAAGAATAAGCTAAAATCCCGAAAATCCAACCCTTAACCCAACTGAAGATGTCGCATTTACGATCAAAAGTTTGCAATTATAGATGTTTGCAATTGCGACCACATGTTTGCAATTGCGAAGTACCAGCACCAGCAATCCCAAACTTCACCGAAATGATCCGAAATCACATCGAAACTCATCCGCAACCTCCCGAACACAAGTCATATATGCATTTCTATTATAAAATACGCTAGGACCTAATCTTTCACTCAGAACATCGAAAAGAGGTCATCTTAACCCGATATTGACCATGGTCAAATTCCAATTCATTAACTTAACTAGTCTCTCAACCAATGACCCAAAATATACCCGAGCCCCTCGGGACCTCATCCAATCATACCAACAAGTACATAAACCTCATACAAACCCGCTCTCATTCTCTTATCATCAAAATAACATATAAAACCATGAATCGAATACCAAAACACATCAAAATCATAATGAAACTCAAGAACTTTCAAAATCACAACCAAGCGTCTGATTCCCGTCAAACCAACTCGAAATGAGACCAAACTTTGCACATAAATTCTAAATGACAACACAGACCTATTCCAAGTCCCAAAATCAAAATCCGATCCTGATAGCCATAAAGTCAACTAAGGATCAAACTTAGAAAATTTCTAAATCTTAAAATTGCCAACTTTCGCCAATTAGAGTCAAAAGCTTCTAGAAATATTCAAATACAAATCCGGGCATATTCCCAAGTTCAAAATCACCATTTGAATCTAACGGAAATATCAAAACTCCTATCCGAGGGCAAATAAATAAAAGTCAAACTTGGTCAACTCTTTCAACTTAAGGCTTCTAAAATGAGAATCATTCTTCCATATAAATCTCGAACTGCTCGAAAACCAAAATCGATCATACACGTACGTCATAATATATAGTATGAAGCCACTCAAGACCTCGAACCACTAAACGAAATGCTAAATCTAAAAATGACGGGCCAGGTCGTTATAAGAACCTTTTTGATCCTTTTGGAAATGCCTTTCCCTTTTTGGGTCGTGCTTGTTGAGGATCTTGCTCCTTTTGAGGCTGAAGATCCGAAAATAAGGGTTGATGCGGATGACACTTTGGAGTGTTCACTATCCTAAAAGGTTTATTTTGCTCCTTGTAACTGGCCCAAAGCTTTCAAAGGTAATATCGAGGATGCTTTCTACATCAGCATACAACTTGGAAATAACGTCCTTAGTGGAAATTGATATGGAGTTGAATTTCTATGAAGCCATTCCGATATTCTTGAACTTTGGTCATTAAAACGTTGAGATGAGAGGTAGAGATTGTTCCACTGGGCGTGCCATATTATTGACAATAAATTTGCATCAAGAAAATAACTGAGACTAAGATATATTGCGATAATCGTAGTATTTTTTGTTTCAAACAATATGAGTGTAAAATCTCTATGAACCCTCTGATTCTTTTCTAAGATAAATTGAAGCGTAGAGCTTGATCTTTGATCTATATTTATTGCCACGAACGATGATCTTGAATTCTACTAGCACGAACTTTGATTTGAACTCGTACTCCTTGAACCTTGATTTGTTCTTAGTTCTTGAGTTTGAACTTGATTTCTTGAACTTAAACTTGAATGCTTGAAGCTTATAGACAATTTTGCGGCGTTTGATCCACGAGGTCTCTCTTGCTTCTTCTTATGATCTCTGGTGTCTTTTCTGAGTTATGAAAACCCCTATTTATAGTTGTGATGAAAACCAACTCTTTCCAACCAATTAGATTGAAGCTTGACAATGACGCATTTAATAGGCCAAAGCATATCATTTGTACATGTAATGCAGTTTCATTGGCCTTTTAATTTGACTTGGCATGCCTTGTCATTTTTGACACGTAACATGATCATATTGGCTCTTCCATTTGACTTGGCGTGCCACATTATTTGACACGTGGCACCAAACTGTGCCTCTAGGAAGATAATATATTGGGCTTAATGAAGTGGGATCATCACTTGTAGCCCAATTAAATGAGCTAGTCTAATGGATTCAGACTCATTTATTTAACTCATATATATTGGATTTATATAAATAATCCAATTATATTAGCCTATAATATTTATTTAGACTAATATATTTAAAATATGGTCCAAATTATATTATCAATTTAAATCCAATTAATATTGCATGCCTATAGATAGGCATGACTAGAGCTTGAATACTTTTAGGTGGAGAATTTTTGGGTTGTGTTCTTCTTGAACTTTTGTTTTTTGAGAAATTTAAACAAAACACAATCTTTTAGGGATATGGATAGATATGTTTAGGTGAGAAAGAATAGATATGAAAATTGTATATAATCTAATAAAAAAGAAATAAATTGTATTTATAAAATTTTGTGAAAGTAGTTGTAATTCTTGTAAATTACGTTAAAAAAGTTGTGTTTTGTTTAAATTTTTCTTTATTTTTCTGCATCATAGTTTAATGTTAACGATTAAAAAAGTCAACGGCTGTTCACAGTCAATGTGAATTTATGGACCATTTATGACGGAACACTAGTGATTAAAATTATGAATCACGCTATTCAAGTAATTATCAGTAGCTTGCCTATCCTACCTGTTAGTCGACAACCTTTAACAACTGCATGAGATGAAAACGAACAAACTACTGCATTCTTTTCGTCCCACTAATAACTTATTTCAACCAATACATATTTTTGAAATAATATATTTGAGTAAATTATTACAATTCAGTGACTTTCAGACCAAGGTAAGAAGGATGAAGAACACCAACTACTGGTGAACGTTCAACAAATTCGAAGGGCCTTTTTTGACATTTTATATTGTAAAGGAAAAATTGGGTGCACTATAAACGCAATGTTCCTTCGTCTTTATGTCAATATTTGATCATTATATTAGCATTTCATGTTGCAATGTTAAGAGTATGTTATTTATTTTACATAGTGACCGGTATTAAAAAGTGGGTTGGTTCTCTCTCAAATGGATAAATAATTGGGTGGTGTTCTTAATAATGGGCAATATAAAAATTATGAGATTTTAAAATTATTTTATATGAAAGATGGCCGGAAGTTTACCTTTACAGTGAGTGATACTTTCTAATGTATATGGATACAGCATAGGTATATTAAAGTTACAAAATTTTGTTTCGATACTACTGTGAGATAATGTAATTTTAGTTTAGGAACTACTCATGAAATTACTCCCACGGTTCTTCGTTCTTAGGTCTTTAAAGTACATGGGTCAAAATTCAAGACATATATAGCAGATATAAATTTTGTATTGAGAAATTACTCTTCTGGATCCAAAGAGAGGACTACGTTCAGACTGTATGCTTCATGTATAAGAAAGACTTTCTTCTGCATACTTAGAGTCTATTATTTTTTTGCTCGATAAGTTAAATATCTTACTCCAAATTAAGTAAGTATATTGTCGCTTCAGAAATTATGTGACAGAAGGATGCCTAACAAAATAAAAATTAAGTTCTAAAGAATAATTATAAGACTCGCAATATTATGGTAGTGAACGTTGGGCTGCTAAAGTTTAACATATCCACGAGATTAGTGTTACAAAAATATGGATGTAATGATGGATATGCGGCCATACAAAATTAGATAAGATTAAAAATTACTATATTTTCTAGAAGGTGCAAGTGCCACACATTGAGAATAAAATGAGAGAAGGTCGTTTGAGATAGTTTAGTCATGTCCTGCATCGACCTACAAAAGCACATGTTCATACGTATGAAACTTTAATTAGTGAAGGTGTTAAAAAGGAATAGGGTAGACCTAAAATCACGTGAAAGAAAGTTGTCTTGAAAGACTTACAAATCCTTGGAATTAAAGCAGATTTGGCTAAAGATATGGCACAATGGCAGAAAAAGATCCATATAGGTAATACTTACTAGTTGTGAATAAGTTTTAGTCTTGTCAGACAACTTATATTTTTATTACCATTATACACACACGTAGGGGTGGGCGTCGGTCGGTGCGGTCGGTTATTATGAAAGTACGGTTCGGTTTATCGGTTTTCGATTTTGTAATATTAATAACCAAATCAAACCAAAGTATTTACGGTTCAGTGCGATTTTTTCAAAGTTCGGTTCGATTTTTTGCGGTTTAGTTTTTCGGTTATTAACGGTTCAAGATTTTTATATTCGATGTGGACTACTTATGTAACTGAATATAATATACGTACCACTGAAAGATTTCAGACGTGCCATTAAAAACTTCAAACAAGAAGAAATAAAAAAAAATTTCATTCCAATTTCCATATGAAAATCAGAAAGCTGTAATAGAGACTAATTGACATGCATTCTGATTTTGAGAATTGAAAGCTTTTTGGCATCTCTTTGGCATGCATTCTGATCCTAAGACGGAAAATGGAAATACAAACACAATTTAGCTAAGGAATGAGAAGGGCAAATAATTACCAACAGTTGGTCTAAGTCCAAACAAATTTGAAACAATTATATGAATTTTCAATGCCTATATTGCTCCGTTTAAATTAATTTAATGAATAAACAATTTAAAAAAAGCACTTCTTTTAATTTTAAAAATATAAAAGTTAAAGAATATTTTTACACAAATTAGAGTCAGTTTCCCTCCCTCTCACTTCCAACTTGCCAAAAAAGCAAAGAATGAGAAATTTTGATACCACCTAACAAGAATTACCTTATGAAGCAAACTTCTTAGTTCCATATTTATACTTTTAAAAATTCAAACTTATTCTCGAATAAATAAAATCAAATTCAAGAAAATAACAAAATAGCACATATGTAAGACATATTAACAAAAGAGAGGAAGCTTTATGAGTAAATAATTAAATTCTTAATTAGGAAACAAAAACCTCAAATGAATACTTGAAGTTTTATCTACTACATAATTATACAGAGAGAGACCAAGAGAAGAGGACAAAAATGATGAGAAGGAAGGCAGTGAGGGCAAAAGCTTTGACAACACTCTAAGCAGAAGATATTTTCTCATTTTTTCCTCCTATTTCTGTGGATCCCACATTCGGCAAAGAATTTCTTAGCCATTAATCCTTCTAATAATGCAGGTTTCATCGTCTCTTCCATCTTATGATCCTTCTTCTTTTTTATAATTTGTTTAAATTCTCCTAACAAATTAAAAGTAAGAAAAATAGTACTATGTAGCTGTTATATGTAGAAATAAGTCTCAGCTCAACTAAATCTGAGGAAGAAGGTAACCACTAACCTGAAGAAGAAGGATGAGCGACCGACGACAGCGACGAGCTGAGGAAGAAGGCGCCACAGGAGCATCGACACTCGGCAGTACTACAACAGTCGTACATAGTGACAGAGGAAGAACCCTAATTTCTAATTTATAAGGAGTAAGGAAGGGAAATGAAAAGTAATGTCAAAGTCTATAGGCTAATTAGGCTTAGGTTTTGGGTAAATTGGGTGGGCTTCAGATGGGTATTGGGCTTCACCCTTCAGAATTTCAGATGGGTAAAGTAACGTAAGTTTTGGACTCATACCCAAAATTTCGGTTTTTCGGTTTAACCGAAAATCGAAACACCAAAATCGTAAACCGCACCGAAAAATCAAAATCTAATAATTTAAAAACCGCACACCAACCGAATAACCGATTAAACCAAAAAATTAAAATTAACGGTTCGGCCGGTATTATGCCCATCCCTACACACATGCACGCGCGCGCATAGGGCTAAGCTCAGTACGTTTCAGTTGTAATCAGTTATTGTGGGAAACATCGGGAGGCGACATCGCTCGTGGCGGCTGATGGCTTTTGGCAACGAAACGGCGAGGCCTCGTGCAAGTAGCGCCGCAAGGTGCCGTGCGTATGGGGCTAAACTCAGTACGTTTCGATTGCCATCGGTTGTTGTGGGCAACATCGGAAGGCGACATCGCTCGTGGCGGCTGATGGCTTTTGGCAACGGAACTGCGAGGCCTCGTGCAAGTAGCACCGCAAGGTGCTGTGCGCACGGGGCTAAGCTAAGTGTGTGCCGATTGCCATCGGTTGTTGTGAGTTATGTCTGGCATCGCTCTTGGCGGCTGATGGCTTTTGGCAACGGAACGACGAGGCCTCATGTACGTAGCGCCGCAAGGTGCCGTGCGCATGGGGCTAAGCTAAGTACGTGACGATTGCCATCGATTGTTGGGGGCAACATCGGGTGGCGGCATCGCTCGTGGCAGCTGATGGCTTTTGGCAATGGAATGGCGAGGCCTCGTGCAAGTAGCGCCGCAAGGTGCCGTGCGCATGGGGCTGAGTTTAGTACATGTTGAAGGTCGTGCGGTTGTTGTGGGTTGTGTCTGTGGCTTTTATTTATGGCGCCTTGTTCGTTTATATACTCCAATGGTTCGTGCCTGGCGGAGCTTGTCTTGGCTTTGCAATGTTGGCATTGGCAACAACACATGGCTACGCGTCGCGTGTTGGGGCTGTTGTCGGCATGTATCGGCGAGGCAAGTGTACGTGCGGCACATGAGTGGTGTTCGGCTTGTGTGGCTAGGTTGGATCCCTGCTTGTGCAGCGACGTCCTAGCCCGCATGCCATCTCAGTCATGGCACAAGCGCAAATTAGGCTTGTTCGGCGTCAGTTTTCTGTGTTGCATACCTAATGCCCAGGCATTATCAAGCACAATCGGTTGCCTTTCGCCAGAGAGAGAGAGAGAGAGAGTACAAAATTTATTTTTTACCTTTACTTTTATTGAGGTTGATATTATGATGATGATGATATGAGTTGAGTTTAAATTAAAGAAAGAAGTGAGTATTCATATAGCCGATTCAAACTTATTTGGGAGTAGTGCATAATTTTTGTTATTATATAATTGTATTTCCACTTTAGAAAAAAACACATATATCAAATGGAAAAGACAAAGCTAATACTAGACCATGACACATTAAACCAAAAAAAAAAAAAAATCTTTTTTTAATTTGCACTTCAGAAACAAAGAAAGCAAAAAGTCTCGAACTTCACATCAAACTTCTTTTTTCCTTCCAATAGTCAATTGTTGGTTTGCATATAAATGAACATTCGTGTAACAAGTAGATCTGAATACTCTATTCATTATCTTTTGTCGTAGTTGGCCTCATTAATATGTGCAGCTGCTGTTACTCTATGTTTACGACTTTCTTATTATCGGGTCAATGTTTCTTGGACAGCTTCCTACAAGAACAGCTTTAAATATTTGGTTGAGCAGTTTCACTTATTCAATTTTAAAACAAAGCTAACTATAACCCACGTTTCATCCCATCCTTTAATTTCAATCCTTCTTTTGTCAAGTGGAAATGCAAAATTCAACACGGCGCAAGTAATTGCTAGGGTGCAACTTTTTAATAATATTACTCACAATCATTAGTCGTTTAGTCTTTGCTCTCATGTTTTTTTTTTTTTTTTTTTTTATTATTATTATCTTCCCATGTGAAGCATGAAAATTACTAATACTGCTGTAATTACTTTGTTGATTCTTTATTTTCTATTTTTCCACTTTCTTTCCATCTTACGTCTCACATGCAATTAATTTAATCCCGAGAAGCAAGAAATTCGCTGTTAACGAACTAACTTTAGAGCTCCCTGAACAACTCATTACATATCTCTAAGAATAAAGATATCAAAATATGGAAAATACGCAATTGTTTGGAAATTTTATGTAATTAATCTGTTAGAAAGGAAACTTTTGAGAGTATCGTTCTGTAATATAGTTTTAGCTGTTGATTTATTCCTCATCATCATCTCAGAAAGAGTTTAGTTAGACGATTAGCTGGCCCTAAAGTATTCTAGTTACTCTGATGATGTGTGTGTATGTCTGTATATATTGAGGTATACATACCGACATACATTATATATTACTTGAACAGAAAAATATTGGTTACACGTAAAATGGATTTATAAAACAGACCCAACTGCTTGTCACTAAGACATAATTGTTGTTGCTGGTATTTACATGACTAAAGTTGAATATTCAAGACAGCTATACAGTTCAAAAACTTTAATATACAACTATACATTATATTTTTATGACAATTAAACAAATTAAGTAAGCCTTCCAGAATGGAGCCGCCCCAAGTTGTGAAACCAATCGTGGCAATTGACTAACAATTTTCTCAACTATAAATAGCAGGCTTCTAGGCTTAATCCGAACAGCTCTCATTGCTAAGAGGTCCAAAAATTCCAAATCTTTGGAGAAGAAGACTATTCAGCTTGAGCCAACTTAGTATCCAAATCTCCTGAAATAATATGGAACATCAAGGATTAAGCGCTTATATGAGGAGAATCCTCCTTCTGATAAACTGTTTGATTCTTGCTGTTGGTATTTGTGGTGGTCCTCTAATGATGCGTTTATATTATGTCGAGGGAGGCTCAAGAATATGGCTTAGCAGTTGGTTACAAACTGGTGGATGGCCACTCACCCTTGTACCTCTTGCACTTCTATACTTGTATCGTCGAAAAATCAAGGGCCCTGATGCCAAGTTTTACTTTATAACACCCCGAATTTTCATTGCATCATTCATCATTGGCATTGCCACTGGAGTTGATGATTTTCTCTATTCTTGGGGCGGGTCAAAACTCCCTGTGTCAACCTCTTCACTTCTTCTCGCCGCTCAACTTGCCTTCACGGCAATAGGTGCTTTCTTCATAGTGAAGCTAAAGTTCTCACCCTACTCTACTAATGCAGTGGTTCTATTGACAGTTGGTGCTATTTTATTAGGTATTCGGGCTAATGGTGATCGGCCAGAAGGTGTGACAAGTAAAGCCTATATTCTTGGGTTTATTATGACACTTTTGGCCGCAGCTTTATATGGAGTCATTTTGCCTTGTATTGAGCTGATGTACTTGAAGGCAAAGCAAGCCATTACTGCTACGTTAGTGCTGGAGATCCAGATGGTCATGTGTTTTGCTGCTACTGCATTTTGCACCGTAGGAATGATAGCTAATAAGGATTTTCAGGTATTCTTCTTTCCCTTTAACTCATTTTCACCCATCGATCTTAATTACTCCCCTTTGACTCACTTTATGTGACATTGATTTCTTATTTATGTGTTTGAATGAAATGACACGTTATTATATTTAAAAATAATTTAACTTTATGTTCTCATCATTTTACTTCTAATAAGAAATATTTATATCCACACCAATATTATCACATATTTAAGGCACATGTTTCAAGAGTCTTACGGCCACACAAATGTTATCACATGCTTAAAATTGAAAATTTCAAAAACTTTTATTTCTTTTTTTGAACTTCATATAGAGTTAAACTATGGTTAACATATCTCTCTCGTTTGGTATTACTGTTGAATCCCTTAAGACCCTCAAATGACAAAACTATCAGCTTTTGTTTCAGTGATCTACTGGCGTTCACAAAATTTAATACTCCATCTTCTAGGAATTTCTTTCTTTATTATTCGTTGGAAACTTCTTTCGTTTTCCCTTTTCTTTTCTTTCTCCTTATTTTGTTTCCGATAAATCTTTTTGATCTTAATGACTGGCGAGGGAGAGAATAGAAGCTTGTGATTTGTGAGTTGACTTTATAAGTAGTAGGACATTAATGAAGGAGCTAGTTCGTAACCCTTTATTATTCATATCCCATTTTTGTCTAGGAATAGTACATTATTTCTTAGTTGGATGATCCATTAGGGAGACCAAGAAATACATCAAAATCATGGGTTAGGGTTGACTGAGACATTTTACGTACTTGAAAATGATATATTCCATTAAATTTGCACATGTCAAAAGAAGATGAAAATAGTAGTAGTATTGGATTCAAACAGATTACCTAAAAATAATGTATCCGTTTATTTGCTAGTTTATTTCGGTCTCAGATATTTGCGTGAAAGATTAATGAGGATTAATATATATTGATTGAAATTTGCAGGCAATGTCAAGGGAGGCAAAACAATTTAACTTAGGAGAAGCGAGATATTATACAGTGATTGTATGGACTGCCATTATTTGGCAATGCTTCTTTGTGGGTGTTATTGGAGTTATTTACTGCTCTTCTTCTTTGATGTCTGGTGTTATGATAGCAGTTCTACTCCCTGTTACTGAGGTATTAGCTGTAATTTTTTTCAACGAAAAGTTTTCAGGTGAAAAGGGACTTGCTTTGTTCCTTTCTCTTTGGGGTTTCGTCTCATACTTCTATGGAGAGTTCAGACAAACAAAGAAGCAAAAGAATAAGAGTTCAGAAACTGAGATCATGGCAACGACGCATACTGAATCTGTTTGATTTATTATTCATAGTTGTAGGGTAAAGACTTAAGTTATTTTTTTGCATAAAATACGTATGCTGTTTTCCTTTTAAAACTACTTTATTTCAAGTTAGTTTAAATACTTGTCTCCTGTCTCCTTTATTTGAAACTTTTGATGTTGCTCTTAAATATGTACTACAGTACTTAAAAGATTTTCAGTTGCCTGCTACTGCTCATTTTGCATGAGTAATTCAACGTTACAATTAATGACACCACACCTAAATGCTAATTAAACCTGAAAAAGACTTTCATTGGGCTATTGCTTAACTAAGATTTTCAACGGGCACCGCGACTTTTACATTTGCTTTTCCAGCAAAAACAGCTCATACATTCCATTCTATAAGATCGTCTTTCCGTAGAAACGATAAACACAGGATGAACTGGTAGGTACAAAATAATATCAAAAAGTATTTCATTTGCTAATTTATCCCAAACCACCCTCGGTAATAACAATTTGTAACTGTGACGACCCGATAGGTCGAGTACTAGCCTTTATTTCCGTGTTTTTAAGAAAAAGTGATTTTAGTCTTAAAATGGACTTGAGTTGACCACGGTCAACATTCTTGGTAAACGACCTCAGATAGGTATTTTGACGATTCCGGTAGGTTCGTATGATATTTTTGGAGTTGTACGCACTTTTGGTTGGGGTCTAGGGTGGTCCGAGCACATTTAGTTTGGAGCCCGAGGGGCTCGAGTGAGTTTCGAGCGTGGAGCGGATGAGTTTGAATGATTTGACGATAGCTGGTGCAATTAATTTGTTGGTGTTCAGTTGCACATCTCGTATTTGCGAGCCTCGCTTTTGCGGTCAAGGTATCGCATTTGCGAGCATGGGCTGGGGGCTGGGTCTTCGTATCTGCAAAGAGTACGTCGCTTTTGCGAAGTCCACTGTGCTCGCTTTTGCGACAAAGGCATCGCATTTGTGATGAAGAGTAGTGTTGGGGCAACTTCTCATATGCGAAGCTAAGCTCGCATCTGCGATGGGTAGGATATTCGCATTTGCGAGATATTGGTCGTATTGCGATCAGTATTTCGCATATACGGACTTCTCATTTGCGAACAAATGTTCGCAAATGCGATACTTGTAGCTGGGTTAAAGATGAAAAAATTGGGACTTAGCTCATTTTATATCATTTCTCAACCCTAACACTCTATAGGCGATTTTCTTGAGAGCTTTTCTTCCTAAAATCACTGGTAAGCAACTCTAATCCACTTTCTATCATTTCCCCATTACTTTTCATGAGCTTTTAATATCAAATCTAGGATTTTCATGGTAGAAATTAGGAGTTTTGGATAGAATTTTGGGATTTTATAAAATTGATATTTAGATCTCAAATTGAGGTCGGATTTCGAAACAAATCACATAACCAGACTCGGGGGTGAATGAATAATCAAATTTTGGTTCGGATCTCGAATTTTGACCAAGCAAGCCCGGGGTTGACTTTTGTTGACTTTTTCAATTTAATCAAAGATTGAACCTTTTCCATTCGTGAACGATATTTGGCTAGATTTGGTTGGTTTGCAGGTTTGATCGAAAGAAAAAGTCGTGGTTGATTGTTGAGTTGGCTACGCAAAGAGGTAAGTGTCGTTTCTAACTTTGACTTGAGGAAATTAGGGCTTGTTGGTCTAATTGTTATGTGAACTATATGAAAAAAAATACATATGCGAGGTGACGAGTGTATATGCACCGTCATGGGTTAAAACATGCGGGATTTGGCTATTTACCTTTATATCATCACTTATTCCTTGTTATCTCTTGTTATACGCTTTGATTGCTATATGATATTACTTGTTATCCATGATTACTTGTTACATGTTATTTCCTTGTTACTTATTTTGATTTATTCATTTCTCGCTCAATATCTGCTTACCCGCTATATGTTCCTACCTGTATTAGTTGTATATCTTTACTGCTTCATGTTTAACTTGCTTTCGTTGACTTTACATTACTTGTTGCCCTTTACTATGTTATTCCGATTTCTGTGAGTTCTTTAGCTAATCTTGTATTGGTGATTTGTAGAGAATTATAATTACAAGGTACTGGTTAACCTCCGTTTGTATTGGTTAACCTCCGTTTGCATTGGTATTTCCTTATTAATCCGCATGTTTTTTTTCCTTTTTTGGTGTGGAGATTTCGTAATTAGTTGTATTGAGTTATTTATGTAAATGAATTGATATTGGAATCGGGTTGCATGCCGCAACGGATAATAATATGATATGATGTTGGTATCGGGTTGCACACTGCAATAGATGTTTTGTTTATGTGGGATCGTATTGCACGATGCAACAGTTATTGTGGGATCGGGTTGCGCGCTGCAACAAAATATGATGTGTTATAACTGTTGGTAGTTGTAGCATTCTATTTCTGTATTGTGAAAGGAGATTATGAGATGATATGTTATTCTGGGGCCCTCTAGTAGTTGACCTGTGGATCCGTTTTTATTAGTTTACTGCTTTATCTATATTTTTGTATTCTGTTATTGTTATTCCTACAAGTTTATTGTGAGTGTCTTATCATAGCCTTGTCACTACTTCGTAAAGGTTAGGATCGACACTTATCGAGTACATGGGGTCGGTTGTCCTCAATCTATACTTTTGCACTTATTGTACAGACCCGATGTTGGTCCTAGCAGCGCGTTGCGGAGATTGCTTGGATTTGACTGCTACATGAGACTTGAGGTACAAGTGCTCGACGTTCTCAGTCCCTCAAGTCCCCTTCTATCATGTTTTACTGTTTATCTAGTTTCAGACAGTTGTACTTCATTTCAGACCATATTTGTAGTATTCTAGTTGCTCATATACTTGTGACTCCAGATTTCTGGGAGTAGTTTAGTACCGCGTTATTTATATAAGTATTTCATTCATTTTTGAGTTTATCAACTATTAATTATCATTAATTTGTTATAAACCGTTAAAACTTGTTAATCAATAATTCTAATATTGGCTTGCCTAGCAAGTGGAATTTAGGCGCCATCACGGCCCCACGGTTGGGATTTCGGATCGTGATAAATTGCTATCAGACTACTAGGTCTCCTAGGCCTTGCGAGTCATGAGCAGGCTTAGTAGAGTGTAGATGATCGGTACGGGGACGTCTGTATTTATCTTCTAAATGCTATAGAGCTTTAGGAAATGTCACTTCTTTCTTTCTCTATGACTTTATTCTATCATTTAAGTTTGAACCATTCTATTCTTGTTCTCTCTCAGATGGTGAGGACATGTACAACATCCATAGCCAGGCAGGAGCTGGAGCCCTAGGTTGCAGCCACTACCAGTGGTAGGGGCGGGGCCGAGGCAGAGCTCAGCCTCGAGCATGCGCAGCAACACCTATTGCAAAGCTACAAATCGAGCAGAAGGAGGAGATTCCTGTTCAGACTGCACCAGCTGGACCAGCTCAGGTCCCGGAAGGGTTCATAGCCACTCCCATACTTCAAGACGCTCTAGTTCGCCTAGTTGGCCTTATGGAGAGTGTGGCCCAAGCCAGAGTATTTCCTACGGCACCAACTGTCTCTTAGGATGGGGGAGGAGCCCAGGGTCCCACTACTCACACTTTGGAGCAGATGGCTCCCATATATCAGACTCCGACGGTTCTAGTAGTTGGAGTAGTTCATCCAAGCTCTTCCCTATTCATTTTGGTGGTACACCTTCTGAAGACCCACAGGATTACTTGGACCATTTCCACGAGGTGTTGTGCAACATGGGTATTGTGGAGTCCAATGGAGTCAACTTCACAGTGTTTCAGATGATCGGTTCTGCTAAGAGATGGTGGCAAGACTATATTTGAGGCACACCAGCAAGTTCACCTCCACTAACTTGGGATCAGTTCTCACAGCTATTCTTGGAGAAGTTCATCCCTTTTACTCTGAGAAAGGACTACCGCATCTAGTTCGAGCGTCTACAACAGGGTAACATGATTGTTACCTAGTATGAGACCAGATTTGTGGACCTATCTCGCCATGCACTTATCTTGATCCCTACTAAGATGGAGAGGGTGAGGAGATTCAACGATGATCTCACCTTCGTTATCATGCTACAGATGGCCAGAGAGATTGAAGATGATATTTTCTTTACTCGGGTGATAGATTGCCAGACAGGTCAAGGGGGTTCATGGTCAGGGCAGAGAGGCGGCATCTTATAAGAGGCCTCATCACTTTTTGGTAGTTTCAGTGATGCCTCATCTGGAGGTAGGGGTTCATTTCGTATAGGCCATCCTCTTAGGATGATTCAGTCAACCCTTCAAGTAGCATATAGTGATTCAAGCAGTCATAGTTTTTATGGGTCTCGTCCTGAGCAGTCAGTATTCAACACACCTTTAGTTCCTATCAGTGCACCATCGCTACAGAGTTACTACGGTGGTTATTTGGGTCATCAGGGATCGTCTTAGATTCAGCAGTTAGGCTAGCCGCGAGGTTGCTTTGAGTGCGGTGATTCAGGTCATATTAGGAGGTACTGTCCTAGATTGAGGAGAGGTAAACCACAACAGGGTACTCGTGCCATGATTCCGTCACTGGTTGCTCCACCGCCCCCTCAGCCAACTAGATGCGGGGTCAGGCAGCTAGAGGTGGTGGTCAGGCCGTTAGAGGTGGAGGCTATCCAGTTAGAGGTTGTCCGAGAGGAAGAGGCTAGAGTGTTGGGGCTCAGCCCAATTTTTATGCATTCCCAGCAATACCTGAGGTGGATTTGTCGTATGCAGCCATCACAGGTATTATTCCAATTTTCCATAGAGATACATATGTTCTATTTGATCCGGGTTCCAATTATTTATATGTGTCATCCTATTTTGCTTCATATTCAATATGTCTTGGGATTCTTTGAGTGCTCCTATTTATGTGTATACGCTTGTCGGAGATTCTATTGTGGTAGACCTATTATATCGTGCTTGTTTAGTCACTATCGGGAGCTATGATACTAGGGTAGACCTTCTATTTTGGATTATCACACCAAGACTGTGACATAAGTCATGTCAAGATTGTCTCGATTGTAGTGGAGAGGGAATCGTGGCCATTTTACTAGCAGATTCATTGCAGATGTGAAGGCGCGGCATATGGTCGAGAAGGGGTGTTTAGTATATTTAGCCTATATCCACGATCCTAGTGCAAAGGTTCCTCCCAAGGATTCAGTACCAATTATGCGCGAGTTCCCAAAGGTGTTTCCTATAGATTTACCGGGGATGCCACCCGAAAGAGATATCGATTTCTGCATTGATGGTTCCGGGCACTCAGCTCATTTTCTACAGCACCATACCATATGGACCTAGATGAGTTGAAAGAATTGAAGGAGAAGTTGCAGAATTTGCTTGATAAGCGATTTATTAGACCGAGTGTCTCGCCTTGGGGTGCATCGGTGTTGTTTGTGAAGAAGAAGGATGGAACGGCGAGGATATGTACAGACTATCGCCATTTGAACAAAGTCACTATCAAGAATAAGTATCCGTTGCCGAGGATTTATTCATGACTTATTTGATCAGCTTCATGGTTCCAAGGTGTTTTCAAAGATTGACTTGAGGTCTTCCTACCATCAGTTGAAAATTAAGGCATCAGATATCCCTTAGAAAATGTTTTGGACTCGATATGATCACTATGAATTCTTAGTGATGTCATTTGGCTTGACTATTGACCCAACAATCTTTATGGATTTGATGAACCGTGTGTTCAAGCCCTACCTAGATTCTTTTGTGATCGTTTTCATTGATGATATTTTGTTTTACTCCCGTAGTCGAGGGGAGAATGATCAGCATCTACGGATCATACTTTAGACTCTGAGGGATCGTCAGTTATATGACAAGTTTTCAAAGTATGAGTTCTTGTTGGACTACAACCCTAGTGTTGGTATTGCCTACATGTTCGGGATCTTACACTATGTATTGTAATGCATCAAGTATTGGGCTTGGTGATCTATTGATGCAGGACGGTAGGGTGATTGCCTACGCATCTCAGCAGTTCAAGGTTCATGAAAAAAATTATCATGTGCATGATTTAGAGTTGGAAGCCATTGTTCACGCACTGAAGATTTGGAGGCACTATTTATACGACATTCCATGTGAGGTCTATACTGTCCATCAGAATCTCTAGCACATATTCAAGTAGAAAGATCTTAATTTGCGGCAGCAGAGATGGCTAGAGTTGTTGAAAGACTATGATATCACCATATTATATTATCCGAAGAAGGCCAATATAGTGGCTGATGCATTTAGTAGGAAGGCTGAGAGCATGGGTAGTTTGGCATATTTACCGTTAGTGGAGAGGCCACTAGCTATGGATGTTCAGGTATTGGCCAATCAATTTGTGAGATTGGATGTTTCGGAGCCTAGCTGGGTTCTTGCTTGTGTTGTGGCGCATTCTTCATTGTTGGAGTGTATCAAGGCTTGCTGGTTTGATAATCCTCACTTGTTGGTGTTGAAAGAAATGGGGAAACGGGGAGGTGCTAAGGAGGTTGTGATTGGTGACGACGGGGTTATGCGGCTTTAGGGTCGGATTTGTGTTCCAAATTTTGATGGGTTAAAAGAGTTGATCCTTGATAAGGCTCACATCTTGCTCTATTCCATCCATCAATGTGTCATGAAGATGTGCCGTGACTTGAAAAAGCACTATTGGCGGCGAAGGATGAAGAAATACTTCATTGCTTATGTATATCGGTGTTTGAATTGTCAACAAGTGAAGTATGAACATTAGAAACCAGGTAGATTGACTCAGATATTGGAGATACCATAGTGGAAGTGGGAGCTTATCACTATGGATTTTGTGATAGGCTTACCACAGACCTTGAGGAAGTATGACGTAGTCTAGATTATTGTAGATCAGTTGACTAAGTCCGCACACTTCATTAT
This sequence comes from Nicotiana tabacum, assembly GCF_000715075.1. Lineage (NCBI taxonomy): Eukaryota > Viridiplantae > Streptophyta > Magnoliopsida > Solanales > Solanaceae > Nicotiana > Nicotiana tabacum. The sequence goes on along the minus strand of NC_134094.1, from coordinate 35,584,468 downwards.
GGTGATGACTTCCTATTCTTCAGAGACATTGTCTCAAATTTACATGCAGGAGATTATCCCCCTCCATGGCGTGTCCATTTCTATTATTTCTGACAAAGGCACGTAATTCACATTGCATTTTTTGGAGAGGCATGAGTTGGGCACGCGGGACGAATTGAGTGTCGTGTTTCATCCTCAGATAGACAGACAGTCCGAGCACACTATTAAGATCTTGGAGGACATGTTACGCTCCTGTGTTATTGATTTTAGAGGTTCATGAGACCAGTTCCTACCTCTAGCAGAGTTCGCCTACAATAACAGCTATCAGTCGAGGATCTAGATGGCTCCATACGAGGCCTTTTATGGGAGGCAATATCGTTCGCCGATTGGTTGGTTTGAGCCTGTAGAGGCTAGATTGTTGTGCATTAATTTGGTTCGTGATGCTATGGAAAAGGAAGATTCAGGAGCGACTTCATACAGCTTAGTCTAGGTAGAAGTGTTATGCGGACCGGAAGGTTCGAGATGTAGCTTATAGAGTGGGTAAGAAGGTTCTTCTCCGTGTGTCGCATATGAAGGGCGTGATATGGTTTAGTGTCATGACCCAAAATCCCAACCCGTTGTGATGGTGCCTAACATACTTGCTAGGCAAACCGAACATAATAATAAAGATCCAAAATAACGAAATTTATAGAAATGACATAACTTTGAAATCTCAATGTAAAAAATACCGCTAATACATGATAAATCCTCCCCAGAACTGGTAAATACATAGTCATGAGCTCTAATACGGGAATACAGATCCGAAATGATTAAATACAATACTGTTTGAAATAAAGATAACAGAACATAAGAAAAGACAAGTCAAGACTGCGGGTGAAAATACAGCTCTACCTGGCTTTCGATACTCTGCTCAACCACGACTCTGCTACCGATAGTTGGTACCAACACCTGGATCTGCACAATTAAGTGAAGAGTGTAGTATGAGTACAACCAACCTAATATACTCAGTAAGTATCATAACTAACCTCGGCGAGGTAAAAGAAGCAAGAATTATAAATGATACTTGCTTATGGTCTGTACAGTTTCATCAATTTTATAAGTACAAAACAATAATATGATCAAATATAAAGCACAGAAGGAACTATCTATGTGTGTGTATGTGTCATTTATTCAAGAACTCTACTCGGTAAATGATACAACATATAAGAGTAATATGAAAATGAATCAAGTAGATAACCACAAAAATTGCAAGTAAAGATGAAATGCAAATCCAACGAACACTGGCCAGATTTTCCTCAATATCCGCGTGTACACCATTAAGAGAGAAACATGCTATAATATCAATTTCTGGATCTATACAAAAAACTCACGTGCTGCACGGACAACTCACGTGCTAATAGTATCAATCCGTATGGAAAACTCACGTGTTGCACAAAACGCACGGACAACTCGCGTACTACACGGATAACTCACATGCTAATAATATCAATATCTAGATCCACACGGATAACTCACGTGCTGCACGGATAACTCACGTGCTGCACGGATAACTCAAGTGCTAATAATATCAACCGCTTGGACAACTCGCGTACCAAAAATCACAATCTACCAGGCGTGGTCACAGGCTACCAGTCCATATCATAACTCACAAGAAGAAAATATAGGAGAATACATGTACATGATCAATGATTATCAAGTTTCATACTCCTAGACTGATATAACTAACATGCTATAGTGTAGGCAAGTGTAATGTGTGCTATCATAGCTAAAATAGACTTTCATCATGGAATAGCAGTTTACCATGTTCATTCGAGAAATTAACCTCAATGAAATCTCAAATGTGGTACAAATAGCTCACAGAGGGTTACAAATAGGAGAAACATCTCGGCTTGAAGCTTAACAATCAATTCATGGCATGTCATAGTCTAAGCACTATATCGAGCATATGAATAGTATCCCGGTGCACACATATGAGCACAACCCCACACATAGATGCCACTCATAGCATGTAGTTGTTGCACCTTATTTTGCACGAGAAACGAACTACAACTTATAGTACTCTACAGGGTTATTAAAGTTTAGAGTCGCCACTTAATGTTTAAGGTACACTAGGATACATATATTACACTATATAATGTACACCTCGACTATGTTCTACAAAATCGTTGAGATTCTGAGTAAGGGTTCAAGTTATCTCGAGAGAAAGATGTTAAGCATTCCACAAGATCCACAAAAATGTGGTTCATGTGGACTCGATCAAATAAAGGAGGGAAGGTTCAAAAGAATGATCAACTACGTCATAAAGAATTTCTATCAAAGAATAGTCAATACAATTGTCACATAGAGAATAAATATTCAAAGCATGACCATTTCATTTGTGGTAAAATATATACAATAGGATATGCAAAGTAAATTAATAGACAATTTTTTTTTGGAGTTTGTTTGAAAGAATTGGGTTGAAAAACAAGTATAAAGAAAACTTCAATTTATAATTAAAGCCGAGTGATTTAACTATGCAAGATTAATCTTAATTGAATACATATAATTGTCACGCCCAAAACCTGGGCCTGGACGTAACACGGCATCCGATGTCTGACTACATACGACCAAGCGAACCAACTGCCTGGCTGAATCAACATGTGATATCATAACATACTGAATGCGGAAGATAAATTAACACATACTGATATACTGAAAGACTGGATGATATAAATCAAAGTGCGAAAATACTAATACAATTCTGAAACATATTTGTAGCCAACAAAGCTTAACATGAAAAGGCTGCGACTTTGTCTAATTGGTACTCTAGTCTATGAAGCCTCTAATGAAGTATTTAAAATACTGACTGTCTAAAAATACTGAAGAATGTAAGGTAATGATAATGCCCCGAAAGAAATGGGGATCACTAAATAGCTGGTACGAGAATCCTAGCGCTCTGAATCGTCAACCTGTAAATCATTACACGCATTGTGAGATGCAGGCCCCGGGCAAAAGGGACGTCAATACATTTGAATTGCACTGGTATATAAAGCAACTGAAAGAAAGAAATATAAATGCTGAAGATACTGAGCTACTAACTGAGAATTGATAATTGATAACCGAAATGATAATTGTTGAAACTGAAACTCAAATGATACCTGAATTGAACAAAGGAAGTAAGGATATGAATAATCCCTCTTCTGAATGATGAACAACTTGTTTATCTGAATAAGCTACGACCTCGAGCCAAGATATATATATATATATATATATATATATATATATATATATATATATATATATATATATATATATATATACACACACACACACACACACACACACACACACACACACACACACATATGTGTCGGGCCCAAGTATATGTATACATAACTGCGGCCTCAGGCCCAAAGATGCATAAAGCATAAACCACGCCCTCAGGCCCAAATATGCATAATGCATAAACAGCGGCCTCGGGCCCAAATACAGGTGTACAACATTCAGGGATTTAAAAACAGGAACTGAGAATCGTACTGTAATACATGATACTGAGATACTGAACCATATTGAGTTACACGATGCTTGAATGCGGAATAGAACTGGACTGAGACATGTATTCATGAACTGATTATGAGAACTTATGCTTCAACTATTTATGACATGCTGGTAATCTAGACCGAGACTCATGGGAATTGAACATAAGTCTATATTAATTACGCACTGGTGGGTGAGAAGGTGTTACTCAGAGTTTCTCTCATGAAAGGTGTGATGAGTTTCGAAAGAAGGGCAAGTATAGCCCTCGATATATTGGGCGTTTTGAGGTGCTTGAGAGAGTTGGAGAGGTGGCCTACAAACTTGCATTTTCGCCTTGTCTATTGGGTGTTCATCAAGTGTTTTATGCTTCTATGTTCCAGAAGTGTTATGGGCATCTGTCACATGTTTTGGACTTCAGCGTGGTTCAGCTATATGAGGATTTGACTTATGATGTGGAGCCGGTGAATATTTGGACCAGCAGGTTCGAAAGTTGAAGTCAAAGAATATAGCATCGGTAAAAGTTTGATGGCGCGGTTAGCCGACCGAGGAGGCTACTTGTGAGGAGAGCGGGAGATGCGGAGCAGTTATCCACACCTATTTGAGACTACAAGTACGATTCTAGACCCTTTTGAGGACGAACCTTTATTTAAGAGGGGAGAATGTAACGACTTGGCCGGTCGTTTTGTGTATGGTAGCCCCGTTCCCCTATTTATTGCTACTTCTATATTGATTTATGGTTATGTGACTTGCCGGGGTAGTTGGTTTGGTTCCGGAGATGTTTCGAAGTGAATTGGGATACTTAGTCCCAAAGTGTGGAGCTTAAGTTGGAAGAGTTGACTGGAGTTTGACTTTTATATAGACGACTCTGGAATGGAGTTTTGATTGTTCCGATAACTTCATATGGTGATTTCGAGATGTCGCAGATCTGAAATACCGAGTAGGCCGGAAACTGGCCGGACTTACGCTTTTCTGGCGACGTTATCTTCTGTTTATGCTCGTTCTCTTGTTGTATTTTTCTCCACAGGTTATCCAAATGTGGTGATGTTCAACTGTTTCTGAAGCATGGCCGGAAACACTGATTTCCAGTGATTTGTGCGCTTTCCGGCGACTCCTCGCTTGTCCACTGTTTCTGCCATTTCCGGTGACCTCTTGATTATGGCTGAACCTCTGTTTTTCCGGCGACCCTTGCTTGCCTTGTGTTCTCTGACGCTGATACAAACGTGAAAACTATCCTATGATTATTTTCAAATGTTGGTTTGACGCGTTGATTCTTTGTGATGTTATTTAGCCTATTAATTTAATACAAAATGTGATTGGGGCCTTTTTCCGTTATCACTGATGTTTTTTGTGATTTGCAGTAGCTAATTGTTTCTTCTGGTAAGGTGGTATGCTGCTGATATTTGGAGGCTTCTTTGTTTACTATGTTGGACCGATAATTGCTTCTAAAATGAGATTATTGTTATTGATATTGTTGTTGCGACATTGTCTTAGCAGATGCTTCCCAGACGTTGGTAATGTAGATATTCGAGCAAAATGCCATATTAAAAGGCCGATTGGAATAAAATGTTTGAGGCCTTATAATGATTTTTGACTGATAAAGTACAAGATACTACACCGTCACTCGTATCAGGAACAAAAATATATTTATGAAGTGACGACGAAAGTCAAAGGAAAAACAAAAGACGGGAATGTGAATGTCTGTGCTTCAGGAGGCAACACGGTTGGCCACCGGAATTGCTACCAAGTGTTCGCGTTCTAATGTCCTATTGTTATATGGCATACAGCATTTGAGCCTCCAAAAACTTTTTTAATCATTACTTTAAAACAATTTCCAAAAATAGAAACATTTCAAGTTATTTTCAAAAGAAAACAATCTTTTATAAAGGTGTTGAAAATATAATCATTTCAAAATTAGTAATATTTAATTTATTTTGCTTTGTATTATCTTACTAATAATTTTGCTTCTCTTTTGCGAGGTACAATCATACGAAGTCGCTTTTGAAAGATGACGCTCTGGTCGACTTGATATCCCTGTCGAAACCCCATTTCGTACTTCTCGTTCTCGAATGTATCCAAAAAATCGTAAAGTATAATAAAATCGTAGATAAATGTTGTGTTTGCTTGATTTGATATTATTTACTTGCCAAACACTTGGGGTGAATTGCATATAGTTAAATAACAGGGTTAAATTGCAATATGATAGACGATTCATAGACTGAATTAGTTGGGATTAATATGATATGATAAATTAAGTTAGTCATATGCATAAAAAAAAAATGAAAGGCATGTCATCCTTTTCCAAATAAATGACTTTACCTCTTTTCACAATTATACTAACATATTTTCTAACTATTTAACTTATGTATTATTCTTTGATTATTTCACTTCAAGTAGGCATAAATTGTGAAAATCATAGTTCAGTCCACACTATTTAGGATTAATTTAATTGTTATGTCCATTTGGGTCTAACCCGATAATTGCCAATATTCTCCATGAGTTATTATTTTAAAGGCTATTCTTATACATGGTTTATAATATTCTTAGCCTCTTTGTATATTTGTTTGATTGTCTATACATGCATTGTATTAATATTTATTTGTTAATTCAATTCTTTAAAATTAACTCTAAGGTCTTTCTTATATGGTCTTAATTTTCTTTTGTCATAAAAAATCAATATTTCTTTATAATTGTACATCATGACAAACTTTATACGCTTTATTCTTTCAACATCTAGTCAAGTATTTTAGTGAATTACAGACTTCGTACCTGCAACCGAGTCAAAGCTAAATACTTACTCACTTTAGAAAATATTTCTTTCCATTATTTACTCATTTTCACAGATTTTCTTGTACATTTAAGACAATCCATTGTAGTAATCATTTGGCTTTAATCATAAATTAAATTTCTTAAAGTTATTCAAACTCTTTTTTTAAAACACCTCAATTGTTGATATAGATTCCTTATTTAATTTAATCATTCCATTGTCACATGTGGATACTTTCTTTCTTACACTTTCCTATCTATGACAACTCTTTTTACTTTATTTGGTCATTTCTTTTAAGTTAATTGGTGGTTATTTATTCAAATATAATTCTTTACCATTTTATTATTGTAACACCCCGTACATTCAGACTAGGTATGGATATATTAAATGAGTATTAATTTGATATTTTAGACAAGTGAAGTCCTATCGGGATGAGTATGGGTGGAAATGGTCGTTTGGAATCAAGACGGAGAGTGAGGTGCATAAGATTTGATAAAATCGACTAAGTTTATTGAAGGTCTGTATTTCAGCCTGATTTCATGAAATTGTGTTAGGCATTGGACAATACTCAAAACACAAAAGTTGTATCCCTTTGAAATAGCTTTCCAACGATATATTGTGTAACCTGAACGAATCTCTGTGCAAAACGTTATGTGCGTTTTACAGAGCAATGCGCAATATGTGCGCCAGGTGCGCGCCCGGATGGTCCTGTGTGCGGCCGCACACTTGTGGCAGTGTTACTGCCTTTTTGCACATTAGGTGCGCGGTTGGGCCTTCAGGTGCACGTGAACGCACCCGGGGGGTCATTTTTTAAAGCCTATTTCGTCACCCACACCCCAAAACACAAAAACTTGCTCTAGAAAGGGAAGCTTTCAAGAACCTAACCTCCCCCAAGGTCCCTCCACCATCCAAGGTAAGTTCTAATGGTGATTCTAAGTTAATTTCAATTCTTCAACACCTTATTAACATGTATAAACCCTTCAAATCATTAGATATTGGATTGAGACGTCATTGTTGCGAGAAGAAACCCTAGAGCGCGAATTCAAGAGGATTGAACATCAAAAAGGTAATATCTTCACCCTCTAATTGATTATAGCATTGGCTACATGATTATAGACTCTAAGTTCATGAGATATAAGTTGATGGGTTTGATAGAAAAGCATAAACGGTTATGGATTTGGGTTCTTATTGATTAAGGGTGTTGTTTATCTTATGGGTGATGAACAATGATATTGATTATAACAATTTGAGGTTCTAGAATTTATCTAGGAACAAGATAATGGGTTGTTAGGTGTAGAAACATCATTAATGAGGGTTATGAAGCTTTATACCCACCAAGTGTTTGATAAAATACCTAAGTGACCAAAACATGAGTAGTATTGCTAATATGGAATCTCTTTGACTTGTATTGCTATAGATTAAAGATGAAAGGGTTGGTGAATATTATTTTACACTCAAGAGCAGGAAGTTAAGGTATGTGAGGCTAACTCTCTATGTTTGGAAATGCTAATGATTCTCCCTACACTACGTTTATTTTACGACGTTACTAATTGCCTCAGAAATATAGTTATGCCTAGTTCCTTGAATAGTTGCAGAACTTCTACTCCCTAGCTTTGTAACTCATTCATGACTTTCATTCTAAACGTTCTGAGCTCATGCAACATCATGAACCTTCATATTAGCATAACTCTTCTATATGGATTGTGATGTACGAAGCCGATCCTAAATCAACATGACTTTCTCCAAGGCATCCCTAACCAAATTAGTACCCAACAACCTAGCCTCTCCCGGTTCAAACCAACCAACTGGAGAACAACGTCGTCTCCTATATAATGCCTCATAAGAAACCATCTGAATACTCGATTGGTAGTTGTTGTTGTAGGAAAACTCTGCAAGCATTGAGAACTGATCCCATAAATCCCTGAAATCCATAATACATGCACGTAGCATATCCTCCAAGATTTGAATGGTGCGCTCGGACTGCCCATTCGTCTGGGGGTGGAATGTTGTACTCAACTCAACCCATGTACCTAACTCACACCGCACGGCTCTCTGGAAATACAATATGAACTGCGTGCCTTGATCAAAGATAATAGACACCGGCACACTATGAAGACAAACAATCTCACTAATATAGATCTGAGCCAGCTGATCTGAAGAATAGGTAGTCACAATCGGAATGAAGTGAGCATACTTGGTCAGTCTATCCACAATAACCCACACTACATCAAATTTCTTCAAAGTTCGTAGGAGCCCAACAATGAAATCCATGGTAATACACTCCCACTACCACTCGGGAATCTCAAGTCTCTAAAGCAAACCGTCCGACCTCTGATGCTCGTACTTCACATGCTGGCAGTTCAAACAACGAGACACAAACTCTACTATATCTTTCTTTATTCTTCGCAACCAATAGTGCTGCTCAAATACTGATACATCTTAGCGGCACCCGGATGAATGGAATTGTCACGACCCAAAATCCCAACCTGTCATGATGGCACCTATCTCAATATTAGGTAGGCCAATAATCTCGATAAACCATAATTTCTCTTAAGTTTGAAAATACAATATTTTAATACAATACAAAATCCCATAAATACTGACACGAACACTCCCCAAAACATGGTGTCACTGAGTACATGAGCATCTAATATGAATACAAGTCTAGGAAATGCAGTCTATAATAGTTTGAGACCAAATACAGTAAATAAGGAGATAGAGAGGGAGATACAAGGTCTGCGAAACACGGCAACTACCTCAAAATCTCCTGAAAATTAGCTGTATGAAAGAATCAACACCCGCTATGTCCGGGAACACCTGGATCTGCACACGAAGTGCAGGGTGTAGTATGAGTACAACCAACTCAGTAAGTAACAATAATAAATAAAGAACTAAAGATAGTGATGAGCTACACAGCTACAGTTCATATTCAGTAGTTCCAGCAAAGAATAGACATGCTTTCAAATCTTGCAGTTTAATGTCAAATCAATTTTTACACAGTTCATGTTCATGTAATCCGTATATAAAAGCTTTCAGAGATTTCACAACAATGACAGATAGAAACTAGGTGCAACAACAAACGGAAATCAAGTACAACCTCTCAGGACAACAATCACTCACTCGGCTCCCAACCCTCATCACTCACACTCAAGAGGGGCTCCTACAGCCTAATCGCTATAATCTGCATGGACAACTCACGTGTTGCACGGACCACTCACGTGCCAAAATATAAATATCTGGCTCCGCACGGCCAACTCACGTGCTATAGTATAATATAAGGATCCGCACGGCTAACTCACGTGCTATAGTATAATATAAGGATCTACTCGGACAACTCACGTGTTGCACGGACAACTCACATGCTATGGTATCAATATCTCACAATATCTCCAGTCTCTCGGGCTCTTAATAATCATTAAATCAACCCAAACAACAATGATATGATGTATCAATAATAATAACAGAGACTGAGATAAAATGTGCAAGTAAAAACTGAGACTGAGTACATATAGAATTTAGCAGGCAATTCAACAAGTTCACAACCTCTCTGGGTCCCAACAGTACTATCACATAGCCTAAGCATGATTTGTAACATGATTTACAGTCAAATTTTATCAACACATAGAGAGCATATAGCTAACAGCAAATTATTCGACTTTACAGTTTTCCGGGACGGACCAAGTCACAATCCCTTCGGTACACACCCACACGCCCGTCACCTAGCATGTGCGTCACCTCCAAAATAATCACATGATACAAAAATCCAGGGTTTCATACCCTCAGGACCAGATTTAAAACTGTTACTTACTTCAGAGCGTGAAATTCTTTACTTTGGTATGCCTTTGCCTCGCAAATCGGCCTCCGAATGCCTCGAATCTAGTCACAAATAATTCGTTTCAGTCAATAAAATTTATTGGAATTAACTCCATAAGAAAATGCTAATTTTCCATAAAAATCCGAATTTTAGCTCAAAAATTACTTGTGGGGCCCACATCTCGGAACTCGACAAAGGTTACAAAATACGGAAGCTCATTTAACCATGAGTCTAACCATACCAATTTTATCCAAATCTGACTCCAACTCGACCCTCAAATCTTTAATTTAAACTAAGAGGGTTTTCAAATTTTTCCAACTTAATTCACCAATTAAATGATAAAAACAACCATGGATCCGGGTAATTTAACCAATAGCGAGTTAAGAACACTTACCCCGTTGTTTTTCTTGAAAAACTCCCGAAAATTGCCTCTTCCCGAGCTCAAATGCGTCAAAAATTGAAAATGGGACGAAGTCCCATTTTTAGAACTTAAACTCTCTGTCCAGACCTCTCTTCTTCGCGAACGCGACAGGTCCCTCACGTTTGCGAAGCACAACTCGACTGCCCACAAATTTAACCCTTCGCGAACGCGAAGCTTTACAAGCTCAAACCTTCGCAAACGCAAATGCCACCTCGCGAACACATAGAATAAGGACCCGGGGGTCCCCAATAGCCTCATTCCTCTTCGCGAACACGACACCTCACACGCGTTCGTGATGCACACACAGACCATACCTTCGTGTTCACATCCTCCCCTTCGCGGACGCAAAGAACAAAACCTCACACTCAGAAAACACTCTTCGCGAACGCGAGGGCCCACTCGCGAACGCGAAAGAGAATCAGAAAAATGCAGCAGCAGATATCAGCAATCTCACCAAGGCCAAAAATGATCCGTTAACTATCCAAAACTCACCCGAGCTCCTCGGTACCTCAACCAAATATACTAACAAGTCCTAAAACATCATACGGACTTAGTCAAACCCTCAAATCACCTTAAACAATGCTAAAATCATGAATTACACCCCAATTCAAGCTTAATGAACTTTGAAATTTCTAGTTTCTACAAACGACTCCGGAACCTATCAATTCACGTCCGATTGACCACAAATTTTGCACACAAGTCATAAATGACATAACATAGGTATTCAAATTTTCAGAATTGGATTCCAACCCCGATATCAAAAAGTCAACCCCCGGTCAAACTTTCCAAAAATTCAACTTTTGGCATGTCAAGCATAATTCCTCTACGGACCTCCAAATAATATTTCGGACACGCTCTTAAGCCCAAAATCACCAAACGGAGCTATTGGAATCATCAAAATTCAAATCCGAGGTCGTTTACACATAGGTCCATATCCGGTCCACTTTTCTAACTTAAATTTTTAATTATGAGACTAAGTGTCTCATTTCACTCCGAATTCTTTCCGGACCCGAACCCACTAACCCAGAAGTCATAAAACAACTATAAAGCATAAATTGAGCAGTAAATAGAGGAACATGGTTATAATATTCAAAACGATCGGCCGGGTCATTACAGGAATATTGCAAAATGTGGGCCTCCTCAAGAATTAACTCACACAACCCATCCACATTGGGCACACAAATCTGACCCTGCATTCGCAATACCCAATCATCTCCAAAATAAACCTCCTTGGAATCATCATGTTGCACCGTGTACTTAAGGACAAGCAAATGGGGGTCGTCATACTGGCGCTCTTTGATGTACTCATAAAAAGAAGACCGAGAAACCACGTAAGCAAGAACGAGGCTAGGATCCGAAACATCTAGCCTCACGAACTGATTGGCCAAAGCCTGAACATTAAATTTAAGCGGCCTCTCACCATTTGGAATATGTGCAAGGCTAGCCATACACTCAGTCTTTCTATTCAAGCCATCTGCCATCACGTTGGCCTTCCCGGGATGATACAAAATGGTGATATCATAGTCTTTTAATAGCTCTAACCACCTCCACTTACACAAGTTTAGATCCTTCTACTTAAACAAGGGTTGTAGACTCCGATGATCTGTGAATACTTGACAAGACATGCCATAGAGATAGTGCCTCCAAATCTTCAATGTGTGAACAATGGCTGCTAATTCTAAATCATGAACGAGGTAGTTCTTCTCATAGGGCTTCAGCTGACGTGTAGCATGCAATCACCCTACCCTTTTGCATCAAGACACACCTAATGCCAATCCGCGAAGCATCACAGTAAACTATATATGAACCCGATGTTGACGGCAAAACTAGAACTGAAGATGTGGTCAAGGTAGTCTTGAGCTTTTGAAAGATCTCCTCACACTCATCAGACCACCTGAATAGGGAACCCTTTTAGGTCAATCTAGTCAAAGGTCCAACAATGGATGAGAAACCCTCTACAAAATGGCAATAATAACCTTCCAAACAAAGAAAACGCTGAATCTCAATAGTTGAAGACGGTCTGGGAAAATTCTGAACTAGCTTAATCATCTTCGGATCTACTTTGATCCCCTCACTAGACACCATGTGGCCCAAGAACGCCACCAAATCCAACCAAAACTCACACTTGGATAATTTAGCATATAGCTTCTTCTCTCTCAACGTTAGGAGTGCAATAGATGTTGCTCGTGATCCTCATGGCTTCGTGAGTACACCAATATATCATGAATGAATACCATGATGAAAGAATCAAGATACGGCTGGAACACATTGTTCATCAGGTGCATAAAGGCTGTTGGGGAATTGGTTAGCCCAAATAACATCACAAGAAATTTGTAATGACCATAGCGGGTCCTGAATGTCGTCTTCAGAATATCAGACTCCACAATCTTCAACTGGTGATACACAGACCTGATATCAATCTTGGAGAACACTCTAGCACCATGAAGTTAATCAAATAAGTCATCAATGCATGGTAGTGGGTACTTGTTATTAATTATAACTTTGTTCAACTGCCTGTAATCAATACACATCCGCATAGTACCACCCTTCTTATTCACAGATAAAACTGGCGCACCCCAAGGCAACACACTAGGCCTGATGAATCCTTTATCGAGTAGCTCCTGTAGATGTTCCTTCAATTCTTTCAACTCTGCTGGTGCCATGCGATACGGTGGAATAGAGATAGGTTGAGTTCCCGGTGCCAGATCAATACTAAAATCAATATCCATGTCGGGTGGCATGCACGACAAGTCTGTAGAAAACATATCTGGGAAGTCTCTCATTAACGGAACAGACTCAATGCTAGGAGCATCAGCACTAACATCCCTCACAAAGGCCAAATATGTCAGACATCCCTTCTCAACCATCCGTTGAGCCTTCAAATATGAAATCACTTTATTAGGAACATAATCTAGGGAATCTCTCCACTCAACCCTAGGCAAACCCGGCATCGCCAATGTGAGGATCTTAGGGTGACAATCCAGAATAGCGTGACATGGAGACAACCAATCCATGCCAAAAACATGTCAAAATCAAATATGATAAGCAGTAAAAGATTAACACTCGTCTCAAGTCCCCCAATAGTCACCACACATGACCGATACACACGGTCCACAACAATAGAATCACCCATCGATGTAGATACATGAATAGGTAACTAAAGAATCATAGGGGCGTATCCAAATAATGAGAAAAGTATGATGACACATATGAATAAGTGGAACCAAAGTCAAATAATACTGAAGCATCTGTGTGGCCCACTGAAACAATACATGTGATCATGACATCGGAAATAACTGCCTCTGGCCTATCTGGAAATGTGTTGCAACGGGCCTGACCACCACCTGATTAACCTTCCCCTTTAGGGCGGACTCAAGCTGATTGAACCCCACCCCGAGCTGGCTGTACAGGTGGCGTAATTGGTGGTTCTAAAATCATGGGGTTAGAACTCTACTGTGGAACACTACTCAACAGTCTGGGGTAATCTCTCTTGAGATGACTCAAGTCCCCACACTCAAAATAATCATTCATCTGTCGGCTGCTGACTCTGATGATATGAATAGCTACATGTGGAACCATGTGCAGATGAAGCATGGTAAGAACTCTGTGAAGGCATCACACTGAATGATGACTGAGCTGGGCATGCACTATAGGAACTGTGGCTAACTGAAGAACCACGAGGAACATGGCGGGTTGTCTGAATGGGTCTAGAAGAGCGACCTTTACTGTAATGGAACTGACATCTAGATGAGGTACTACTGAAACCACCTGAACTACGAGGCCTTTTGGCCTCCCGCTCCTCACGCTCCTACCTGCAAACCAGCTTTAAACATTTAGAAATCTCGACCACCTGATCAAACCTAGCATATGTCGCAACCTCCTGAGCGATAATGAAGTGTAAAGCATAATTGAGGCCATCAATGAACCTCCTAATTTTCTCCCTCTCAGTGGGAACCAACCATACCACGTAATGCGATAACTCTGCAAACCTCATCTCATACTGCGTCACGGTCATACCCTCTTGGCGTAGCTGCTCAAACTTCCTATGCAACTCCTCTCTATGAGTCTGTGGGACAAACTTCTCTAAGATGAGAATTGAGAACTCATGCAATGTAATTGGCGCTGCATCGGTTGGCCTGATCAACTCATAGGCCTACCACCATAGGTAAGTTGCCCCTGTCAGTTAAAAAGTAGTAAATTAAACCCCACTGGTGTCCAAAATACCCACCGTGCGAAGAATCAGTTGACACTGATCTATAAAATCATGAGCATTCTCTAATTCTACTCCACTGAACTCTAGAGGCTTAAACCTCCCAAACCGCTCCAATTTCTTCTGCTCCTCATCACTCATATAGGGTCCAACCTCGGCCCGAGCGGTAATAACTGAATAAACTAGCAATACACCTGGTGTCTGGAGTCCCTTAGCTAGCTACTCTGGAGTACGGGCTGTAGGAGTCTGAGCACCTCCCCCGACCTGTGAAGTGGCTGGTGCAGCTGGAATCAAAACTGCTTTATCCAGACTCGTGCACAGAGTCAAAATCTGGGCTAAGGCCTCCTTAAGTCCAAGAATCATGATGTGCACAGATGGTGTCTGAGCTGGCCCCGCTGGCTCAACAACATCTGGTACCTGCTACTCAATTGGATAAACTAGTGGCTTCACAGGTGCTTCTCTGGCTGTAGTACAAGCCGCACCTAGGCCTCTACTACAACCCCGGCCTCTCGTGGCCCTAACTGGTGGTACTGGTGGTCGTCTGCCTGATCCGGTCACACGTGTCCTCACCATCTGTGATAGAATAGAAGATTAAAGTTCAAATTTCGAAAATAACAAATCTACATGACAAGAATACAAGAAAGTGAAGTTTCCTAATAGTATGGTAGCCTCTCTAAGATAAGTACGGACGTCTCCGTACCGATCCGCAAGAATATACTAAACTTGTTCATAACTCGTAATACTTATGAACCTATGGCTCTGATACCAACTTGTTATGACCCAAAATCCCAGCCCATCGTGATGGCACCTAACATACTTTCTAGGCAAGCCAGACATAATGATAAAGATCCTAAACAACAAAATTTATAGAAATAACATAAGTATGAAATCTCAATGTAACAAAATACTGGTAATAGATGATAAATCCTCCCTAGAGCTGGTAAATACATAGTCATGAGCTCTAATACGAGAATACAGATCCAAAATGACTAAATATAATACTATCTGAAATAAAGACAGCAGTACATAAGAAAAGACAAGTCAAGATTACGGGCGGAAATGCAACTCTACCTCGTTTCTCCATACTCTACTCAATAGCGACTTTGCTACCGATAGTTGGTACCAACACCTGGATCTACACAATTAAGTGCAAAGTGTAGTATAAGCACAACCGATCCAATGTACTCAATAAGTATCGTAACTAACCTCAGCGAGGTAAAAGAAGCAAGAATTCTAAAAAATACCTCCTATGACCGGTACAATTTCATCAATTTAACAAGTACATGAAAATAATGTGATCAAATATAAACCACTGAAGGAACTATCTGTGTGAGTACAATTATTCAAGTACTCTTCTCAGTGAATGATACAACATATAAGGGTAATATACAAATGAATCAGGTAGATAACCTCGGAAATGGCAAGTAAAGATGAAATACAAATCCAATGAACACTAGCCTGATTTTCCTCAATATCCGTGTGTACACCATCAAGAGAGAAACATGAGAGGGTTAGGGGGATGGATCCATACTCACACGCTGCATTGAAAACTCACGTACTAATAGTATCAGCTGCATGAACAACTCGCGTGCTTCACAGACAACTCACGCGCTAATAATATCAATATCTGGATCCGCATGGACAAATCACGTGCTGCACGGATAACTCACATGCTAATAATATAAGCCGCACGGAAAACTCTCGTGCCAACAATCACAATCTGCCAGGCTTGGTCACAGGAAGTGATTGTTGATATTCCAAAAGATAAATCTAGGAAGTGATTCTAAAAGATAATCTAAGATCTTTAAATCAAGACAAAAATCAATCCGGGAGCCTGAAAAAATAAAAAAATTACGAACACCCATTTAATTTTGAGTCCAACCATACCAAAATCATCAAATTCCAACCACAAATCGACCCTCAAATCTTCAAATCTCACTCTCCAACAACATAGTCCAAAAATCCCAAATCCCATCTTAGATTCATGAACATTAGGCATAATAATCAATGGTTAATTAATATCTAATACCAATATCGAATAAACATCACTTACCTCTTTAATAGGGATGAGAAATGCTCCAAATATCGCCTTAGACCGAGTTCCACAATTCCAAAAACGAGAAAACAATGAAACCCTTCGATTTTAATATCTTGCCAGTGATTTTGCTTATGCGCTCCTATATCCGCTTCTGTGGTAAAAATGTGCATTTGCGCTTCCTACTAAAAATCCACCCCACCACATATGCGGTCCCATATCCATTTCTACGGGTCCGCACCTGCAGAAAACCTCTGCATCTACAGCTCATCCTCACCCAGTCATCTTCCACTTTTGCGGATTGCCCTGCGCAGCTCATCCTCCGCACCTGCGATACATTGACGGTATCTACAGACTTCTTCTGGGATTTCCCACTTCATTTCTGTGGCTTCTTAGCCGTACCTGCGGCTCCGCATCTGTGGCCAAGCCCACCGTAGATTCGATTACACCAGAAGCCTTACACCTTCAGCAATGCTTTAAGTCCAAAATTTGATCTGTTAACCATCCGAAACACACCCGATGCCTCCGGGAACCCATCCAAACATACCAACAAGTTCTAAGACATAATACGAACTCACTCAAAGAATCAAATCACATCAAACAATAATAAAATCATGAATTGCACATCGATTCAAGCCTAATAAACTAATGAACTTCCAACTTCTAAAACTAATGTCAAATCATATCAAACCAATTCCGAATGACCTCAAACGTTGCACACAAGTCATAAATGACACAACAGACCTATTCCAACCCCCAAAACCGAAATCCAAATCCGATATCAACAAAGTCAACTCTCGGTCAAACCTCTCAACCTTCCAAACCTTCAACTTTCCAACTTTCGCCTAAAAGCCTCAAATCGACCTAAGGACCTCTAAATCAACATTCAGACATACACTAAAGTCCGAAATCACCATATGAAAGCTATTGAAACCATCAAAACTCTATTCTGGAGTTGTCTACACAAAAGTCAAACTCTAGTCAACTCTTCCAACTTAAGCTCCCCGCCTTGGGACTAAGTATCCCAATTCACTCTGAAACATCCCCAGAACCAAACCAACTACCCCGGCAAGTCACATAACCACAAATGAACATAGAATAAGAAACAAAAAGGGGAACGGGGCTACCATACATAAAATAACCGGTCGAGTCATTACATTTAGGAAGAAGGGCAAGTTGAGCCTGAGGTTTATCGGCTCGTTTGAGATCTTGGAGAGTTGGGGAGGTTGCTTATAGGCTTGAATTTCATCCTATACTAGTAGGTGTACATACAGTATTTCATGTTTCCATGCTTCAAAAGTACCATGAGGATAACTCACATGTTTTGGACTTCAGCATGGTGCAACTTGATGATAATCTAACCTATGAGGAAGAGCCAGTGACCTATGAGATCCAAGAGTTTTCCTTCTATGAAAGTGTAATGGAGGGGTCATCCAATTGAGGAGGCTGCTTAGGAGTCCGATTCAGATAAGCAGAGTAGTTACCCCCACCTTTTTATCATTCCAGGTACTTTTTTATGTCTATTCGAGGACATACGTTTCTTTTAGTGTTAGAGAATGTGATGAGATGATATGTCGTTTTGACTACTAGCCTTTATTTTTATGTTCCGAGACCTTTATTAGCTTCATTTTATGTTTCGAGACCTTTATTAGCTTCATTTTATGTTTCTCAATTTGCGTGCATGGTCCATGTCGTTCTCCAAAAAGATTTTATGTAAAATTTTGAAGAAAAAGTGATTTTAAGCTTAAAATGAGAGTTGATTTATCCACGATCAACATTTTTGGTAAACGACCTCGGATTGGTGTTTTGACGATTTCGGTAGGTTTGTATGATAATTTTTTACTTGTACGTACGTTTGGTTGGGGTCCGGGTGATCTGAGCGTATTTCAATGTGTTATGTGAAAAATTGTAAAAATGATTTTTCAAGTTTAAAATCTGAGTTTTGATGATCAATTCATGTTATTTAATGTTAGTTTGACAATTTGAGGTACCGAGAAAGTTTGTAGGATGTTATTACACTTGTGTGCATGTTTTGTTTGGAGCCCGAGGGGCTCAGGTGAGTTTCGGGTGTGTAATTGATGAGTTTAGATGATTTGAAGATAGCTGGTGCAATTCATTTACTGGCGTTCAGCTGCAGATCTCGAATTTGCGAGGTCTGGCTTGCATTTGCGAGCTTGCTTTTGTGGTCAAGGGATCTCATTTGTGAGCATGGGCTGGGGGCTATGTCTTCGCATTTGTGAAGAGTATGTCACTTTTGCGAATTCCACTCTGATCGCTTTTGCGACAAAGCATCCCATTTGCAATGAGATGTAATGTTAGGGAAGATTCGCATTTGCGATGGGTAGGATGTTCGCATTTGCAACCATTGGCTATTTAATACACTTATCGCATGTGTCGCATATGCGGACTTCGCTTTTGCGAACAAATATTCGCAAATGTGATACATACAGCTGGGTCAAAGAGGGAAAATTTGGGACTTAACTATGTTTTGTTGATTTGGAGGCTTATTCGAAAGGAAAATCATGGTTGATTGTTGAGTTGGTAGTGCAAAGAGGTAAGTGTTGTGTCTAACTTTGATTTGAGGGAATTAAGACTTGTTGGTCTAATTGTTATGTGAATAATGTGGGAAAACGACGTATATGCGAGGTGACGAGTGTATATGCGTCGTCATGGGTAAAAGCATGCGGGATTAAGCTATTTACCTTTATGTCATCACTTCTTCCATGTTATCTCTTGCTATATGCTTTGATTGCTACATGATATTACTTGTTATCCATGCTTTACTAGTTACCTGCTATTTACTTGTTACTTATTTCGATTTATTCATTTCTCGCTCAATATCTGCTTAACCGCCATATGTTTCCACCTGTATTAGTTGTATATCTTCACTGCTTCATGTTTAACTTGCTTTTATTGACTTTAAATTACTTGTTGCACTTTATTATGTTATTATGATTTCTGTGAGTTCTTTAGCTGTTCTTGTATTGGTGATTTGAAGAGAATTATAATCACCAGGTATTGGTTAACCTCCGTTTGTATTGGTAGTTCCTTAATGATCTGTATATTTCATTTCCCTTTTGGTGTGGAGATTTCGTAATTAGTTGTGTTGGGTTATTTATGTAAATGAATTGATATTGGGATCTGGTTGCACATCACAACGAATAATGATATGATATGATGTTGGGATCGGGTTGCACAACAAATGTTGTGATTATATAGGATCAGGTTGCATGACACAACAGTTATTATGTTATTGTGGGATTGGGTTACGTGCCGCAACAGTATATGATGTGTTATAATTGTTGGTAGCTATATCATTCTATTTGTATACTGTGAAAGGATATTATGAGATGATGTTATTCTAGGCCCTCTAGTTTTTGACCTTCGGGTCCGTTTTTATGAGTTTACTACTTAATCTACATTTTAGTATTCTTTTATTATTATCCATACATGTTTATTATGAGTGTCATGTCATAGACTTGTCACTACTTCTCGAGGTTAGGCTCGACACTTACGGAGTACATGAGGTCAGTTGTCCTCATGCTACTATTTTGTACTTCTTGTGCAGATCCCGATATTGGTCCTAGCGGTGTCATGATGACTCGGCCGGTCATTTTGAATATTGTAGCCCCGTTCCCCTATTTATTGCTTATTCTATTTTTATTTATTGTTATGTGACTTGTCGGGGTAATTGGTTTGGTTCTGGGAATGATTAGGAGTGAATTGTGACATATTATCCCATGGTTCTGATAGCTTCGTATGGTAATTTTGGATTTAGTAGTACGTACGAATGTTGATTTGGAGGTCCGTAGGTTGTTTTGGCTTGAATTGACGAAAATTGGAAAATTGAAGGTTTGGAAGGCTGAGCGATTTGACCGAGAGTTGACTTTATTGATATCAGGTTCGGATTTCAGTTGGTTTGGTATGATTCAGCATTAGTTTTAGAATTTGGAAATTCATTAGTTCATTAAGCTTGAATTGGGGTGCGATTCGTGATTTGAATGTTGTTTGATATGATTTGAGGCTTCGACTACGTTCGTATAATATTTTAGGACCTGCTTGTTTGTTTGGATAAGGATTCCAGGGGCCTTGGCTGTGATTCAGACGAAGTTCGGCTTCATTTTGGTCTTATAGAACTGTTGATCTGATATATAGTGTGTCCTTCATCGTGATCACGATATGGTGGTCGCGTTCGCGTAGTGATCCTAGGTGGCAGATTGTTTTATTCTTCGCATTCATGAAGAAGGAATAGAGGGGTTGTGCATCGTGATCGCGAGAGAAGAGTTGTGTTCACGTAGAAGGATGAGGCTGGCTTGGGCACCAGGCCTTAAGCCTTCGCGTTCGCGGTCAAGGAGATGCATTTGCGTAGGCAAAGCACTATGAGGCATCGCGTTCGCGACTTGGGCATCGCGTTTGTGTAGGATGTTTTGTCAGCTGGTAATATTTTTGCTTTGCGGATGTAAGACATTTTTTGCATTCGCGAAGAGGAGCATTTGGGAGAAGCTTTAAAAACCCAAATCGAGGGTTAGAGTATTATTTCATATTTTTGGTTGTAGAGCTCGATTTTGGGAGTTTTGGAAGTGATTTTCAAGATTTGGATCAGGGTAAGTGTTTTCTACTCGGATTTGTTATTATTCATGATTCCATCTTTGTTTTTAGCATCTAATTAGTGAATTAAAGTGAAGAAATGGAGAATTTTGTAGAAACCTTTCAAAAATGAAAAATGCAGGTTTGAAGGTTGATTTGAGGTCGGAATTGGAGGATTTTGGTATAGTTGGACTCATAATCGAATGTGTGTACGGAATTTATGAATTTTGTCAGGTTCCGGGGTGCAAACCCGGGGTTGACTTTTTGATTTTGATAAAGATCAAAATTTTATTGTTTGAAGTTGTTTCCTAAGGCATCATTTGTTGATATTAAGTTGTTTGTGACTAGATTCGTATCGTTTGGAGGCCGTTACGCGCGGGAAGGGTTTGTTGGAGCATTGATTTGTGCTCTTTGAGGTAAGTAACACTTCTAAACTTGGAATTGAGGGTATTTATCCCTGGAAAATGTGTTATGTATGTTGTGTGACCGGCGTGTGGGCGTGCGCCGTGTAATCATGATCCGGTTGATTCTTTTGTACCGTGTTGTTATCAAGCCTTGATCTATCCGTGAAATACTTACTTAGAGTAATTGAATTGTGATTCCTATTAGAAATCACGTTTAGGCTATGTGCTTATTCTGTTGAGACCTAGTAAGGTTATTTATGTTGTTTTGAGATATCTTCTTTAATTGAAATTATGTACTCAGTCATAGTCCTTCATTTGCATATCATATCTCAGTCTCGGTTATCATCTATTGTTACATCACATGTTATTATTATTTGGGCTGAGTAGTACGAGATTATGAGCCCTTGAGACTTAAGAAATGGATAACTGAGGTGGGCTTGGGAGTCGGGTTGTGAGTGTTATTGTGGATCGGGATGCACGCCACAACATGCCTTATTAGTTTATTTATTTGTATGGATCGGGATGCACGTCGTAGCAGGCCTTATATTAGCATTTGGGCATGATCCGCCCCTCCCCCCCCCCCTCCCAGAGTCTGACATACCAGCAGCAAGCGCATGCACATTGATTGAGATGGACAGATTGTGTACTCTAAGAGTGTGAGTACCTGGGAATATCGCTGTGAAATCATACATTTGACATGCATAATGAAAGGTAGGCATAGAGATGTGCCATTCTTCATGCTAGTTGTACTTGACATATTTTTATCAGTGTTGGGCTTTAATTGTTGAACTTGAAAACATGTCTAAATGTATGTACCCTGAACGAGCTGATTATGGAAATTCTCCGAGTTATGTATTGTCATTATCATCATCATATTCGTGTTCTTATTATATTTGGTTTTGACTGTACCTTTCTTAGCTCGTCGCTGCTTTTAGCCCAAGGTTAGTTCTGTTACTTATTGAGTACATTTGGTCGGTTGTACTCATACTACACTCTGCACTTCATGTGGAGATACGGGTACATTTGGACGAGGTGATTGCTAGATCCGTGCTAGTACTACTCAGAGACTTTGAGGTTGATGTTATGACGCCCGCAGACCTTGATTCTCCCTCCTTTTATTTTCTTCAGTACTATTCTACTACTTAAACAGTTGTACTAGAGTTTTGTTTATGTTGATACTTAGTAGTGCTCATGTAATCGTAGACACTAGATTTTGGGGTGGTTGTAGTAGTATTTTAGTTATTTTTATTAGATATTTATGAGATTTTCCGATGTTGAGTTTATTAAAACATATTTTATTCCAAATGTTTGGCTGTTATGAAACTTATCGGCTTGCCTAGCAAGTGTGTTAGGCGCCATCACGATAGGTTGGAATTTTTTATCATGACAAGTTGGTAGCAGATCCCTAAGTTACTTAGGTCTCACGAGTAATGAGCAAGTTTAGTAGAGTCTTGCGAATTAGTATGGAGACATCTGTACTTATCTACGAGAGTCTACCGAACCCTTAGGAAACCTCACTTTCTTGTATTCTTGTCGTGCGGATTTGTTAATTCTGGAATCTGAACTTGTACTCTTCTATTTTATCATAGATGATGAGGAAACGTATGACCAGATCAGGTAGACGGCCACCAATACCACTAGCTTGGGCCGCGAGACACCGGGGTCGCGATAGAGGCCGAGGTGCGGCTCGTACTACAGCTAAAGCAGCACATATGGAGCCATCAGTTGCCCCAACCGTGGAAAAGATACCAAATGTTGTTGAGCCGGTGGAACCAGCTGTGCCCATTGTGATCCTAGGCCTTCAGGAGGCCTTAGCCCAGATTTTGACTGTGTGCACAAGCCTGGCTCATGCAGTCTCAGTTCCAGCTGCACCATCCACTTCACATGCTAGGGAGGTGCTCAGACTCCCGCCGCCCGTACTCTAGAGCAGGTAGCTCAGGGACTCCAGACACCAAAGGGTACTACCAGCCCAGTCGGTTGCTGCTGCTCGAGCCCAGGTTGGACGACCTATGAGTGATGAGGAGCAGAAGAGACGGGAGTGGTTTGGGAAGCTTAAGCCTCCAGAGTTCAGCGGAGCAGAGTCAGAGGATGCTTAGGATTTATAGACAGGTGCCGGCGGATTCTTTGCACAGCGGGTACTTTGGAGAGAAGTGGAGTTTCATTTACTACTTTTCAGCTGACAGGGGCAACCTACAGATAGTGGGAGGCCTATGAGTTGGGTAGGCCACCTGATGCAGCACCGCTTACATGGCTTGAGTTCTCGATTCTCTTCTTAGAGAAGTTTGTCCCACATACTCGAATAGAGGAGTTGCGTAGGCAGTTTGAGTAGCTACACCAGGAGGGTATGACTGTGACTCAATATGAGATAAGGTTTGTAGAGTTAACTCGTCACACGGTATGGTTGCTTCCCACTTAGAGGGAGAATATTAGAAGGTTCATTGATGGCCTCAACTATGGATTACGCTTCATTATAGCCACGGAGGTGGCGACGATTGCGAGGTTTTACTAGGTGATCGATATTTCTAGACGCTTAGAGCTGGTTCACAGTTAGGAGCGTGAGGAGCAGTAGGCCAAAAGTACTCGTAGTTCAGGTGGTTTCAGTAGTGCCTCATCTGGAGGATGGTCCCATCATAGAAGGGGCCATCCTTATAGGTCCGCTCAGATGGCTCGTCTATTTCATCATGGTGCATCATCTAGTCATGGTTTATACAGTGCTCATCCAGGTCAGTCATCTTTCAGTTCCCTCTTGTCACGACCCAAAATTCCCACCACAGGCGTCGTGATGGCACCTAATCTCTAAGGCTAGGTAAGCCGATTTCAGTTACGATTTTGAAGCCATTTTTTTAATTAAATAAGTAATCAAAACTAACAGCAGAACAAATATAAAAAAAATACAACCTCCCAAGACTGGTAGTATTGAGTCACGAACTTTAACTGAATACATGGAATGATCACGAGGACCGAATATGCAATACTGTTTGATTACAAATTAACAGTACAATAAAATGAAAAGACCACAAGGGACTGTGACGACCAAGCAGCTCTACCTTGAATCCTTATGATCCCGCTTTAACTCTGCTCAAGTCTGATATCTCCAATGTCTGGCTCTGCAAAAAAATGTGCAGAAGTGTAGTATGAGTACGCAACGGTCGGTACCTAGTAAGTATCAAGACTAACCTCAATGGAGTAGAGATGAGGTACAGTCAAGACACTCACTAGTCTAATAACATGTGCAATATAATATACAAAATAATAGGAAACAAATAACATCAAGGAAACATAAAACAACCAATGATATGCACAGTAAGACAATAAAATCATCATTTAATATCGCTCAATAATTAATAAATACAATTGCACCCAGTTAAATCAAGTTCTTCAATTAAATATCTTTCATATATAATTCTTACGAATAAAACTCCTTTTCAAATATAATTTCGTCGAAAAAATATCTTTCAAATACAATTCTTTCATATAATTCTTCTTGAATAAAAATCCTATCAAATAAATATTTTAAATATAATTCTTTCGATTAAAGAGTCACCATGTGACACCTCGTTTCAAAATCATAAAAATACGGGTCGCAGCCCATTTTTCATATTTTCACGGCACCTCGTGCCCATAATTAAATCATCATATTTATCCGGCACCTCGTGCCCTCATTTCATATCACAACTGCACGGACAATTCATGTGCCAAATATCATTATCATTTCATCATAGCACCTCGTGCCCACATTTCATATCACAACTGCACAGACAATTCACGTGCCAAATATCCTCATTATTTACTCACGGCACCTCGTGCCCATATTTTATTTTATAATCCGCCTTGCAATAATCACAGGCTCTCAATTTCAACATAAATCAGATTGTTATCAATTTACCAATAACAAGACAAATTGCACAAGGTATAAAAATAAACACAAGAAAATCACAACATCACATGAAAATCATCAACACCACAACCCCACATCATCACATATCGTCCCTGACAATAGCCACCCTTATCTCTCCTATTGCCACCCTTATCACTCCTATATCCACCCTTATCGCTCCGCCCAGACAATATTCCAATAAACACAACAATAGTGAAATACCACCCTTATACCCACATAATATCAATGGTGAAATGCCACCTTTATCTCCCCAAAATAATAACTCACACAACACAATAATTTACACGGAAAATTATCACGGCAACATAATAAAATCAATTCATATCACAATTTGCCCAATTGCCACAACCAAATTCCAAAGATATAACAAAATCAATTAATTTCATAACAAATAGCCCAAGGCTACACACAATGTATATAACACCCAAAAACAATCAATAGAGATAGAAATTACTCAACATAAAGCAAAGCCTTCATTAATGCAAATTTAGATAATTATATTAACACTTCTTCTTAACCTTGCATAATTAATTATTTGCAGAGGAAAAATCCATAATGAAATTAAATTCCAAGAAATATTAATCATCTAACTCACGAAATTCACATAAATATATAAGTAATAATTTCATCAAATTGTCATATAAAAACAAATTCAACAACAAGGATTTAGGCATGGCAAACAGATGATTTAATAATTATCCACGATTACCCAATTTACTACACAATAATGCCTAAGACTTTAATCCAATAAAAAATTGCACATATAAGCCCGAGTACGTACTCGTCACCTCGTGTACACGGCTTTTCACATTTCACAAATGGCACATAAGACTCGATGCCTAAGGGGTAATTCCCCCACTCGAGGTTAAGCAAAACACTTACCTTTTTAAAGTTATGCCGATATTCCAAAATCGTCTTCTTGTTTGAATTGACCTCCAGACTGCTCAAATCTAACCAAATTAATTTCATAACTTCATTAAAATTCATCGGATATAATTCCGGATAATAATACGTCGACTTAAAAATTTATTTCAAAAAAGTCAACAAAAGTCAATGCAGGGCCCGCCCCTCGGAACCTCACAAAATATTTATGAAATTCGAACATCCATTCTGATAAGAGTTCAACCATACCAATTTTATCGAATTCCAATAACAACTCGACCTCCAAATCTTAAATTTTCTTTTTCAAATCCCTAAGTTCAAACCCCCGATTTACACCTCAAAACATGTAATCTAATCAGATTATTCGATGATAATTCAATATTATAGAGTATAAATGATCAAAATGGACTTACCTCAAGTTTTCCCATGAAAACCTTGCTCAAACATTGCCCAACCCGAGCTTGAAATGCCCAAAAATGGCAAAAGCTCGGAAGCCCTCTGTTTTTGTATTGCCCAGGGGTTTTCGCATGCGCGGTGATTTCTTCGCACCTGCGGCTTCACACCCGTTGCTTAGCACATGCGGTAAAATTCTTCCGATTCTGTGACTAATTCCTCGCATTCGCGAGCTCGCACCTGCGGCCCTTTTTCGTGCAGGTGCGATCGTACCAGATGCCGAGCTGCTTCAGCTCCTCCTCCAAATCCAAATTCGATCCGTTAGGCATCCGAACTCACCCGAGGCCCACCGGGACCTCAACCAAATATACCATCAAGTCCTAAAATATCATACAAACTTAGTCAAATTCTTAAATCACATCAGACAACATCAAAACGACGAATCGCACCTCAAATCAAAATCTATGAACTTTGAACTTCCAAATTCTATATCTCGTGCCGAAACACATCAAATCAATTCGGAATGACTTCAAATTTTGCACACAATTCATAAATGGCATAACGGACCTATTCAAATTTTCAGAATCATATTCCGATCTCAATATCAAAAAGTCAACCCCCCAATCAAACTTTCCAAAAATTCAACTTTCGGCATTTCAAGCTTAATTCCACTACGGACCTCCAAATAATTTTCCGGACACGCTCCTAAGTCCAAAATCACCATATGGAGCTATTTACATTATCAAAATTCCATTTTGGAATCGTTTGCTCAAAAGTCAACTCTCCGGTCTATTCTTTCTATTTAAACTTCAAATTAAGGATTGTTCTTTTAATTAAATTTCGAATCTTTAGTAAATCAAACTCGACCACACCCGCGGGTCATAATACATATTGTGAAACTGCTTGAGACCTTAAGTCACTGAACGGGGCATAAATTCTTAAAACAACAAGTTAAGTCATTACACCTCCCTACTCAAGGTTGCTACCAGTGTGGAGAGTTGGGGCATGTGAGGAGATATTGCCCCTATATTATGGGAGGTCCAATTCAGCAAAGTGTTCAGGCTATGACTTCCACACCAGTTATTTCACCACCTGCTCAGCCAAATCGAGGTGGGACTCAGGAAGCTCGAGGTCGCCCTAGAGAGGGCAGTCGATCAGGTGGTGGTCAGGCTCGATGCTATGATTTTCCCGCCAGACCAGAGGCAGTTGCTTCAGTCGCAGTGATCACAAGTATTATTTCACTATGCCACATGTATGCTTCCATATTATTTGACCCTAGTTTCACTTATTCATATGTATCATCGTACTTTGCTCGCTATTTGGATATGTCCCGTGATTCTTTATTTATGCATGTTCATGTATCTATGTCGGTAGGTGATTCTATTATTGTGGACCGTGTGTGGTGACTATTGGGGGATGTGAGACGAGAGTTGATCTGTTACTGCTTAGTGTCGCGCCATGTTTTCTCGCGAAATTGGGTTTCGCCGTGTGACAACTCTTTTAAACGGGTATTAAAAGAGAAGAGTCACCACCTAATGATTTTAAGGCA
This sequence comes from Nicotiana tabacum, assembly GCF_000715075.1. Lineage (NCBI taxonomy): Eukaryota > Viridiplantae > Streptophyta > Magnoliopsida > Solanales > Solanaceae > Nicotiana > Nicotiana tabacum. Next base: position 35,556,016 of record NC_134094.1, on the reverse strand, counting down.
TGTTAGGGCACCTATTTATGAATAACTCTATTTTAACTAATATGTGTCACCAAAGATCGGGTAAAGGCTCAAATTACCTCAAAGAGAAGGGGTTAGGAACTCTTCGAGGTCCACAACTGTGGGACTCGGCCGAGTTTTACGCTATGTAGGATTATTGACTTATAATTATAATATGTGATCATATAAGTTAAAGAAAGATAGGGAGTCTAAATATCAAATTACAATGTGGAACAAGCATCAAAATAGATTGCACATGTAAAGGAAGTGAATTATACATTAACAAGTGATTAGTACAATCTTTTGAGGATTACAAGGTACAACATAGTTGGATCTAAGCTCAGATAAACAGGTGTGCAAGTAGTAGCCATATATGGGAGGGGGGTCCTAAGTTTTTTAGCCTAAAGGATCACCTTGTGCAACATAAATAATACTTTGAAACTCCCTTAAAAGTAAGGGTTGCTCATATTATTCAGTGGGCATATACTATCATCTCCCGCTACCTAATTAATATCTTAAAGTTGTTTACCTAAAACGTTCTAGTTCAATTCTAAGTCGCATCCTATATGTGCTTTACCCGTCCCATGCCTATGGTCCATGAGACTTTGGACCTACTACTTTGGTGGTTCTAGAATTTACTTAGGATGCTCAAAATGATAAAAACTAAGTGCGCAATCAAAAACAAATAGGAATGCACATAGTTAACAGCTAAAGGCTCAAATTAGCCTCCTCACGTAGACATAGATGCACGCAAACGGTTATAGGCTCATGCTAACAATGTTCCAGATTGTAAAGTGAAGGGCTATAGGTAGGTAGATGTGATATGGAGCACTGTTGAATGGCGCAAGACTTATAGGCATGATTTCTATATAGTTGATTGATTCAAGAGTTAACATAAGTTCCTACAAACTACTGATTTTAACAAATGGTTTATTAAAACCCTATAGGCATGATCTCTAAGTGACTTATGACTTGACTGTGGGTTCATTGAAAACGCATAGTTATTCGTCTTTTATCCTATAGACAGGCTTTATAAGTGAATAGCGGAATCCTATAGGCATGGTATCTAGATAATAATATCTGACTAACAAAGTAATTAAGAACATAAACAGGCTTCATTTTATTCATATAGGCATATTATCTAGGTATCAGTATGATAAGGATAGCAGTAGCAACAATTTCAATCGAAGTCATATAGGCATGATCCCTAGCTGATCAGATTTAGAAATAAGTTGTTTTAATGCAGGTTTATTTCATTAGTCCTATAGCCATGCTTTCTAGGTGAGCCACATAATTGCAAAAGGTAATCAATTCTTGACTATTCAACGAGATCCTATAGGCATGTTGTCTAACAACATATAGAGATAGAGCATATTGAGCAAGTAACAAATAAAGCATTTAGATCCTATAGGCATATTTCCTACTCTTTCATACGTGAATGAAAGTATCCCAGCCCCCTCAATTTTCATTAACTCCCCATTATCTGTTATTACATGCCCAATAAAATAATACAAACTCAAATAAATGACCATAGGCCTCGCTAGGACGACTATAGGCCCTACATAGAAACAAATTAGATCAAGGATTCTTCTGGGCTTTCAACTAAACGTGGAGCCTCATGTGGATGAGTAGACTCATACATTGGATGGCTGTTGATATGCTTCAGCTCTCAGTACCAAACAAACCCAAAAAATAGGCCCAAACAACTGTGTTGCTTATCCATTTGAATACCAAACTAGTCGTAGTAATACAAGTGACAAACTATCTGCTAGACCAATTAAACAACTTTGAAACTTAAGCATTTAGCCCTTAAGGCTATATTAACAGGGCTATTGTTACTATTGATATTTGCACATGCGGCGTGACAAGGCAGGATATATATATATATATATATATATATATATATATATATATATATATATATATATATATGTTACTTTATTTGAAGCAACAGGTTCAAAGTGACAGGATTGAACATCATAAGATAGCAAAATATGCATTAGGCAAAACTTCAAGCTAACCATGGTCTAAACTCACTTAAATGAAACGTCAGATCTGGAAGCCTAACCATGGAAATCAAGAGAAGATATGATCAAGGACTGACCCTAAAAAATAGCAAGTAACAATTTTGCACAAATGTTTCAACATGGAATTCTACACAAGACATGATCTAATTGGACTTTGTAGCCAAAAAACAATCCTCATTATGGAAGTTAAAACAAACAAACTAATAGGCATAGTTGCAATCATTCACTTAGTTTCAAATAAGAGAGACCTAGCCTATTTGAAATTCTAGGTAAACACTCAGTTATCACGAGGGGTCTTAAGTACAAAATCTAAAGCAAGGCTTAAATATGAACTCATAACAGGCAACAAATGCATGATTCAAGTACGCATAAACATAATAGACCAAGCGATCTTAAGAAGGTCAGAAATCGAATCAAGTAAATCATACATAATGAGCAGATACTAAAGTTTAGGATTTAGGCAGGATTGGATTCTAGAAAATACAGGATTTATAGAATAGCTTAAGGCGAATAAGATTGCAAACAAGGGTAACACAATATAGAAATCATATTGGCTCACAGAAGTTTAAGTAACATTGGTATACAGAGCATGAACACAAACAAAAGGAGACTGGAATTGCAAAAGTAAAGGGTACTCGCCAGTTGCAAATTAACGAGCAAGTAAATAAGAAAATTAAGTTCTAACAGCAACTCAATTAGCAGCTGTAAAGAGAGAAAAATAGGACTCCTAAAATCTCAGTACGTCAAAGTTCCCAAGGGTTTCAGGTGAACCCTGGCAGTGCTCGCACTGAAAAAGATCAACAATCGAATTCTGGTGGCCTTGGCTTTCAGCAGGCTAAGGTCTCAAGTTTCAAAATAGTAGAATGAGTGAGAACGAAAGAGTAATAGCAGCAGTTTCATGTCCGTTTTAGGGGAATTGGGGAGGGAATTATATAGTAGTAAAACTTAAACGAACAAATTAGGAAAAACAATTAATCAAGCATAATAAAGGAAAGACTGGCATGCAAAATCAATTTAGAATCCAAATTAGGAGCAGAATCGGGCAAACCCTAGTTGAAATTGGATTTAGGACAAATTGTCCACAAGCCTTAATCACAGAGGGATCAATGGAAATATACCATAATCAAGAGGAGATTTCCTATTTCTGAGCATATAGAGTCACAATCGTACCCAAATCCACAGAGTTAAGACTGTATCTAGGAGAATCGTCCTTGCCATAAGTGAAATGGTAACGAAAGTTACCATAACTAACGTAGATGAACAAAGACGGTAAGTAAATAATGAAGAAATCCCATTATCAGCGGGATTAAGAGAGGAATTGAGGGGGAGGCAGCTAGGGTTCTTCAGAGAAGAGGGGAAGGTTCAAGAGGATCTGGGGCGACGAATAGGTGAAAATAGGTTTAGGGTTGAGTGAGGCGGGTAGGTTTATTATGGTCCGCTGATCATTTAAGATTAACGGCCAGGATCAAAGGGAAAGCGGGGAGGGTTATTAATAGGTCACGACCGGGTTAAGTTAAAGGGCTCATTTGGTTTGGGCTAGGGAAATTGGACCGAGTTAAGAAAAATTCCTCCGTTTTTTCTGTAATATTTCGATGGGTTCTGCATGTTTGATGACGATGGCAACTGTAACGGTACTAAGGCAAAAGAAGAAATTTTGCAGAAAATTCTTCACTAGAGAATGTATTAATCATTGCTACCCAAACCTACTGAATTAAACCGTTAAAAGTCCGCCTACTCTATTATCGTGGTTTCAGAAAGTTGAGATCAAATGAAATGATACCAAAAATTATTAGGATTTTATTGAAAATATGTTTTTGAGATAACACTTTACAACTTGCCATATGAGTATATGACTCTGGCTTCCTCAGTTCTTACTTTGTTGTTAGCCCCCCCCCCCCTAAAATGTGTGCATATATAATTTCCTTTCATGGAAAAGATATCTCAATTTCTTTTAGATCACAGTTTCTCCTCATCAATTTCCATAAGTAAGCTAAAAATGTTACTAAGGAGGATGGTGGTAGTGGATGGGTGCAAGGGGAGGTGGTAGTGGGAGAAGTTAGAGAGGGAGTAAAATGGGATTGGGGTTGGGGAAGTGAGGTGGCCGTAGCATGCCATGTGGTGGCCACCTCAGCAAAATACTGGGCCATATGGGATGATGATGGAGGGCCTTAACGGAGGAGGGGTATTTCTACTAGTTTTGTAACGTCGGGGGCAATAATAGACTGAAAGTATAACAGAGGGTATAACTTATCCTTTTCGCATAGTAGAGGGATATTTTGACCCTTTCCCCTTGTTTTTATCATTAAATTAGTGATATGAATTGGAGAAATTGAGAATTTTTGTTAAAAATTTCTAAAATGTAAAATGAATATTTGAAGGCCGATTTGATGTACAAATTGGATAATTTTGGTATGGTTGGACTCGTATCGGAATAGGTGTTCGGATTTGTGAGTTATGTCGGGTTCCGAGATGCTGGCCCGGGGTTTGACTTTTTAATTTTCATTAAAGATCAAAACTTTATTATCCGGAATTATTTTCTATGGCTTTTATTTATGTTAATAAGTTATTTTGGCTAGATTCGAGCCATGCAGAGGTTGTTTCACACGAGAAGGTCATTTTAAAGTTTTGATTTAACTTCTTTGAAGTAAGTATCTTGCCTAAATTTGTGTGGGGGAACTACCCCTTAGGATTTGAGTTGTTTGTGCTATTTGTGTTATGTGAAAGTCGTGTACGCGAGGTGACGAGTGCGTACTCAGGCTTATATGTGAAAATTGATCAGTTTAGATTCTTAGGCTTCTTTCATATATTTGTTTGAAATTGTTAGCACATGTTATATCTTTTATTTGTCGTGTTTACTCTCACATGCTTTATTTGAATTTGTTAACACATGTCATATCCTTTACTTGTCAAGTTTACTCTTATATGCTTATTTGAAGTTGTTACCTCTTTTATCATTATGTGACTTCCTTAATTGTTGGTTCTTCTTAATTGAAATTTTTGTTGCATGATATCCTTTTGTTGCCAGGTTATTCTCATGTATTTAAACGTAGTTGCTAGTTCATGCCATCTCTTTCATTGTTAGCTTATTTCATACACTAAAATCCGAAGTTTTTCATTTCATGGGAATACCTTCATTATCGAGTTTATCCTTAAGCAATTATTTGAAGTTGAAGTTATTGAAAGTCATTAATCTATTTTAATTGAAGTTGTGTTTAAAGGGGGTGTTGTTTATTGTTGAGTTACTTTCCCGTTCATTTTGTTGTTATTGAGATTCTATACACATTGTGTTTGAGTCGTGGGCTATTTGTTATGGAAATATTGATATTGTTAATTCTTTTGGAAAGGTTGCGGCCTATGGGCACTTGTTGTACGAGTTGATATGCAGTGTTGTTGTGAGGTTAGCACCTATGAATTGTTGTGTGGATTGGTTGGTGTTATGCAGAGCATAAGGGTGGCATCTCACTGTTGTTGATATGCGGAGCATAAGGGTGGCATCTCATTGTTGTTGATTGTGCAGAGTGATACGGGTGGCTATTGTATTATTGTCCAGGCGGAGCGATAAGGGTGGCTATCATGGCAGAGTTATATGGGTGGCTATCAAAGGGATAAGGGTGGCAATGTCAGGGATGATGTGTGATGGCCTGGGGGTATTATGTTGATGATATTCGTGTGATGGTGCGGTTTTCCTTGTGTATGTTATACACCTTACGTGACTTGTTGTGTTGCTTCAATAAGCTACTCGATGTCTTTGATATCACTTGTTAACTTGAGTTGTAATAGTACACTCGCTCAGGCATAAACCGTAGCATGCCACTTATACTTGTTCATGAGAATGAAACTTAATATTTATTGATCATGCCCATGTATTCTTGTATTATCTGCTTTCATTGTGATATTGTGCATATGAGCATGCCGGATGGATTTTGATATTGAGCCTGTGATCAAGCCGGACGGATTGTGATATTGAGCATATGACCATGCAAGGCAGATTATGATAGTGAGAATGTGACTACGCCAGGCGGATGTGATTGTGACCCTGTGATCATGCCGGGAGGATTGAGATATTGGCAGGTGAGTTGTCCGTACGGTTGTGATTAGAAATGTTGGCACAAGGTGTCGTAAGCATATGATTGTGGTTTGAGACTCGTGACTTATGATTTTGAGATGAGGTATCTTGGAGTAATTTCGTTGTGAAACTTGTGTTAGAGCGGCTTGATTAATTGGTTGTTATTTATTTTCCTTATTTGGTTTCAATGGTACTTTCACAGCATTTTTATTACTTTATTGTTTATATCACATGTTGATTCTTGTTGTCGTTTACTGATTCCTGCTTTCATTATTAGCTTTATACTTCTATATTGCATAGAATATTTTGACTAGTAGGTGTCTGACTTTTACCTCGTCACTACTCCACCGAGGTTAGTCTTGATATATTTTGGGTACCGACCGTGGTGTACTCATATTACACTTTTACATATTTTTGTACAAATTCAAGTATTGGAGATATCGGACTCATGAACAGTTAGTTTATTGATCGCGAGGATTCAAGGTAGAGTTGCTTGATCGTCATAGTCCCTGTGAGTCTTTTCCTTTTATTGTACTATCAGCTTATTATCCGAACAGAAATGTATTCAGCTAGAGTTCGTGACTCTGTATTACCTAGTCTTGGGAGGTTGCGGTGATTATTGTCGTGTAGGCTTATTTCATATTTATTTCTGTATTTATATAAATCTATGATTTAAATTATCATTGTGCAATTGGTGTAATTGTTGTAAGTAATTGACTTACCATATGAATTGGGGTAAGTGTTCTCTACTCAGTTTTGGTTATATTTCATGAATCTATCTTCGTTTTTGGTAATTGCATTGTGAATGTTAAACAGTAAATTGGGGGTTTTGGCCTAAAGTTTTATAATATAAATTTTTGAGTTTTGAACATCGAATTGGAGTCGGATTTGAGTGAAACTAGTATGGTTGGACTCGTAATTGAATGGGTTGTCAAATTTTCTAAATTTTGGCGAGTTCCGAGGTGCGGTCCCGGGTTTGGCTTTTGGACGATTTGGGGCTTTTGATTCAAGATTTGATCTTTTTCGATCGGGATTGGTTCCTTTAGCATTGTTTGATGTATTTGGGTTGTTTTGATTAGTTTCGAGCCGTTCTGAGGTCAGAACGCACGGGATGGCATTTTGGAGCATCGCTTGGCTTGCTCGGAGTTGGAATTGGCTTGTTCAAGGTAAGTAACTCTTCTAATCTTAGTGTTGAGGGTATGAAACCCCGAAATACATGTTATGTTATTAGTATTGAGGTGACGCATATGCTAGGTGACGGGCTTGTGGGCGTGCACCCTTGGGGATTGTGACTTGGTTCATCTCGTAGCAACTGTAAAGTTGCATAATCATTTATGTAACCATGAAATTTACGTACTAGATCTATTGAGTTGTGATTCATGTTAGAAACCATGTCTAGGTTACGTGTGTATCATGTTGAGACCCACTGAGGTCATGTCCGTTGTTGAGTAATCTTCTTTCATTGCATTACATACTCAGTCATACGCATTCACATGCATATCATATCTCAATCTCTGTTGTTATTTATTGATACATCATATCATTGTTGTCGGACTAGTTTCATGATACTGTGAGACCGTGAGTGAGACTGGAGAGATTGATGACTGAGTGAAGCCGAGGGCCTGAGTGAGAGTGATATTTTGGGATCGGGCTACACGTCGCAGCATGTTATATAGATTACATTTTATAGGAGTGGGCTGCACGCTGCAGCAATATATGCATTACATTTATGAGATCGGGTTGCACACCGCAACGAGCCTTTGGGTTGTATATGTATATGGAACAAGTTGCACGCCGCAACGAGCCTTATGGCTATTTACATATTATGGGATCGGGTTGCACGCTGCAACAATATAGCGCTTGGGCTGAAAGGAGCCCCTCTGGAATCTGCACACCCCCAGTGAGCGTAGTCGATTATATATATGGGAATCGGATTGCACGCCGCAAAGGGTCGTATGGTCATATATGGATCGGACTGCACGCCGCAGCGGGTATTGTACAGCGCTGAGTGATTGAGTGTGCTAAGCATAGTGAGAGAGAATGTGAGACAGTGAGATTGTGTACTCTGAAAGTGTGAGTACATGAGCTCATCATCGAGATGCATTGCATTTGACATGCGTACTTGAGATACATGCATAAAGGTGCATTTCCTTCTGCTACCCGATTTTGGGGACATTTATGATTTTACCTGTATCTTGACATGTAGGCATAGAGAAGTACATTCCTCATGCTATCTGAAAATGAAACATCTTACTATTTGTTGAAAGGAGTTTTGGGGAAAAGCACAGTTTTCAAACTTACCCGTACTTTATCTTTTTCGGTAAAGATTTGGGTTTTCACTGAGATACTTGAAAAGAAATGCTTATTTTTCTGGAACTGTGAACGAACTGAGCCTTTTATTTATGAGATTCTTCTTTTGTTATTGTGCTATGGTGTTATGAACTGTGGTGAAATATTGGCATTGAACCCGACCTTTTTGTTAGCTTGTCACTACTTTCAACCTAAGGTTGTACTCATACTACACTTCTGCAACTTGCGTGCATGTTGAGTACATATTGGCTGATGATGTTGCTGTGTTCGATGAGAACTGGATTTGAAGTTGCACATGTGTCCCGGTTATAGCTGCCTCTTGTTCGTGGTAGCCTTAGATCTATAAAATTCTGTTTATGTATTTATCAAACAGACGATGTATTTATTTCATTTCTGCTTTGTAAACTCTATTCTTAGAAGCTCATGATTTGTACTACCAGTTCTTGGGGAATGTATCATATTCAGATAATTTCTTTACTTATATGCTTTATTGATTGTTATTGGAATTGGTTAGTGGTTAACTGGCTTACCTAGCGGGTTAGGTTAGGTGTCATCACGACTAGTTGAATTTTTGGATCGTGACAGTGATAACAATTTTGGGGATATTTATGATTTTACATGTATCTTAACATGTAGGCATATAGAAGTACTTTCCTCATGCTATCTGAAAATGAAACATCTTACTATTTGTTGAAAGAAGTTTTGGGAAAAATTACAGTTTTCAAACTTACTCGTGCTTAGGCTTTTTTCGGTTAAAGATTTGGGTTTTCACTGAGATACTTGAAAAGAAATGCTTATTTTTCTGGAACTGTGAACGAACTGAGCCTTTTATTTATGAGATTCTTCTTTTGTTATTGTACTATGGTGTTATGAACTGTGGTGGAATATTGGTATTAAACCCGACCTTTTTGTTATCTTGTCACTACTTTCAACCTAAGGTTAGGTTTGTTACTTATTGAGTACATGGGGTCGGTTGTACTCATACTATACTTCTGCACTTTGGATGCAGATATTGGCTGTTGATGTTGCTGTGTTCGATGAGAGCTGGATTTGAAGATGTACATGCGTCCCGGTTGTAGCTGCCTCTTGTTCATGGTAGCCTTATATCTATAAAACTCTGTTTATGTACTTTTCAAACAGACGATGTATTTATTTCATTTCTGCTTTGTAAACTCTATTCTTTGAAGCTCATGATTTGTACTAGGGGTGGGCATCAGTCGGTTCGGTTCGATTTTGTAGAATTTCGGTTCGGTTAATTTGGTTTTCGGTTTGTGATTTTAATAACCAAAACCGAACCATAATAACTTCGGTTCGGTTTGATTTTTTTCATGTTCGGTTCGATTTTTTCGATTCGGTTTTCGGTTCAAATTCATATAATTCCCTTTATGATAATCCTTGACTGAGCTAAAATAAAATAGAAGCACCAGTAGTGGCAGTGGCAACACTATAGCAGAAGCATTGGGTGTTCATTTGCTCCAGAACCAACTCATTATCTCTTAATCTTTCATTAAGAGAACCATTCCAATAAGCTCTCATGGTCATCAATTATGTTGGAACACATAGCAAATATGTTTTTGCTTTGGTACATTTTGGATGATGAAATTCGAACGTTCAGCAATGCAGATGAAAAAATGTTTGATTTTATCTATTTCCTATACACGGTACACATATTGTTACAAAGAATATCCAACATGTACTATTAGCTAAAAAACTATATTAGTGATGGTGGAAATAACAATTTATAATGTGATTTTTTTCCAAGGCTAATGCACAAATACATTGACTATTTTGACACTTGGTTTCTTTATCGGTTCTTCAGTTTTTTGGTTTAACCGAAAACCGAACCATTAAAACCGACCACCGAAATTTTTAAAATAATAAACTGCAAAACAGACTGAATAAACCGAAAAACCAAAACCGAATAAACCAAAATTTTTGGTTCGGTCGGTTTTTTCGGTTCGGTTTGGTCGGTATTATGCCCACCCCTAATTTGTACTACCAGTTCTTAGGGAATGTATCAGATTCAGATAATTTTTTTACTTAATTGCTTTATTGATTGTTATTGAAATTAGTTAGTGGTTAACTGGCTTACCTAGCGGGTTGGGTTAGGTGCCATCCTGGATGATGAAATTCGAACGTTCAGCAATGCAGATGAAAAAATATTTGATTTTGTCTATTTCCTATACATGGTACACATATTGCTACAAAGAATATCCAACATGTACTATTAGCTAATAAACTATATTAGTGATGGTGTAAATAACAATCTTATAATGTGATTTTGTTTCAAGGCTAATGTACAAACGCATTGACTATTTTGACACTTCGTTTCTTTATCGGTTCTTCAATTTTTTGATTTAACCGAAAAACCGAAATCGAATAAACCGAAATTTTCGGTTCGGTCGGTATTATGCCCACCTCTAATTTGTACTACCAGCTCTTGGGGAATATATCAGATTCAGATAATTTCTTTACTTAATTGCTTTATTGATTGTTATTGAAATTGGTTAGTGGTTAACTGGCTTACCTAGCGGGTTGGGTTTGGTGCCATCATGACTAGTTAGATTTTTAGGTCGTGACAAGGTGGTATCAAAGCTCTGGATTCATGAGCAAGTGTCAAGTAGAGTCTTGCGGATTGGTATACAGGGCATTTAGGATATACTTCCCATATTTCTTTCCTTATCGTGTGGCATTGATTCAGCTTGAAGCGTAAGTTTTTGAATTCCTTCCACGTATTCGTATGCACATATGAGCGTTCGGTATCGGCTGTGTGCCGGCGGCTTGTGATTCCATGGTTGAGGTGCGAGATGTGATTTTTGGCGTGCTGATGATGGGCCAGTATGGAAGACTTGAGGCCGGGTTTTGACGGTAGCTTGAGCACAGAGATTTTGAGTTTGTGAGCACGTGCTTTTGGGACTTATATGTCCGGTAATGTCCCTGGGAGTGGAATTTGTGTCTCGATGAGCGATAGAATGGCTTTATGATGAGAATGATGTGACTGCGGGATGTGTTTGTGTTAAGATGATTTGAATGCGACGGGAAGTGTTTCCTTGAGATGTAGCAAGGACTATGGGGTGCCTGATTTCTATCGTGATTTGACGTATGGTCTTGTTGATGAAGTGGATTCTCATGTTAATGTAGCAAGGACTATGGGGTAAAGTGGATTCCCATGTCTTGTTGATGAGTTTGGAATCAAGAAGATTAAGTGATTGCTTAGTAGTTGTGGCTGTGAAAGGTTATAAAGATATGTCAGTTTGAGGCTAAGCAGGTAGGTTATAACCTGCGAGATAATCTACGGATGCGTGATTTTTATAATGTTGTGTGGAGGCTACCTTTTCTACAGTTGGGTATGTTTGTGCGATTTGAGTTTAGATCAGTTGTAACAGTTGACCTGACTATCACGAGGATGAATACGAGATTTGCAGACGATTTGAGGTATTATATGGTTTGTGTTACATGAGCTTACGAAGGATTTAGTTGAATTTCAATGCAGGATTCTGGCAATAATAGGGTATGGGTATCGTGATGTTATTGAGTGTTTTGTTCTGTGGCTTTGAGCTAAGTGGGGGAGTCTGCTATCCACGAGTTGATTGCACGGTTATGTGTTGTATTGGTTTTGGTTCGGGGTATACTGGTGAATCAGTTATGACTTTCGGAGGTCGAGATCGAGGATGACTCAGGTAAAGCAAATTCGGGATACAGGTATATGAGAATCATAAATATAATTGAGTGGTTATTCGTGAAGGGTATAGTGTACATGGAGTAGGAATCTGCTCAATTTCTTAGGAGTGTGGGTTACTCCCTTGTGTGTTGGTGTGCTAATGGGGCACAGGTCGTTCGGTCCATTTGGTCGGTTTAATTGAGATTTGAGTAGAGTGGATGACTCTCGAGAATGGTTCTGATGGATTCAAGATTTGTATATAGCGATTTGGAATTTTCAAGATTGGTATATGGCTAGAATCTGATATTTGCATTGGATGGTGTCGAGACTTGTGGCATTTTTATATCATTGTGGATTGTGCATTTCAGTATCAAGAAGGTGAAGAAAATAGTTTTAGGTTCACATAAGGTCTCTTTAGAGTGGGTGTCTCGGTTGTGGTGCTTTGGGGTGCTTAAGAGGGAAGTCAACGGCTTATGGGCCTTAGGGCGTTGTGGTTTTATACTAGGGTCTCTTGTATGGTGAATTTTGGTTAAGGATCGCGATGTTCCATCAAGGAGAAGTATCAATTTGAAGGCAACTTGGAAGGGACTTGGAGAAATAGGACAGCGTAGTAGTAGGTTGGATCAGCACAGTAATGGATGTAATCGGTTCTTTGGGTACTTATGATGTGGCTAGTCTCTACAGGTGTTTCGTGGCAATGCTCTTGGGTTTTGGCAACATGCGTGACTGGGTTGAGTTAGAGAGATTCGGTTCTGCTAGCATGGTTATGTGCAAATGGGTTTCAAAGAGATCTCAATGGTTTTTACCACGGTTCGAGGAGTATATTTCCTACCGGCATGAGGAATATTTTGTGTATTGGGATTTTCTCCAAGATGAGATCAAGTGGAAGGTTTCTGACTAATCGGGTATGTATTCTGCTTGTAACTCAGAATGATTATGAGGTTCTCGTATTTTTCACATGACGTCATGATAGATGCGGTGTGTTGTATGGGATTGAGATTTGCATGTGCAATGTCACAGTTGAGTTTTAAAGGGAAGGACATAGATTCGTAGGCAGCATGGATGGTTTCAGATGACTAGGTAAATGACATTACTAATCGGATGTCCTGATGAGAGTATACATTTCAGAAGAGGCAATGTGTTTTGATTTATGGTTACTTTATTGGTATTGCGACACTCTCCTAGTTGATCGACTGCTGATATTCAAATTTTGCTATGTGGCACGGAAGAATTTTAGGAGTATTCCTCGTGGGATGATCGTGTGTGAGAGATGTGTTAGACATTCTGGTGGTGGAGTTGGGATCAGATATGGTGATTCATGTGTTCTATGGATTTGGAGACTGGAAGTTCTCACGAGCATGTTGTTTTCATGGTTGTGGACTGTGAAGTCATGGCCGAAGCTAACTAGATGATAGTATGTGTTATGATTCAGTCATTGTGAGTTTTCAGAGGGTTATTTATCTATTGTGGGTGACCAGAGTCGATTTGGAGGTCCATTGGTGGGCCCAATTAGGATGTGTATTCTACACCAAGCCGGATTGGTTGGTTCCATACTGCTATTGTTTAGGGATGTGCCATTCGGTTGTTGTTGAGATTAATCGTGTTCTGAAATAATTTGTGAGCTACTCTTCTATGCTACGAGGAGTTGTGATTAGTTGGTTATAAGCACACCTGGTGCGGTTCTATTTGGGCTTTAGAGCGGAAGTTGAGCGAGATGAGTAATTAGGCATTGCATGGTCGATGGCGTATGGGTTATGTTCTTTCGGGTTTTGTGTGGCATTGTGTCATCTGTTTCTACATGGTTATGGTAATGCACTTTGAGTACTTGATGTCGGATTGTGCGTGGCTATTGATTTTTAGCATGCTGGCTGAGGTATTTCATATGGCTAAGTGTTTGGATGGGGTCACGCATGGCGGCAGAGTTATGTTGAGATATGATCCTTTATGTTAGATTCGTGTGTTATGGTTCTACGGTGTGATGGGTTTTTAGCATTGTGTTGGGGTGGCACCCGTCGAGCTTGCGGGACGGTTCTCTTGTTTGAGTCATGTTCGTGATTGAGTACATTTGGAATGTGGCTTGTTGGTGCACGGATTGCATGGGTTGTGGCTTTAGATAGTATTGGTGTGGCATGTCAGTAGAGTAGCTGGTATTTGGTAAGATGAAGTCATCGGATCTAGGATGGGTGCTATCAGATTTGATTGTGGTATATTTGGAAGGATAATATCGAAAGTCGGCTTAGAAATTTGCTATAGTTCTTGTCGAAGGAGATGGAGTACCATGACTTGTTGATCTGATGAATGGTTACGAGTTCTGCATGTTTCTTTCATCATTGGCAGTGTATGAAGGTTTAGAATGAGGCTTTGTTTGATATGAGGTTGTTGCCGATATTGGGTTGATTTGAGCAGCTATTGTGATTAGAAATCATTCCTTTGAGCATTTGAGCTATGTGGTATTTAAGTTTGAGTATTGGGTCATGGTTGCGGGTACAACTTGTTCAGAATTATACAGTATGTAGATGCGAGATTCTGATCTTATAAGAAATTCCTGATGTTGGAAATGGGATTCTAAGGCTTGTGGGATAGGTTGAATTGTGGAATTTCAGTCATGTTGTGTTATCGGACCTATATGGGATAGGGTGACGCAGGATCACCCCCGGGTATGTGCATGGTAAGGTTATACGGTGGTTTGATGGCTTTGGGGATAGGGTGACGTGAGATCACCCCAGGGTATGTGCATAGTAAGGTTACACGGCGATTTGATGGCTTTTGGAAAAACTCTTGGCACGTTCGAGAACGAACGTATGTTTAAGTGAGGGAGGATATAACGACCCGACCGGTCATTTCAGGTTATTCGGAATTAATTTGAAAGAATGATTCTCAGCTAGAAGCTTTAAATTTGAAAGAGTTGACCAAGTTTGACTTTTTGTGAATTTGAACCCGGAACGGAATTTTGATGGTTTCGTTAGCTCCGTTGCGTGATTTCGGACTTAGGAGCGCGTCCGGATTGTGATTCAGAGGTCCGTAGTTGAATCTGGCTTGAAATGGCAAAAACTGGATTTTTGGAAAAAGTTTGACCAGGAGTGGACCTTTTGATGTCAGATTCGGATTGTGATTCTGGGAATTGGAATAGCTTCATTATGTTATTTGGGACTTGTGCGCAAAATTTGAAGTCATTCTGGATTGATTCATCATTTGAATGTTGTTATGTGTGTTTTGAGGCCTCGAGTAGGTCTGTATTGTGTTATGGAACTTGTTGGCATGTTCGGACGGGGCCCCGAGGGGCTCGGGTGAGTTTCGGATGAGGCTCAGATCATTCATTGCATTTTTGGATTTTTGCTAGCTGTTGGTTCTAGTGTGATCGCACTTGCGGCTGGTTTGCACTGGTGCGATGGTCGCAGAAGCGACAAATGAGTCGCAGAAGCGTGAAGGGGAGTTGGGCGTGAGGATCGCAGGTGCGGGTGCTTGGATGCACCTACGCAGCCGCAGATGCAGTTCAAGTGCGCAGAAGCGGCTCCATGACCGTAGGTGCGAGGGATTGCTGGGTCAGTTATTTTCACAAAAGCAAATAGTTTACCGCAAAAGCGGTGGTCGCGGATGCAACGAATTGTCCGCAAATGTGGAATCGATGGGCAGAAGCTATATTATCGAGGGTTTTGGTTGTTTCTTCATTTTGGGAGCTATGGGCAGAAGCAAGTTTCACCATATGAATTGGGGTAAGTGTTCTCTACTCGGTTTTGGTTATATTTCATGAATCCATCTTCGTTTTTGATATTTGGATTGTGAATTTTAAAGAGGAAATTGGGGGTTTTGGTCTAAAGTTTCATAATATGAATTTTTGAGTTTTGAACATCGTATTGGAGTCAGATTTGAGTGAAACTAGTATGGTTGGACTCGTAATTGAATAGGTGTTGTTGAATTTTGTAAGTTTTGTCGGATTTCGAGGTGCGGGCCTAGGTTGGGCATTTGGCCGATTTTGGGATTTTGATTCAAGATTTGATATTTTTCGATCGGGATTGGTTCCTTTAGCGTTGTTTGATATATTTGAGTTGTTTTTGGTTAGTTTCGAGCCGTTCGGAGCTTAGAACGCGGGGGATGGCATTTTGGAGCATCGCTTGGCTTGCTCGGTGTTGGAATTGGCTTGTTCGAAGTAAGTAACTCTTCTAATCTTAGTGTTGATGGTATGAAACCCCAAAATACGTGTTAGCTGATTAGTATTGAGGTGACGCACATACTAGGTGATGGGCGTGTGGGTGTGCACCGTGTAAGTTGTAATTCCGTTATTTTTGTGGTACTGTTTGGCTACGTAATCATATCTGTAACCATAAAATTTACGTACTAGAGTTATTGAGCTGTGATTCATGTTAGAAATCATGTCTAGGCTACGTGCTTATCCTGTTGGGACCCATTGAGGTCATTTCCATTGTTGAGTAATCTGCTTTCATTGCATTACATACTCAGTCATACGCATTCACAAGCATATCATATCGCAGTCTCTGTTGTTATTTATCGATACATTATATCATTATTGTCGGGCTAGTTTCATGACATTGTGAGCTCATGAGTGAGACTGGACTGATTGATGACTGAATGAGGCCGAGGGCTTGAGTGAGAGTGATATTTTGGGATCGGTCTACACGCCGCAGCATGTTATATTGATTATATTTTATTGATCGGGCTGCACGCCGCAGCGATATATGGATTACATTTATGGGATTGTGTTGCATGCCACAACGAGCCTTAGGGCTGTATATGTATATGGATCGGGTTGCACGCCGCAACGAGCCTTATGGTTATTTATATATTATGGGATCGGGTTGCATGCCGCAGTGATATAGTGCTTGGGATGAAAGGAGCCCCTCCGGAGTCTGCACACCCCCAGTGAGCGCAGTCGACTATATATATGTCTATTGGGTTGCACGCCGCAACGGGCCATATGGTCATATATGGATCGGACTGCACGCCGCAGCGGGTATTGTACAGCACTGAGTGATTGAGTGTGCTGATCATAGTGAGAGAGAATGCAAGACAGTGAGATTGAGTACTCTGAGAGTGTGAGTACATGAGCTCATCATCGAGATGCATTGCATTTGACACGCGTACTTGAGATACATGCATAGAGGTGCATTTTCTTGTGCTACCCGATTTTGGGAATATTTATGATTTTACCTGTATCTTAACATGTAGGCATATAGAAGTACTTTCCTCATGCTATCTGAAAATGAAACATCTTACTATTTGTTGAAAGAAGTTTTGGGAAAAACCACAGTTTTCAAACTTACTCGTACTTAGGCTTTTTTCGGTTAAAGATTTGGGTTTTCACTGAGATACTTGAAAAGAAATGCTTATTTTTCTGGAACTGTGAACGAACTGAGCCTTTTATTTATGAGATTCTTCTTTTGTTATTGTACTATGGTGTTATGAACTGTGGTGGAATATTGGTATTGAACCCGACCTTTTTGTTAGCTTGTCACTACTTTCAACCTAAGGTTGTACTCATACTACACTTCTGCAACTTGCATGCTTGTTGAGTACATGTTGGTTGCCGATGTTGCTGTGTTCGATGAGAACTGGATTTGAAGTTGCACCTGCGTCCCGGTTATAGCTGCCTCTTGTTCGTGGTAGCCTTAAATCTATAAAATTCTGTTTATGTATTTATCAAACAGACGATGTATTTATTTCATTTCTGCTTTGTAAACTCTATTCTTAGAAGCTCATGATTTGTACTACCAGTTCTTGGGGAATGTATCATATTCAGATAATTTCTTTACTTATATGCTTTATTGATTGTTATTGGAATTGGTTAGTGGTTAACTGGCTTACCTAGCGGGTTAGGTTAGGTGTCATCACGACTAGTTGAATTTTTGGATCGTGACAGTGATAACAATTTATATTAAACTCAATTTAATTAATTAATCTAAATATTCATTTCAAAAATTGACATGACAAAATTTAAAAAGAAAAAGAAAAACATTTCATAAATTCCAAAAATCTCGAAATGAGCGAAATAAAAATTTCCAGAAATTAAAAAATAAAAAAACTGCAAAATATAATAAAAACAAAAAAAAAGGCCAAAATGCAAGAAGAGATGATCTAATTCTAATAATTGCTACAAAAATATATAGGTATTATAGCCAAAAAAATAAAAAACAAACATACTTAAAATTGAAGCTTTTTCCTTGATTTTCAATGGGAACATACGCCTATTTTTTCTCGAAATTCGACAAAAATTCTTCTATGGGTTGAATTATACCTTTGAAATTTGAATCTTACTGCCTCTTGTCCACAATAAGTGATTTTTTGGCCCTTTTTTGTGATCCAAAATAAGTGATTTTTTCAGATTTTAAGAATGAATTAAAGATTTTTTTTCCTACATTGTCCTTGGAGTAAATAATGTTTGAGTATGTGTTATGGGTGTTTATGTGAAGAGATAGTAAAGGTTAATATGGTCAATTTTATTATTAATTAATATAAAATATGAATTTCTTAATTTATGTGAAAACATCAAAAAAAATTATTTATTGTGGATCGGAGTGAGTATATTTTTTCTGGTGAAATTGATTAAAAAGGGAGGTGGGACCTTGGACAATCCGTTAATAGTGGAACTTTTTAGGGGCGGAGGGAGGGGGGTAAGCTTTCTGTCAGGTAAGGTAGTATATTTAAAATAAAGGAGCATATGCATGCACTACACCCGTTTGACGTGGCTAGTGGTTGTTGGTCCAAACATGTATAGCGCATGTCTTGTATATATACATATACTAATTGGATTAGCCCGAGCCAAAATACTGACCGAACCGAAAATTTTGGTTTATTCGGTCGGTTTGCGGTTTATAGTTTTAAAAAGTTTGGTATTCGGTTTGATAGTCGATTTTAATTTCGATTTTCGGTTAAACCGAATTTGACAGTCCTATTTTCTAGAATACAAAAGAAAATTCAAGCATAACTGAATCAAACAACCTTTCTGAAACATACAGTTTACCCGAAAAACGGATAGAATTGAATTTGTACGTAGTTCTAAGGGTATGTGGTATAAATTGACATAAATCATAAGAATAAATAGAAATATCGGGTTTTGGCTGTAAAGAATGAAAAATAAGCAAAATTGAAAAGAGGATGATTTATGGATTAAGCAAGATGATCCATCTATGAAGCTTAAAAGGGGATAATTCTTCAATACAGGAATGTATGATATCTGAGTTACAATGTATGCAAAACTTATTTTTTTACAGAAATATAGTCACCCCTTTTATAGTGGGAATCATACTTTAAATATAATTAAAAATACATAATGGGGAACTCATGATAAATCAGTTTTTCCCTAATTCCCGCCGAGATTCTCTTCCTTAGTGCGGCTGCAACGGCTCTTGTCTATGAGCTCGATCGGACTCAGTATTTGTCGGTATTGGTCGGTTTCCAGTTTTAGAGCTCGAAGCGGGTTTGAGGTCGATGCCGACTCGGGGTCTAGTAATGACTTGGGCTCGGTATTGGTTGGCCTCTGGCCCTTAAGCTGGATTCCATCACATCTCATCATAGTTCGATTTGGACCCGAACTCGATAATTACTTCGAGCTCGATATTTGACCTGTCCCTGAAACTTGAAGCTTGTTTGTGCCTTCTTCGGATCCCATCTCGATATTATGAAGACTTTCTTCGGTCCATTATGTTTCAATCTCGATCAGACGTACGAAGGCCGAAATCAGTTTCGACCGTATACAGATAGTCCCCTCGTTTCTCGAGAAGAATATGGCGAGAAACGATATGATTTCCCAACGGCTCGATCAGATATAAGCTGACGTTTACATCGGGCTCGATCATGACGCACGTGATAGTTTTCCCGACGGTTTAGTTTTGCAAGGCATTTAATGTGTGTCAAACGGTGGTCGGCTACCGCTGATATTGAACCGACATTGCTCAATCTATAAATAGCCCCTCCTTTTACTATTTATTACTTTTACATCTTCAATCTCTAAATTTTCCGAGTTCATCTTCTGAGTTCATCTGTAAATCTATGACTTTTTACTACAAAATCTTTCTTCAAAAACACCAAATCTTTGTTACCTCCTTCTATTTTCGATCTTTAAATCCAAAATGGCGAAAACATCAAAAACCATTCCTCAAAAAGAACATGCTTCTTCTTCACAGTCTACCGCCGACAAAACACCGGTGGAGCCACGGCTTGAGAAGTGCATTCCTGGGGCGTGTGTTCTTATCTCTGATTTTAAGGTCGACAAAGGCTCGTCGGTTCCCGGCTGATGTGAGCCAGTATCGAGGTATATGTGTTCGATAATCGAGGGGCACCTCGAACAGCTAAAGAAAGATTACAATTGGGAGAACAAAGAAATAGTAATCCCGTCTTCTAAAGAAGATATCACCACTTACGTGAAAGGGTTTTTAAGTGTGTATACTTACCCTTTCACGTTAGGTCCCCCCGACCCTGTTATTATCGATTTATGCCATCAATACCAAATAACCCTAGGTCAGATCCATCCTTCTTTTTGGCGGATCGTTATTTTGATTCGTTACTTCGTGAGCAAAATCGAGGGGATGCCTTTCACCCTCGTTATTCTGTTCTCGAGCATAGACAAGCACAAGGATCGAGGCAGGATGGGCAGGTTCGTTCGAGTGAAGACTTCGAACCTGATTCCAACTGAAAAGATGCCATTTGCCGAGAAATGGAACATGAAACATAAGTGTAATTCTGTTATTTTCTCCTACTATTTTTCCCTTTCATTTCTTTTCTCACCGATATCCCCTTTCTGTAATGTAGCGGTTCCTTGGATGGCCGGTGCAGTTCCCAACCTCAAGAACTGGGTACGGGATCTAGCTTCGACCTCCACATATGCCGAGCGCTCATGGCGTGATTTGTCAAAGGGCCGATGGGAGGCAAAAAATCATGGTAAACCTCTTTCTCGTATCTTTGGTAGTTCGAACGAGATGCTTTCCATATACTTAAATCAATTTTTCTGTATGTAGGTGTGGGAAAAGATACGGTTTTGAGGTCCTCGCCCGTCGAAGAAGAGGCTTCGACCTTTGTTCCAAAACCGGTGAAGGATAATAAGAGAAAAAGGGCCTCTACTTTCGAAGTTCCAAAACCGAGGAAGAATACCATCCCTTTAACCATAGAATCGGTTCTACGTCTAAGGGATGAAGACGAAGAAGAAGAAGAAGAAAATGATGGGTCTGTACTGGTGGCCCGAGTGAAGAAAACCATCGATGACCCAAAGGCAGCTGAATCGATGGTGATTTATAAAGTTCCACCTCGGACTGAGGAGATATCGAAGGAAGGTTCGGGCAGAGTCCCCGAATCATTAGAGATTGAGGATGCTTCCCACCGAAATCAACAAACGGTGGGTATATCAGAAGGGGCCGGTCCTGAAGCTCTCTGAACTGAGGAGAACGCCCCAAGCGAGTCGCTTGGGGCAATAGTAATCGGAGACTCGCCCACTCTCCATGCCCTTTCCAAAGGGGCGATTCGGGAAGCCCAAGCTTTGGGGGCCCTCAAGATAAACCAGTCTCATGAATGGGAGGACCCCTTATGTGATTTGGTTACTGGAGTCGAGGATGTTGCTGGCCCTAGTGATGTGTCGGGCCTTTTTTGTGAAGTGCAGCAAGCTTTGAATCGGGTAAGCTTTAACTCTCTTTGTTCATATTACTTTTATGTTTGCTATTTTTCTCTAACTTCTTTTCTTCTTTCTTACGTAGGCCGCAGCGGTTCATCGAGAAGCATGTTCTCGGTCTCGAGGTGAGTTGCGTCGGTATGAGGCCGACCTCCGACGGGTCATGGAGGAGAGGAACGCCCTTAGACTCCTCTTTAGCAAAGGGAAGAAGAGATCAAAGACCTCCGAGCTGAGTTGGCCAAGTCTCATTCAGACCAGCCCAACCTGACCGAGCAGGTAATAATAATCTTAAAAACCCATGGGCTCGATCTTGTAACGGTGGCTAATATTTTGATCTCACATCTGCAGCAGAAGCTTGAGGTGATTGGGAAGATTCGTGAGGAGGTCAATATGATAAGGGCGGAGATCTTGGAATGGAAAGATGGCATGGACCGTCTTGCCGCAAAAAAAGAAATTGCTCGAGCCCAATTATCATCGGCCGAAAAACAACTTCAAAGCATGAAGGAGAAGAGCTCAGTTCAAGCAAGAAAAATAAAGGAGCTCAAGGCTCGGTTGGCCTCTGAACTTGCCAAGGCCAAATCTGATGCCGAAAAAGCAAAGGCCAATGTGGATGCATTAGATGCTGAAGCTGCTCAGGTACATGCAAGAGAGGCAGCCGAGACTGCTAACACTTGAGCTCATTGGGTTGCTGAACTTGCTTAATGCTGATCTCAGAGGGAGACCCTCGAGGAGATCCATGCTCGAGGTTTTGATCTCGCCGAAGAAATAAAAGGGCTAAAGAGCTCGAAGCCGATGTTGAAGCCTTGGCTTCCGATGATGATGACGGTGATGATGATGATGGGAGTAAGAGTCCGTACGAGAGCGGGGAGGAGCCCGATGGAGAAGAGACCGCCCCAGAGATAACCAAAAAACTTAGCCCTTAGTTTCTATTTTGGTTTTTTGTGTAGGGTCATGTTCGGACATTGTAAACATTCTTGTATATATATAAAGATCTTTTCTTTTCTCGACATGCCTCTGTTTTATTCTCTGCCTTATGAAGATTTCATTTCATTCATGCCTTATGAATGTTTTCGTAAGGCTTTAGGCAATTTGATCGAATTTGAACCTTGTAGCCTTTATAACTGAGTAAGTGTTTGCTCAAACTCGAAATAAGGTAGCCCGTAGGCTTAGTAGTTGAGTGAGTGATTTGAACTCAAAGTAATGTAGCCCGCAAGCTTAATGGTCGAGTGAGTAATTGTTTGAACTCGAAGTGATATAGCCCGTAGGCTTACTAGTCGAGTGAGTAATTTCGAACTCAAAATAATGTAGCCCGTAGGCTTAGTAGTCGAGTGAATGATTGCTCGAACTCGATGTGACGTAGCCCATAGGCTTATTAGTCGAGTGAGTGATTCGAACTCAAAGTAATGTAGCTCGTAGGCTTAATGGTCGAGTGAGTGATTTCTCGAACTCGAAATAAGAGTAGCCTATAGGCTTTGTAGTCAAGTGAGTGCTTACTCAAAATCAAAGTGATGTAGCCCGTAGGCTTATTAGTCGAGTGAATGTTTCGAACTCGAAGTAATGTAGCCCGTAGGCTTAATGGTCGAGTGAGTGCTTGCTCGAACTCAAAATAAAAGTAGCCTGTAGGCTTAGTAGTCGAGTGAATGTTTGCTCGAACTCAAAGTGACGTAGCCCGTAGGCTTATTAGTCGAGTGAGTAATTCGAACACGAAGTAATGTAGCCCGTAGGCTTAGTAGTCAAGTGAGTGCTTGCTCGAACTCTAAGTGACGTAGCCCGTAGGCTTATTAGTCGAGTGAGTGATTCGAACTCGAAGTAATGTAGCCTGTAGGCTATAATGGTCGAGTGAGTGATTTCTCAAACTCGAAATAAGAGTAGCCCGTAGGCTTTGTAGTCAAGTGAGTGCTTGCTCGAACTCGAAGTAATGTAGCCCGTAGGCCTTATTGGTCGAGTGAGTGTTTCGACCTCGAAGTAATGTAGCCCTTAGGCTTAATGGTCGAGTGAGTGATTGCTCGAACTCGAAATA
The DNA here is from genome assembly GCF_000715075.1 of Nicotiana tabacum. NCBI lineage: Eukaryota > Viridiplantae > Streptophyta > Magnoliopsida > Solanales > Solanaceae > Nicotiana > Nicotiana tabacum. The sequence continues at coordinate 35,532,322 of NC_134094.1, read as the reverse complement.
AGAGTAGCCCGTAGGCTTAGTAGTCGAGTGAGTGATTCGAACTCAAAGTAATGTAGCTTGTAGGCTTAATGGTCGAGTGAGTGCTTGCTCGAACTCGGAGTGATGTAGCCCGTAGGCTTTTTAGTCGAGTGAATGATTCGAACTCGAAGTAATATAGCCCGTACGCTTAGTAGTCGAGTGAGTTATTCGAACTCGAAGTGATGTAGCCTGTAGGCTTATTAGTCGAGTGAGCGCTTGCTCGAACTCGAAGTGACGTAGCCCGTAGGCTTATTAGTCGAGTGAGTGACTCAAACTCGAAGTAATGTAGCCCGTAGGCTTAGTAGTCGAGTGAGTGCTTGCTCGAACTCTAAGTGACGTAGCCCGTAGGCGTATTATCGAGTAAGTGATTCGAACTCGAAGTAATATAGCCTGTAGGCTTAGTAGTCGAGTAAGTGATGCTCGAACTCAAAATAATAGTAGCCCATAGGCTTAGTGGTCGAGTAAGTGCTTGCTAGAACTCGAAATAGGTAGCCCTTGAGCTTCGTAGATAGTCCCCGAGTGAGAATGGTTGCTTGAACTCGAGTCGGTGTAGCCCTTGGGCTTTATAGTCGAGTGAGTGTTGCTTGAACTTGTTGATTTTTCGGTTGGCAGTCCCCGATTTATGGTAATGGTCGGCCCTTAAGCTTGTTTGCATAATAGATCTCTAAATAGAGGAATTTTTCTTGGATATAAGATATCGGTAAAGAAAAAAAATTTCTTTGTAAGTCATTATACATGTGTTCATGTTTTGTGTCAGGACTCGGGCCAACTACATGGGCATGGCTCGTTTGACCATTTGCCGAAAAATCCATTTGGGACAAAACCGGTCTAAGGGAAAAAGAGTGCAACGCGTGCTTTCAGACCTAAGGCGTCATGTTAAATAATCCATCTTTGTTCCTGATCGAATTCATTAATCCTCATCTTTGGTCGAACACCTACAAGGGTTAGTTTTGAAATATTATTGAACAGGGGGGGAGGGGGTCGTACATTAGCAGTAGTATCGTTTTAGTTGTTTATCACACCGAGCTTGTAGGATTTCCATTATACGGCTGGTATCGGTCTTTGATCGACCTCTATTCTCGGTTGGCTGCCCTTTTAATAGCGGACCCAAAGCCCAACTGGTTGTCTTCGACTCTTATTTTGGATTGATATCGATTATGCACATCGGCCCAAGTAATAGCTGGGTACTTGATCAGGTTATGCTTCAGCCGCCGTGAAGCCATCGAGCTTTGTTCGTTTAGACCTTGAGTGAAAGCTTGAACAGCCCAATCGTCTGTGACTGGTGGTAGATCCATTCGTTCCATTTGGAAACGAGATACGAATTCTCTTAGCATCTCGTTATCCTTTTGTCTTAACTTGAATAGGTCCAACTTCCTGGTCTCGACTGTTATGGCCCCAACATGTGCTTTTACGAAAGAATATGCAAGCAAAGCAAAAGAATCGATAGAGTTAGATGGTAAATTATGATACCATATCATTGCCGCATTTCTCAGGGTTTCACCGAATTTTTTCAATAATACAGATTCGATCTCATCGTCCTCTAGATCGTTCCCTTTGATGGCACATGTGTAAGAGGTGACATGTTCGTTGGGATTGGTCGTTCCATTATATTTAGGAATCTCGGGCATGCGAAACTTCTTTGGGATCGGTTTAGGAGCCGCACTTGGGGGAAAGGCTTTTGTGTAAATGTTTTGGAATCTAAGCCCTTTAGTATTGGTGGTGCCCCCGGGATCTGATCAACCCTGGAGTTATATGTTTTCACATTTTTGTCGTTTGCCTCGATCCTCCTTTCTCCTGATTCTATTCGTTTGGTCAGTTCTTCGAACATCTTAGCAATTTCGGGATTAGTCCCCGACTCTTGCTCATTTGACCTTATTATAGTTGGTTCCGTTCTGTGGGTGACTTCTCGGGGTAGACTGGGCTCCGGCCTGCTCGATACCTGGGTTTGATTCTACAACTGAGCTATCGCTACCTGTTGAGCTTGCAACATTTCGAAAATCATATGCAAGCTGATTCCGTTTTCCTCAACGTTATGGGTTTCTCGAGCTGCAGATCGAGTACCACCGTGAAAGCTATTTTCAGGTTCAGAACATTGGTTTGTCTCAATGGCCATATGCGAATTAACATCTAATGGTACTTCGACTTCGGCCCTGGGTGTCGAGTTGTTGTTCTCACCTTGAAGGCCAGCTTCGTTGTCGATAGGTAAGGCCATTTAATTGAGAACTCATCGTTGCTAATCCGAAATCTAAGATACTTCCGAAAACAAGCGTAAAATGGTGTGTTTTTGCAGATTCGTATCAAATAACCACTATTATCCTTAGCCCCACAGTGGGCGCCAAATTATTTACCCGAAAAACGGATAGAGTTGAATTTATACATAGTTCTAAAGGTATGTGGTATAAATTGACACAAATTATAAGAATAAATAGAAATATCGGGTTTTGACTATAAAGAATGAAAAATAAGCAAAATTGAAAAGAAGATGATTTATGAATTAAGCAAGATGAATCAATCTATGAAGCTTAAAAGAGGATAATTCATCAATATAGGAATGTATAATATCTGAGTTACAATGTATGCAAAACTTATTTTTTTTTACAGAAATATAGTCACCCCTTTGATAGTGAGGAATCATACTTTAGATATAATTAAAAATACATAGTGGGGAACCCATGATAAATCAGTTTTTTCCTAATTCCCGCCGAGATTCTCTCCCTTAGTGCGGCTGCAACGATTCTTGTCTATGAGCTCGATCTTGATCGGACTCAGTATTGGTCGGTTTCCAGTTTTAGAGCTCTAAGCGGGTTTGAAGTCGATACCAACTTGGGGTCCGGTAATGACTTGGGCTCGGTATTGGTTGACCACTGGCCCTTAAGCTCGATTCTATCACATCTCATCATAGTTCGGTTTGGACCCGAATAACTACTTCGAGCTCGATATTTGAACTGTCCCTGAAACTTGAAGCTCGTTTGTGCCTTCTTCGGATCCCATCTCGATATTATGAAGACTTTCTTCAGTCCATTATGTTTCGATCTCGATCGGACGTACGAAGGCCGAAATCCATTTCGACCGTATACACATACAATTACCAATCACAAAATTCATCCCCGGTTGAGATTGGAGCAGTGATCACGGCGCTAACAATTGAAGTGGCAGTGGTTTTAGCCGTGATGGTGGTTTTAGTGATGGAGGTTTGGTGAAAGTTACAACACTCTTGCTCCATTTCTGCAAGTCAATTGTTTTATAAAAGTTGTAATATATGCTCAAAATCCATTCATATGCGATTATATGTAATTTCATTTGTAAGCTGAAACTTGAATTACTACTGACCTTCAAAAGATATGCCTGACAAAATGTTTTAATTAAGTAGGGTTGAATCTTCAAAATCTTTTGAAAAAGCCCATATTTGGATCATGAATATAATTTGTAGGAGATGGATTTTGTATTCTTTTTCAATTTCAACTCGACTTGTAGGCCAAATGTCATTTTAGATTCTGGAAGCTTCGTCTAATTAAACAAGTAAGAAAATTCATTTGCCTTCTATCTACCTGGCTTTCTGAAATGAAATTCCGAGAAGGTGAAGTTCGATAACTCAGTTATATATATGACGGAGAATAACAGATGAATAATATGAATGTCAATTTTATCATTTACCCATGTGAGTCTGATAAATTCAGATTATGAACAGTTTTGTCCTAGGAAAGAGACAAAGGTTGCAGTGATATAAAGTTGTAGGATAAAAAGCCTATGCTTCTAACCGAAAACTGAATCGAACCGAAAACCGAACTGATTAAATCGAACCGAACCGAAGTTATTATGGTTCGGTTTTGGTTATTAAAATCGCAAACTGAAAACCGAATTAACCGAACCGAAATTCTACAAAACCGAACCGAACCGAACTGATCGATGCCCACCCTTACTACACAGTTTTGTGTGCTTACAAGCAAAGCAGAAAAATTGCACAAGCGTATTATTTGGTCGCCCCCATTTAACTTACACTCAGTTTTTAAATTATTTTAACTTGTATCCACTTTTTAAACAATTTCACACTTTTTTCTCTTCTTCTTCGGGTGGCAGTGATTTTATATGGTATTTGTGAATATATTTTAAAGTAGTTTATGATGTTTTATAGTAGTGAGCTGTTATTACGGTTTAGTTTTTACTATTGCTTTGGATTTCTTCTTCTTTTTCTTAATTGCAAAATGGGTTCGTTAGATTTATTGTTATTTTGACAAATTGATGATTATGGTTTGTTCTTGATGATATTTAGAGGTTATGTTTCAAATTTGAGCTCATTTGGAGTAGATTTAAATATTAAATTGTATGTTGAATTATTATAATTCGAAGAAGAAATTTCTGTTTCTGGACAATTTGCATTTCAAACATATTTGACCTTAAGTGCATGAAAACGTTTGTTGCACTTCAGACCTTTTGGCCTTAAGTGCATCTGAAGTGCAATTTTTCATTTCAGACTTATTGGTCTTAAGTGCATGAAACCATTGGTTGCAGTTCAGACCTTTTGGCCTTAAGTGCATCTGAAGTGCAATTTTTTACTTCAAACCTATTTGGCCTTAAGTGCATGAAAATGTTTGTTGCACTTCAGACCTATTTGACCTTAAGTGCATCTGAAGTGCAATTGTTTTCACTTCAGACTAATTTTTTTTAACTTTAGACCCGATAGGTATGAAGTTGATCGTAAAGTTGGTAAGCTTGCAAATATTTTTGCAAAGTGGGTATTAGTTCAATTGTAACCCCAAAATTGGGTATAAATACAAAAGTCCTCGAGCAAGGTTTGGTCAACGAAAATATTATCATGGGAAAAGTCATTTCTGATTACGGGAGAATGTTCAATATAGCTAGCAACTGGGCCGGAAGCGCTTCTCTGTCATCCAAAAGAAAATAACATTGAACAAAATTTATTTATAGTCCATCGGCCCAAACATATATATCACCCAGTTGCCCAAAAATTACAATATATATTTTATAACCTAAAAGTAATTCTAGTGGCTTGTCCAAAAAGTACTTAACTAAGAGGCGCAGATCTGCAAAGACAGATGCGGAAAGAGAGGCAACCACGCCATGGCTGCAAAGACAGACCTCACCGCCAATTCCGCCGCTTCAATCACCGCCATCATTGACTGTTTCAACCCATCAATTATAGTTTCCAAATTCCGAAGCTTCCCCATCAACAAGCAATCCACCTCTTTTCATCTCTGATTTTAGCTTCTTTAATTTTTCCCCTTGCTCTGGTGTTAATTCTTGGCCTATTGAGTAATTAATTGTAGAAAAGAGCATAGAAGGTTTAAAACCAGCCAGTTTAAAAGAAAAAACTGTTTAAGAACATGGTATGAAAGAAATAATAAGTTGGTACAATACCCAATTAATTATAAAATAGTATTAGGCAGTACTAACTTATGATTATTTGAATGGTTAGACGACAGGGGTTAATTTTTTTTTTTCTGATGGTCTGAAAAGGGAAAGAAGGTCAAGTTTATTGGCATAGAAGGAATGAAATGTGTTTATCAGAGATATAGGCCCTTGGAATTTTATTGGTCTGAAAGTAAAGGAAATGATTGATGAAAGTTGGTAAAGCCTGAGTTTCATTCAAGGCTGAAAAAGAAGGCTTTCTTGCACTAGGGTTTTAGATATGTAATGTAGAGGACGATAAAAATATTCCAGGTCTCTCTATGTTTGTGAATATGCCTTGCTGAGCTTAAACCTGTAAGGTTCTATTAAAGCCTGATGGAAGTGTTTCAATGTCATACCTATTTGAAATTTGTTTCCTCTGTGCATGGTAAGCAAATGGTCTTAAAGAGTCAACATTATAAGCTGGATAATATGAAATATTTGTTCTCTTTAGCATTGCCTGTGGGTCTAAAGAAGTATAGCAAGGTGGAGAATTAAGAAGAAATGTATCTGCATTTGTTGCCTTGAACTTTTCTTGATAGTATTCTTGGTAATGGTCCAAAATTTGTGTCACCAATTTGCTGCTGCTACTTCTATTTTCTTCTGCTTCTTCATTGAAAACATTATATGAGGCTGAGACATCGGCATAAACATGAGTAAGAAAATGGAGACGCGTCATCGGATGGATGTTCTCCGACTGAACTCCGGCAAAGTTTTTTACTATTTTTGGGACTGATGAGAAGGGTTGTTTTGTGGAGGAGAGGCTACAGAGTAGAGAATAGAAAGAAACAAATTGCAGTATATGTTCCGACCACAGTCGACTCCGATCAATCGGATGAGACTATGGAAAATTATCCGAATATGTTCTAAACTTTGAAAATGAGAGAAATTAATGGTGAATGGAAAGACAACAAGGGATGGGGTGGAAGGTTTTAATTACACGTCATTTTTTCTTCTGATGTGCCTACATGTCACTATAACAAATATATACAAAAATAGACTGTCATTATACAAAACATATACTAAAATAGACTGTCACTATACAAAATATATACAAAATAAATTGTCACTATACAAAAATATACTAAATAGACTTCAACTATACAATTTATATACAATAGACTATCATTAAACAAAACATATACAAAATAGACTGTCACTATACTAAATATACTGTCACTATACAAAAGATATACAAAAATAGACTGTCACTATACAAAATATATACTAAACAGACTATCATTATACAAAATAGACTCTCATTATACAAAAAATATACAAAATTGACTGTCACTATACAATTTATATACAATAGACCGTCACAATACAAAATAGACTGTCACTATACAAAAATATACTAAATAGACTGCCACTATACAATTTATATACACTAGTCTGCCATTATACAAAATATATACAAAATAGACTGTCACTATACAAAATAAACTGTCACTATATAAAAAATATACAAAATAGATATTTCGGGCTATTAGATGCAATATGTTTGGGCCGAAGGGCCATTTCGTGTAAATGAGAAAAAAAAATATTGGCTATTAAAATTTTGAGGAGCTATAGAGGTAGTTTACTCAATAACATTATGTGTACTTGTGGGAAAGCAAAACTGAACCCACCCCAAATTGAACATTATTGTCCGTAAAAAACTGCCAGAAATCTGAAAATAGGCTTTGCAGAAGGAAATAAAAAGTTGATCCAGTATTTTTTACCATATCAAGTATTCTACTCAAATGTCAAATTTCAGAACAGTTGAGCCTCCAATGGACAAAACAAACTAACAAGACAAATCGAAGTACATCGTACAATAATCAACATTAGGGACTTCACTTCAGAGTTGTATGGACATTCACTTTTAAATTGTCAAATTAATCAACTTCAACATTTCAACGGGACACCGATTTAATTATTTTCCAAAAATAAAAGTTCAGAGATTCACAAACTGCGTAGTAGATACATGATGGTGTTGTCATTTCAAAATGATACAAAGAGGAAAGCACAGAAATATATTTATTTGCTCTGCAGAAATAAAGGAATCTACATACAGTTGGAGAAAAAGAATTAACAGCTTAATCATAAACTGTTACTCCGTACATAATTTGAGGATAAAGAAGAGACCATAGTCTGTCTGAAAAGGAACTTAATCTATAATTCTTCTACGTTATCCATTTAATAGAAGGGAGGCCATAATTGCTAGACCCCTTTAAATTTTCATTTCAGAAACTGCTATTCCACCAATTTCATCCAAGCAAAAAGTCTAAAACACTTGAAACCATGGCAAAGCATGCCATCAAACACATGAGAAGTGCAATTAAGAGTCAAGTACAAGATGCTTTCTTGATATATAGCAGCAAACCAAGCAAGAACAACTTCACAAAATCTTAGCAACATAGAAGGGCATTACATACAAAGAGCAGCTACAGTATCTTATTAAGGAAACTCCACTTTAAGTTTCGCTGGCTTCAACATGTCTTGGAGTCAAGAAGAATGTGCCAAGACTTGACTCTGGTAGGTCATAACGACAAACCGTGAAGAACAAACAAATGTCAGAATAAATGAAGTGTTCGAGCCTGTCCTTTCCTCAAGCAATATAGCCAACCATCACTAGGTGAGGCTGCATTTTGTTCTCCTGAAGTTTCAGTTGCCAGAGAAGATAATTTTGCCTTCAAGTGGACAGACTTGTGAGAGCTCCAAGATGCCTTGAAACAATCCTGCGTGCTGACAAGAAGCATTATCAAGCTAGTGTCTAGAAAGACAACTTTTCCTATTTGGTTCACAACAGTAGATAATTTTTCAAGTTCCACTTTATTTTGGTCTCTCAGATAGATAGTTGCGGTCCTTATAACCTTTTGTCTATTAGCTGCAATTTTATAATGTCCATTATTCCAGTTTCCACCACTGAACCTAAGTTTTTGACATTGAACAACTTATGCAGATAGGCAATCTAGTTTACAATGAGCCAAATAGTCCTGATACAAAATATTCTGCAAACATAGCATTAAAGGTGCAGAGGTTATGCACAAACAAATTTTTAACAAGCTGTACAAGCTGTTACCAAAAAAAAAAGAAAGAATTTCCTACAGATTGATGGTTTCAGCTATGATATAAGTTAATACAAATCAGTAATCCCAAAATTAAGCTTCAGCTCGATAAATGAAAGATGGAGAAGATAGTTCAGAAAGAGAATGACCGTAGCTACAAAATAATTCAGAAAGAGAATGATAATAGCTACAAACCAGAAATCAGCTCCTTCACGAGGAAGTTTTAGCTCCACGCACTTTGGAAACCTTCGAATAGTAGAAAAAATAAATTAGCAGAGAAATCAGAGTACAGAAACTCTTCAGTGAAAGTAACATCACTAAAAGGCCAACTATTGGCAGTATAACTGTAAAAACAAATGAAAGATCACCCACAGCAATTGCCAATAGGTATTGGATGCATTAAATTGTCAATTCCAAGGATGTTCAACAAAGGTCCCGAAAAGTAAATTTATGATACCCTCACAATGGAATTCTATATGATCTATGAAAATCAACAAAATATTATACAAGGTAACACAGCGAGGAAACGAAACAAAGGAATGAAATAAGCTGACCAAAGCATAAAATGGAGACACCAGCATTAGAATTACTTTGTCCCTCTTTTTTATGCAATAAACAAGGAATTTTTCAGAATATCCATCTCTCCATTTCATATGATATACTCTATTATCTCCGGACATCTTCAGAATTTTAAGCTACTCAACTTTAAACCACAATAGAACCTTTTCTTTTTTCCTTTGAGACGAAATCCATCAGACCAGCTTTAGAGGATAATGGGCTGTCTCTCTACTCTTCATCACCACTTAGATACCAGAGCTGTTTCACCAGCTAGGATCCAAACTTGTGACATGCGGCTACCACACATCTCACAGTGTACTACCTTTGCTAACAACAGAATCTATACTTGAACTGCAACGTTGAGTTTTATATTAAGGAGACAAAAACCCCCTAGCACAATTTTTATTTGTAATCAGATGTATTAGCTATGGTAACAACTTCCAGTCGTCTTTTTTGTTATCAAACAAATGAAATTGACACACTACGATCCAGCTCTAATCCCTTTCATCATCTAAGCTCTGAACAGCAGTCCCCAGTTTCATCTTCAAGTCATAAAACTAAACTTTCCATTTTCCACCTACTGGAATTAGAATATCCCTTTAATCTTGATCCCTTTAAAAAAAACCACTTAACTCTTAAAAAGAATTTGAGTCTTAAAATCCTAACACACAAGTAAGCAATATGCATAACCTCGAACACAGTTGAATATCATAAAGCATATATTTCTATCAAAGCCACCCAAGCAATCAAATTCTGAACTGAGTAAATGACAGAGTAAAAGACAAGAGAGTTATATGCAAAGTAGCAAACCACTGAAAGCAACAAGCTATCCACATTAACAGAAATGTAAGTGAATTAAGGATCACACAGCTTTTATTTGGCACATTTGGTTGATGATCTTTCTGCATCTTGTACAGTGACCTAAACACCAAATTGTTGGATGACGAAAACCTTAGTCAAAAATCCTTAAACAACAGGCACACTACAGCACTCTCCTGCACTTTTGTCAGAACACACACACACACACTCTCTCAAACAGCTACTGTGTTTAGATGGAGAAGGAAACAGTAAAGAAAAAGAAGCAAGTGGTTCTGTACTACTGTGTTGAAATGGAAGAAGTTGCTCGCAAAAATCGCTTGTGAAACCGATTCCATTATTCTGATATTCTCCACTCGATTAACTGGAGGTTCTATTCTCGCCCCTTTATTTTGCTCTCTTGTCTTTGTACCAACTTGCTATATATGCAAATAATAAATCTTTAGTTGAGGTTCCTCTAAAAAATTTAAGTGGGTCAAATCGAATGGTAAAATTGAATTAAAAAAAACTTAAGTCTATGGAAAAAGCAGCATTCAAGAAATTCCAGTCAACAAAACACAGGCAAAATGAACAACCGTTTCCATGGGTATGAGTGGTTGGAGGACGGTTAGAATTAAAATGAGTACATGTGCTAAAATATTTCCACTCGAGTTATAGGATTAAGGTCTGTGTATATACTAGCCTCCCCAGATCCCACTTGTGGGAGTATACTGGGTTTGTTATTGTTGTTGTTGAGTTAGAGCATTAATGGAATTTAGATTCTCTTACCTTTTCTTACTCCATACTAAGCTAACAAACAAAGGTTCCCCATGTCATATTTAATTGAATACAGAGAATCAATAGATACTCTTAGGTTCAAGGATTCAAATACTTTTCTCCTTCCCTGGTGCCAAATAGGTTTCCAGGAAAACGGAGAAGAGCAATAAACATACTGATAACTATATAAGAACTTTCTTTTGCAGTGTCAATCATCAAATAACACTCACTAAAGACATAATCTAGTGTATAAAGGTTCTCCAAAGAGCCAAATTAAAGAAGCTGCTAAAAGTAAGTGAAGTCCCTCGATCCAATAAATTACTTAGTCCAACTCCTCAAGCAATCAGGAGAATGAATTGAAAATTCTACTTCTACAACTAAAATCCCAACAGATTCCCATCTCAAAAAAATCAAATCTTTCATAAAAATCAGAGATAAAACAGATTTCTGTTGCAAAGCTACCAACAATGAAGTCTTTCATAAAAATCAGAGGTAAAACAGATTTCTCTTTCAAAGCTAAAAGCATAAAGAGTGGGTATTTTACAGGAGTAAATTATTGACAAATTTCCAAGGGTAAAACTACGAGGAAACCTAAAAGAGAAAATTGATTCACGAACCCAAGAAGCTCGAAAAGAACGAAGTGGAAACTAACCAATTCAGATGTGGAGAAGAACAAAGCCAACCACACAATTTGTAAATCTGCCAATTTCAGCAAGAAAGAACAGATTAGAAGAAGAGCGGAAGGATATAGGAGTGTGGAAACATGAGTGCCAAGCAGATACATATATGTATGTATGTGTTATTATTATTATTATTATTATTATTATTGCAAAGTATTTTGATTCTTTTAAGAGATTTTATAGTTACTTTGATTCCAAACTTGAGAAGAAGGAAAAGAATTTGTTGGGTGAAAATAGAAAGACATTTCTAGTATCTCTTTAAAAAAAAATGGGATTAAGAAGAAGGCAAGTCTCGTGACTTCTCATTACTCGCCTTGTTTCAATTTTCTTGATTGACATATTATTTTTACCCATTTTTCCCCTTTTTTTCTTATTTTTCATGGCATTTCTTAAAATTAAAATAGCGCGAGTCTTTTTCCGTAAAAGGCACCTGTCTATCCGTGAAAAGATAAAAAAATAAATAAAAACGGCTTTGAATTGCACCTTTTTCGCCCCTCCCACTTTGTTGGCTATAAATACTAAGACATTTCCTTAGAATTCTTTAACTGAAAATTAAATTTTTCTTCCCATCTTCTCTACAATATAGTTTTTAAATAAAAATAAAATGTCAAATGTAATTCGCTCTTTTCTTTTAGATCGCCAAAGTTCTATAATTTAAATTATTGTTATTACAAAACAATGTAATCTGTTTTATTCTTAGAGAAATGAATCCAAACCTTGGGCAACAATGAGGAGATTAAATTTGTTAAAGGTGCACAATACAATTTGTGAGTTTGAAAATTCAATTTGATTAAATCACGTTATGTTTCTATTTATGTTTTTAACTTTTTATGAATATATAGAGATAACAAAGTTTGGTATTAGCACTGCAGCAACAACATGACTAATAGCCTGTTTGGCCAAGTTAGAAAAATTAGCTTATTTTGAGAAGTGTTTTTTGTTCAAAAATACTTTTGGTGAGAAACAATTTGTGTTTGACTAATTAATTTGAAAAACACTTCTAAGTCGCAATTAGTGTTTGGCCAAACTTTTAAGAAGTGCTTCTAAAGTGTATTTTTTTCTCAAAAGTAATTCTCAATAAAATGATTCTAGAAAAAAGGTATACTTTTTTTTTCTTCTCCAAAATAACTTCTGCTTCTACTCAAAAGCACTATTTTTCCTCCTAAAAGCTTGGCCAAATACTTCAACTTTGAAAAAAATACTTTTTTTTAAAACAAAGTCTTTTTCAGCTTGGAGAAGTTTGGCCGAACATGCTATAAATCGACATAATAAGAAAGTAAGTTGCGGTCCCAAATTCAGTTGGCGTCATTTGGTAGGGTGCATAAGAATAATGCTGAATATGGTGTATTAATATTGTTGGTATTAGTTATGCTTGCATTAGTTATGCTCACATAATTCTTATCTATTATTTGGTTTGATGTATTAAAGTATTGCACAATTTCTAAAAGAATTATTTGTTTATAAAAATACCCTCATAACCAGTACATCACTTTATCGTTTGGAAGAAACATATGTTGAGGAATGTTTTTATATGAAAAAGGTTTTAAAAAACTTATTTGATTTGTCTACTTATATTATAGTATAGAATTGAATATTTATTTATAAAAAGGAAATATGCTAAGTATTTACAATGAAGAAATTGACGGAGTATAGATATAATAAAATTACGGGAGCAATTTCAGCCTCAAGCTTTACATCAAACTTGCATTAATATAATAACATATTTTAATCAAGCATAAATTTTTAAGGGCAATTTTATCTTTAACTAAGCTAATGCATGCATTAAAAACCATTGCATTGTTAATACCATGGTTTTCTATGCATTAGTTATACATAGGATAATACCAAATATGGTATATTAGTAATGCTTGCATAATTAATGTATATGTTCAAAAAGTGTATCAAATAAGGTATTATTAATACATAAAGCTAATGCATGCATTATTTTTATCTAATGCATCCTATCAAACGACCTCTAAGGGCTCGTTTGGTGGGGTGCATAAGAATTATGTTGAATAGAGTATATTAGTAATGTTGGTATTAGTTATGCTCGTATATTTCTTATCTATTGTTTGGTTTGATGCATTAAAGTATTGCACAAATTTTAAAAAAAATATTTGTTTACAAAAATACGCTCATAACCAGTCCATCGCTTTATCTTTTTAAAAAAAATATATTTTGAGGAATGATTTTATATGAAAAAGGTTTTAAAAAATTATTTGATATGTCTACTTATATTGTAGTGTAGAATTGAATATTTATTTATAAAAAAAGAAATGCTAAGTATTTATTTATTTACTAGGGATATAATTTTATTTTCCACTTTCTTGAATTATTAGGCAAGGAAAGTTTGAATTAAAAAAATAAAAGGAAAATGAGCTGATTATAAGTGCATTCCAATACGTATTAGTAGAGTACAAATTATAAGATATAATAAAATTGCGGGAGCAATTTAAGTATCAAACTTGCATTAATATAATAGCATATTTTAATCAAGCATAAATTTTGAATGGCAATTTTGTCTTTAACTAAGTTAATGCATGCATTAAAACTCATTGCATTATTAATACCATAGTTTCCTACGCATTAGTCATACATATGATTAAATCAAATAGAGTGTATTACTAATACTCGCATAACTAATAAATTCAAAAAGTATACCAAAGAAGGTATTATTAATACATAAAGCTAATGCATGTATTATTTAATCTAATAAATCAAGTGTCGTGGTTTTGGGGTCCATAGTACAGTACCTTATAAAGAGCAAAAAAACAACTTAGCTTTCATGTCTCGTCTGAAAATAAAGCAGCACCAACCACTGATGCTCCATGTCTGTTTCTCATCGTGGAAACGAGGCTTTAGCGGGAGGATATTAAAGCTAAGATCAAGAAAATGCTCTTGCAAAGCATGAGTGCAGACTAGGTTTTATTTTAGATATTCAGCCCAAGTAATTTAAGAACAGGATTGTTTTTCAAGTATATATAATAATGAAATGGGTACTATTAGTGTATTGTCAAGATGGAAACACTATTTAATTTATGACTTGAGGAAACTCTAGAGTATGACATTTTCACCATTGTTGATTTGGTAAAGAAGAAGTGAATAGTAACTTTGGGTTATGTAATTAGTCGAGTAATGATTTTAAGGACTTGAATAATTTCATTATGAACTCCGAATATCAAATTTGATATGAGTGAATTGTAGAAGGCTTGTAACTGAATTGTTAACCAAAAATGAAATATATTGACTTGTATATGATGATATTATGATAAAAGTCCATATTTTTATATGTAGATTGGATTGTGTTGAACGTTTGGGATGTCATTTTATTGACTATTTGAGAGGATTGGCTAGTTGTGATTGAGGTCACGGTAAGTTAAAACTTAATATTCTTAGTACGTTTCATAAACGTCATTGACTTTATAAAGGGTTGTCAAGGGTGGGGCGCCGACTGCGGGTTAGCTAGGATACTCCATATTTTCATGCACAGCTTGTGTAAGTGCTATGTGATGATATGTTTTATAAATATGCCTTATTTATGCTTTTGGAAAGCAAAACATTTTGGAATAGCAATTATTTGAAAAATTATAACAACTCGATCGATCGTTTTTTTTCCGACCCAAACTGGAGGGCCGCAACGGGCACCCGGGCGTTACACCACCACAACGTACATCAATAACCATACTAACATTTATAAATGGACCGGAAGGGACGTCACGAGACAATCTCACTAAAACATAAAGAGTACTCGATAAAGAATGACCCCAAAATGATATACAAGCTTATATACATGATATATACGGGCCTACAAGGCCATCATAACCATCAATACATATAACGTCTGTCTACAAGCCTTTAAGGAGTACCTAAACATCATAAGGTAGGGACAGGCCCCGCCATACCCAACTATGTACATATATGCGACCATCATACCTACCAGCTTACTAGATAACTCCGGAAGAAAGGAGCGTGATAAACTTCAGTTGAGTTGAGTCATTTATTGTGAAATATCGTCTGGATCGCTATTTGTATCAACGGGCATGAAACACAGTGCCTCAGCAAGGGATCGTCAGTACGAAATATGTACTGGATATGTAAGGTAGGTAAAGCATATAATTAGAAGATTAAATACGAAGGCTATAATACTCAAAACAACCGGCCGAGTCATTACAAAAAATATAAAGGAAGAGTACAAAAGTTAGCCTGAAACTCATAACAAGCCTTTTAGGGCATACATTGTCACAATCATGGATATATATGCATGTCTATAAAAATCAAGCCACTCAATGAGCCATATAATATAGTATCAAGCCACTCTGTGGGGCAAATCATGTCATAACATAACATACCCAGCCTCGAAGAGGACTCGGTCGTACCCGACCTTAATAGGACTCAGTAATGTCAAAACTAGTTGTGGTGGTGTGCACAAGTACAATGCAAGCAATAACTTTGAAGGGCCTTATGGATCTCATCGGATTGACTCAAATTGTTATCATCCGATTAACGTTATGTAACTGTCTCTATATCAATTATCCGAGAATCAACAAGAATCATAAGAAGACATAAGATTCAAAGCCTATCAAGATGGGAAGTGGTCCCGACAAAGAACAATAATAGTCGTGAACTATAACAATATGAAACAATGAGGCTCATAAGCTTTAATCTTGAGAATAGAGTTCCTTTTGAAGTAACGACATTATAATTGTCATAACCCAACTCCCACCGGAGCCGTGATGGCGCCTAATACTACTTGATAGGCAAGCCAACCATTTCACAATAACAATAAGCTCAATAAAGTAGAACTTAACAATCTCAACATCAGAAATATCATGAAATAACTGAGAAAACAACGGTAACACTACTACAACCATCCCAATGATCTGGTGTCAACGAGTACATGAGTACAACTGAATATCAAAATACAAGGCCAAATACTCAATATAACTATCTGAACAATAAAACAATAATAACATAAATAAATGAAAGAGAACTCCAAGGTTTGCGAACGATATATTATCTACCTCGTAGTTTCCTCAAGCTAGTACCGGTGTGAACTATAGCAATGGGCGCTCCCGGAAGTACCTGGATTTGCACACGAAATGCAGAGTGTAGTATGAGTACAATCGACCCCATGTACTTAATAAGTAACAAACCTAACCTTGGGCTAAAAGTAGTGACGAGCTTAAAAGGAACAGTTAGTGACCAATATCAATAATAAATAACAACTCAGAATAAGAAGGAAATAGTATAAGTAAACAACTCAAGGATATCGAGTTCAGCACAAATTTCAAGAATTGAGACATGCTTTCCAAATATACAGTTAAAGCACGAATCGCACCACGATGCAAGACTAAAGAACTAATGAACTTTCAACTCCCAAAACTTATGCCGAATCACATTAAACCAACCCGGAATGACCTCATATTTTGCATGCAAGTCCCAAATGAAACAACAAACCTATACTAACTCCCGAAACCAAAATCCAAACCCGATATAAACAAAGTCAACTCCTGGTCAAACCTATCAACCTTCCAACTTTTTAACAGTTGCCAATTCAAGCCAAAACGATCTAGGAACCTCTAGATCCAAATCCGAACATAGGCCTAAGTCCAAGATGACCATTCGAAGCTATTGGAATCATCAAAGCACCATTCTGGAGTCGTATACACAAAATTCAAACTCCAGTCAACTCTTTCAACTTAAGCTACCAACCTTGGACTAAGTGTCCTAGTTTACTCCAAAACCCCCCGAAACCAAATCAACTACCCCGACGAGTCACGTAATCATAAATACACATTAGTAAATCATAAAATGGGAGTGGGGGGGGGGATTAAAATACTCGAAACAACCGGCAGGCCATTACATTCTTCCCCTCTAAAATAAACGTTCGTCCTCGAGCGTGTCTAGAATCATACCCGGAGTCTTAAAGATTTGGGGATATCTGCTTCGCATCTCCTACTCAGTAACTCAAGTAGCCTCTTCGACTGGCTGATATCTCCTATGAACCTTCATTGATGCAATATTCTTCGACCTCAACTTTCGGACCTGCTGATCCAAATTGGCTACTAGCTCCACATCATAAGTCAAATCCCCATCTAACAACACTGTGCTTAAGTCCAAAACATGTGACAGATCCCTATAATACTTCCGGAGCATTAAAACATGAAACGCTAGGTGAACTCCAGATAGACTAGGTGGAAAGGCAAGTCTGTAGGCTACCTATCCAACTCTCTCAAGAACCTCAAAAGGACCAATATACCTAGGGCTTTACTTGCCCTTCTTGCCGAACCTCATCACACCCTTCATGGGTGAAACTCTGAGTAGAACCTTCTTACCCTCCATATATGCCACATCACGTGCTTTCATATCGTCATAAGTCTTCTGCCTAGACTGTGCTGCACGAAGCCTCTCTTGAATCAACTTCACCTTCTCCATAGAATCACGTACTAAATTAGTGCCCAACAACCTAGCATCCCCAAGCTCAAATCAACCAACCAGAGAACGACACTGCCTCCCATATAAGGCCTCATAAGGAGCCATATGGATACTCGACAAATAGATGTTGTTGTAGGCGAACTCTATTAACAACAAAAATTGATCCCATGAAGCCCCAAAATCAATAACACAGGCACGTAACATGCCCTCCAAGATCTGAACAGTGCACTCGAACTGCCTGTCCGTCTGGGGATGAAATGCTATACTCAACTCGACCTGTGTGCCCAACTCTCACTATACCACTCTTCAAAAATGCGATATGAACTGAGTGCCTCGATACGAGATAATAGACACGGGCAAACCATGAAGGCAAACAATCTCACGAATGTAAATCCGAGCCAGCTGCTCTGAAGAGTGGGTAGTCATGACTATAATGAAATGTGCAGACTTGGTCAGTCTGTCCACAATAACCCACACTACATAAAATCTCCTCAAGGTCTGTGGAAGTCCAACTATAAAATCCATCGTGATACTCTCCCATTTTCACTTTGGAATATCAAGCCTTTGAAGCAAACCACTGGGTCTCTAATGCTCGTACTTCACTTGCTGAACGTTCAAACACCGAGCAACATACTCAACAATATCCTTCTATATCCTCAGCCACCAATAGTACTGCCTCAAATCCTGGTACATCTTCGCGACGCTTGGATGAATGGAATACCACGAACTATGGGCCTCTTCAAGTATCAACTCACGCAACCCATCAATATTTGGAACATAAATCCGACACTGTATCCTCAGTGCCCCGTCATCACCAGTAGTAACCTCCTTGGAATCACCATACTACACCGTATCCTTTAGGATAAGTAAGTAGGGATCAACATACTGACGTGCCTTGATGGGCTAAAACAAAGACGACCGTGATACAACACGATCAAGAACCTTGCTAGGCTCTAAAATATCCATCCTCACGAACCTATTGGCCAAAGCCAGAACATCCAATGCTAACTGTCTCTCCCCAACTAGAATATAATCAAGACTCCCCATGCTCTCAGCCTTCATACTCAAAGCATCGGCCACCACATTGGTATTTTCCGGATGATAAAGAATGGTAATATCATAATCTTATTTTAGCTCTAACCACCTCCGTTGCCTTAAGTTCAGATCCTTTTGCTTGAATAAGTGCTGGAGACTACTGTTATCTGTGAACAACTCACAAGACACGCCATAAAGATAATGCCTCCAAATCTTAAGCGTGTGAACAATGGCTGCCAACTCTAAATCATGAATAGGGTAGTTCTTCTCATGGGGCTTCAATTGACGCGAAGCATAAGCAATAACTCTACCCTCTTGCATCAACACATATCCAATGCCAATCTGTGAAGCGTCAGAATAGACTGTATATGAACCCGATCCCGAAGGAAAATCCAGAACTAGAGTTGTAGTCAAGGTATTCTTGACCTTGTGAAAGCTCTTCTCACACTCATCAGACCACCTGAATAGGGCACCCTTATGCGTCGATCTAGTCAATGGGGTTGATATAGATGAAAAACTCTCCACAAAGCAAAAATAATGCCCGGCCAAACTAAGGAAACACCGGAACTCAGTAGCAGAAGATGGTCTAGGCCAACTCTGAATTGCCTCAATCTTCTTCAGATCTACCTTAATCCCCTCATTAGATACCACATGGCCCAAGACTGCCATTGAATTAGCCAAAACTCGCACTTCGAGAATTTAGCATATAGATTCTTCTCCCTCAATGTCTGGTGCACGATCCTCAAGAGCTGCTCATGATCCTCCAGGCTGCGTGAATACTCCAATATATAACCAATAAAAACTATGATGAAGGAATCAAGATATGGCTAAACTACGTTGTTCATCAAGTGCATAAAAGTTGTTGGGGCATTGATCAGCCCAAAAGACATCACCAAAAACTCATAGTGACCATAACGGGTCCTGAAAGCCGTCTTTGGAATGTCTGAAGGACGGATCTTCAACTAATGATACCCCAATCTCAAATCAATTTTGAGAACATTCTAACACCCTGAAGATAATCAAATAAGTCATCAATACACGGTAGTGTGTACTTGTTCTCGATAGTAACCCTATTCAACTGCCTGTAGTTAATACACATCCTCATAGAACCATCTTCTTCACTAATAGTACTGGTGTAGCCCACGATGGCATACTAGGTCCGATGAAACCCTTATCAAGCAACTCATGTAGATGTTCCTTCAACGCCTTTAACTCTATTGGTGCCATGCTATACGGTGGAATAGAGATGGGCTGAGTGCTCGGCACCAAGTCAATTCCAAAATCAATATCCCTGTCGGGTGGCATGACCGGCAAGTTAGCTAGAAATATATATGCAAACTCTCTCACCACCGGAACTGACTCCATGGTAGGTGTATCAACACTAACATCCCTCACAAAGGCTAAGTATTCCAAGAACCCTTCTCAACCATCTATTGAGCTTTCAAATACAAAATCACTCTATTGGGAACATGATCCAGGGAGTCTCTCCACTCCAACCTCGATGACCCCGGCATAGACAACGTTACAATCTTAACGTGATAATCTAGAATAGCGTGATATGGTGACAACCGATCCATGCCTAAAACAACATAAATACCTACCATGCTAAGCAGTAAAAGATCAACTCTGGTCTTATAACATCCAACGGTAACCACACATGACCGATATACACTGTCACGACCCAAAAATCCGACTAGCCGTGATGTCACCTAACTTCACCCGATAGGTAAGCCAAATAATAACAATACAATTCAATTAATATTTAACTAACTCTAATACACTCCCCAAGGACTGGTAGTACAAATCATGAGCTTCTAAGATTTTGAATTTACAAAGCTAGTGTGAAATAAAATACATCATCTGTTTAAAATATACATGAACAGATTAATAATTCTAAAGCTACCAAGAATAAGAGGCAGTTGTGACTGGATCGCAGGTACATCTTCAATACTGGTTCTCGCCATACACAATAACATCAGCATCCAAAATCTACAGGCAAGGTGCAGAAGTGTAGTATGAGTACAACCGACCCCATGTACTCAATAAGTAACAAACCTAACCTTAGGTTAAAAGTAGTGACGGGCTTGTACCAAGGTCAGAGTCCACACTAATATCCAGTAACATCTCATAACAGTAAAATTGAGGCAACATAAATAATAACTCAATAATAAAATGCTCAGCTCGTTCACAGTTCCGAAAAAATAAACATTTTCTTTTCAAGTATAATAGTAAAACTCAATTCTTTTCACTGAAATCACCAAAATATGAATAAGTCTGAAAACTGTGATTTTTTCCAAAAACCATTATTCCACAATAGGAAATTTCATTTTTCAAATGGCATGAGGAAAGTACATCTCTATGCCTACATGTCAATGTGCATGCCAAAGCAATACAACATAGTGATAAAACTATATGCATACTCTCAGAGTATCAATTTACTCAGTCCTCCCAGACACTCAATCCTCTCAGTCACTTAGTCCTCCTAATCACTCAATCCTCACAGTCACTCATGCCTCACAGTCACTCAATCCTCCCAAATCACTCAGCACTCGCGCTCGGCACTCGCACTCGGTGCTCGCACTCAGTAGGTACCTGCGCTCGCTGGGGGTATTGTACAGACTCCGGAGGGGCTCCTTCAGCCCAAGAACTATAACAAGCCAATCATGGCATAAATCAGTCAATCATGCTGTGGCGTGTAGCCCGATCCCATAAATAATAATATATATAAAGCCAATATGGCCTGCTGTGGCGTGCAGCCCGATCCCATAATCATCCTCTCAATCAGGCCCTCGGCCTCACTCAGTCATCAATCTCTCCAGTCTCTCGGGCTCACAATGTCATGAAAATCAGCCCAAAAATAATGATATGATGAATCAATAAATAGCAACAGAGACTGAGAGATGATATGAAATAAATGAACATGAATGTGTTTGAAATTTCAATTTAAACAAATTCAATAACAATAGCCTCAACATGATTTTAACAAGATCTCAGCTCAATAGATCTAGTACATAGAGATTTTCATGATTTTATATAAGTTCAGGTAACTACACAATACCACAGAAATAATGGAGTCAAAGTTCACATGGTGCACGGCCACACGTCCGTCACCTAGCATGTGCGTCACCTCAACACCAAACACATTACACGTATAATTCAGGGTTCATACCCTCAGCTCCAAGATTAGAAGAGTTACTTGCCTCAATCTGATCAAATTCTTTATTCCAATAAACCTTTTCCTCGTGATTCGGACTCCGAACGCCTCTAATCTTAGTCAAAATAATTCGATACAATCAACACGAGGTATAGGAATCAATTCCATATGAAAATGCTAAATTTTACAATAAAAATTCGAAATTAATTCAAAAATCAACGGTGGGGACCACATCTTGGAACTCGACGAAACTCACAAATCCGACAACCCATTCAATACGAGTCCAACCATATAAAAATTATCGAATTCCGACATCGGATTGACCTTCAAATCTTCATTTTATATTTTTGGAAGATTTTATAAAAATCTGATTTTTCTTCCATAAATTCACGGATTCATGATGTAAATGAATATGGAATCATGAAATATAATAAATATAGGATAAGGAACACTTACCCAAATGTTTACCCATGAAAATCGCCCAAACCGAGCTCCCCAACTCTATTTTTGTCAAAAATGGCAGAAAACCCCTGTTTATAGGGCCTCAGCTGTTTCGGGCGCCACATGTGGCATGGGATGCTGCCTATGGCGCTTTTTCCAGTATCTTTAAGCATCCCAGCGCCAGGTCTAGTGCCCCACGCTACCCTGGGTGCTGACGGTGGTGGAAAATCGCTCCCAACACGGAAATGGGCATAACTCTCTCATACGATGTCCGAATTCGACGATTTTTTTTGCTATGGCTCCAAAATTTCAATACGGATCTAATCAATCAAAACTGAATTTGGAGCTCATGATATTAATGTGATACCACGTATTCTTGAAGAAATGATGTCGAAACATTCTAGGTTCTTTGCCGAAACATAGCAAATCAATCCGGAATGAACTCAAATGTTGCGTACAAGTCATAAATGACATAACAAAGCTATTCCAATTTCCAAAATATGATTCTGACCTCGATATCAGAAAGTCAACTCCCCGGTCAAACTTTCAAGTTTTAAATTTCTTATTTTTGCCATTTCAAATCGAATTTAACTACGAACATCAAAATGAATATCCGGACGCACTCTTAAGTCCAAAATCACCATACAGAGCTATTGGAACCATCAAAACTTCATTCCGAAGTCGTTTGCACAAAAAGTCAAATTGGTCAACTCTTTTCATTTAAGCTTCTAAACAAGGATTGTTCTCTCAATTAAATCCCGAATCATCCGAAAATCAAAGCCGATAATTCACACAAGTCATAATACATATTACGAAGCTAATCAAGACTTCAAATTGTCGAAAGAAACATAGATGTTCAAAACTACAAGTCAGGTCGTTACATACACGGTCCACCACAATATAATCACCCACCGATGTAGATACATTACATGCATAACTAAAGAATCACGAGGCATATCCAAATAATGAGAAAAGTATGATGACAAACATGAATAAGTGGAACCAGGGTCAAATAACAATGAAGCATCCCTACAGCAGAATGAAACCATACATGTGATCACGGCATCAGAAGCAACTGCTTCTGGCCTGACGGGAAATGCATAGGAACGGGCTTGACCACTGCCTGACTGACTGACCTCCCCCTCTAGGGAAACCTTGACCCGTATGACCTCCACCCCGAACTGGGTGAGGAGTGGTGTAGAAACTAATGCGGGAGTCATAGTCTGGCCTCCATGATGCACTAGACCTCTGTAATAGCAAGGGAAATACTTCCTTACATGCCCCAACTCTCCACATTTATAGTAGCCTCGACCAAGAAATGGCTGCAAGCCTGAATTCGACCCCGTGAACTGGAGAAACCAATGGAAGAACCCGGTACTGACGACCTAGAATTGATGGTGTATGGTACGAGCTTTGAGCTGGGTGTGCACTGAATAATGACTGAATTGGATGGGCACCGTATGAAGGGTGGCTACCTGATGAGCTAGGGGTGTTCGTCGGTCGGTACGGTATGGTATTTAGATATTTCGGTTAGATATTTTCGGTATTCGATTTCTTCAAATGCTATACCAATACCGTACCTAATTAAATTCGGTATGGTTCATTTTTTCTCCTTTCGGTTTTATTTTATTCGGTTCGGTAACTTCGATTTATTTGGCTTGAATACTAACAATTGCATATAGTCATAGACTATAATATTCTTAATTAAAGTACTTTAAAGTACAAAACTAAAAAAATTTATTTACAAAAGTTTTGTCCAAAGCGAGCAAATATCAAACTAGAGAGAGAAAACTACACATAAAGGAATAAATTTGATCATTAGAAATGTCTTCTTATTTGCTTAGAGTTAATTGATGAACTTAAATAATAAAAGAAAGTAAAATTTTAATTTTTTATATTTATGTTATAATTAATAATATGTGTTTTGTGTAATATAATATATATTTCGGTACAATATCGGTATTTCGGTATTTTATTTTAAAATACCAAATACCATACCTAATACCATATTTTTTAAAAACTTAAACCAAATACCATACCGAATACCAAAATATCGAATACCAAATACAAAAATTTTTTGTTTCGGTACGGTAATTCGGTATTTACCAAATTATGCACAGCCCTATGATGAGCTACAAGGAATCTGATGAGCTACCTGAGAGGGCCTAAAAGAATGGCCTCTGTTGTGATGTGTCTTACCTCCAGATGAGGTACCACTAAAACCATTTAATCCACAAGGCTTCTTTCCCTCTCGCTCCTCTCGATCAAGTCTGCGAATCTACTCGAAGCGCCTAGCAATCTTAACCACCTGGTCAAACCTAACATCTGTCTAGGCCTCTCGAGCCAATCTGTAATGTACACCATAGTTGAGGCCATCAATGAACCTCCTGATCCTATCTCTCTCTCTCTCAATGGGAACCAACCATATGGAATGATGTGCCAAATATACGAATCTCATCTCATACTGAGTCACAGTCATATCTCCATGGAATAGCTTCTCAAACTCCCTACGCAGCGCCACTCTGCGGGTCCATGGAACATACTTCTCTAAGAAGAGAACTGAGAACTCATGCTAGGTAAGTGGTTCTGTGTCAGCTGGTGCACCTGATTCACAAATCTGCCACCACTTGTAGACTGCCCCTGTTAGCTGAAAAGTAGTAAATGTAACTCCACTGATGTCCATAATATCCGCCGTGTGAAGAATACGATGACATTGATCCAAAGAACTCTAAGCAACCTCTAACTCTACTCCACTAAAGATGGGAGGGTCAAGCCTCTTAGACCTTTCCAACCTCTTTTGCTCCTCATCAACATAGGTGGACCAACCTCGACCCAACCATCAGCAACCGGCTGAACTGGTAAGAGCCCTGGAGTCTTATAACCCTAAGCTAGCTGCTCCGGTGTACGAATGGTGAGAGTCTGGTTTCCTCCCCTAGTCTGTGATGTAGCTGGTGCAACTAGTAGCATACTCGCCTGCACCAAGCTCGTGTACACACTTCAGATCTAAGCCAAAATCTCTTGAAGACCAAGCATAGCAATAGGCACCGCCAGCTAGTCCCACCGACTCAGCTATATCTGGAACCTGCTCCTCCACTGTAGCGATTGGTGGATCCACATGTGCTGCTCTAGCTATAGTTTAAGACCCACCTCGGCTACTACCTCAGCCCCTACCTCTCACGACCCTGACTAGTTGGGCTGGTACCTGATCTACTGAACGTGTCCTCACCTTCTATGAGAGAATAGAAGAGTAAAGGTTCAGACTTCGGAATTAACAAATCCGCATGATAATGATACATGAGAGTGAAGTTTCCTAATAGTTTGGTTCGAAGATAAGTACAGACGTCTCCGTACCGACCTGCAAGACTTTACTAAACTTGCTCATGACTCGTGAGACCTAGGCAACCTAGTGCTCTAATACCAACTTATCACGATCTAACTCCCACTAGAGCCGTGATGGCGCCTAACACTACTGCAGGTTGATGTCCTTTTTCTTTGTTTTTGATTTATTTTGAACTTGTAGGAGATTCTTCTTCCTTTTCCAGAGATCTTTTTTTCCTTTCCCTTTTTTTCTTTTTTGAAGTTTCTCCTCCTTTGCAGGAGTTATCCCTTCTGTTGTTGGAGTTCCTCCTCTTTGTCGTGGAGTTTTTTTTTTTTTTTTTGTTGGATTTTCTTTTGATTTTGCGAAAGTTTTTTTCTCCTTTTTAGATCCTCCTTTTGAATTGGTGGAGTTTCGCTTTCCTTTTTCTGAAGTCATATCTCTGACTGTCTTGGACATTGTATTTTTCGCTTTGTCATGCTTGTTACCTCCACTTTGTTCTTCGTCCAAAGTTACGCATTTTCAGTGCGTGCAAGGAGGTTGGGCCAAGAGAGGGATTGTGCATTTAGCACAAGAAAGGGTATGGGATAAGATGTGACTATCCAAAGAAAAAACTTAAGGCTCAAAGGGGAAATGCTAGGGGTTTACCTCATTTGGTAGGCTAAAAAGGCTCAATCGGGTCAAAGAAAGCCTACGATCCTGTCCTAAACCAAGCGTTGCTCAGGATTTCGCCTCAACAAAAATTTGGGCCAAATTCTAGATCTACAATGCAATGCAATGCTACGAATTTTAATCTAGGCTCATTACAAAATGCACAAGGAACAATGAGGTCGACTTTGTTCTTACCCTAACTATAAGCATGAGATTTTTCAAGCGTCACTAAAGCATAATTGAGAGGTACCACAAGAATCTATGATTTACCAAGAAGTTGATCCTCTCCATCATACCAATTATCATTTGTTCTTTCCCATGCACACTACTAACTATGTTGGTAACAATCAAGTCAATATTTCATGAATTGTTTTTCTTCTTGTTTTTGATAAATGGGACCAAACCCAAGGAAAAGTTCCCTTTTTTTGGATTTTGACTTAACAACAATTTTTTCTTTTTCTCAATTTTTTTTACTTAATCAATTTTTTTTTGTGATTTTTGAGAAAAACATGAGACCGAACCCGAAGGTTGCCTACGTATCTCGTTGAAATGAGAAGCAAGGCAAGCGTAGTTCAGGAAGGTCAAAAGAAAATATTTTTAAATTTTTTATTTCATTTCCTTTTTTTGAATTTATGAATAAGAGATTTTTTGGGTGATTTTCGTTGAAGAAAATTGAATGTAAAATGGGCTTTGTGGTTACCATTTCGAAATGATATTGGAGCATTGAATGTTAGACGGGCTTTGTAGTTACCATTTCGAAGCGATATCGCAACATTGAAGGTTAGACGGGCTTTGTAGTTACCGTTCCGAAGCAATATCAGAGCATTGAAGGTTAGACGTGCTTTGTAGTTACCGTTCCGTGAAGGAGCATGGACAAGAGAATAAAATGACGTCTGTTTACCGTTCCATAAAGGAGAATTGTTAGTACGGGACTGGGTACCGTTCCATTTAGGAGCGCTGACAGAAAAGTAAAATGATGGGCTGTGTACTGTTATGTATAGGAGCATTGTTAGTAAGAGGCTGGGTACTGTTCCATTTAGGAACGCTGACAGAAAAGTAAAATGACGGGCTCTGTCATTCCGTATAGGAGCATTGTTAGTACGGGGCTGGGTACCGTTCCGTTTAGGAGCGCTGATAGAAAAGTAAAATGACGGGCTGTGTACCGTTCTGTATAGGAGCATTGTTAGTACGGGGTTGGATACCGTTATGTTTAGGAGCGCTGACAGGAATGTAAAATCTCTGCACTTGGGAGAGACAAGAATTAAAAATCTCCGCATGATAGGAGTGGCTGAAATGTAAAAATCTTTACGCGGTGGGAGAGACAGGAATTGAAAATCTTCTCACGATAGGAGTACGTTTTTTTGTTTTTGGAAAATGAGGTCGAAACTGAGAAGGGTCCTTAATTGATGGTTTTTTTTGATGATTTTGAAAATTGTGACCGACCCGCAGGTTGCCTACGTACCTCGTCAAAACACAAATCAGGTCAGGCATTATTTGGAAAGATTAGAGATAAAGCGAGGTTGTTTTGGAATTTGTTTTTGAATTTCCTCAAGGAAAGAGGATTATATTTTCTTATTTTGATGTTGATGTCTCACGGGAAGACTTAGAAGCAACAGAGAAAGATATATAGACGTTTGTTATATTATTTTTGATTTTTTTGGGGAATGATCCCTTTGTAAGGATCTTCGGTCAATTGTGACCTTAGTGGTCAGACGTGACATAATTGTCCAGTTAAGGACGAGAAAAACATGACCCATGACAAGTTGCCTACGTATCTTGACACGAGGTTAAGAATTAGGTACGCATAGTTCGTGAAGATTAGGGATAGAGGAAGATGCTTCAGATTTTTGAATTTCCTCAAGGAGGAATTATGTAGGGATATATTTTTGGATTTTGATTTTTCTTTGATGTCTATAGAAAGACTTCGAAGCAACAGGGGAAGATATATACATTTTTTTATTTTTTCAGAGATGACCTTTTCGCAAGGATCTTCGATCAACTGTGGCCCAAGTGGCCGGACTTGACCAACTCGTCCAATTAAGTAAGAGGAAAGACCGGACCCATGACAGGTTGCCTACATATCCTAACACAATGTCATGAATCAGGTACGCATAGTTCGTGAAAGTTGGAGAGCATAAGGTGTATGATTTTCAACACTTCTTTTACTCTCTTTTTGAAGGATTGCAACTAACTGCATTAATTGTATCAAAGATATGTATAAAATGCAAGGGTTTAGACAAACTCAAAGAGATGCCTCATTGTACCCATTATTGGGTGTGGTACCGCTTGAGTTGAAGAGTGACTCCGCAGAAGATGTGCCCTAGCTGCTCCTTCGAATAGTTGCCTTGATGCCCTTGACTGTTTGAGACATAAACAATCTAGGGACAAGATGAGTGGTTGTACATGTTCGATTTAAAAGAACAAGGAAGAAATCAGATCAATGGTGTTTTGAGCTTAGGGTTTTAGAACTGGGCGTTTCAATTCCAGTGATTGAAAGAGGAAAATAGCAGTGGGATTCGCGGATAGGGAGGCAGAAGAGATAATTTCTTATGACCTTGCACGAATTTGTGCAAGGTCTGGTGATTGATGTATTTAGGCGGATGAGAGACGTGAGAGTGTTTTGGGAAATTAGGGCGGCCGGGTAAGGTAAGAATGATTTAGGGTTAGGGGTTTGGGTGGACGTCTCTAGAGGTTAATGTTAGGAGAAAGGATCTGATTAACGGCCCTGATAAATCGGGCATTAAAAAGTTTTAATGAGAAAAAGGGAACGGTTGGATCTGTGTGATCCAACGGCTGTGATAATATTTGGTAGGAGGTTTAAAATTAAAAGAAAAACGAGAAAAAACGTAGACAGTTGATGGTTTGGATCAACGGCTCAAATGATTTATGTTTGTTTTGTGTGTGCTAGAGATATGTGACGTGGCACATTGCTATTGGTTTGAAGGGAATGGCATGGATTGCCATGGTGGATTGGGGGGGATTGTTTCGAGTGGATCGATTCTGAATTAGGGCTTGATTTTTGGGCTAAAATTGATTTAAATTGTAGCCACTTTGTATTTAGTTAAGGAATTACAATTGTAGCCCTTTTAGGATATATTAAGTGGAAATGATGTCACAATTCGCACAAGATCCTACTACAAACACATCCTGCTACCAAATTATAATGACTTATGAGGTTATCTACAAATAAAATTAAAGCCCATTGATTCTAGTTTCTAACGCTTCAAACCGTTCGTCATATCAACATTCCTACAAGAAGTTATGTTCAAATACCCAAAGGCTGGCCTGTAGCTCGCTACAGAGCTCGCGAGGCTAGGTCTGTAGCATGCTAGACCAGACTATATTACTCGTGAGGCCAGGTCTGTAGCATGCTAGACCAGGCTATATCCCTCGCGAGGCTAGGTCTGTAGCTCGCTATAGAGCTTGCGAGGCCAGGTCTGTAGTCAGATCCAGAATTCTGGAGTATCCATTTTCCTATGTTTTAAACCCAACCCTATTCCCTTAAAACATCTACCCTAGACCATTTTGAACACATATTCTGATATTTTGAGAGTGAGAGAGAGAGAGTCCTAGAGGGAGAAGTCAATATTCATCAAAATTGCTCTTCAACTCTCACTTAAAACCTTGAAGATTATCAAGAGGGGCACCTAGGTCTTCTTCCTAAGAGGTAAGATTCTACACCCTAACCCTCAATTTCGAATTCTGTCTAGAATTGGGTAATTAGCAAGATAATATTTGGGCATTAGTGTTGTGTATTTTACATGCATGTGTTATCAAAGGGTATACGAAGATTGTGAGCTAAAAATGGTAGAAAATGGGTTGGAGAAAGATGT
Source organism: Nicotiana tabacum (assembly GCF_000715075.1). Taxonomy (NCBI): domain Eukaryota; kingdom Viridiplantae; phylum Streptophyta; class Magnoliopsida; order Solanales; family Solanaceae; genus Nicotiana; species Nicotiana tabacum. Next base: position 35,502,170 of record NC_134094.1, on the reverse strand, counting down.
AACTTTTCAAAAAGGGGGCTTAAAACATTGATGCACACCTAGTGTTTGATAATATGCGCAAATGAGCTAAAACCATGTTCATCTTACTAATCTTGGTCCAACTTGTTATATTTCTAAATAGATCGAAGTTGCTAAGAAATCCGGATCATTTCAGAGTTTGAGAAGCTCGATTGAGGTATGTATGGCTAAACCCCCTTCTTCCTAGAATCTAATCCCATGGTGTTCGTGTAATTCAAGTATGACCTTGATCATTATTGAATTGGTTATTCCTATTGTGGTTGTGTTGAATGATATATGTTCAATATTTATTCTAAATGCTTCGTCATGTCACCTTATGCACTCTTCCATATCTTACGTAGTCTTTTCCCTTAGTTGGGAATTCATCCCGCTCACCTCTTAACACTTGTTGGGATATCCGTGGGAAAGTGTGTTCATCCGCGTATCACTTAACACTTCTTTGATTGTAAGATTCTTAAGAGACTCTCCATCAAGTCCATATTCAGTCTTGGGTTATTATAACATCACATTTATCTCTCCCACTCGTTCTTTCTTACTTAAAGCCTTGGAACTTTAGATAAATCACTAATCCGTGATTAACTCATTCTAAGAACTCGCAAGCCTTTCACATTTGATCTATAGTACTTCCTTGGGTTCCATTGTCCCTGACTCTCTAACAAGTATAAAACCCTTTCTCAAACCTTACTCTTAGTTTCTAGTATCATTGACCCTGTCATTAACATTGCCGTGTATGAAGAATTTACCTTCCTTAACCCTCCACCTTTTTGGGGTACTAGTGGTCTATCATTAGCATATCTTTTCAGAAAATCACATTACCCATTATCTCTTTTCTAGACTACACGTGTCTTCAACAAAATATCCAAACATCATAGCTATACGACCCTACTCTCATTTTATTGAACTTAAGTAGCCTCGCCATGGCAATTCCCTCCCCATTTGGGGTGAATGTTTCACATTTCGACACAAGTCTTAAAGTTAGAAATTTGAGGGACACATGTTTCACATCTCTAGTCCTCTTGTATATGATTGACTATTAGGGATAGTTAAGTCCCTTCCCCATGGTATTAACCTCATAAGTTCTCTACTCTTATTCAACCACATAGGCTTGGGATCAAAATCCCTCGTGTCAATATCCTTTTTGGAGTGTAACACCACTTCGCAAATTCCTGGGATTTTTATAAAATTCATAGTGCTAGGGTCTTCTCATTGTGGCTTCACTTAACTCTCCTTTCATAACTTCTTGTCTCTCGTGAGATACCTACATATTTATCATTACTCTCCAGGCCATGCCTTTCATATATCACGTGCCTATGTAACAAATTTACATGTTTGAATCATACACATGGTTCCCACACTATCCACATGTACTAGTTAAGCTTAGGTCTCATTTATCAGGTCAATACCTCTTTGGAGGTGGGTAATCACTTTTAGCACTCTTCTCATATAAAGTATGCTCATCGTACTATATACTTGCCTCATATGGTCATACTATTCATTCAACATGATACATGTGCCATCTTTTTAATATTAAGGCCTTTACCCATTCATCATGTCACATGACAACATTACTTGGAATAAGACAAAAGAGTATTTAAACTTACCTTGAACCGAAACGCACGAGTTGGAGGAAGAACAGTTTCACAACCAGTTTCATCGAACGATTCAGAATATCAAAGAAGGGTATTATTCGTAAATGTCCAAGTAGCCTCCAACTTATAGATGTGGTCGACAACACATCGATAAGAAGGACTCTACTAGACACGGCTCCGAAACATCCTTAGACACTTTAAAATCTTAGGCTTTGATACCAAGTTTGTCACGCCCCAAAACCGAGGAGCGTGACCAGCGCTCAGCCGAGTGAACCCGGTCGAGCAAGCCTATTAGATTCTTTCTACCCAATTCACCCATGATCAAGAAAAGACATGATTTCATAAATTATATAGCAGGAAGTTCACACATACGATGCTAAATCGTTTAATTAGCCATTGCACCTTAAAGTCTCAAAATACATAATTCTTATAGTTGGAATGGAACAAGTGATCAAACACAACATAACTGGTTTAACATTCCCAACACCCATATACAACCCACATAGTGTCTACGGAGCCTCTAAAGATACAAAAGAGAGAAAGATGGTGCCGGCAACAAGGCCCCGACTATACCTCAAAAAGTGACCACAATATAAACAAAAGGTATAATACATAACCCTGGAATGAAATGGGGCTCGCCGAGCCTGCTAGGATGATAATGATGTACCACTAACTGCGATTAACATTATCTGCTATGTAACCACCTGCATCCATTTAAAGATGCAGCGCCCCCGGCAAAAGGGACGTTAGTACCGTCAAATTGTACTAGTATGTAAAGCTAAAACATCATCCCAATAGAATGGACAATAATACACGGGGGAAAACAGTCATGAGTTTAGTAAGAGCTTCAAAACAATACTAAAATATCAAGTAAGGATCACATAAGTTCTCAAGTAAATTTCCATCTTATTAGGTTGGGTAATCTTTAGTTCCATATGCCACAATCCACAATACCACCATGTTCTTACACGGAGTTCGATCTCAACCCGATCAGCTAGGTTATCTCATTTGAGACATCAACCATATCCAAAATTTCAATTATCATTTCCAGTACAGTTACCACCATGTATGTGGCATGGCGTCCGATCACGGCCCGATCGGCTATGCCATATCACTTGATACATCAACCATAACTACAATTTCAATTATCTCAAATCATTCTTGGCACTTGGTCGTATTTCATAATTCCAGTCCCCTTTTTCCACATTCAAATATCATTATCATAATCATTATCAACAACAATAAGGCTTCCCGTTCAAGACATTAAGTCACATAACACTACAATTTGGGAATCTTAGGACTTAGTTCCCACGCATGCCAGAATTTTTGTGCAACTCATATGATCTCGAATAATACCTTTGGTTTCACTTCCCGCTCATTAGCCACGATAGGTGCCACTTTCTTTTGGAGTGCATACAATATTGCAATGAGACTGCTGTTACAAGACCATTTCTTCTTCAAGTTACTAGGCTTAGGTTGAAGCCTTCTTCCTTATTTACTTAGCTAATCTTTTTTGTGTAGTACTTAGGGAGGACCCTCTGACTCTTGTAAAGCTGCGAGTTTATCACATCGTATACTCGATGGATTTTTTTTGATGTTCTTCCTCGCCTATAATTGTCCGTAGTTACTTACCTTGATCATTATAGTTTTTAACGGGTTTTTAACGGGCCACGATTTTTAACAGTGTGTTTTTTTTTGGACCGTTGCCAACGGTCAAATTCAAATATTGCAAATTATCCTACTATTGCAAATGGTTTAGTTCATATTGCTGAAATTTCTCTTTTACTACATAATTTGAAGAAGAAAGAAGGATATACTTCTGTTGTTGAATCTATGCTAGATAAGTTTAAAATAATATTTCTACCTAATTTCCTCTATTTACCTAATTGGTGATATTTTAAACCCTTCTATCAAAATGGCCATTTGTCGCCAATTAATCACTGCTTTATATTCTTATATGGATATTGGACCAACTGAAACTCCTGATATTGACACTTGTATTTCTGATCTACAAAAACATTTAGAAACATTATATAGTTATTATGCTAACATTGTTGATGCTTCTTCTGCTATAGATGCGAATATTCCTTCAAGTTCAGTTTCAACATCTGGGACCAGTGCTTTGGATGATAATGATGGTGTTGAAGATTATTTGATTTGGTCTACACTGGGGGAGCATTAACAAACCAGTAGCAGGAATATTGATGCACTTCAATTCTACTTGCAAAAGTCAGCAGAGCCGCGCACAAAGGAATTTCTACCACTGGGTTGGTGGAGGAGCAACTCAAATCAATTTTCTGTTCTTTCGGCCATGGCTCGAGACGTGCTAAATGTGCCGATTTCAACAGTCGCATAAAAAAAACCTTACATATTGGTTTATGGTTCTGATTCAACCAATGCCGGAAACCAAGAACTTCATGTTGACATGGATGAACTTACAAAAATGATGCAAAGCATGTGATGTACTATTTTTTTTTTATTTTTATAATTGTTGTAAACTTTTAATTTGCAAGTTCACAACAAAATCAAAAAAGAACTTGCAACTTAATTTGAAGTATTATATATTATTCAATAAAAATATCAAATGAAAGTCTTCGGAGCTTGATCCTTACATATTTCCTATTGGTCTTATTACATAATTTTTTTGTAGCCACTTACTTTCAAATTTCAATTTTAAAATTGTAAAATTCAAATTTAAATTTTAAAACTTTAAACTTCAAAGTTTAATTCTAAGCCTTAAAAGTTTGTAAACACTTAAGTATCAATAACATTGAATAAGAAAAATAAATTTTACTTAAAAAAATAAAATTGCACGGCCCGGTCCAGCCCGCTAAGCCCAAACCCGGACGGACAAAAAAAAACCCGAAAATGTACAGCCCGCTAACAACTCGGAACGTTAAACGGACGGGCTAGGTTTTTTTTTTGTGTCCAGCCCGTCCGAGCCCGCCCGTTAAACTGCCATAGGATAAAAGATTTTCAAAATGTTTTCTAAAAATGTCATAATCCGTTCCACCTACGGAATTTCCTCTTGAGGAACTCGAGCTTGGTAAGCTTTAATATTTTGTGTGTATTTTAGTTCAAAATAATATATCATACTTGTTTATTTGTATGACATATTTGGTCGAATTATCTTTAGATATGGAAAATAATGGAAGCGCTACTAGCATTGTTTGATGTATAGTTGCAACTTACAACTTGAGTGGTAAGTTTAATACTCTATTTGTTTTGTGATATACTTTTGTAGTTTTGTTCTATTATCATCAAAAAATAATATTCTAACTTATGATTTATCTTTTTTTTTAGGTTCAAGTGCAATCATGCCCTGTGCTCCTAAAGTACGCTCTCATATTTGGAAACACGTTAGTGGTTGTTACTATCTTAGCTTGCTGTGATATTTATTTACTTCTTTTCTCTTTAAAGTACTTGCTGTGAATGTGATAATCAGGTTTGCATCTGCCATGTATGTGTTGCTGCATGTTGTTAGGCAGATTTGAATGTTTCTTACACGCCTTTTGCTAAGCAGAATGGCAGATTGTTTATTTAGTGTTGCTGCATTTTTTTGGCAGAAATTCTGCTGCCTTTTGTTAGGCAGAATGGCAGAAACCTATTTTTAAAATTCAAGGTAATTCAGTTGTAGTTCAGGGAGTCGCAAGATTACAATTTGTAGGAGCTTCTTTTGCAAGTTCTACTTTTGTATTCAGAAATGGAACATGTTCATGCAGGGATTAATGGTGATATAGTATGTTCTATAGATTTTTATAAGTTTTGTTTATAGATTCTTTTAATGTCTGAACATAGGTAAATGCACCAACTGTAACTTATATTTGTTGATTATATCATTGAGAATAGCATGTTGCAACTAAATAGTTCTCTTACTTCCTGGCATCATTTTGAAGAATATAAAGTGGAAAGAAACTTTTAAATGCTGAGTCTTGGATTCATTTTGTTTTTAAAGCATTTAAACAGAGATTAAAAATTTTGCAAGCTTGTCAGATGTATTGGAGTTGCTAAGTTTGTCGCCAACTTTGTTGCGCCTGAAACACATCTATTGCAGCATGGTGTTGTCTTCAACGGAGGATTAAAATTCGGCATATAATGTTGTGTTCAAAGAGTAGCCTTATTTTGATTGTTTTAGTTTCAATCTCAAAAGACCAATTTGTTTGATGTTCCAAACAACTAAAGTTACATATTACTGCATGCTTTTTCCTTTGGATTCAATTCTCATGTTGTTTATCTAATGGTTCCCATTATGTATTTCTATTTGCCGCCGAATGGCAGATTATTAAACTGAAACCGTACCAAAACCGTATCGAACCAAAATAAGAAATACCGAACCGTACCGAAATTGTCACGCCCCAAAACCGAGGAGTGCGACCGGCGCTCAACCGAGTGAACCCGACCGAGCAAGCCTGTTAAATTCCTTCTACCCAAATTTAATTCGTGAATAAAGAGGAGATGTACTCCGTTAATCAAATACTAAAGAGATTTCATTGACCGCTTCCATTTCATTCCCATTAACAACATCATTCAATATTTTCAAAATAGTACGAGTTTATAGATTTAATGAAAAATATGTTGCCAAATATCAACAGTTCTCATCCAATTCTCAATATCAAATACCACCCACAACCTGTCTACGGAGCCCTTAAGTACAACTGAAGAGTAATATGGAAAAGCCGGCAACAAGGCCCCCGGCTATACATCAACCACAAAGTACATGAGAAACAAAAGATACATGACCCCGAAATGAAGTGGGGCTCACCAAATCGGCTGAAAGGAGTGCACTGCTATCACTGATCAATGCCACCTGCTGTAGAACCACCTGCATCCATTAAAGATGCAGCGCCCCCGACAAAAGGGACGTTAGTACTGTCGAATAGCACTAGTATGTATAGCTAGAAATCCTCTTTCAAAATAGAATGCCCATATGATCTATACGTGGAACACATAATATAATGTAATTGAAACAACCTGTACAAACAAGGACAACAAAAGGGGCACCTATTATCTGCATTAATAATGTGTCTCATTAGACCGTCCTTAGTGTTCACCTATCATATTATACACTTGTGTGTTTCATAAACCGTCCACAGTGTTTATTCATACCGTACATCTACACCTCTTATACACAATGCACCTATGCATTTCATAGACTGTCCACAGGATTTCATATCACAATGGATTTCATAACACAATGTACCTATGAGTTTCATAAACTGTCCATAGGGTTTCATAACACAATGTACCTATGTGTTTCATAGACCGTCCACAGGATTTCATAACACAATGTACCTATGCATTCATAGACCGTCCACAGGATTTCATATCATAATGTACCTATGCATTCATAGACCGTCCACAGGATTTCATAACACAATGTACCTATGTGTTTCATAGACCGTCCATAGGGTTTCATAACACAATATACCTATGCGTCTCATAGACCGTCCTTAGGGTTTCATAACACAATATACCTATGCATTTCATAGACCGTCCATAGGGTTTCATAACACAATATAACTATGCGTTTCAAAGACCGTCCATAGGGTTTCATAACACAATATACCTATGCGTTCCAAAGACCGTCCATAGGGTTTCATAACACATTGGAAACAAAAGTACAATTACGTACATCTCATAACCTTTCACATCACATATCGCCTAATCCTTAGTTTCAACCACTTACAACATTATTATTTCATTGGCTCTCTTGGCCATACATATGATTCTTTATTCATGGCACAATGGCCGTATTTTATATTCCACACCCCAAATTCGCATACCATAGATCACGCCGTAAGTTATTCGACGTAAATCCAAGAAGAGATTATCTTTGAGATGATAATAAGTTAATCCTATTGGTCTTAAACGATACAAGGGTGTATAAGAGTGGTTAACAAGTATTAGAAGTTAAATGAATCAAGGATGTTGTAACCCGTATTTTCGGGTAACACTAGAGGTGATTAACTGTCCCAAGAGGTCTTGTTTTAATGTATTTGAATCATATAATATCCGCATCATAAGTCTTGAAGTCAAGCGAGTTATGAAACAAAAGTCGATAAAAGTTGTCGCAACTTAGGTTTATAATTTTACTTAAACTTTAGGTCAAATGTTACTGCATTTTTCTCCCAATGTGCTTGGAGTTATGGGGTGATCTACCTATCAAATTGAATATCTATGAGTCTAGTTTCCAACTCATTAAACCGTTCATCGATACGATCTCGGAATAGAGAGATATTCGCATTTTTGCGAGAGTGCGCCAAGCTGCTCTCTATGGGGCCCACAAAGGCGGTTTAAGACATATGGACATATATAAGATACCTCAACTCCGTTTTAAGTCATTATTTTTCAGTATATTCAGACCTTATAACCCTAAAAACAGTCTCTCAAGGTTCTCTTATGATCCAAGACCCAAACAAAGGGCAAACAACACAAATCAAATGTCAGGAATCCCGTGGCGCTAGTAAGTTTCTTGTTCTTCTTGTTATTGCTGATTTTTGTGTTGTTCCAGCTCGTGTGGGAGGTTGTTTTAAGTGTTTTATGTTCTGTAAATGCACCTTCAAGTTTTTAATATCAACCCTAGGTGATTTCAAGTCTTCTAAAGTAATTCTAGTGCCGAAAAACCCGAATTAATTGCTAGTTTCGCTTCCTTGTTCTTGTGGCAGAATTGAAGGGATATTTCGTGGAAAATTAAGGTCAAATTGGAGTTGTTATTTCTGTTTAAAGGTAAGGAACCTCTTACTCTATATATATATATATATTTAAGATTATCCAAGTTGCAGCTAAGTCGTTGAAGCTAGAACTTGTGAAATATATATCGAAAGGCTTGGTAGTAATGTTGTTGGTTGGTGGACTGTTTTGGAGGCTCAATATGATTATTAATGATGTTGTTTTGGCTGTTTGGTGATTGTATTGACTTGTGGGAAGTCATATAAATAGGGGAGGTGTTGTCCGTTTCATCATAAAATAGGTTGCGGTCAATACATAATAGTTATGACGCTTAAACGATAATGATAGTGTCATTTGTCTTATTGTAGACTAAGGAGTCGTGACATTTGCATAGCTTGAGGTTGGGCAGTATATACAAGGTATGTGAGGCTCTCCCTTCATTCTTTTTCACGACTCCGATTGTACATAATGTAATGAATGAGCTCCCAAAGATACTCTACTCTTAGAAGCTAGAAGTACTTACATTGCTGCCCTTCTTATGAAACGATTGATATTGATGTTACTTCTCTTATTCTTATATTATCAATGTTTTTGGTAGTTCCTGATTCTTATAAGATTCTTGATGAAGAGTTCCTAATAACGTGTACGAAGGATACCGACCTTACGTCACTCCGAAAGGCTCAAAATGTGATTCCAATGAGTCCAGCATGCATCATATATATGTATCTATTTTACTCTACCGAGCCGCGCTATAGTCGGCCGGGTATGGCACCTATTGTGCAACCACTGATCAGTTGGGTTTTACCGAGCTCCACGTGGCCGGGTACGATTCTACTGAGCCCTATGATGGCCGGGTACGTTTTACCGAGCCTATTACGGCCGGGTACGATATGATGATGGTGATGCCCACAAAGGCGTATGTTTTAAAAGTTTATGTATATATATGTATGTATCATGTATTTCATCTCAGTAGCTCTCAGAGGTACCCAGATGTCACAGGTTGTATATTCTCTATCCCTGTTTACATTACTGTTCTCACTTATGCTTTCCTGCCTTACATACTCAGTACTTTATTCGTACTGATGTCCTTTTTATTTTTGGACGCTGCATGTCATGCTGCAGGTCCTGATAGACGGGTAGACGTAGCTCCCCCATCACAGTAGGCTATCCGGTTCAGCGGTTATTGGCGAGATCCCTTCTCCGGACTTGCCGTGGTCTTGGTATGCATTTTTGTTATAGACATTATGGGTATGTCGGGGCCCTGTTCTGGCAATGTTGTAGCACTTATGTTCTTTTAGAGGCTCATAGATAGGTGTCGACTCATGTATGGTTTGGAATGCCTTGTCGGCTGATTTTTGTTGTATAGTCTTTCATGGCACCATGGTAGCTTGTACCTTATATATAGTTTCTTGACAGTCTTGTCGTCCCATGTTACGTATGTTCATGACATTATCTTTCATTGTTGGATGTTCATGATCCATGTCTACCATTTATATTGGTCTTGTCGGCCCTTAAAGATAATAAGAAAGATTAGATAAAATGTACGTTGGTGCTCGGCAAGTATGGCCCGGGTGCTAGTCATGACCCTCCAGTTGGGTCGTGACATTATATTCCACACTTTAATTTCTTCCCTTTCATAGATCATCATCATAATTATCAAAAAGTAGAATATTCCAGAAATCAGAACTTTAAGTTCATTAGTAATGAAGGCTTTAAACATAATCGATTTCTTTCTAATAAATGGAGTAAAATGATTGGCAATCGAAGCACAAATTATAATCATACACAATTACCACTCACGAATGTGTAAGAATGCAAAGCACATTGAAAATTACTTACAAAGCATAGCATTAGCTAAAACAGCCACATATGGGTATCACTTGAGTTCATAAACTTTTAGTCGATTATATTGTCGAAGTAAATTTTGGAATAGTTGAGTCAAAGTTCATTTCATAACCTTTCTTACATTATTTCATTACATCGGCACCATTGGCCACAAGTATACCTTTCACTATTGGCACGTTGGCCACACTTTATATTCCCAATTCAGTGATTTTACTTCCAACCATCTTTATAGGTTATCAACAATAAGATATTCCCAATCAATACTTTAGGTACACATATGAGCAATTAAGAGTCTTAAGAATATTGAGATTTTTTCACACAATTTGGCATACTAGCTTTCATTTGAAATACAATTCAAAGCCACAACATTTTAATACGTAACCCATACTTTGAAACTCACGGTAACATTATGGAATTCAATTCCAAATGAAAAAGTTTAGCCAACATACCTTAATTGAGCTTTCCTTAAATTACTACAACGTTCCGGAAATTCTAGCAATCCCAATCTATTTTGAGACATAACAAAATTTAACAACAATTAGGAAGATATTCATGGTCTTGGCTCATTTGAGCATTTTATCAGACACTAGGTGTGCAATTTTAACCACAAGGTTCTCCAACAAGATTTCCTTCACTCCACAACCCAATCCTTACTTATTTCAGCTCAACAATCATCCCACAATTCTTATTGTTACATGCATGTATAAATAATAATCTCATACCCATGAATCATACTCCTAATCAACCATCTTCTACCCAAATTCAAAATTGAAAACTAGGGTATGGAACCTTACCTCTTAGATGAAGAACTTGTGGGTTTTCCTTATTAATCTTCCAAGATTTGAGCAAGACTTGATGAATAATTAGCCTATTGTTTTCCTCTCTCTAAAACACTCTCCCTTCTCTCTAAAACATCAGATTTTTTGCTCAAAAATGACCCAAAACGTGTATTTAACGAAGTAGGGTCGGGTTTTAAAAACCCAAAAAATGGAGCTCCGGAACAGGTTCTGCGGTCGCATATGCGACCACATAATGGTTATGCGGACCACATATCAGTCTCATAATTGGTGTCCAAAATGACCAAAAATCTTCCTGAGTCTGTGGTCACCATGCGGTCGCATAATCGACCACATAATTGCTTCCAACAGACCCAAATAACTGTATCACTCTGCAACCATTATGCGGTCCGCAGAGTAATTCTGTGGTAGCATAATGGACCGCAAAAATGCACAGTTCTGCCAAAACATTTCCTTTACTTTCCCGTGCATTGTTCAACCCAAAAGGTCCGAGCACCATGAAACACGTAAGCCTAATCCGGCACCATGAAGAATTTCTATAATACTCAAACACGTAAGCCTAATCCTGCACCATGAAATATTATTTTCTTTGCAAATTTTACCGGGCTTTACACTTAAGTTCTTCAAAATTTTTCGGGGTGTTACAGAAATACTTTGGTACGGTATTTGGTATACACAATTGATAAACCGAATACCGAAACAAAAATTTTAAATATCGAACCGAAGTACCGAATGACCACCCCTACTTGGTTGTACAAAAAAATGAGGATATGTTCTTTCTACAACACTCTCGGACTTCGAGGCGACCTCCTCGACTCACAGACTTAGCCATAGCACTTTAACGGAGGCAATCCCAACTTCTGGACATGTCTAATCAAGGATGACAATTAGGTACCTCTCATAACCCAATTACCCATTGATTTTACCTTCAATAGCTTCCACCAGAACAATAGACAAAGGATTTCCAACTATCTTCTTTGACGTAGACACATGAAATACCGAGTACATGGAGAACAACGATAGGGAAACATCATACTCAAAGTTTGACCTTTTTCCTTCAACATTCCCTAAGGCCTAATGTGACAACACCCACTCTACCTTTATCAATAATTCACATAATATATTCATGATGAAAATCTTGAGAATAACTCGTTCCCTTTCTTCAACTCTAAACCTCTACTTCGAACACCAGAATTTAACCTTTGGCGGCCCTTATCTTCCTTCTCCATCTTATTCTACGATGTGCTTGAATGAATATGACCATAGGGTTTCCTACCCAATATGTTTGATCATTGAATGATTCTTCTTCTTTAATATGTTTGAACCTTCAACCCTTATAGATTTAATTCAAAAAAGGAATAATGGGGTTCGAGATTGAGCTGGAATTATTCAAGGATCCATCAATATGCTGAGCAAAGGCATTTAAGGAGGTTATATCCTAAGAGACATGAAGGTTACTACCAATAGCGCTATCATGGTTAATCACTGTGATTACATTAGTGATTCTACAAATGAGATATAGAGTTGCCTAATAGCCATTGATAATATGGGGATCATGTAAATGATCTTAAGATGTAAAAGAAGCGAGTCATTTTAGACATGTGATATATGGAAGGCATGATCGGGAAGACAAAGACGTTAGCATCAGTCATTCTTAGATGACTATGAGTTATGAAAGGGACAATAACAATTGTTTCATTCCATATGTGCCTTGTTCGACAATAGTAAGCCTCAAGGAGAAATAGCCAAGTACGTGACACCAGTCGTCTGTTGGAGTGTAGGGAAAATCAGTTTAACTCAAAATGAGAATATTCTGGCACCCTGAATGTGATATGGGTTTCAAAATACATGAAATTATGTTACTCTCTTAACATTAACTAACACAAGGAATATATGCCACGAGCCCATGAGGTTGAAAAAGAGTTTGAACACATGTGAGATAATTATCATTCTGGAAGCTTAACCCTTCCCGATAGTTGACCTTATATGAGAGGACGAGAGATATGACAAACTTGTCTTTCAAATCATTATGCTCATGATATGTGATAAAATCTGAAAGCATCTAATTTCAACCTTTCACGAGTGAAACTACATAGCTAGGACATCTTAATATTGGGATGAAATCATGTATTGGTTAGAGAGAATGAACACTTTGCTATGAGCTAGACATGTTTCTACCATTTCTACCATAATACCTCTCAAGCTACAATACCAGGCCACTTCATAGGAAATTACAATACTAGGAACAAAGTGATTTACTCACTGAGGCATGATCTATTTGGACATGAAAGTCATACTGAGATGGGCGAACATTAGATATTCCTATGACGAATTTGTGAGAATCACAAGTTTCGGGGAACATTATACAGACAAGTGACCCCTTTCAATTGATATTTACTCATATGATAGGTGTTGAGATATGCTCTCATGTTAATAGACAGTGAAAAGGTAGATCCTGATACCAAGGATAAGGAGGCTTTAGGAGGAGTGGAATAATCTAGTCACAATGTGAATGAGTCAGAATACATGGTGCACTCCGGAATACTATGTATGGATCAATGAAGAGGACGAGCTAGCCCGGCCAAGCAGGGAAGGAATAGCCTGTCTGGAAGATGCAGTGGAAACTTTTAAAATCTATCATGAGATTTTTCCGTACTACATTGTGACTGCCTCCATTCACCGCTAAGTGATCCTGAGGTCAATTGATCACATGTTGACACCTCCTGAGGATGATGACCGAGTAGTTAAATGTATACAGATCGAGTTTGAAACAGAACTAGAGGAAGAGCCTGAGTTCAATGATGACAAAGAAGAATTTGAAGAAGATCCGGAGGAAGAACTAGAAGAAGGAAAAGAGATGGGGAACGATTCGAGGGATGGTTACTATAAGTTGGTTGATTTCACCCTTTTTTTCCACTTTGTATCTTTATCCCGAACTTTCTTATTTCTTTAAGGGCAAGTTTGTTTGAGCCCGTGTAATCCTCTGAATGTTGGAAACAATGCTGTAACCTTTGCTCCCGCCTATTATAATCCAAATACTATCAATGAAAAACCAAGATTTGCTTCGGATCTAAAGTTGTTAGATCTAATTATTTGTCAAATATTCACGACTTAGGCCTACCTCCAGTAAAGATATGTCCCACAAATTTTAGGAAAACGCGTTTGCCTGAATACGTGAACTAACTGCTCTGTGTGCCTAAACTTATGCAAATACCGAAACTGACTCATATTCTTTTTCTTTTCTTTTCTTTTCTTGTATTACTTTATTATTAACCCCCAAAAGAAGTTGGTATGTGTTGACCAAAACAGGCGGAACCACCATACAGCTTAAGATCGAAAGGGAAGATGTCTGCGACAAATAACCCGAGCGAACAAGCTCTGGTAACAGCTAATAGCCCGGGGCGATCTGGAGAGAATAATGATACACGTAATAACAAACATGTGGCTAGGATGGCCCAAGAGATGGAATCATTTAGGGAGGAAGTACAACACATTCGGGAATTGGCGCATCTGGCCGTGACGACGCTCCCACAACCACCTCATTTTCCTTCTCTAGATTCGATCCCCAGCCACTTTCATTCCACTACTCGCCAAGCAAAACATACCCCTACTTCTGTCCCTACCACCCAGATTATACCCCCAGTAACCCCTGCAAACCCACCTATACACACCCCTTATGTACCAAGTTATGTTCAAACACCTCAAAACCCACCTATTGCCACCAACACAGTTCATACCCCTCCTAGTGATGATGTCACCTTCACCACTAACCAAAACCAGCACATACCCGCGGCATATACCGTTGCACATGAGCGATATGTTCCTCCCGTGGATGTCATTTAACAACCCACCTTCACAGCACCCATTACGGTCAGGCTGCCTTATGAAGTTGATCAATATCCCAAACTAGAAAGGTAAGCTAAGTATAAGGAAGAAGAGTTAGTGTCCGAACAATTACGAGCATTGTGAAAATAAATGAAGAACCTTGAGATCGCTTGAGGGAGTGAAAGTCTAGATTATGAGGATCTGTGTATCCACCCTACTGTAGACATGGTTATAGGGTACAAGCCTCCAAAGTTTGATATCTTTGATGGGACAGGTGATCCCCATGCACACTTGAGAGCCTACCATGATAAGCTAGTTGGAGTATAAAAAAATTAGAAGTTAAGGATAAAGCTATTTATAAGGAGTTTGACAAGGGAAGCACTCACTTGGTAAACTCGCCAAGATCCCTGAAACTAGAGGGAATGGTAGGATAAGGCAGAAGATATCATAAATCGCTTCTGGTTCAACACAGAAATTACCCTTGATAGGTTCGCTCTGGTAAACTTAAAGAAGAAGTCGTACGAATCATTCCAAGAGTATGCGTGTCGATGGAGGTCAGAAGCTGCTAGAGCACAACCCCTATTAGATGACAGTGAGTTGACTTAGTATTTCATCAAGGATCAAGAAGGGATCTACTTTGAGCATATGATGGGCATGATGGGACAGAAGTTCCCTAAACTAGTCAAAATATGAGACTTTTTAGAGGAAGGTATAAATTATGGCAAGGTACAATCTATGGCTGCATTGCAAGCAACTAGCAAAACAATCCAGTCTGGTTCAATAGGCAGCAGAAAAAACAAAAAGGAAGAGGTATCAGCGATCATTCCCTACTACCAGTCTAATCCACACTATGGAAACACCCATTACTGTAAGGCCCCATAAAATTTTGCAAAAGAAAAAAAAATAATATTTTGTGGTGCCGAATTGGTTTTACCACGCACTCCGTGCAAGTTTTGTGGTAGGATTACCACGCACTCCGTGCAAGTTTTGTGGTAGGATTACCATGCACTCCGCGCAAGTTTGACTCAATTTGGGTGATTGTGGACCGACTCACAAAATCAGCACACTTCTTGCCAGTTAAATCTACTGACATAGTGGAACAGTATGCTCAGTTGTATATCAAGGAAATAGTCAGGCTACATGGCACTCCAATTTCTATCATTTCGGATCGAGGGGCTCAGTTCATGGCCAATGTTTGGAGGAAATGTCAGCAAGATTTGGGTACTCAGATGAATCTTAGTACAACTTTTCATCCACAGACCGACGGGCAAGCAGAGCGGACTATTGAGACGCTTAAGGACATATTGCGTGCTTGTGTTCTTGATTTTAAGGGTAGCTGGGATGATCATTTGCCACTCATAGAGTTTTCTTATAACAACAGCTTTCATGCGAGTATTAAGATGTCATCATTTGAGGCATTGTATGGTAGGAGATGTAGATATCCTATTGGGTGTTTTGAGATTGGGGAAGCAGAGTTGAAAGGGCCAGACCTTGTACATCAGGCTATGGAAAATGTTAAGATCATAAAAGAGCGGTTGAAAACTGCTCAGATCCGCCAAAAATCCTATTCGGATGTTCGTCGCAGAGACTTTGAGTTCAAAAACGATGATTGGTATTCTTGAAGGTTCCCCCCATGAAGGGTATTATGCGGTTTGGCAAAAAGGGGAAATTGAGTCTGAGGTATGTCGGGTCGTACAAAATCATTCAGAGGATCGGTGAGGTGGCGTACAAGCATGAGCTACCACCTGAGATGTCATTAGTACACCCGGTGTTTCATGTGTCTATGTTGAAGAAAGTAGTTGGAGATCCGATACTCATTGTTCTGGTTGATTCCATTGAGGTTAATGAAGAATTGTCATATGAAGAGATTACAGTTGCCATTCTTGATAGGCAAGTTCGAAAGTTGAGGAATAAAGAAATTGCCTCCGTGAAAGTGTTATGGCGAAACCAACAGGTTGAAGAGGCCTTGTGGGAGGCCGAGGAAGAGATGAAGAAGAAGTATCCTTACTTATTTGAATAGCTGTGTAATCCTTTTACGAACTTGTCCTCTATGAACTTTGTATCATTTATTCAGTTAATGTAAAGGTGTTCCTCTTGATTATATGTTGTTTACATGAGGCCACGGTTGGTGTTGTTATGAGTTATGTTACATTGTTGGATTATGTATATGCTGTTAGGATGTATTTCTAGGCTCTCTCACAGGTGGATAGGCCTAGTTACAAAGGAAACTCTGGTGAATTTTTTTGAAATTTAGGGAGTTAGTTAAATTTGGGGCTGATGGTGTGTGGATGAAAAACTGAGCTGGGAGTTTACCCTCATTCGAGGATGAATGATCCTAAGTGGGGGAGAATGTAAGGTCCCGTAAAATTTTGCAAAAGAAAAAAAAATTATGTTTCGTGGTGCCGAATTGGTTTTACGTGTTGTGTATTATAGAAAGTAAAGGAAAAATGCACTAGAAAGTAAAAGAAAAATATTTGGCTAGAAAATGCGTATCTGCGGTCCATTATGCAACCGCAGAATCACTGTGCGGACCGCATAATGGCCGCAGAGTGAGGCGGGTGAGGGTCAATCTGGAAGCAATTATGCGGTCGACTATGCGACCGCATAGCTGTTCTGCGGTGCATTATGCGATCGCAGAACCGTTATGCGGGCCGCGTAGTGATCGCAGACACAGATAGTTTTTTTGGTCGTTTTGGTCAACAATTATGCGACCGATATGCGGTCCGCATATCGATTATGCGATCGCAGACCTTGTTCCGGAGCTTTATTTTTGGGGGTTTTAAACCCGACCCTATTTCGTTAAAACACACCCCATAGGGCATTTTGATCGTTTTTTCTGATAATTGTAGAGTGAGAGAGAGGGTCCTAGTGGGAGAAGTGATCTTCATTACATTGTTCTTCAATTCTCACTTAAAATCTTGAAGATTATCAAGAGAGGCACCTAGGTCTTCTTCCTAAGAGGTAAGATTCTATCACCCAAACTCTTAATTTCAAAATGTAACTAGAATGGGCCATTAGTTAATGAGGTAATTCATGGGGATGGGAGTGCTTACTTTGCATGCATGTGTTCCTAAGGCATGTGGAAAGTTTGTGAGCTAAAAATGATAGATAATGGGTTGGGGAAATATGAAATCTTCCACAAAGAGGGGCTTAAAACATTAATACACACCTAGTATTTGATAATATGCTCAAATGAGCTAAAACCATGTTCATCTTCCTAATTTAGGTTCAATTTTGTTATATTGCTAAAATAGATTGAAATGGCTAATATTCTGGAACATCTTAGAGTTTGAAGGTGCTCAATTAAGGTATGTTGGCTAAACTCCACTCTTCTTAGAATCGAACCCCACGGTGAGCATGTATTTGGAGTAAGCCCTTGATCATTATAAAATTGGCGATTTCTAACGTATTTGTGTTGAAGGATGTAAGTTCAATATTTATTCTAAATGCTTCATCATGTTACCTTGTTATTGAGGATGTGTTCAAAAATGTGGAATATGTGTTAGAAATATCAAGACTTCCTATCAAGATTGAAATAAAGGTTGTTGTGCCAAATGGTATGAAAAGCCTCTATGTGCCTAAGATTCCTAAATTGCTCATATGTGAATTTAATTTCTTGAATGGGAAGCCTTATTTTTGTCGATAATGATATTAAATGTGGAAAAAGGGGTCTGGAACTATGGACTATGGCCAAGTGCCAGGAATGACTTTGTAATTGTTAAGAAGTACGATGTGAGATGATTGACTAACGAAATTGTGGTAATGTCTCAAATGAGACGGCCTAGCCGATCGAGCCGAGATCGGACTCCGTGTAAGAACATAGTGGTATTATGGATGAAATTGTGGTATGTCTCAAATGAGATGGCCTAGCCGATCGGGCCGTGATCGGACGCCATGCCGCATACATGGTGGTACTGTGCTGGAAAGTTATAATGACATTGAGGTAAAATCTCAAATGAGACGGCCTAGCCGATCGGGCCGAGATCGGACTCCGTGGAATAATACGGAGGTATTATGAATTATGGAATATCGGTACTAAAGATCACCCAATCTAATAATATGAAAATTGACATGGAAAACGTATATGATCCTTAACTTGTTGTTTTTACATTATTAGATTCTTGATTGTTTCTCTTGTATTATTATTATTCATTCTATTGAATTGGTGTTTAGCTATACATACTAGTGCTATTCGACGGTACTAACATCCCATTTTTTGGGGGCGCGGCATCTTTAAATGGATGCAGGTGGTTATATAGCAGACAGTGCGGATCGCAGATAGTGTTGCATCCTCTTCTCAGCGAACTTGGTGAGCCCCATTTCATTCTGGGGTCATGTATTGTACCTTTTGTTTATATTATGGTCACTTCTGAGGTATCGCCCGGGGCCTTGTTGCCGGCACCATCTTTACACTCTTTTGTATCTTTAGAGGCTCCGTAGACACTATGTGGGTTGTATATGGGTGTTGGGAATGTTAAACATGATATGTTGTGTTCGATCAATTTTTCCACTTGAACTATAAGAAATGTGTATTTTGGGACTTAAAAGCGAAATGACTAATGAAATGATTTAGGATTGTGTGAATGAGACCCCTACTGTATAATTAATGAAATCTCGTCTTCTCTTGATCATGGATTAATTGAGTAGAAAGTATCTAACAGGCTTGCTCGACGGGTTCACTCGGTTGAGCGTCGGTCGCGCTTCCCGAGGTTGGGGCGTGACACTTACTCTCCAAACATCCATTCCCCACACACACCTACTTATGCTCCAAAATATAACACATAACCATACTACAATCCCCAACCTCAATACAACCCACCTCGCGCCCACACAAATCCAAATCCACCCCAACCATACGCTCATGTTCAAACTACCACTCATCAAAATTGACCCACCTATGCAAACCCACCTCGCCAAAATTTTGAAGAAAGAGGCCCCAGAAACTACACCCTGATTGCTGAACCTTTGACTCATTGTTTGAAAGAATGAGGAGAGCTGGTTTAATACATCCGATAGAAGGGAGGATTCCTAAGAATCCTTCAAAATACATTGATGCAACCAAATAGTGCGATTACCATTCAAACGTACCAAGGTATGATACCGAGGATTGCTTCAGACTGAAAAATTAAATTGAGTCACTGATCAAAAGTGGAGCCATTCAATGCACCCCAGCTCTGCCCAATGTGAACCGCAACAGGCTGCCAAACCATCGGAATCAAGGAGCTAATATGATCACCCTGAATGAAGAATATGACATGAAAGGAACCATCGTCACACTAGGAAACGCTGAGGCTGCAAGGGTCCAACCTCGAAAGACTCCAACGATCACCGTACAGTTGAAACCTACAGTGATGGTCCAAACTTACTAGCAACAGTGGACCGCTGCTATCAGGGATGAAGAGGATTGGGAATACAAGACAGTCTCATGGGCATATCATCATAAAGGGAAAGCTAAGATGACAGATTCCGCAGCAGCTCATGGAATGACCAAGTCAGGGAGGTGTTACACTCCTGAAAATGTAAACCAATGGAATTCAGGAAGGGAAAAGATTTAAAGGAGGAATATAACAAATCTTGAGGCCGCAAAATTTTGCAAGAGGATGTCAACCATAAAATACACCATGGAGGAACAATTAAAGAAAACCCCGGCACAAATATCAATCATAGATCTACTAATGAGTTCTGACAGTCACAAAGACGCCTTAATAAGTGGGGTGAGCATGCCGAGCAACACCACTAGCGAGGCATTGGCAGCAAAACCATCGGGAAGATGGTCGAAGCAAATATGATCACTTTCCAAAGAGATGAACTTCCTATAGAGGGCATGGGTCACAACAAAGTTTTACACATCACTGTCAAATGTGGAGATAAGGTGGTGTCCTGAGTGCTTGTTTGAAGGGGGATCAGGAGTCAATATCTGCCTGCTCTCTACCCTACGAGAGTTGGGTATTTATCTGAGAGAAGTAAAAGAAAGTCATGTGAGGGTAAGAGTTTTCGACGGGTCACAAAAGGACATCATTGAAGAAATTTATTTGGCGCTACAAATTGGACCAGTTAAGTTTCCCATACTATTCCAAGTGATGGATATTTCATCTTCATGCAGTCTGTTGCTATGAAGACCCCGGATAGACATGGCAAGGGCAGTCCCATCTACCCTACACTAGTGCATGAAGTTCGAGTGGGGTTACTAAGAGATTGAAGTCCACGGTGAATGGATCCAATCATCTTATCTGGAACATGCAGTTCTGTTCATAGAAGGAATAGACGGGGTCGCTTTCCATACAGTTGAGATCATACAAACCATAGAAATAGAATAGACCGAGCAAAATCTGGGAATGCAGTGACTATACAGATCAAAGATAGCCGTGAGAGAAATGATGAAGTACGGATATAGACCGGGAACCGGGCTGGGAGCCCGATCAGATGGGATAACAGAGCTGAGTGGGCAGAAAGGTAGAGTCAGCATAGGGTATCAGCCTCCGACTGGGAAGATGTGTACCGTTAGCTTCGGGAAGAAAGCTTTTATGCCAGAGCGTGCTTCGGGTACAGGTCAGAGCTCAACTCTAGAGGATGACATCGTCGATGGAATGGGAAGGTTGTTCGTGACCATGATCGAGGAATGCTATGACAAAGTTGATATCAAGGAACCGACCATTCAGAATGCCGAACTAGGAGAGGACTTGCAGAATTGGACCACCAGCCCGTCTTTGGTTCGCTGGGACTCTTAGTAGTATGGAATTGTAAAACTTTGAAAAGAGCACACGGTCAATTGAGGCTTGAAACATGTCTATACATTTTTGTCATTTGCCTCTTTGAATGCTCAGACGTTCCTCTTTTTATGAAATAAAAAGAAATGCTTTCTTAAACAAAATTGAAAATTTATCTATTGCTTCATTTATACTTAGTTTTTCTTTTCAGTAATCAAAATGATAAAACCCTCCGTTCCACAATTATGACATGTAACGAAACTCTCGAGCAAAGCGATCTAGATTACGAGGAATACAATGAAAGCATGATGCTAGATAATCGCCAACAAGTGATCGAACAACTGGAAAGATAGCAAAAGCCTAATTTCGAGGAGACAAAAATGGTCAAACTGGGAAACGAAGAAGACATGAAAGAAACCCGAATCAGCATCCATATGGAGCATAATAGCACAAAGAAGAATTGGTCGACTCCTCTGACATTACATCGACATGTTCACATGGTTGTATGATGACATGCCTAGGTTAAGCACTAACATCGTTTCGAATCGATTGCCTACTGATCCTGTTAAACCACCAGTCAAACAAGAACCTAGAAAGTTCAAACCAGACTTGAGTTTGAGGATAAAACAAGAAGTAACCAAGCAAATAGAGGCGAACGTAGTAAGGGTCACCAATTATCCCACATGGTTGGCAAATATCATCCCGGTACCGAAGAAGGATGGGAAGATTAGGATATGTGTGAATTATCGAGATCATAACAAGGCTAGACCGAAGTACTATTTCCCTTTACCAAATATTCATATCCTCATCGATAACTGCGCAAAGAATGAGCTGCAGTCATTCATGGATTGTTTCGCCGGGTTCCATCAGATCCTGATGCACGAAGAAGATGCAGAAAAAATAGCATTCACTACACCTTGGGGAGTTTACTGGTATAGAGTCGTGTTGTTCGGCCTCAAAAATGCTTGTGCTACTTACATGAGGGCCATGACAACCCTCTTTCATGACATGATCCACAAAGAGGTCGAGGTATATGTAGATGGTGTCATCATCAATTCTCGAAAGAGTTCAAACATTTGGACGACCTGAAGAAGTTTTTTGAATGCTTGCGGAGGTATAGTTTAAAGTTGAACCATGCAAAATGCGCATTCGTAGTCCCTGCTAGAAAACTTCTAGACTTCATTATAAGCAGGATAGGGATAGAACTGGATCCTTCAAAGATCAAATCCATTCAAGAGTTGCCACCACCCAAGAGCAAGAAGGATGTGATGACTTTCCTTGGTAGGCTGAATTACATCAGCCATTTCATAGCCCAGTCCACAGTAATTTGTGAACCTATCTTCAAGCTGATGAAGAAGGATGCTGCTACAAAATGGACAGAAGAGTGTCAGAAAGCCTTCAACAAGATAAGGAGTACTTGTAAAATCCACCAGTGTTGGTTCCTCCCGAGACCGAGATGCC
Organism: Nicotiana tabacum; assembly: GCF_000715075.1. Lineage (NCBI taxonomy): Eukaryota > Viridiplantae > Streptophyta > Magnoliopsida > Solanales > Solanaceae > Nicotiana > Nicotiana tabacum. Next base: position 35,479,259 of record NC_134094.1, on the reverse strand, counting down.
AATGTTGTTATATCTATCGGTCTTGGATAATGCATTTGGATGCGTGTTAGGATAGCACGATGAGACCAGAAGAAAGGAGCAGGCTATCTATTACTTAAGAAAGAAGTTCACACCATGTGAGGACAAATACACTCTAATAGAGCTCACTTGCTGCGCCTTGACTTGGATCGCCTAGAAATTGAGGCATTACATGTCAGCATACACCAAATGGAAGATTCTCCTTAGTGAATTTGACATTGTGTATATAACACAGAAGGCCATCAAAAGACAAGCCTTAGCTGACCGCCTTTCAGAGAATCTAGTGGACAAGGGTTATGAATCGCTCACTACGTACTTCCCAGACGAAGAAGTGTTGTTCACTAGAGAAGATATTGCAAAGTCATATGCAGGGTGGAGATGTTCTTCGACGGAGCGGCAAATTTCAAAGGAGTAGGAATTGGGGCAGTCCTAATTATAGAATTAGGACAGCATTACCCTACATCAGCCAAGATAAGGTTCCCTTACACCAATAATATGGCCGAGTACGAAGCATGCATCCTCATGATTAGGATGGAGGTTGACATAAACATCAAGGAGCTTTTGGTTGTTGGGGATACTGATATGTTGATACATCAAGTTCAAGGAGAATGGACTACCAAAAATGTCAAGATTCTTCTATACCTGCATTGTGTAAAGGAGCTATGCAAGAAATTCACAAAGATCGAGTTCAATCATATTCCCAGGATCCAGAATGACTTTACTGATGCTCTTGCAAACTTTTTATCCATGATATAGCATCCAGATAAGTATTACATTGGCCCTATCGAGATAGAAATCAGGGATCAACATGCATACTATTTTCATGTAAACGAAGAGCCAAATGGTAAGCCGCGGTACTACGACATAAAAAGACTCCTTGAAACAAGAGAGTATCCAAAGAATGCTGCTAATAGTCAGAAGCGAGCACTCAGAAGGCTGGTGAATCACTTTTTCCTCAACGGGGAATTCCTATATAGGAGGACCCCAAACTTGGGATTGTTAAGATGTGTAGATGTTGCTGAAGCAACCAGATTGTTAGAAGAAATACATGTAGGAATGTGCGGACCCCACATAAATGGTTTCACCTTAGCTAAGAAGATTTTAAGAGCTGGATACTTTTGGATGACCATGGAAAGCGATAGTGTCCTCTATGTACAGAAATGTCACCAGAGCCAGATCCACGGGGATTTCATCCAGGTTCCACTTAATGAGCTAAATGTAATGGGTTCGCCTTGCCCGTTTGCCGCTTGGTGCATGGATGTAATCAAGCCTATAAGGCCCGTTGCATCAAATGGACACTGTGTTATCTTGGTAGAAATTGATTACATCACCAAGTGGGTGGAAGTTTCTACATAAAAAGTCGTCACGAAGAAAGTAGTGGCAGATTTCGTCTGTAACAACATAGTTTTTCGGTTTGGGATACCCGAGTCAATCATCACTAACAATGAAGCTAACCTCAACAGTGATCTCATGAGGGAAATTTGGGAGAAGTTTAGAATTGTCCACCATAATTCTACAACCTATAGATCGCAAATTAATGGAGCAGTTGAAGCAGCCAACAAAAATATCAAAAGGATTCTACGAAAGATAGTGGACAATCTTAAGCAATGGAACGAGAAGTTATCCTTCGCCTTACTGGATTTTCGGACCACCATGAGGACATGCACTAGGGCAACGCCATGCATGTTGATATATGGAATTGAAGTCGTGATACCCTCAGAGGTCGAGATACCATCTTTAAGGGTCATTCAAGAAGCCAAGTTGGACAACGCATAGTAGATACGGCGCAGGGAAGAGTAACTCATGCTCATTGATGAGAAGAGAATAGATGTGGTATGCCATGGTCAGCTGTATCAAAATAGGATGGCCAGTGCATTCAACAAAAGGGTGAAGCCTTGCTAGTTTATACCTGGGCAGTTGGTGTTAAAGAAAATATTCCCTCATCAAGAAGAAGACAAAAGAAAGTTCGCACCAAATTGGCAATGTCCTTTTGTGGTCCATCGAGTGTTGTTGGGAGGAGCTCTAATCTTGGCAGAGATGGACGGAAGAGTCAGTATGAAGCCTATCAACTCAGATGCAATCAAGTGATACTATGTTTGAAGACAAAAAAGTTATGTTTTGGTTGTAGCAGAACTATGCTCAATCTGACTTCCCACGGAGGGATACGTAGGCAATCCACGTAAGGTCTAGTTTTTCTCTTCCCCTTTACTTTTATAATAGAAGATTCAAATAACATTTTGTATGTACTCGGAACTATGGCATGACTTGATGTCCTTTGGAAGGAATATGTAGGCAATCCTCATCGGATTCAGTCATATTTTGTAATCGAACTACATTCTGGCCTTATTCCATTTGGATATCTAGGCATTCTGAGTCAGACTCGGCCGCTTCATTTTAAATCTCATCATTTTTGCATCTGTTATTATCAATGTTAGGTGGGTATTCTTTGCATCTAGTCAAATAATTTTTTAATCTTGTTGTTCCATTCTTAAATGTATTAGAAACATAATCTTGCTTACAATATCTGCAGCTTGCTTTACCGACCCTATTTACCTCAAATTTATCAAAATGTTGCCAAACTTCGGATTTAGGTTTCATGGTTTTTCTTTTCTTAAAATCTTGAGTATCAATTATGTTGGTGTTGCTATCTTCAGTAATAGGTAAACTTTCAGTTGAACCGGCATCACTTACTCTACTTTCATCTGCCATCTATACAAAATTAAAACAAATATAAACACAAATTGAGACTAATGCTAACAAATTGAGAACTTGCTCATAGAATTGAACACTTTCCCATTCTTTATATCTTTCTATTATAAGATCAATTCCTCTCTTTAGTTCACACTTTAATTACTGAGTTAATGATAATATTGGAATCAATAATAAGTAGTAGATGAATGAAATACTCCTTATATTTCTGTGAGGAACTTTACATAAAAGTGCACACATATATAAGCACACAAAGGAGAGAAGGGCTAAACTATCTGAGAGATCCAACCATTTATTCTAGAACTTGTTTATGAAAAGATTAACCATTAAAAAAAAACAAGTGGCAGAACATCGTGATTAAATTTTCTTAATCAACCTATACATATATCCACATATAGAGATAAACAGTGGTCATGAGTATATGAAGTTCGAATATGCAAAAGATTTCTCATTATGGCACTGGAATGCATACACCGAGCAAGGGATAAAACTCCTAACTATCAAAATATTACAGAAGAGGAAGGGATGAAGCTCATGTAATCAAACTATACATACAATTTGAGTCAAAAAAATACACAACTTACCTCTAAAATTTTGCATTGACCAAGTATATCCACAAACAATGTGAAAAAGAAAAACTTAGATCCATAGAGAGTTTTTCTTATTCCAAGAACTACCAATTAATCTACCATAAATTATTATAAAAAACTGAAGATTGAAGAATGAAAAGTTATGAACCTGTTGAAGAGTTGAAGATTGAAGAATGAAAGTAAAAAATGAGGAAACCAGTAGTCACCCTTGAGAGTCATCGGCGTTGAGGTCGTAAAGTAGCTGTGACACCATCTCTATCGCACTCCCAGATGGCCAGACCGCAGTCGATCTATTTCTCAGATCTAATTAGGTTTCTCAGTTCTCAATTCTCTCTCACAGCCGATTTGTTCAGTACTTAGGTTTCTAATTACTAATTGCTATAATGAAACTAGGGAAAGAGGGTAAGGAAGTTGAGCCTAGTCTTATTGGGCTAGAGAGTAGAGATACAACATTAAAATTTTGGGTTGGGCTGGGCAGTGTAGGAAGCATATATATTTTTTTAAAAATTCGGTATTTCGGTATACCAAAATTTCAAGATCTTAATACCGAGGACCGTACCGTTATACCTAAATACCAAAAATTTAATATCGAATTATCCCGAAATAGCGAAAAAATCTAAACCAAAATACCGAATTAATTTGGTCCGGTTCGGAATTCGATTTTTTAGATTTTATGCCCACCCCTACAGCCAAGTGGTTGTGGTTCAAAAGGTACTTTCTATGTGTTATGAATTAAAAGTGTACAGTTCATGTTAAGATACCACTTTTGTTAATGTTGAGATTAGTGTTGTTGATATGTATTGTGATACTTTGTTGATTTATGGATGTGTTATTATGGTGGTTTTGGTGTTACTCTCGTAGGTGGTTATGCTCAAATAGAGGGGAGACTCTACCGAAATTTCTGTAAAATTTGGGAGTTAGTCAAATTTAGAGGCTTTTGATGTGTGAAAGAAGAGATGAATTATATTGGGTGTTTTGGGTGGACTCTACTCCTCATTCGAGGACGAATGATCCTAAGTGGTGGAGGATGTAAGGTCCCATAAAATTTCGACAATAAATTTATGGTTATGTGGTGCCGAGGTAGGCAAATGGGTTTGAGGATTGTAGAAAACGAGCCACGACACAAAGTTTTTGGGTTGTACAAAGCATTAGGGAGTTAGAGGTAAATTGTAGCAGAAAATGGCATTTCTGCAGTCAATTATGCGACCATAGAATCACTCAGCGGACTACATAAGCATCGCAAAGCGGAACAGAAAATGGGAAAATTTTGAAAAATAATTTTCCTGGCCGCATAAAAATCCTGTTGTCCACATAACCATTCTGCTGCCCACATAATCGATTTTGCTGGCCACATAACAATTGTGCTACTACATAATTGCACCACATGGGGGTCATTTTTTAAAATTTTCTTATTCGACCCTATTTTGATATAAGGCCTTAGGGGATCATTTTACAAGATAAAATATGATATTTTTAGAGAGAAGTTAGAGTATCTTAGAGAGAGAGAGGGAGAATACCTAGCAATTTTATTCATCCAATCTTGCCCAAAATCTTCAAGTATCATGGAAGCCACTCCCTAAACCATCATCTATCCAGATAAGTCACTCTCCTAGTTTTATGTAAGAAGTTATGGATTTATGTATGTTGTGGGGTTAGATATAGGCCATGCATGTGACATTAGGAAAGAGTATATGGGGTTGTTAAACTATTTTGGGTAGTTTTTTGTTGAAATTGGTTGAGGGAGGAAGGGATTACCCTTGTAGAGCTTTGTAGTCAATTTTGCATAATATGTGTTTGACAAAATTCCCAAGAGAAATATGTCATGAGAATCCTTCTAATTATTATCCAATATTCGCTATCTTCCTATATATTGATATTGCTAGAGGTGTTGGGACGTTGTTGTACCTTAAGGAAAGCTCAAACAAGGTATGTTGGCTAAACTACTCTCTTAGAATTGAATTCCATGATCTTCCCGTAAGTTCAAGTATGGTTGGATCAAGTTCCTAATTCCCATATTCCGAGTTGTTCCTAATAAATTCGATTATACTGAGTAAACAAAGTGTTGAAAGTTATATATTCAAAACATGTTCCGAATGCTCCTACCACATTATGTTATCCTTTGGAAATGTGTTCAAGAATGATATGTGTATTAAAATATTTTTCCTTTGAGTCGTGTTTCAAATGAATGTTATGATGCCAAATAGTGTGAGAAAAACTCGAGTTGATTAAGACTCTTAATTGCTCATATGTATACCTAAAGCCTTGATTTGAAATTCCTTGTTGTTAATAACCTATAAAGTTACTGGAAAGTGAAAGAAGTGGGTTAGAGATGTAAAGTGTGGCCACCGTGCAAATAATGAAAGTTATACTTTTGGCCAATGGTGCCAACGAAATGAAATGATGTGACAAAGGTTAAGAAATGAGCCTTGATTCAACTGTTCCAAATTGACTTCGAAGATAGATTTGTCTAAAAGCTTATGCACTCAAGTCGTGCCCAAATGTGGCTGTTTCAACAAATGCTATGCTTTGCAAGTATTTCCAACATGTTTTGATCTCTTACATATTCAAGAGTTGAAATTGTGTATTGCCCTTTTGGGGAAAAATATTTCAAGAATAAATGATGTGTTACTTGTTTATGATGTTAACTTGCGCTTCGATTGCTAATCATCTTACTCCAATTCATGGAAAGAAATCTATTGTGTTTAAAGCCTTCATTACTTATGAACCTAAAGTTGTGATTTTCATAATATTCTATATGTTAATGTTTATGATGATGATCCTTGAAAGTAAAAAAAATAAAGTGTGGAATATAAAATACGACCATTGTTCCATGAAAGAATAATCATATGTATGGCCAAAGAGCCGATGAAATGATGATGTTGTAAGTGGTTGAAAGTATGAATGAAACTATATACAGTGTGAAAGGTTATGAGGTGAATGTATTTGTATTTCTAGTTATTTTGTATGCAAAACAAAAATAGTTTTGGGAGTATCGTCAGTCATCCGGGAAGGGTAGGTTGAAATGACCTAACCCCGAAACTACACGTGCTGGTGTAAGAGTGCATTGTGATTATTCCCCTTATTTGGGATGAGATTGATGTGATGAGAATATTCCCCTAAATTGGGATAAGATGATTGCTAGCATAGGGTGATGTCAATCCACACGGTATTGTGGTGAGACGGCCTAGCCGATCGGGTCGTGATCGGACGCCATGCTGCACACATGGTGGTGATTGTGCCTGAGAATTGTGATTGAGATAACGATTGTGATTGTGGTTGATGTCTTCAGATGAGACAACCTAGCCAATCGGTCCGTGATCGGACTTTGTGCTAAATTCATGGTGCTGTACTTGTACAGAGATTGTGATTGTGATGACACCTCCACCCGTATACATTGAGGTGAGGCGACAAGGCCGCTTTGTGTAGAGATTGTGGTTGATGTCTTTAGATGAGACGGCCTAGCCGATCAGGTCGGGATCGGACTCCGTGCTAGATTCACGGTGGTATATTGGTGCTAATGATCTCCCAACAAAAAATAATATTATCTTCATATTTTGATTATCATCTTCTCCGTATTATCTTTGTATTTTGATAATGGTTATATTTTAACTTGGCCTTTGAATATCATTGATTATTGCTTGTTGTTTCCATGGTTTTTCCTTTCTTATATTGGCATTCTACTTTGAAAGAGGACATTTATCTTTACATACTAGTACTATTTCATATGTACTAACGTCCCTTTTGCCGGGGGCGCTGCATCTTCAATGGATGTAAGTGGTTCATTAGCGGGCAACTTTGGTCCTTATTAGCAGTTATTCCCTATTCAGCAGGGTTTGGTGAGCCCTACTCTATTCCGGGCCTGATGTCACTTGATGTTGTACTTTGTGTTTTGAGGTATAGCCGGGGCCTTGTTGCCGACACTTCTATACTACTCTTCTGTTGTACTCAGAGGCTCCGTAGACAAGTTGTGAGTGGTGTTTGATGTTGGGAATTGAACTAGAAGTGTTGGTATTTGGAAAATATATTTTTCATTATATCTATAAACTTGTAATACTTTGGAAATTATAAATAAAGTTGCTAATGGTAATGAAATGGGTGTTGTTTATGAAAACCTTTCGATGTTTAATTAATGGAGTACATCTCCACTCTATTCACGTGCAAGGTCGGGTAGAAAGTATCTAGTAGGCTTGCTTGACCGGGTTATCTTGGTTTAGTGCCGGTCGTGCTCCCTGTGGTCGGGGCGTGACACAAACTACGAGTCGGGGTCGAATCCCACAGAGAACAATATGTAAGCGATTAGGCGTATAAGAGAATGATCACTTTTTATGCTAAGTCAAACACTTAAAAAAGTTTTGAGAAAATATTTATGTCTAAATGCGAAAATGTAAATTAACGTAGAAAGCGAGTAAAATGATCAATGGCTACAAGTATGGATACAATGTGAATTACTCTCAAGTAACGATCTAATGTATTTTACGATTTTACAAATATGAGCGAGTTTATGTTAATTAGCCTCGTGTAATAATTCTATATTATCTTCTTCCGAAGACTAACAAGACTTGCTAATTGAATTATCCCTAAAACAATTAAGAGATTAAGCACATCCGAATATGGCTACAAGTAGTTCAATCCTATCCCTAGGTAGAATCTATAAAGTGAGGGTTAACGCCTCAAGTTCTTGTTAATTAATATTTCTCAACCCCAAATTATCTTTTCCAAAATCAATTCGAAGTAAATGGGCGAGTCCTAGGGATAGCTAATCCCTTTGGAAACTTAAATATAAATAATAATTAAAGAAACAATAACTCACTTCATAATAAATAAAAATCGTTCAATACATAAGCACATCAAGATATTTAATCCACATTTTAAATATGAATATTCCCATAAACAAGATTCAAGTGTTGGAAAAAAATACTACACACTTAGATATTCAATACAAAGCAAGTAAATGAAGAAATGAACATAAATGTGTAAGAAATTCTCACCCAAAAGCTCCAAATCTTCAAGACCCAAGTGTTTGTGCAAGAACCCTAGCTCCAAAACTTGTCTTCTCTAGTAAAAGACTCCAAAATAATTGAAAGATCGGACAAATATATGCCAAAGATCTGCATGGACTTGCCAATGATTTCCAAAGATATGTATCTTCTCTTTTTTCTCCTTATCTAGATGTATCCTGTGAGTCTTTGGTTGTTCCTATATAAGTGTCCACGCCGGTGGGTGATTCTGTTATTGTGGATCAAGTTTACTAGTCCTGTGTGGTAACTTTCTATGCGTACGAGACCAAAGAAGATCTTATATTTCTTGCTATGATTGACTTAGAGGTCATCCTTGGCATGGATTAGTTGTCTTCCCATCATGCCATTATTGATTTCCATGCCAAGACTGTTATCTTGCTGATGCAAGAGTTGCCTAGGCTGGAGTGTAGAGGTTCATTTAGTCGTGCACCCAGTTGGGTTATATCTTTCTGGAAGGCTCGACATATGGTCAGGAAGGGTTGTTTGGCCTATCTGGCCTTTGTTCAAAATACTGCTGTTGAGACTCCCACGATAGATTCAATGCCGGTGGTGCAAGAATTTTTTTATATATTTCCTGCTGACTTACCAAGCATGCCACCGGATTATGATATTGATTTCGGCATTGATTTGTGACCAAGCATCCAACCTATCTCTATTTTGCTTTATTGTATGGATCTTGCATAGTTGGGAAAGCTAAAGGAGCAGCTTTAGGAGATGCTCGAGAATGGATTTATCAAGATGAGTGTGTCGCCTTTGGGCGCACCAATGTTATTTTTAAATGTGCATTAACTACCGCCAGCCAAACAAGGTCACCACCAAGAATAAGTATATGTTACTGCACATTGATGAATTATTTAATCATTTTTAGGGTGCTAGGGTATTTTCGAAGATCGATTTGAGATCTAGGTATCATCAACTGAGGATTCGTGCTTCGAATGTTCTGAAGACGGCTTTTCGAATTAGATATGGGCAGTACGAGCTTCTGGTGACGTCCTTCGGCTTGACCAATGCTCCGGTAGCATTTATAGATTTGATTAATCAGGTTTCTAGACCTATCTTGACTCACATGTCATTGTCTTCTTTGATGACATATTGATCTACTCGTGTAGCATGGAGGAACACGAGCAGTATTTGAGGGTAGTGTTTCATACCTTGAGAGAATAGAAGTTATATGCTTAGTTCTCTAAGTGCGAGTTTTGGTTAGATTTTGTGGCTTTCTTGGAACATGTTGTATCAGGTGGGGGTATTAAAGTGGATCCTAGGAAGATCAAGGTAGTTTAGAGTTGGCCTCATTCTTCCACATCGAGTGAGATCGGGAGTTTCTTGGGGCTAGCAGGGTATTATCATCGATTTGTGGAGGGCTTCGCGTCTATTGTAGCTCCTTTGACTAGATTGACTCAGAAAGGTGTTCAATTTAGGAGGTCCGATGTTTGTGATGAGAACTTTTAGAATCTCAAGACCATATTAACTACAACACCACTGTTGGTCCTGCCTTTCGGTACATGAATGTACACTGTGTAGTGTGAAGCTTCATGCATTGGGTTGGGTTGTATATTGATACATGAGGGGCCAGTAATTGCTTATAATTCTCGTCAGTTAAAACTCCACGAGAAGAATTACCCTATGAATGACTTGAAGTTGGTTGTGATAGTTTGTGCTCTCAAGATTTGGAGGCATTATTTTTTTTGAGTGTCGTGTGAGGTCTACAACGATCACCACAATTTGCAACGTTTGTTTATGCATAATGATCTTAATCTGAGACAACACATGTGGCTTAAGTTATTGAAGGACTATTATATCACCATTCTTTACCATACATGCAAGGCGAATATGGTCGCGGATGCCTTGAGCTAAAAGGTTGAGAGTATGGGTGATTTGGCATTCTTTCGAGCAGAGGAGAGGCCATTGGCTTTGGATATTTAGCCCTTAGCTAACTGACTTGTGAGTTTGGATATTTTTGAGCCCAATCGAGTTCTTGCATATGTTGTAGCTCAGTATTTCTTATTCGAGCAGATTAAGGCTTGTCAGTATGATGATCCGCACTTGCTAGTTCTTAGAGAGACGGTACTACGAGGTGACGCTAAGGAGGTGACTATTGGTGATGATGATGTTCTGCGACTCCAAGGTTGCCTATGTGTTCCTAATGTTGATGGCCTGAGGGAGTTGATTCTGGAATAGGAACACAGTTCACGTTATTCCATTCATCCAAGTGCCACGATGATGTATCGAGACCTGAGGCAGCATTATTGGTGGCAGCGGATGAAGAAGGACATAGTTGAGTATGTGTCGAGATGTCTGAATTTCCAGCAAGTTAAGTGTCAACACTAGAGGCTAGATGGTTTACTTCAGCAAAAGGTTATACCGGAGTGGAAGTGGGAGTGAATCACTATAGATTTCATGATTGGTATGATGCGGGAGTTGAGGAAATAGGATGTTGTTTGGGTCATTGTCGATAGACTAACCTAATATGCACACTTTATTCCGGTAATGACTACATATACTTCGGAAAGGTTGGCCCACATTTATATTAAGGAGATCATCCGGTTGCATGTCGTGCCTATTTTCATTATTTTAGATTGAGGCACTCAATTTACTTTGAATTTTTGGAGAGCGGTACAGAGTGAGTTGGGTACCCGGGTATAGCTCAGCATGACCTTTCATCCGCAGATCGACAGGCAATCGGAGTGGACAGTTCAGATTCTAGAGGATATGCTCAATGTATTATGATTGACTTCGGAGGGTAGTGGGACCGATTCTTACTATTGGCCAAGTTTGCTTATAACAGCAGCTATCAACCCAGCATCGAGATGGCTCCATTTGAGGCCTTGTATGGCTAACAATGTCGTCCCCCCATCATTTAGTTTGAGCTCGGTGTGGCTAGATTGTATGGTAATGATTTGGTATGGACTCCTTGGATAAGGTAAAGTTGATTTAGGAGCACCTTTGCACAGCAAAGTCCAGGCAGAAGAGTTATGCGGATCATAAAGCGCGTGATTTGCCATTTATGGTAGGCAAAAAGGTACTTTTTAAAGTCTCGCTGATGAAGGGTATCATGAGATTCACGAGGAGAGGTAACTTGAGTCCGAGGTTCATCCATCCGTTTGAGGTTTTAGAGTGAGTTGATGAGGTTGCATACAAACTTACTTTGCCTCCTTGCCTATCGAGATTTCATCCGGTATTCCATGTGTCTATGCTCTGGAAGAACCATGAGGATGGGTTCCATGTGTTGGATTATAGCATAGTTCAGATGGATGAGATCTTGAGTTATGACGAGGAGCCAATTGCCATCATTGATAGGCAGTTTCGCAAGTTGAGGTCTGAAAATATTCCAACTGTGAAGGTTCAGTACATGGGTCAGCCATTCGAGGAGGCGACTTGGGAGACCAATGAGGACATGCGGGTAGATAACCATACTTATTCATCACTTTAGGTATGATTCTAAACCTGTTCAAGGAAAACATTGTTTAAGAGGCGGAGAATGTAACTATCTAACTGGTTGTTTTTCTTTCTAGAACCCTGTTCCCCTATTTAAGACTTACAATATATGCTTTTCATATTTTATGACTTGTGGGGACAGTTGGTTTGGTTTCGGAAGAGTTCGAGTTGAATTTGGAACATTTAGTTCTAGATTAGTAGCCTAAGGTGGTCAGGTTTGACTTAAGTCAACACTTTGAGTAAATGATCTCAAAATTGGGATTTGAAGGTTCTAATAGGATCGTTTGATAATTTTGGACTTGTGCATATGTTCGGATTGAGCTTCGGGTGATACGGGAGCAATTCCGCGCTTATTATTGGAAATTGGCATTTTAAAGATTTTATAGTTTGCTAAGTTTGACTTGGAGTGGACTTTGGCAAAATTGGATCCCATTTGGTATTCCGAGCCTGGGGATTGGTTCGTATTGTAATATCAGTCTTATGTGTGAAATTTGTTCCATTCTGAGTTGTCTAGGTATGATTCGCCGCGTTCGGAGTTAGTTGAAAGAAGATAGAAGTTTGGAAGATTGATTAATTTGGTTTGGGGTATGATTCTTCGTTGTGATGTTATTTTATGTGTTTCGAAGCCTCAAGTAGGTCCGAGTTATGCTTTTGGACTTATTAGTATGTTTGGACGGGGAATGGCTCGAGTGACTTTCCGACCACCTACAGCATTTTCAAAGTTGGTAGATTTTTATTGGTGTTGGTGTGCTTCGCGATCGTGAAGGAGCACCCGTGATCGCAAAGAAGGAATGTGGATGGGGAAGCTGTTGCTCTTCGCGAATGTGAAAAAGGCCTCGTGAATGTGATGGATGACCTGGCTCCTCTTCGCGAACGCAATGGCACCTCCACGACTGGCGGCAGTGGCCTTCGTGAACCCGATTGGGAGTTTACCACCATGAAGAAGATGGCCTGAGCAGGGGGTAGTATGGCCTTCGCGATCGTGAGGGTACTTCCACAATCACGATGTAAGGGACCTAGGCAGATTATAAGACTCATTTCGAGACTTAGGCTCATTTTATCACATTTTCTCTTGGCTTGGGCAATTTGGGGGCTTCTTGAAGAGCCATTTTCATCAAGCATCACTCGGTAAGTGATTTCTACTTATTGTAAGCAAACTATATGGATTATGTGTGGATTGTAGCATGGAATTAGTAAAAATTGTAGGCTATAGGTTGGAAAACCTAGAATTAGTAAAAATGGGATTTAACCATAAATGTGGGCATGAAATTGGAAATGAATTGTGTATTTGAGTCCGTGATGCTAGGTGTATATATGAGTTTTGACATTGCACCTTATATTGGTTATTTTTGTTTCATTCGAGGCAGTATATGGCATTTGATGATTTGGTATTTATTTTTCTGTTGAGAATCGTGTTATTCCTATTTAGTTGTTTCGTTGCTACTTGTTATGCTTCATACCTGTCTACTTTTATGTACATTATTATTGGACCACTAGTAAGTGTCGATGTCGACTTCTCGCCACTACTTCTTCGAGTTTAGACTAGATACTTACTGGGTACGTGTTGATTTACGTACTCATACTACACTTTACTATTTATTGTGCAGGTACCGAGAGAGGTACATCCAGTCGTCAAGCAAGCGCATAAGCGTATCAGCTGTAGACTTAGTGGTCAGATGCTTTCCATGCTTCGACCTGTAGCACCCGGAGTCTTCTTCCCGTATATTTATTGTATTCTATCTACTATCATTCTAGACAATAGTTTTAGTGATTTTGTATATTTTATTAGATACTCGTGCAGTCATGACACGGGGTTTTGGGGATTGTTAGAAGATGTTGATGGTTGTATTTGCTATTACATTATTTTGTTTTATGTTTTGTTCATATTCTGTAACTTGATAAAGATGATAGTATTTTATCATGATTCCATTAGCTACTTTCATTTAATTATTTTTATTATTGGATTTTAACATTGTTATGATGATGATTTATTACTGGCTTGCCTAACGGCAACGTTTGGCATCATCACGACCTATGGTAGGAATTAGGTTGTGATATGTCTGCACACGGAACACCACAATAAAATGGTGTAGATGAAAGAAGAAATAGGACTCTTATGAAAATGTTTAGATTAATGATGAGTTATTCTAGTTTGTCTTCATCCTTTTGGGAATATGCCTTAGAAACAACAAACTAGATTCTGAATTTAGTTCCTTCAAAGTCAGTAACTCTGAGTAATTTTAGTTTGCAGCATATTCGGATTTGGGGTTGTCCATTACTTGTGCTAAAAGGTAAAACAGATAAATTGGAGGCGGGAATGGATGTGTGTTTTTGTTGGTTATCCAAGTGGAACGTAAGGTGGTTTATTCTATTGTCCTAAAGAAAAGAAGGTAATCATTAGCACAAGTGTCGAGTTTCTTGAAGACGACTATTTGATAAACCATGTTCCTCGAAGTAAACTTGTTTTACAGGAACTAAGCAAATGAAATGAAAATCAGTCATCTAAAAAACAAAACGACCAAGTACAAACCCCGGAAGTCGAAGTTGACATACCATTGCTTTTATGTAGGGGGAGAAATATCAATAGACTTGATGTCCTACAAGGACAAGTGCCACTAGTTTTACTACCACAAAGTAGTGGGAGTAATGTTAAGCAAACTGCATAACAGGACGAAGTCGTTGATATCTCTGTGGATAGCAGGGAGACTCAGGTTCTTCAAAATGATGCGGTTCAACCACAAGATCATAATAGTGTAGTTGCAACTGATGTAGTGCGTAGTTGTAATGGAAGAGAAATAAGACAGCCAATTCGTTATATGCTCTTGGGAGAATCATATGATAGTATCCCTTAGGAGCCTAATATCGAACCTATCAATTCGACCAAAAACTACAAGATAAAGATGGTGATAATTGAGTTGCTGCTATGAAATCATAGATGGGGTCAATGTATTCTAATCAAGTCTAGGTTCTTGTAGAACCAACTGATAGGGTTAAACCCATTGCATATAATTAGATGTATAAGAAAACAAGAGGTGTAGATAGAAAAGTGCAAACTTTTAAAGCAAGGCTTATAGCAAAAGGGTCACTCAGAAAGAAAGGGTCGACAATGAGTAAACTTTTTTGTCCATAACCATGCTTAAGTCTGTTTAGGATTCTCTTATCCATTGTTGCTCATTATGATTATGAGATTTGGCAAATGGATGTCAAGACAGCTTTCCTTAATGGAATTCTTGACGAGTACATCTACATGATGCAACCAGATGGTTTTATGGAAAGTGGCAAAGAACACATGTTGTGTAATCTTAAAAGGTCCATTTATGGACTAAAACAGGCATCTGTAGCATAGAACACTTATTTTGACAAGGCGGTTTAAACTTTTTATTTTCATCAATGTCTTAACGAGTCTTGTGTATACAAGAAGTGGGATGGGGATAAAGTGGTATTTTTAATTTTATATGTAGATGACATATTGCTCATAGGAAATAATGTGGGCATGTTGGGTTCAGTTAAGGAATGGTTGTCAACGCACATTGATATAAAAGATTTGGGAGAAGCGGCTGATATTCTTGGGATCAAGCTCATGCGAGATCACAAGAAAAGGATATTAGGCTTATCTCAGGCTCTTTATATTGATACAATAATCTCCAGGTTTAGCATGCAAGATTCCAATAAAGGATTTCTCCTTTTCAAGAGTGGAATTTCTCTATCTAAAGATCAGTCTCCTAAAATTGGTGAAGAGATAGAAAAGATAAAGATTATCCCTTATGCATCTGATGTAGGGAGTTTGATGTATGTCATGTTATGCATTACACTTATCATCTGCTTTGTCGTAGCTATTGTTAGCAGATTTCAATATAATCCTGGGCAATAGCATTGGATTGCAATTAAGCATATAATCAAGTACCTGGAAAGGACTAGGGATTATATGTTAGTCTACCATCCAGATGACCTTGTACCCAATTGGGTACACTTTCAGATTTTCAGTCAGATAGAGATTCTAGAAAGTCTACATCAGGAAATGTATTTACTCTGGGAGGTGGAGCCATATATTAGATAAGTATCAAGCAATCATATGTTGCTAATTTTATCACGGAAGCCAACTATGTGGCAGCCTTTGAGGCGGCCAAGGATTCAGTTTGGCTCTAACTTCCTAGGAGAGTTGGGAGTAGTTCCCTCGATTCAAGCACCAATTACACTTTACTGTGATAATAGTGGTGCGGTTGCATATTCGAAGGAGCCACGGAGCCATAAAAGTGAAAAGTACATTGAACGTAAATATTATTTAATTCATGACATAGTGCAGAGAGGGGATGCAGTAGTCACCAAGATTGCATCAGAGAACAACTTGGTAGACCCTATTACTAAGAGCTTGCCAAAGAAGACTTTTGATAGGCATGTAGATGGAACAAGTATTAAGACTGTAGATGCATGATATAGTGCTATAATTCCATATATTTTAACATTATGCACCCTATTTTCTTGTTGTTTGGATGCTAATTTGTGCAAAAATTGAGCTTAATAGAGTTTATTTTACGTGTAGGAATGCTTGGGAATGAAGTGGAGAAATATTGCACGAAATGGTACCTCGAAGCTACAAAATGGAGCAATAAAAGAAGGCGTGCAAGGAAATGAAAAGTCATAGCCCTAGACAATGCAAGTCTTTGTCCAGGGCATTGTCATTTATGCCTCTGATGGCGCCTCGCGGGATAATGTTGGCGCCTCGCAGAGTAATGTTGGCGCCTCTGACAGTGCCCTGCGACAATGATGCTTATCCGAGCCAATTTTATTTCCTCATTATGTTTGGATATGTAGACCTCAACCCCACCATATAAACACCTCTTAAAGTTAGTGTTTAGAGCGAGAGACGTTATTGGAGAGGCAAAAGACTACAGAACACTTTTGACCACGAATCACAAGAGTTTTTCTCCCGTTCTTCTTGATTTTGTAGTTTAATGCTTTTGAATATTACATTGATTGTTTATACAATTATGAGTAGCTAAACTTTCCCATATAGGGTTTGATGGAACCTATTGAAGGAAGATTATTCACTTCGTTTAATATAAATTTGCCGTTGATATTTCTCTACTTGTTCAACTATATTTTCATTGTCGTTGATTGAAGAGATCTCAATTAACTGTGCCTATTTAGTATGTATTGCTCAAGAGAGAGTATACATTTAGGTAGTTATTGAACAACATCACTCCTAACGTATTAGAGATATCAATACAGGGGGTTTAAAGACGAGATTAGAAATAACAAACCCTTGGTGCGATCGTAGTGAGTGGTGAATTAGTGCCAGCTAGGTTACTTCGAGAGAATACATCTACTAAATTATGGTAATTACTCGAGAGAGAACTATGACACCTAAAGTACTCACGATCGGTGGAGAATACATAGGAGAATTTATAGGAAACGTAGCGGAGGAGATTCCGACAATTGGGGAAATCAAAACCCTAGACTTTTCCAATATTGTCTACAACATTTGCTTTGTTAATTATAAATTACCCCATTTTAATTAATGTGTTCGTAGTTAGTAAACACTCAAATCTTTATTTAATATTTCTGAGGTTGATAAGTTGAATTTTTGCGAAACTAGTGGTTGTGATTTGTAGGTTAATTCCCTATCGACTCCAGACTCGTAAATCGGATTATATTTGCAATGACCGCTAGACCTATTAGGAGGCATAATTGGGAGTGATTAAATTTTGGCGCTGTTGCCGGAAAATTTAACGGTGTTATTAGTTATAACGAGGAGAATTGCTAGGATTCTTAGTTTAGTCAACTCTCTTGATTTTTACTTCATTACATTGAAATTCTAACATTATAGACTTATGTAATATAGGTGCATGCCTAGAAACTCCTGAAGAACTGGTGAATTGCTTGAAGCATTACCGAATCCTGAAAAAGCATTCAAGGCATTAAATCGTGCAAACAAGAGGGACAAACGACAATAGCACCCAAGAGAACAAATTGAATTAGACATGGGTGACGTTTTGGACAATCAAAACAATCGAAACAATGGGAATGACCCGAACAATCAGGGTGTGGCACCTCTTGTGCCAGAATCAGCCTTGTATAATTAGGCACAACCCACTGCTGAAAATCTGGCAACCATAATTACAGTCCCTCAAATACAAGCAGAGTCATTTCAAATCAAAAACAACATGCAATATCTGTTGCAGAACAAGTTCTACCCACCAAATAAGATTTCCAAGCAAGTTGAGGAGATATTGAGCTTTAGGCAAAAACCAGCTGAAACATTCCAAGAAACGTGGGAGAGGTTCAAATAGGACGTTAGTTAAGTGTCCACACTATGGCATTCCTGATCAGTTTTTGGGTCAAAGGTCCTACATAGGATTGGCAGACAGCTTGAAGGCAAATGTTAATTCTTCAGCATGTGGAACATTTTTGAGCAAATCATTCAGAGAATGTAAGGCCCTACTAGATAAAATGGCTTAAAACTCAAGATGGATGACAAGAGACACTACAATCACCCCTGTAGTTCACTCAGTAGCTTTGGACCAAAAGAACTCCATAGACGAGAATATGGCCACTCTGATGACGCACATGAGTATCCTTACCATGAATATTGATGAATCAGGCTAGAAGCAGGTACACATAATTGACACGACTAATGGAGGCTTACGCACACCATGCATTAACCAACCATATATGTGCCCGTGGAGTGGTGAAAGTGACAATCAAAACTATCAAGAGAAAATGAACTACAACAATACTAGAGCTATGAAACCACAGGGTCAAGTCGTGCCTTACCAAAGTTAACATGGATACAATCAGCTAAATCAACAGCTAGCTTATCAACAGCCTCAATAATAACAGCTAGTGAGACAAGATGATGGGTTGTCTTAAATGAAAGGAATGTTGCAACAACTAATTAGGCCCAATGGAAAAATGCAAGAGAATGTTGAAGCACATGACTCAGCGATAAAAGTCATTGAGATTCAATTTGGGCATATATCTATGACTTTGAATAACCTTCCCCAAGGGACATTACCTGCGGACACACATGTCAATCCAAATGAGCAGGGCCCGAAGCAGCTAATGGCAGTGAGTCTTAGGAATGAAAGGGATTTGGAAAGAGAGCGAGAAGTTGCTCAATTGAATAGAGAAACAATGCCACTTACTCCAGTTCCATTCGAGATTGATGAGTCGGTGGAGCTCACAGAGGTTGTAATTGAACAAGCACAAGTTTACAAAGGTAAGGAGTAAAAAATTGAACAATTCCCAGAACAGGTACTAGAAAAGACTTCTAATCAGGAAAAGACACAGAGCTATGAGCAAATGCAACCTCCAGCACCATTCCCTCAAAGGTTGGTAAAGAAAAAGAAAGATGATAAATACAAAAAATTCATGGAAATACTAAGGTAGATTCAATTGAATATTCATCTCATGGATACTTTGCGGGAAATGGCAGGCTACGCTAAAATAATGAAGGATTTGATGTCTTGGAAGTTTGACTTCCAGAACCTGTCTACTGTAACTTTGACTCAAATATGTAGTGTGGTAGTGACAAGGCCTATGGATCAAAAGTTGTCCGATCCCGGTAGTTTCGCAATCCCATGCACAATTGGAAATTATGTTTTTGCCAAATCATTGTGTGACTTGGGGGCTTGTATTAACTTGATGCCCTTGGCAATCTACAAAAAGTTTGGCATTGGTAGAGCTACACCAACCTCAATGTTGCTGCAACTGGCTGATCGCACAGTGAAAAGGCCAACACGAATTTAGGATGATGTGCATGTTCAAGTAAGAAAGCTTGTATTTCCTACTGATTTTGTTATTCTTGACTGACAAGTTGACGAAGAAATACCCATAATTTTGGGAATGCTATTCTCTGCTACTGGGAGAGCATTGATTGACTGAGAGACTAGAGAGTGAAAAATGAAATTGAACAATGAAGAAATAATATTCAATGTTCAACACTCTATGAGGAGACCCCAGAGAGTTTGCAAATTATTCGCTAGTTGAGGCAATTGATGTGATACTACAAGAGGAGGATGAGACTCTTCATGTTAGACACCCATTATAAGCTTGCTTGATGAATTTAAAAGAAGTTGATGGTGAAGAGTTGGCAGAGTGGGTCATGGCTCTTGAAAGTCAAGGTTTCTGGAAAAGGGAACCTCAGTTTGAGCCCTTACATTTAGAAAAAATAAAAACACCACATGCGAAGCCAGCGATAGAGGAGCCACCACAGTTTGACCTGAAACCGCTTCCAGCCCACCTAAGGTATGCTTTCTTAGGACCTAAGTCTACTTTATCAGTGATTATCTCATCTAGTTTGTTAGTTATGCAGGTAGAATAACTCTTACAAGTGTTATAGGAATGTAAGGCTGCTATTGGTTGGACCATGGCAGATATTAAGGGTATCATCCCATCTTTTTTCATGTATAAGATTCTCTTGAAAGAGGGGCACAAGCCTTCCAGGGAATATTAAAGAAGGCTGAACTCGAACATGAAGGAAGTGGTGAAGAAGGAAGTGATTAAGTGGGTGGATGTGGGCATCGTCATTCCTATCTGGAAGAGCATCTAGGTAAGCCCGATCCAATATGTTCCAAAAAAGGGTGGCATGCCTGTTGTACAGAATGGGAATAACGAGTTGATCTCGACTCCTACAGTCACGGGTTGGCAAATTTGCATGGATTATAGAAAACATAACAATGCCACTCAGAAAGACCACTTTCCCCTATCGTTCATTGACCAAATGTTGGATAGATTGGCTGGGAGATCACACTTCTGCATTTTGGATGGATATTCGGGGTACAATCAGATCACAATAGCCCCTGAAGATCGGGAGAAAATATCATTCACTTGTCTGTATGGCATCTTTGCCTTCCAGAGAATGTTGTTTGGCCTATGCAATGCACCAGCCACTTTCTAGAGGTATATGCTTGCCATTTTCACTGATATGGTTGAAGATATTATTCAAGTCTTTATGGATGATTTCTCAGTGGTGGGAAATTCATTCGATGACTGTTTTACAATTTGAGAAGAGTGCTAAAAATGTGTATGGAGATGAATCTGTTACTGAATTGGGAGAAGTGTCATTTTATGGTACAAAAAGGTATAGTTCTGGGGCATCGTGTGTCAAGTAAGGGTATTGAGGTCTACTATGTTAAGGTTGACATGATAGAGACATTTCCACCACCCGCTTCAGTCAAGGCAGTAAGAAGTTTCCTTGGGCACGCCGGTATTTACAAGCGATTTATAAAGGGTTTCTCTAAAATTGTTAGTCCCTTATGTAAACTGCTAGAAAAGGATCACCCCTTTGTGTTTTCTGATAAATACAGGTTAACATTTGAGGAGCTAAAGAAGAGACTGGTGACTGCACCAATCATCGTTGCATCATATTGGGAGAAACCTTTTGAGCTCATGTGTGATGCGAGTGACTATGCTATAGGATCAGTATTGGGGCATCGAAAGGATAAAATTATGCATCCAATCTACTATTCAAGTAGAACGCTAAGCGGTGAACAACTCAATAATACCGTGACTGAGAAAGAGATGTTGGTTATGGTGTTTGCATTCGATAAATTCAGGTCTTATTTGATAGGTTCAAAAGTGATTGGTTATACTGACCATGCAGCCCTTCCGTTGGATTCTCTTGCTACAAGAGTTCGATTTGGAGATCCGCGATAGGAAAGGAATGGAGAACCAAGTGGATGACCACCTCTCTAGGTTGGAGGAAACTGAAAAGAAAGTAGAGGTTTAAGATATAACGGAGACCCCAGATGAATAATTACTGGGAGTGGCAATGGAGGAGACGCCTTGGTATGCTGATATTTCTAGCTATTTGGAAAGCGGTATTGTACCTTATGAACCCTCTTTGATTCAAAAGAAAAAGTTCTTTCGTGATTGTCGGTCTTATTATTAGGATGAACCTTTACTTTTTAAAATCTGTGTGGATAACATGATACAAAGGTGTATCCCGAGAAAGATCAATCTTCTATTTTGTTGGCTGTCACTCTTCACCATATGGTGGGAACTTTGGAGGAATTAGAACACCTGTGAAACTTTTGGAGTCGGGTTTATATTGGGTGGCTCTATTCAAGGATGCCCATGCCTAGGTGAAAGGTTGTGATGAATACCAAAGAACTGGCAATATATCTTGCCTTCATGAGGTACCGATGACCATAATTCAAGAGGTGGAAATTTTTGACGTGTGGGGGATTGATTTCATAGGACCATTTGTCAGCTCGTATAGTATCAAGTACATATTGGTAGCAGTTGACTATGTCTCCAATGTGTGGAATCCGTGGCTCTTCCAATAAATGATACAAAAGGAGTAATAGGATTTCTAAGGAAAAATATTTTCACACGGTTTGGCACTCCGATAGCTATAATCAGTGATGGTGGAACTCATTTCTTTAAGAGAGCTTTTGCAAGGTTGCTAGAAAAGTATAGAGATCACCATAAGGTAGCCACACCCTACCACCCGTAAACGAGTAGGCAAGTGGAGGTGTATAACATTGAAATTAAAAGTGTCCTGACCAAGACAGTGAATGCGAATCGGACTGATTGGGAAAGGAAGTTGGATGATGCATTATGGGATTACCGTACAGCATTTAAAACTACAATCGGTATGTCTCCGTAAAATTTTGTGTTTGGAAAAGCATGCCATTTTCCAATGGAGCTTGAGCATAAATCCTTATGGGCATTGCGGTAGTTGAATTTGAATATAGAAATTGCGGGCACAAGTAGAGTTACATGAACTCGAGGAGTTCTGGTTCCAGGCATTCGGGAGTACAATATTGTACAAGGAAAGGATGAAGATGATGCACTATAAGCACATTCTAGATAGGAACTTCAAACCCGGAGATATAGTATTGTTATACAACTCGAGATTGAGATTATTTTTGGCTAAGCTGAAATCTAGGTGGTCGGGACCATTTAGAGTTGTGCAAGTGCTCCCCAGTGGAGCGGTAGAAATTGTGTCTGAAGATGGGACTATCAAGTTTAAAGTGAATGGGCAAAGGTTGAAACACTACCTTGGAATGATTGAAGAAAAAAGAGAGAAAGATGTGAGTACTTGGAAGAGCCCCAATATGTGAGCGAAGTGTAATCCTGAAAGCCTATGTCGTGCTGTGACATTAAATCAGGCACTTCCTGTGTTGTATTCGTCATGCCATGATGTTAGCTAAGGCACTTATTAGGAGGCAACCCACTTCGTATCGTAGATTTAGATTAGTTTTAGTTTTTATTTGATATGGAGGCGGACTAACAAGTTAGCTTTGTGTGAATTTCATTTATTTTTCTAGGTATTGGAGCTGCTTGGAAGAAAGATGTTCTCGGGGGTCCTAAACAAGCTAAAAGGATGCAAAATGAACAAGAAAATACCAAGCCATCGTGGGGCAAAGTCCAATGCACAATCTTAGGGTGCCTCACATTGCTTAGCACAAAGGTACAATGCCCCACACCCCACCCTGCGTTAAATCTTCACTGCCTCACACGCTGATTCGCAGAGTCTAAGGCGCGACTGATAGCACGCATGTAAGCGTGATTCACTGCTCAAACACAGCCCCTCACACGGCATCGATGCATCCAACCCCTGAGCCTCACTCTGCCTCGCAATGCCCATGTCATAAAGGCCCAGGTAAGTTCCTCTTTTTCTTTTGTTCTTTTTTCCCTCTCACCTAAAACCCTTCACCTCTCTTTAAAAATTACCCAGTCCTTCTCGTACCCAAACCCCTCTGCCTAATTTCTCAAACAAACTCCCTAATTCCCAATCCCTAAAATCTCCCAACCCCACTGTCATGTTCCCAAGCAGAAACAAAAAATCACAATTCCTCAAGTAGCCACCTCACCCCACTGCCTCGTTCTCTCTCTCAATTCCCAAGTATGATTTTGTCTATCTCTCCTCTATTCTCTCTTTTTCTATGTAAATTCTAGTTGTCGGGTAATATATTTTACAAGGTACAACAATGGTGCAATTAGGCTACAAATTTCCCAACTCCAAATAACCCATAGGATATCTTGTGATTGTTTTAATGAGTGATTCACACTCGATTCCCAAGCTGATTTGGGAGGGTGGAGCAATCCTTCACCCAGAAAGAAACTCACACACAACTAATGCATATAAGGTGTTCGATAAATTGCCTCACTAGCGAATTTAGTCCCAATTGGAGCCCGAATCTCCGGGATTGTTTGTTTTGTGTTAGGTGAGCATGTTTGATAAGAAAACTAAGTGTGTGGTGACTCTACGGATTCGTGTCTTCGGGCTATCTGGCGTGCCAAAATTTAGATGTTAACGCACTTACTTGATGAAGGCAAAGTCTGAGTAGCCTATGGTTTAAGTATTTAGCATATCTTAGAGCTTTAAGTGTGGGGTCACTCCAACCTTATTTTTGTGATAGTTCTTATTTCCTTAAATTGACAATTTGTATGGTCGACAAGTACATTCAATATAGTTCATCCAACGGCTAGTTCCAAGGCACCGACTAAGGCCAAAGCACCACCAAAGGCAAAGGCCACCCCGTCAGTCCTATCACCAAAGAAAAGGAACAAAGTTGAGGCTACGTATGGTAGCCACAGTGGTAAGAAAAACAAGTGACTTTTGCTTCTACCGAGGTGCAACCTCAAGAGAATGTGACTCGAGTATGGCACCAGGAGTGTGCCCCCATCTGGGAGGGCATGGTATAGGAAGTATCATCCAAACTCATATCTCCCTGATTTTGCAGTTGATGAGCACAAGTTGAAGTCTCGTTACCCTCATATTGGAAAGAATACATGAACTGAGATTGCGTTTTGTCTTTAACAATTCATGAGAGGCAAACTTTAGCTTAGTACGTGATTTTTTCCCGGGTGGAACCTTGGGGTAAGGGGCAATTGGTTCCTATTCGTGGGAGGCTTATTGATATTTCGGCTACAGGATTATGTAGATTCTTGGATGCCCCTGATGTTTCATCGGGGCCATTGTGTGATTTTATTGACCGGCCTGCTTACACAGATACTAGGCACACACTATGTGGTGTTAATTTGAATGCGGTGTGGACACGGGACAAGAGATACAACATCCGTGCCTCTTTGCCTAAAGTGAAGTTTACAAAAATTAGTAAAGTGTGGTTGCACTTAGTGAACACGAAACTACTTCCATGTGACATTGACTACAACCGGCATCAGTCGCGTGACGAGAGCATCTTGGCTCATTTGTATAGGACTTGCAGCTGAGGATTGGGGTAGGCCTGCTACTTCAGAGGAGAGGACTTAGTTGACTGCGTGGTTCCCGCTCACCATACATGCACATCGATTGGTTGGTTTAGCTTAGAGCTAGGGGTGCTGCCAGATGAAGATATCAATATTGTACTCCAGAGCATTCGGTATAGGGAGACGAGGAGCAGGTTGCTCTAGTGTTTGATGCCACTGGTGAGGATCTGGGTGATGATGTTGATGATTAGGATGAGGCTGACAGAGCCTTCTTCGATGAGGGCCATCGCTCGAGGATTGATTAGGGAGTTTCTTATTCACCCTTATTACTTTAAGTATGCATTGGGGACACTGTATGTTTGAAGTGTGGGGGGGGGGGGGAGGGGGTAACTCTCGTTATGCATGGTAGTAAAAGATTAGTAACCATATTTGCTTCTTATATTTTTAATTTCTAGCTTCTTATTTTCTTTATAAACTCTTCAAATTCTTCCCCTCATATTCTTCTTACCAACTAAAATCTATTTCTCTTCTTCCCTAATCCAATCAGATTTCCCCAAAACCCATTAATAAAAGATCTTGTACAGTATTTATATTACAAAAAATTAGTAGAAAATAGATTTTCCCAAAACATAATCGGGGAACTTTTTTATCTTGGAAAAGAGCTTGTATTCCTAGTTTCTTGATCCTCTGAAATTGTGGATTTTTGAGTGGTGAAATCGTCAACAAATTTCTTCTCATTGGAGGATTTTAAGTTTTCAGAATTACCATCTTGGAAATTTTTGACCGATGTCTCTCTCCGTCTTTCTCTCTCTAATATCCCAATCGCTTCATTTTTCTCTCATCAAGGGTTTTGAAGTTTCGGGGCTTTTTTTTAGTTGTTGTTAAAGAATCATAGCATTTCTACTTAATGCTAGGGTTTTCCAGTTTGCCTTTATGGTATAAAGCAGGATTTTCCGTCGATCACTTCAATTTTCAGCTCCGATCAAATCAAATTCGTGTAAAAAAAAAGGGTGGGGGTGGGGTTTGAACACCAAATTCGCTGATAACGAATCCAAATCAAATCATTCTTCGGGAATTCTCAGAGGTCTCTATCTATTGCGCTGTCAATTTGTGCTCTTAGACACCGACGATAATAATTCTATGCTAGTTTTGCATATTTTCTTTCTGGCCTTTAGTTTTAGATTATAGTTCCCTTTAGCTCTTTTATTGTATTTGTTCACCTATTTTTCTGTCCTATAGTTGTAGATTATAGTTTCTTATAGTCCCTTTGTTTTCTTTCTTCACCTGTTTTTCTGACCTTTAGTTGTAGATTATAGTTCCTGTTAGTTACTTTATTTTATTTCTTCACCTGTTTTACGACCTTTAGTGGTAGATTATATTTCTGTAATTTATTTTATTTTTGTCGTTTGTTTTCGGGATAGTGCTTGCATAGTGACTCATAGATTATAGAGGCTTTTCTGGGAGGATTTGGATGAGATGGTGCGTGATATCCCGCATACCGAGAAGCTTTTCATATGAGGAGATTTCAATGGCCATATTAGAGCAAAGTCTGGAAGGTATGATGATGTGCACGGTGGCTATGGTGATAGAAATAGAGGAGGAACGTCTCTATTGGACTTTGCTAGAGCATTTGATTTGGTGATAGCAAACGTGAGTTTCCTAAAGAAGAAGGAGCACGTGGTCACCTTCCGAAGTTCGGTGGCCGAGACTTAGATTGATTATTTAATCTGCAGGAAGTCTAATAGAGGTCTTTCCAAGGATTTCAAGGTCATCACGAGCGAGTACCTCTCGACCCTTCATAGGTTCTTGGTCATGGACCTTGAGATCACGAGAAAGAGGAGGAAGAGGGTGATGTATAGCCAACATAGGATCAAGTGGAGAGCCTTGACGGAAGCTAAAGTGCAGGAGTTGGGGGTCAAACTATTGACTATGGGGGCTTGGAGGAGTAGTGGAGACGCAGGCGCTATGTGGACCACGACTACGCAGTGCATTAGGGAAGTCACGAGAGAGTTATTAGGGGTCTCAAAGGGTTACTCTGGTGGTCACAAGGGAGACTATTGGTGGAATGGAGAGGTGCAAGAAAAAGTGAAAACCAAGAAAGCAACGTATCTGAAGTTAGTGGAAAGTGTAGACGAGGAGTTGAAGAGGGCGAATAAGGAGCATTATAAGTTGGCTAATAAAGAGGCAAAGCTAGCAGTGGCGGCCAAGACTGCAGCTTTTAGTCGTTTGTATGAATAAATCGAGGGTCGAGGTGGGTATAAGAGGTTGTTCAGGTTAGCCAAGGGGTGAGAAAGGAAGGCACGTGACTTGGACCAAGTAAAGTGAATCAAGGGCGAAGAAGGTAGAGTTTTGTTGGACGAAGAAGGTAGAGTTTTGGAAGCGTGCGGGCAAGACGGGCTTGGAGTAGCTCACTAGGTTATTTAATGTCATTTTTAGAAAGAATAGGATGCATGAAGAATTGAGGTGGAGCGAGATGGTTCTTGTATACAAGAATAAGGGTGATGTCACGCCCCAAACTCAGGGAGCGCGATCGGCGCTCAACCGAGTGAACCCGGCCGAGCAAACCTGCTAGATACTTTCTACCCCAAACTCACTCATGGAAAAGGAGGTGACATATATTCATTAATTAGACAATAGGAAAATCATGAATACAATACCAAAACCTTTCTATTAATTACTTTACTTTTAAGTATCAAAATACACACCTTTTTATAGTCTAAAGTGGAACAAGAGATCAGAACACAACATAATCTGTTTGACTTTTCTAGAGCCCATGTACAACCCACATAGTGTCTGAGGAGCCTCTAAGAGATATAGAAGAGAGTTATGGTAGTGCCGGCAACAAGTACCCAGCTATACCTCAAAACGTGATAAAAATATGTACAAAAGATACATGACCCCGGAATGAGGTGGGGTTCACCAAGTCTGCTAGGAGGAAGGTGTACTGTTATCGCTGATCAACACTACCTGCTATGGAACCACCTGCATCCATTTAAAGATGCAATGCCCCTGGCAAAAGGAACGTTAGTACTGTCGAATAGTACTAGTATGTAAAGCTAAACACCATCTCATTAGAATGAATAATAATACAAGGGGAAAAACAGTCATGAGTTCAATAAGGGCTTCAAACAATACTAAAATATCAAATAAAGGTCACATAAGTTCTCAATTCAATTTCCATGTTATTAGGTTGGGTGATCTTTAGTGCCGATATACCACAATTCACAATACCTCTGTATTCTTATACGGAGTCCGATCTCGACCCGAACGGCTAGGTCGTCCCATTTTAGACATCAACCATAACCATAATTTCAATTATCATTTTAGCACAGTCACCACCATGTATGCGGCATGGCGTCCGATCATGGCCCGATAGGCTAGGCTGTCTCACCCAAAACATTACCTTTTTCAGTCAATCATCTCACATCGTACTTCATTCATATTCTTTCATTTCATTGGCACTAGCGATCACGATTACCAAGTTATTCTTGGCACTTGGCCTTATTTCATAGTTCTAGTTCCCTTTTCCATATTCAAATATCATTATCATTATCAACAACAATAGGGCTTCCCATTCAAGACATTAAATTCACATATGAGCAATTTGGGAAATCTTATGCACATAGAGACTATTCATACAATTTGGCATAACAATCTTTATTCGATCTTGACATGAAGTCTTAACATTTCTAACACATATTCTATATTTTTAACACATCCTCAAATGACAAGATGACATGGTGAAGCATTTAGAATAAGTATTGAACATACATCCTTCAACACAATCACATTAGGAATATCCAATTCAATAATGATCAAGGACTTACTCCAATTACATGAACACCGTGGGATTCGATTCTAAGAAGAAGGGGGTTTAGCCAACATACCTCAATTGAGATTCCTTAAACTTTACAATGTTCCAGAATTCTTACAAACTTCGATCTATTTTAGAAATATAACAAGTAGGACTAAAATTAGGAAGTTTATCATGATTCTAGCTCATTTGAGCACATTATCAAATACTAGCTGGGCATTAGTGTTTTAAGGCCCTTTTTGTGGATGATTATACCATTCCCCAACCCATTATATACCATTTTTAGCTCACAAGCTTCCCACATACTTCAAGGATACATGCATACAAGACAACAACTCCCACACCCAAGAATTGTCTTTCTAATTATCCCCCTTTTAGAAGATTTTCGAAATTAAGAGCCAGGGCATAGATTCTTACCTTTAGGATGAAGACCTAGGATACTTTTCTTGATAATCTTTAAAGTTTTATCCAAGAATTGAAGAATAACTTGATGAAAATCACTTTCTCCCTCTAGGACTATCTCTCTCTCTCACTCTAAAGTATCAGGTTTTGCTCAAAAATGGCCCCTTACATCTATTTAAATGAAGTAGGGTCGGGTTTTAAAAACCTAAAATAAAGCTCTGGAATAGGTTCTGCGATTTCATATACGACCACATAATGGTTATGCGGTCCGCGAAATAACCGCAAAATTGGGGTTCCAAAACTAGAAAGGAACTGACCAGGTCTGCGGTCACTATGCGGCCCGTAGACCTGTTCTGCGGTCGCATAATGTACCGCAGAACCTCCCTCTGAAAACTCCCAAAGCGGCATATACGATAAGAGTGCGGCTCACGAAATGGTTATGCGGTCACATAATGGACCGCAAAAATGACATTAAAAATGGCCCTAAAGACTGCTCCACTCTGCGGCCATTCTGCGGTCCGCATAATGCTTCTGCGGTTGTAGAACAGATCGCAGAATGCCTACTTCTGCCTAACATTTTCTTTCAACTCCCCAGCACACTGTTCAATCCAAAAAGTCTGAACCGTGGTTCACAAGCTCGCCACGAAGAATTTCTACTATTATTAACCTCTACGCCTACCCCGGTATTACGGAACCCCAGTTTTTAGGAAAACATATTTATGCGGCCTTACAGGTGATATTGAAAATTGCAATAACTATCGGGGTATTAAGCTGCTTAGCCATACTATGAAAGTCTGGGAGGGAGTGATAGAGCTAAGGGTGAGGAGGAATGTGTCTATCTCCAAGA
This sequence comes from Nicotiana tabacum, assembly GCF_000715075.1. Taxonomy (NCBI): domain Eukaryota; kingdom Viridiplantae; phylum Streptophyta; class Magnoliopsida; order Solanales; family Solanaceae; genus Nicotiana; species Nicotiana tabacum. The sequence continues at coordinate 35,449,265 of NC_134094.1, read as the reverse complement.
ACCAGTTTGGGTTTCTGACGGGGCGTTGGACTACAGAAGTTAGGAGATTGATGGAGCAATATAGGGAGAGAAAGAAGGACTTGCACATGGTGTTCATTGACTTAGAAAAAGTGTACAATAAAGTTCCAAGGGAGGTTTTGTGGAGATGTTTGGAGGCTAGAGGTGTACCTGTTGCCTACGTTAAGTTGATTAAAGACATGTATGATGGAGTAAAGACCCAAGTGAGGATGGTGGGTGGTGACTCACACCATTTTCCGGTTATGATGGGGTTGCATCAGGGGTCCGCACTCAAACCTTTTTTGTTTTCTTTGGTGATGGACGTACTGACGCGCCACATCCAAGGTGAAGTTCCGTGGTGCATGCTATTTGCAGATGATATTGTATTGATTGAAGAGCTGCGAGATGGTGTGAACGCGCAATTAGAGGTATGGAGGCAGATCCTGGAATCTAAAGGTTTCAAGTTGAGCAGGATCAAGATAGAATACTTGAAGTGTACGTTCAGTGGCGAGACTCAAGGAGGGGAAGGAGAGGTGAGGCTGGACTCGCAGGTCATCCCTAGGAAAGGATGTTTTAAGTACCTTGGGTCTATTATTCAGAGGGATGGGAAGATTGATGAAGATGTCACACATCATATTGGGGCGGGATGGATGAAATGGAGACTCACGTCTGGTGTTTTGTGTGACAAGAAGGTGCCACCGAAACTTAAGGGTAAGTTCTACAGAGTGGTGGTCAGACCTATGATATTGTATGGGGTTGAGTGTTGGCCAGTCAAGATCGATCATGTACAAAAGATGATAGTAGCAGAGATGAGGATATTGAGATGGATGTGTGGGCACAACAAGTTAGATAGGATAAAAAATGAGGTTATTCGCGATAAGGTGGGTGTGGCCCCTAATGAGGACAAGATGCGGGATGCGCGGCTTAGGTGATTTAGTCATGTGAGGAGGAGGGGCACAGACGTCTCGGTGAGGAGGTGTGAGAGGTTTACATTGGAGGGCCAACAATGAGGTAGAGGTATGCCAAAGAATAGGTGGGGAGAGGTGATTAGGCAAGACATGGTGCAGCTTTAGCTAACCGAGGACATGACCCTGGATAGGAAGGTTTGAAGGTAGAGGATTAGGGTAGTAGAGTAGGTAGTCTAGTGTGTTCATAACAGTAGTATTGGCACACAGTCTCGCTTTCTGTTGGTAGTAGGTTTTTATGACTATCAGTTATTTTCTTTCATTGTTGATCACCTTACTATCTTGTTGTTTTTATTCTGCTTTTATATGGCTTTTTGTTATTGTTCCTTCTTGTCTATATTTTTATTAATGTGGTGCTTATGCTTTCCTGAGTCGATGGTCTATTGGAAACAACCTCTCTATCCTCACAAGGTAGGAGTAAGGTCTGAGTACACGCTACCCTCCCCAAATCCCGCGGTGTGAGATAATACTTGGTATGTTGTTGTTGTTGTTGTTGTTGTTAGCTTCTTGTTTTATTATTTTTGAATGATTATATAGTGTAGTATAACCATTACAATAGTATTGAGTAGTGTAGTAGTTTTATTTTATTTTTTTGAAAAGAAAACAGGAAACACAAAAAAAACAATAAAACAAATTGGACTTATCCCGATGATGGATCTCCTAGACAGTTTTCTTGAGGGATTTAAGTCTAAACAAAAAATACAAAAAATGAGAATAAAAAAATTCAAATAATCCCCCATGATTTTTCTTCGTGCCTCGCTTCTTTTTCATGGGATGTAACTTGAACCGGATAGTAGTTTTATTTTTAGTTTTGGAGTAGTGTGTAGAAAATAAAGGAGAAGAACCGATGTGATTCGCACCTTCTGACTTGTTTGATGGTTGCATACTTAGGTGCTGGCATGTATTTCACCTTCCCTTAGCTTTAAATATATGATGATGCCTTGATAAAAATTAATAGCTTGTGTATGACTTCTATGCTCAGTTGCTTGACTTGTGTTCACTTTGTACTTTATGCTTAATATATCTCTTGGCTTTGTGAATACTAATTTAATTGAGAGTCCGAATGGGACCATCCTTAGGGAGTCATGTGCTATGTGTGAAGTGAGTTTTGATACCCAATTATTCCCTCATATTTTATAAAGCATTCCATATACTTTCAAATATAATTTTGCACTACCACCCAATTTATAGGGGTTATATAAGTTTTTTTTATAATTTTTAAAGCTTTAAAATTTATTTTATTGCATTTAAATTATTCAATATTTATTAATTATCCCTTCAAATTATGTTAGGGTGATTAAATCATCCATATATATTATTTGTACCCACATGCACTTTATAATATTTTAGTTTATTTTTACATAATTATATTTACCTCTTTCTACTATTTTACAATATTTTACAATAATAGCCTATATTCTCATAATAATTATATTTATTATATTATCTATGTCAAAATAATATTTTTATATTTTTTATAACTCCGAGTTATTATTTTTTAAGTATTTAATTCCCTATATAATATGTTTATTATTTATTGGTTATTTTAATAATTTATTTTTATAAATTTCGTGCATTTTAAATTATTGCCCAATTTAGGATATAATTTAGCCACAACCGGACCAACATAAGCCCAAACCACTAACCCAATTCCCCTAGCCCATACCAAACGACCCTTTTATTCTAACTCGATCGGGACCCGTTCTCCGACTCGCCCCGCTTCTCCTCCAATCATGCCCGTTAATCTCAAAATATCAACGACCTGTAACCATTTCGCCTGTTTTAATTACCCAGTCCCAAACCCTAACCTCCATTCCCTCCATCTCTCTCCCCCCCCCCCAAAAAAAAATTCTCTATAACCTTCCTCCTTTTTCTTTGAAGAACCCTAGCCGCCTTCCTTCTCAATCTCTCTTTGAAATCCCGCTAACAATGGGATTCGCCCATTATTTGCTTACCATATTTGTGTTCCTTCGCTATTGGTTATTCCTTTATGGTATCACTTAGGTACTTGCTTGGTTTTGGATAGTACTCTCTACAAAATCGGACCTCACAAGTTCGATTCTAGGAATTTGGACGATGCTTTCGTCAATATACACCTAGCAAGGAATGATTTTGCACTTGTGGTTCGATTTACAGTTTGCTGGACCCAACTAGGGTTTGATATCTTCATCTCCTTTACCGATTCTGATTGTATGAGATTGTTTCTTTCTATTTTTATGTTTAAATTGATTGTTTTCCATGATTGTCTGTTCAAATTATTCACTATATAAACCTCTCCCCCAATTCGATTGTTTGACCTTTCTTAGTGTGAGCACTGATCGAGGTTCATCTGAAACCCTTGGAAACTCTGACACACTGAGATTCTGGGTTCTGCTGCTCTCTTTTGCTATTGATGATTGAAGTATTGCTGAAATTGTTCTATTGTTTTGCTTGTTAGTCAATTGGTAACTCGTAAGTTCTTGGCCTCCGCAATTTCATCCTCTTTTCATTTGTGTTCATGCTTTTTACACTCATGCCACTGAGACCTTTGTAAATCAATATGCTACCATGCCCTCTCTATTTACAACCTTGTTTTCTCTGAAGTTGTCTTGTGACTCTGAAGTTTTTCTAGCGTTTCAACTGGTTTAGAACTCTCAACTCTGATATATGCCTATTACATGTGTTCAATATGATTGATTTTTGGCTCTCTCTTAAGCTCGCTTAGACTATTGTATTTGTTCTTGAATGCTTATATATGTTGCGTGCCATGAGTTTACTGCTCTGCCTTGCTCTAATTCTCATTGAGTCATTCATGTGCAAATGTTTGACATTGCCTAAAATTGATATTTTATCATACTACCATGCCAAGCATGCCTTCCTGCTAGGCTAGTTCTGTGTTGTACTTTGCTTTGAAACTCTGATTGAAGAAGTTTTCTAGCTTTTGATGTCTAATCCTGTTATTTTAACTTTGCTTCTGAAAGATACCAGCATCTTATGTATGCCTTGTGAATGCCTCATGTGATCTTGTCTATAGGTCTTGGTGAAATTTGTTGTTAGTTACAGTTTTAAGTATGTAGTCTTCAAGGTTGTTTAGGGTAAGTTAGTCATCATTTTGGGCCTGGTGTTGGTCCATATATGTTATTAGGGTTCAACCTTGAACTTAGGCTACTCTATTGCCTTGGTGAGCTAGGACTCTAGGTCTGCTGTTGCGCAAAAAGTAAGACTTTTAAAGGCCTTGGATGATTCCGGGGTTATTTTGTATTGGGCTTGTATTCATTCAATCTGTAATTTGTCATCTTGTATTATTTCTCCCTGGGCCTGTAATAATTTGTAAACAAACAGTTGGGGGATTAGTGAAATGGGGGAACTGGGATATTTTTACCTCTTGCATGAATGGGTAGAGAACATGTCTATAGGACCCTACTTGTTTGTTTGCCATGCCTCATTCTTTGAAGTTATTTGTGTACATGCTATTCACTTAGAAAACATGACTTTGGGACAACGAAATGCTTAACTTGCAGATGTTAGAGAGCATGCCTATAGGATCTGAAATTGGACTTGATGCACTTAGATGTTATGCCTATAGGAGTTCAATGCAAATAATTGAAAATGCATGCTTTGGGGACCTTTTTATATTATGTCACTAACCTAAATACCATGTTTATTGAACTTCAATGTGTTTAATTAAGATCGTTGCTACTACTACCCTCATCATATTGTTGCCCGTGTAATGTATCTATAAGAATAAAATGAACAGGTCTACGTTCTCAATTTGTTTGCTGCATGGATATTATTGTCTAGTTACGATGACTATAGGATTTCGCTATTTTATTTAGAGATCATGTTTGTAGGATCAAAGACGAATAACTATGTGCTTTCAATAACCCTACAGTCCAGTCATAAGTCACCAAGAGAATAAAATGAATAGGTGTATGATCTACAACCGCTTTCTTGATAATCTGGAATACTGTTAGCACAACCCATAACTGTTTGCGTGCATTTGTATCTATGTGAGGAGGAATGTGAGCCCTTAATTGTTATCTATTTGCAATCCTACCTATTTTGATTGTGTGCCTAGTATTATCATTTTTGAGCATCCTAAGTAATGTCTAGGACTACCAAAGTAGTAGGCCTAGGATGGGTAAAGCACGCATAGGACGCAGTTTAAAACTGAATTAGAACGCCTTTAGGTATACAGCTTTAAGATAGTAATTGGGTAGTAGGAGATGATAGTCTATGCCCACTGAATAATATGAGCAACCCTTACCTCAAAGAGAGTTGTGAAGTATTATTTATGTTGCACAGTGTGATCCTTTAGGCTAAAAATCTTAGGATCCCCCCCTATAATTATTGTTTGTACGCTTGTTTGAGCTTAGCTTAAAATAGGACATATCTTGTAATCTAGTAATATTGTTGTATTAATTGCTTATAAGTCATAATATGCTTTCTTTTCTACGTACCTCTTAAAGCACTTGAATTGTAAAGAGAGCATTAGAAAGAAATAATGAGGAAACTTGAGGTACCTTTTGAGTGGAACCAATAGAAGGAAAAATGTGCACTTATGCTTTATAATCATGGAAGGAAGAAATAAAACTTCACTAGCAGCAAGAAAAAATACAAAAACAAAAAGAGAAGAAAAAAATAAAAGAAAATATATGAAATAAAGAAATCTTGTTTTTCCTAGTGGTTGTGAGTTGCAGTGGTGCTTAAAAAAGAAGGACAAACATTCTGGTGTGAGCTATCTTGTGATTATTTAAGTGGATTGAAGATATTTTTGGGCTTAAAGTTAAATACGTGATGTGTTAAAGTACTTGGGGGGGTTAGCCCCTATATCCTTAATATATACTACCCGTCCCTTAGCCCACATTACAACCTTAACAAAGTTTTAGTTGATTTTGGACTAAGCGGGCCTACATTAGTAGAGGTTTACATAATGGGCAAGCCTATGGTTCCATTTGCGTGCATGTGACTTCTTTGAGAGTGACTACTTTGATATATTCGATAATGTGATTTGGATGTGTGGACTACTTTCTCTTTTGATTTATTGTGAGGTCACATGGTTTCACAAAGGATATGTAACATTATTAGACTGGTCTGTTAGATTAAGTATTCAAGCCTCGGGTGCATTGTGACAATTAGTTAGTTTTTGAGGCTAGGATTGTTATAATCATGGTGTTCCTGTGTTTGACATTTTGAAATTGGGCATAAGTACGGGAAGTGTATTTTGACTGCATATGCTAGAGCTCAATTGTTTCTATCAACCGTGGTCATAGGTGTAGTGTGTCATGAATGTGTGGCTTGTTGGGTAATTAAAGAGGAAGTGTTTAGTTGGTTGACTCGAGCGAGAGAAACATTTAAGTATGGGGTGTTGATGTCGTGCTATAATTTCATATATTTTGATATTATTCACCCTACTGGATTATTGTTTGTATGCTAATTTGTGCAACAATTGAGCTTAACATAGTTTATTTTACATGTGGGAATGCTTGGACATGAAGTGAAAAAATGTTACACTAAATGGTACCTTGAAGCTATAAAATGGAGCAATAAACGAATACGTGTGAGGCAATGAAATTAAAAGTCACAGCGCTAGACAGTGCAAGGGTTTGTCCAGGGCATTGTCATTGGCGCCTCTTATGGCGCCTCGCGCGGTAATGTTGGCACCTCCGATGGTGCCTCACGGAGTAATATTAGCGCCTCTGACAATGCCCGCGTCGACGATACTTATCCTAGACACTTTTATTTCCTCATTATGTTAGGACGTGTAGACCTCAACCACACCAAGTAAATACCTCTTAAAGTTAGTTTTTAGAGGGAGAGACATTATTGGAGAGGCAAAAGACTATAGAACATTCTGGAGCACGAATCATAAGAGTTTTTCTCTATGTTCTTATTGAATTTGTAGTTTAATGCTTTTGAATATTACTATGATTGCTTATACAGTTATGAGTAGCTAAACTGTCCCATCTAGGGTTTGATGGAACCTATTGAAGGATGATTTTTCACTACATTAGTGTAAATTTGCTATTGATATTTCTCTACTTGTTCAACTATATTTTCATTGTTATTGATTGAAGAGCTCTCAATTAACTGTGCCTATTTGGTGTGTACTGCTCGAGAGAGAGTATACATTTAGGTAGTTTTTGGAAAACATCACTCCTAATGTATTAGAGAGATCAATACAAAGGGTTTAAAGGAGGATATGGAAATAACGAACCCTTGGTGCGATCATAGTGAGCGGTGAATTAGTGCCAGCTAGCGTAGTTCGAGAGAATACATTTAGTAAATTGTGATAGTTGCTTGAGAGAGAACTACTACGACCCCCAAAGTACTCATGATCGGTAGAGAATACTTAGGCGAATTTATAGAAAACGTGGCGGAGGAGATTCCGACAATTGGGGAAATCAAAACCCTAGACTTTTCCAATCATGTCTACAATATTTTCTTGTTAATTGTAAATTACTGCATTTGAATTACTTTGCTCATAGTTAATAAACACTCAAATCTTTATTTAATATTTCTGAAGGTTGATAACTTGAATTTTTGCGAAACTAGTGGTTGTGATTAGTAGGTTGATTCCCCGTGGGATTCGACTCCGGACTTGTAAACCAGATTATATTTGCAATGATTGCCAGGCCTCTTATGAGTCATAGTTAGGGGTGATCAACGTATGATTATGAGTCTAAGTGAAATATTGTTAGAATATACTATAAGCCATGTGCTGTGTTATAGTATTCTTTATGGAATAATTATTTATTTATTTATTCAATTCAATAAAGTTTTATCTTTAATAGTTCATGTATATATCAATGTGTCCTTTGCTTATATAGTAGATGATTTAGTGTATAGAGTTTAGCTTATGCATGGAAGATTAAATCACCGGTTCTTATAAGTCATAAAGTTTTATGTTGAAAATTTAATAATGGAATTGGACAAGCCAACTGAATGACTATAGCACAAGATTCAATATAATGTATCTTGATTATGAAAATGGTTTAATTCCGACTTCTTGTGCTAGTACATTTTGTATGTATTGGACGGATCAAGTGGAGATAAGTATTTTATACTGACTTAATAAAATAATTTTCTAGTCCATCCAATATATTTATACTCTTAATTTTGATATAATTATTATTATATTTGTGTGTTATTTATTAGTTTGATTTATTAAAAGGCGAGATTCTTTTTTGGGTCAATAAACATGATAATTGGACAATAATAATATACATTGGCGAAATAGTAACTAGTTTATAGAATCCATGTCTAGATTTTGAGATTGATAATACTCCTTTATGAAATCTTATAATCTCTCATATGTAAACCCGGGCGGCGGAGTTTGTATTCGTCACATGAAATAAGTTAAGCGAAAGTCTAAATGATGTAATCAATAAATTAAATGTCAGTAAGTAATTTGATTGATTAAAATCTGAATATTAACATTGGGAATAAAATAAGGTTTTATAGAAGAATTTCAAAATTGCATTAAGGAGTGCAATAACGAGTTTTTAGTAGAATAATTCATAATTTATTATGTGTAATGACCCGACTAGTCGTTTCGAGCATTTGTACTTCGCTCGGTAGTTTGAGGGCATGAGTATCTACGTATGATGTATTATGAATTGTGTGAATCGTGATTTTCAGGTTATTCGGAATCGATTTGGAAGAAAGAATTCATGATTGAAGCTTTAAGTTGGAAGAGGTGATTAAGTTTGACTTTTGTGAATTTGACCCCAGAACGAAGTTTTGATGGTTCCGTTAGGTCGGGATGGTAATTTTGGACTCAGGCGTATTCCCAGATTTGTATTTGGATATTTCTAGAAGGATCCTGCACTAATTGGCAAAAATTGGAAATTTGAAGGATTAGAAAGTTCATAAGTTTGACCGAGAGTTGATTTAGTGGATATCATATTCGGATTGTGGTTCCAGTAATTGAAATAGCTTCGTTATTTCATTTGGGACTTGTGTGCAAAAATTTGAGTTTATTCCGAGTTGATTAGATATGTCTCGGCACAAGTTGAGAAAGTTAAAAAGTTCAAAGTTCATTAAGTTTGATTCGAGGTCGATTTGTTATTTTGATGTTGCTATGCGTGATTTGAGGCCTCGAGTAAGTCTGTGTTATGATATGGGACTTGTTTGAATATTCGGACAGGGTCCCGAGGGGCTCGGGTGTGTTTCAGATGGTATTTGGATCATTTTCCTTCAGTTTGGCATTGCTGGTACCTGCTGTTTGCTGGTGTTTCAAACCTTCTTCGCGATCGAAAAGATTGGGACGCGATCGCTTAGTGTATCAGAAGAGCTGGCCTTTTTCCTTCATCGCGTTCGCGCACCTTTGTGAGTTCTGGGCATAACGTTCGTGCCCTTATGACTGCATTAGCGTAGGGCGGAGATGAGAAGCTGGGACTGGGGAGTATGCCTCCGCGTTCGCGAAGTAGCTTACGAGATCGCGTAAGGTGGATCTGTTGTGAATCGCGTTCATAAGGGTTATGCTGTGAATATGTAGAGTATTTTGGTGGCAGATTTGTTTTTATCATGAATGAGATGGATTTTCCGCTTTCGCGTAAGAGGAATGCCTGGGCAGAGTTCTAAATACTCTATTTCGGGGGTGTCGGCCATTTTATCATAATTGGATCCATGGAGCTCGGATTTGAGACGATTCTTGAAGCAATTATCACCATGTGAATTAGGGTAAGTGTTCTACTCATTTTTGATTTTATATCATGAATCTATCTTCATTTTTGGCAATTGGATGATGATTTCAAAAGAGACAATTCGGGGGGGGGGGGGGGTGCCTAAAGTTTCATAGAGTGAGTTTTTGAGCTTTGAACATCGATTCAGAGTCGGATTTGAGTGAAACTAGTATGGTTGGACTCATAATGGAATGGGTTGTTTGATTTTGTGAGTTTTGTTGGGTTCCGAGGTACGCGACCGGGTTTAAGATTTGGGATTATTTTGGGATTTTGAGTAAAGATTCGATCATTATCGATTAGGTTTGTTTCCTTTGGCATTATTTGATGCATTTGAGTTGCTTTTGTGTATTTTTGAGTCGTTCGGAGGTCGGTATGTGCGTGATGGCATTTTTGAGCATCGTCTGGCTTGCTCGGTATTGGATTTGGTTTGTTCAAAATAAGTAACACTTCTAAACTTGGTGCTGAGGGTATGAAACCCCGAATTATATGTTATGTGATTGATATCGAGGTGATGTGCGTGCTAGGTGATGGGCGTGTAAGTGTGCACTGTAGTAACTGTGATTTAGTTGATTCCACGGAATTGTGTAGCTACCATATCTGAACATTTTTACTGTACTCTATGTGTTAGAGCACTTGAGCTATAATTTATGCTAGAAATCACTTTTAGGCTATAAGCTGGCTCTATTGGGACCATAGTGGTCGTTCCTTGCTGTTGAGTTATTTGTTTAATTGCAGTTATGTACTCAGTCGTATTCATCATTGCATATCATATCTCAGTCTCTGTTGTTGTATATTGTCACATCTTATATCATTGACTTGGGCTGCTTAGCATGAGTGTTGTGAGCCCGAGACACTGAAGAGATTGATGAATGAGAGAGGTCGAGGGCTTGATTCTTAAAATATTGATACTATAGCACGTGCGTTGTCCGTGCAGCATGTGTGTTGTCCGTGCGGATCAAGACATTGATACTATAGCACTTGAGTTGTCCGTGAAGCACGTGAGTTGTCCGTGCAGCATGTGTGTAGTCTGTAGGGATCCAGATATTTATACTATAGCATGTGAGTTATCCGTACATCATGTGAGCTGTCCGTGCGGATCCAGATATTGATACTATAGCACGTGAGTTGTCTGTGCGACACGTGAGTTGTTCGTGTGGATTATAGCGCTTGGGCTGAAGGAGCCCCTCCGGAGTCTGCACACTCCCAGTGAGTGTAGTTGCTAGCAATTGTTATGTTTGGGTTGGATCTACCTTGTACAGTACTGAGTGGCTGAGTGTGTCGAGTGATTGAGCGTGATGACTGGAAAGTGTGAGACAGTAATATTGAGTACTCTGAAAGTGTTAATGCATGAGTTCATCAATGAGATACATTGCATTTGGCATGCGTACTCTAGATACATGCATAGAGACGCCTTTCCTTCAGCTACCTGAATTTGGTGACATTCATGATTTTGCTTGTATATTGACATAAAGGTATAGAGATGAATTTTTCTCATACTATCTGAAAATAAAACATCTTATTTATTGTTAAAAGGAGTTTTGGAAAAAATCACAGTTTTTAAACTTACTCATACATTTTTGGGGATTTTCGGTGAAAGATTTGAGATCTGCTGTTATACTTGAAAAGCATGCCTATTTTCCCAAACTGTGAACGAGCTGAGTTCTTTATTGTACCATCTTTATTATATTATTATGAAATGTTGCTGGGTATTGTAGTTGGACTCTGACCCTTGTCCCAGCTCTTCACTACTTTCAATCTAAGGTTAAGTTTGTTACTTATTGAGTACATAGGGTCGGTTGTACTCATACTACACTTCTGCACCTTGCGTGCAGATGCTGGATGTTGATGTGGCGGAGCTGGATTTGAAGATGTACTTGTGTTCCGGTCATAGTTGTCTCTTGATCTTGGTAGCTTTAGAATTTTAATCTATTCCGGTATACTTCAAACATATGATGTACTTTATTTCATACCAGTTTTGTAAATTCTAAATCTTAGAATCTCATGATTTGTACTACCAGTCCTTGGGGAGATGTATAAATTCAGTTATCTCATCTTTGACTCCCATTATTATTATTATATTATGTTTTATAGTTAATTGTCTTACCTAGCGGGTTAGGTTAGGTGCGATCACGACGTCTTGGATTTTGGGTCGTGACATTATGTTGATATTAATATCGAAATTCAAAATTAATTCCATAATATAAAGCCTTGTTAATTAAATTATGTGGTCCCTAGTAGGCCACATAAGAAAATATGGGGAGAGGTGATTAGCCAAGACCTGACGCAACTTCAACTGACCGAGGACATGGCCCTTGATAGGAAGGTATGGAGGCCGAGGATTAGGATAGTAGAGTAGGTAGTCTAGAAAGTTTATAATAGTAGTATTGGCACGCAGTCTTGCTTTGTGTTGGTAGTAGGTTTGTTTGACTAACCGTTATTTTCTTTCATTGCTGATCACATTATTGTCTTGTTGTTTTTATTCTGTTTTATATAGCTTTTTGGTATAGTCCCTTCTTGTCTATATTTTTATTAATGGGTGCTTATGCTTTTCTGAGCCGAGGGTCTATTGAAAACAATCTCTTTATCCTCACAAGGTAGGGGTAAGGTCTGCGTACACACTACCCTCCCCAGACCCCACGGCGTGGGATAATATTGGGTATGTTATTGTTGTTGTAGCATACCTAAATAATAGGAAATACAGAAAACCTTTCCTTGGTAAAAAAGAAAACTTTTGAAAAATGGTTTTTACCATAAAAACGTAGCTATATATACATGGGGTTTTCCTCTAGAGGACTGGCCGAATTTTGATGTTTTTTTCCTGATATTTTGCCCAAACAAAATTTCTTCTTTTCGAAAATTATTTGGATAACACAGGTTGTGTGACGTATTTGGAGGTCATGATCGTGCTACTCTAGAACTGAAGACCTACGCCATAGATTTATTTTTTTTCATGCTTCAAAAGATAACTCGTATATTATCTAATACACATGAATTCCCTACCGAAATTGCTTCTGCTGCATTATATAATCCAACACACATAAAGTAAGAAATAAACTTCCAATGTGTCCCGTACTTCCGATAGGAAAGTTACGCTTGAGATTCATGCAATGGCCTACCTACTGGTGAAGTAGCTAAGAAGGTGTCTTGGATGTGAACAAAAATGCTAAGGTCGGGATTCAAACAAAATAAATATAGTCTGAATGGGGCAATATTGAATTGTATTCCCTCCGTTCGCTTTTACTTTTCATGTTTTATTTTTGGTGAGTCAAACTACATAAACTTTGACCAACGTTTTAACATGTATTTTTTTACTATATTGATATGAGAAAAATTATAAATTATAGTATTTTTCGTATAATTTTCGAATATCTAAATTTTAATTTTAAAATATTAAGTAAATCTAATGCAGTTTAGTTTTAAAAATTAGTCAAATTAACTTTCGAAAAGCGAAATGTGACAAATAAAATTGAACGGAGAGAGTAATTATCCGCCATCACCACCTACCCATTACTAAGCATGAAAAAATCAGACTATACAACCCTTGGACCCAATCCGTTATTGTCAAACTACTTGGACCAAAGGTATCCTACAACTTCCTATAAAACAAATGACACACCATCTGACAACCCAAAGAGCCACTTTCTCACCGATTTGGGTTACGATTACTATCTTATCAAATTCACAGTTCAAGAAACCTTCCAAAAAGTTATGCAAAAATGGCCTTGGTTCATTGATTCACAATATCTCTCCATTCGTCATTGGGAGCCCAAATTTAACTCATCCCTAGCCCATACTCCTTTTTCCACCATTTGGATCCGTTTACCACAACTCCCTACGGAATACTATGACCTCCAAATTCTACAAAAAATTGGAAATTGTTTTGGTCAACTTCTGAAAATTGATCCTTGCACCACGCATACCACTCGAGGACGGTATGCTCGTTTATGCATTCTAAAACATCTTGGTAAGCCTCTACCAACTGAAATCTTAATTGGCACCGACCTACAAACCATTCACTACATATAAACGACACCACTATGCAAGCTCACGGCTGCCTAGGCCACACTTTACACTCTTTCCCATCAAAACTATCAATTGGACCCTCCAACAATGCTAAAGTCCAATCCCATGAACCTAATTGTGGCCATTGATGACAAAAGACCATGGCACAAAGTGACTTTTCATAAAAATACTAGGAATGCTCTACAACATACACACATTAATCAACAACCTTCCAAAACCAACACGCATATACCCCTCACTTCACCTATAATTACCCGAAAACCTGCCTCTCAAGTAACCTTTAACAACCACAGTACTCCACATTCCAACCGGTTCGGTTTTTCCACCCCTATCCTACCATTGATGATAATCATTCTTCTTATACTCCTACCTAACATGTTCACCCTCCTTCTGACCACACAAGTTCCCATGTGGATCTAAAACAACATAGCTCTATCTGCCTTATGTCATGTGACATGACCCCACCGCCCACCACAACAATTGCATCTCCTTCTTCATCCAATATCAGTATGCATCAAACCTTCTCCACATCAACACACATTACCCCTACTTCTTCTGCTACACGCAAGACTATGAAAACCAAGGCTACTCCTCTAAATCATTTCTTAAATACGGTTGCTACTACTCATCATAAAAAAAGACCAAACCTACTATAAGACCCAAAACCCTACTACATCTACTTCAATAACATCAACCATACCCAACCCTCGTCCACGACATCACCACGCCTCCAACACAGCCAATTAGATCCATACCCTTATACCCTCATCTAACTACACCAAACCAAATTACATCACACCCTACTCGACTATGATCACCCACTCTAATAAACCTAATCTATCTTCTCCATATACTCAAGTGCCATCGGAACTCATGAACAGTCAACAATTATCGGTCACCCTATCACCGCCATTGCAAGGTCATGATTCATCCACAGCTATACAACACAATAACCCCATTCATTCAGCACCACCACTGCTATCTTCTTCACCCAACACTCCTCTATCTGCTAACAATGCATCACCTCTACCCTTCACGATATAGCCACAATAGGAATGGGAACCATGTCCCTCTCATACAGATCAACAATTACCATCTTCCACCTCCACATTTTGTTCCACCACAACCTCTCCAACAGCCCCTCCTCCTGGGCGCCCCAATACTACCACCCCATTTCAACCTTGTACCAATACCACCACCAGAACATCCCCTAATGCACCTACTATTGAACCTTCCCCTCCTCCAATAACAAGTCACGACAATCCTAGGCCACAACGATCTACTCATGACGCTCATCCAGGATGGACTACCAGACATCCATCACCAGGATCATGCTATGAAATTCTTCCACCTATAGGATGTTGCCGCTTTGGAACTCAACAACCAACTCACTCAAGCTCAACAATGGCTGCCTCCAATGCAACTACTGACGCCAACTGTGAATGTACCCTCACCTCCATAATTTTGTCCCTACTACAACGGCCAACCTCAACAGGTATTCCTAGAAATGATGCACCATGCTCCATAGCTGGACATTCCTCCACGCCCACTGAAGCTTCCTCCATCATCACCACTGGGCACACCACCATCGAACATCAACGGAAAAGATCAGGACCATCCGCCTCTACGCGACACATTTATAGAGACATTGAATCTGAACAACCCCTTGACTCTTTCCATGCAAGAAAACATCGAAAGAAGGTACTTGATTTTGGCTCCTCCAAACTTGGAGATGACCTCTTGAATATCTATCTCGACCCTTACTCTGTGGACCAGAAATATGTCATCCTATTGATACCAATATTGCGTCTACCACCACCACCTCTGGAGGAGATGGCCAGCAATCATCAACTCACAATGAATTTTAAAATGGAACTAGCTCTGGGGGAGCTCATCCCCTACGACAAATAAATCCATGAAGATTATGTGTGAAACTGCCGTGGCGCTAACAACCCAGATTTTAGTCGTAACTTGTATTTTTTGATTAACTGGAATGACCTTACTTTTCTCTACCTCACGAAGACCAGGATGGAGGATCACACATCTCTCCTAAACGAGTTCAACTTCACTAATCTTATCTAAGTTGCCGCTCAAGGATACTCTGTTGGCATTGACATGCTCTGGCGCGCACATGACCTCACTGTTGATCCAATTGCAATTACTGCTTAGGAGCTTCATGCTTCTGTCCAGGTATCCCCTAGTACACCTATTTTCTATATCTCCTTAATATATGCTAGCATATCATATTACAACCGCCAAACACTTTGGCACAACATTCAATAGTTTGGACATGCGCATACAAATGTATGGCTATTATGTGGTGATTTTAATGAAGTTTGTAGTAATTCTAAAATATTTAGGGGAAATCCTATTAAAATAATCGCTCTGAAGATCTTAATATGTGCTTACATAATGCTAACCTGATTGACCTAGGATTCACTGGCTCGCATTTTACTTGGAGTAATAAACAAACGACTCATAATGAACTAATTCTAGAACGTCTTGATAAATTCTATGCCAATGAAGATTGGCTACATTTGTTCCTGGACTCCAATGTTCTTCATTTACCTCGTACACATTCCGATCATTTCTCGCTACTTCTCAACCTTCATAAAGCGACTACTAGATCTCCTCCTACATTTAAATTTGAAACCATGTGGCTCACTTATCCTGAATTCCAATATGTGGTCGCCACTCACTAGCACTACACCTCTACATGTTCTCAAGCAATATATGATTTTACTGATCATGTTCAACACTGGAATAAACACACCTTTGATAATATTTTCTACAAGAAGAAAATCTTTATTGCTCGCATACATTTTTTACAAAAAATGGATCCCTCTAGAAAAATAGCTTTCATTATAACCTAGAAAACCGCCTTCATACAGATTTCAAAACTATACTAAAATATAAGGAGGAAGATTGGAAACTAAAGTCACGTATTCAATGTCTAAATGACGGTGATGCCAACACCAAATGTTTTCACCTGTTCATAACACAAAGAAGACGGTGTAGCCGTATTATCGGTCTCCATGACCACGTAGGGAATTGGACATTCGACACTTCAATCATCAAAACTACGATACTACACCACTTCACTGATCTATCTACCACTGAATTACTTTCATGTTCCCCTTAATACTTTACCTCATCCATTATCTCCCTTTCCCTTACAAATCAACAGCAAATATCTCGCTCATATACACTTTCTGAAATACATTCTATTTCATCCTTCAAACCTTTCAAAGCCCCAGGCCCTGATGGAATCCATCTTGTCTTCTTCCAATGATTTTAGAACCTTACTCAACATGCTATCATCCAAACCTGCATGGATGCTTTCACCAATTGCTCCACTCCCCTCCCACCACCCCACCCCCGCACCTCAACCAAACTTTTATCACCTTAATCCCAAAGATTAAGCATCCTCCCAATATTTCCCATTACCGACTAATTAGACTTTATAATATGATCTACAAATTAATAACTAAAATACTAGTTAATAGAATTCGGCCCTTTCTGCCAACACTAATACACCCAACTCAATGCAGTTTCATTGCTAGAAGACGGGATGTAGATAATGCCATAACCGTATAAAAGACAATTGATTCCTTCCGTAAAACTAAGGGTCGCTTTGGCAAAATGACGCTAAAATAAGACCTGAAAAAAGCGTTTGAACGATTAGAATGGTCATTTATACGGCACTCTCTCCAAAAATTAAATTTTCCTACATCTATTATTAAGCTTATTATGTCTTATGACACTACATCATCTATCTCTATCCTAGTAAATGGGACACCCATGTGGCATCTGTCAAGGTGACCCCTTATCACCGTACTTATTCATTATATGTATAGAAACTCTTTCTCAATTAATTGATGAAGCTACACAACGGAAAAAATGGACCCCTATAAGGATTGTCCGACAAGGACCAACTCTTTCTCATCTCATTTTTTATGACGATCTTATTCTCTTTGCTAAAGCAGACTTACAAAACACTCATGATATCACTATCATATTTCATCACCTTTCTAACCAATCTAGCCAATGTATCAATTTCTCGAAATCCAAACTCCTATTCTCAAAAAATGTACCGTAACACGCACAAACTAATTTAAGTTGTACATTAAATATTCGTACAACATCCAATTTCGGTAAATATATAGGATTCCCTATTCCTAATTTCCACCCAAATCAGCTAATTATCAGTATATTCTAGATCGTATGAATAACCGTCTTCAAGGTTAAAAACAAAATTACTTTTGCTAAGTGGCAGGTCCACCCTCATAAAATATGTACTTAACTTCATACCCACTTATACCATGCCAACGAACATACCTCCATAAAAAAAAACCTACATCATATTGATCGTATACAACATCGTTTTCTTTGGGTTTTCACTGTATCACACACAAAATTACACCTCATTAATTGGGACCTTGTTACAACACCTAAGTGCCAAGGTGTATTAGGGATTCAAAAATTACTCCCCAAGAATATGACTATGCTATTGAGTGTAACATGGTGCTTCAACCAACACCCAGCAAATCTATGGGCCATGATCCTTTGAGGTAAATACTGTCACCATCGTAGTCCACAATACCACTCCATAACCTTTACTTCAAAACCATATGATTCAAACATCTGGAAGAGTATAACCAAAATAACTCTAATATGTCATCAAGTCACTTCATGGAATATAGGTAATGTCCAAAACATTAGTCTTTGGTATAATCAATGGATCTCCCCCGACTTCTCACTTCGTCAACTAATTCAAGGACCCTTACTCTCCCATGAATCTACATTGCCGCTTAGCCATATCATCCTCCCCTCAACCTATAACTTATTCACATTATCCTTTAAGCTACCTACCTTTTATCTCTCTCCTTATCCATAACACCTATGTGCCCTCTTCTCCTACTCATATGGATCTACTTCACTGGCATCCAACCTCTAATGGCTTGTTCTCCACTACCTTTGTCTTTCGACTAATTCTCCAACACCTCCGCATCCCCTACCTTCCTTCCCTCATTATTGGATTTGGAATATGACTACCCTACTCAACATTAAACAATTTATCTGGCTTCTCCTCCATGGTAAGTTACCCACTGATGCTCTTCTAAACTCTCGTCATATCCTGCCTCACCCTGCATGCTCTGTTTATGGCCATGCTTGGGAAGATGTTTCACATATATTCACCGCTTGTTTACCCGCTACACAAATTTGGAAACACATTGCTATTTCTGTCCCCCATCACCAACCCATCACATGGCTTCAACGCATATGCACTGATGCTGATGCTACTTACATACACCACAATATTGCTATTCCTTTCAAGATCCTCGTCCCTTTTATCCTTTGGCATATTTGGTTGACGCGCAATCATAATCTTTTTAATCACTCAGCAACACTTGTATCTTCATGCAATTCTCGCTCATGCTATTGAATTCACTGCTTAGCCAGTACTCCACAACAGTCTAAACCCACTACAACCATGCATCGAGCAGAGCTAGATCTAGAGCATAATATATGGTTTCACCGGACACTAATAGCTTTTGCCCAGAATTTGTAAATATAAGATATCCACTAATCTATAAATAATTGATTGTGAGCCGATCGAGTTACCAATATATATTAACTTGAGGTCGATGTAGGAATTTAGAAACATTAAATCCTTGATTTGCATTGATCTGAAATATTTGGCTAACAGTGTAGGGATCTCAACCATCTGACCACATTCCTTGGTGGTGCATGTGTTTTCTTTTGTAAAAAAAAGTTTAGGCCCCCAGAAAACCTATCTAGCACAGTTGAAATGCTCATACCAAGATAACTTGCATCCTTAGGTGCATAATTGAGACGAACTGGTTTATATACGACTGAGCCTTCAGTTTGGAACAGCCAATTTCCTGTAAATATACCAAATAAAAAGACAATACCATAGTATATAAGAGATACATGTTCATGTAAACTACACCGATTATGGAAACATTAATTTGCATGCACTGTCAGTACTCAGCAGTTATCATTTCAATCCAATATTAAAAGCGTAAATAAAAAATACCTGGTTCATGTTTCTTAAACTCAGCTAGCTGCGCAGACAACAATGTAGGACTCTTGAGTTGATGAATATGGCAAGAAAGCCTGTTGCTGGACGCAATAACCTGCATTTTCTGATTCAGTTTTGATTCTTTCTTTTTTTTTTCTTTTTTAAAATTGTGGATAGAGAGAAGAGAGAGAGAGAGCTAAGCTTTGTATTTTTCCGCTAACACTGCACTGCACAAGAATTTCAGATTCATTAATAAAGTTGCATGTTCAAGCAGCTGGTTGGTGCTGCGTTATTTTCAGAGAAGATGTGAGAGCTAAGCTTTGTATTTTTCCTCTTTACCCCTGGCCCCGATCAAAGAGTGTCTTAGGCCTCTTTGCCATTCTCTTAGCTTCCTTATGAACTCAAATTTTGGCTAAATAGTCTCTAAATTTATAAAAAGTGTCGGTAAAATTTTCTTTGTAACTAGGACTTTCCCCTGTGACAAAGTTTGTTGATTTCTTTAGTACGAACTTTTCACGATTGTCGATGTCATTCCGACAAATTTTTGGGATACCGTCATTTTTTTTTTTGACAACGCAGCATTAATATATTAGAAAACTAAAAGTATTACTCCCTCTGTTTCATTGAACCTATTTCCTTTTTGATTCGTTCCAAAAATAATGATCCAGTTTTAAAATTGGTAACAATTTAGGTTAATTTTACAATTCTACCCTTAATGAGAAGCTTTTATAATCAATTAAATACTCTAGGTCCCTTTTTGATTTGTTTAGGATCACAAATTCCAAAAATCTTTATTTTTTTCTTAAACTCCGTGTCCAGTCAAACATGTTCACATAAATTGAAACGAAGGGAGTAGTACATAGAGGGTACTGAACGCGAGGTTACAGTTTTCATTGAGTCAAACATTAAGCAATACAAAATAAAAGTAGGGGTGTTTCAAAAATCATAGCATCATGACGTAGTTCATAAGCCCCTTGCTTGCCAAAACGTGCTAATTGATCCACGACTCCATTCCCATCCCAAAATGTGTGTTGGATCCCATGGATTTTTGGATTACGGAGCATCAACCCGCAATCATCAAATAAATATGAGTATTTAGAACTGGTTGTATAGAAGGGTGAGTAATACCTGTGAGTCAGTCTCCATAATAAATGGGGTGAGATTCTGTGCAATGACATGCTGTAAGCCAAAGTGGAGAGCTAATAATTCAGCTTGCAAGGCATTAGTGAGATACAGAGGCTTAGAGAAGCCCGTAATCCAGTTACAAGAATAGTCGCGGACAACACCACCGGCTCCTCCATGTTTTGAGTGATTGCCAAAAGCGCCATCGATATTAAGTTTATACACAGTAAGGGGAGGAGACTAGCCAACATGAATGGTTGTAGTGGGTTTAGACTATTGTGGAGTGCTCGCTAAGCAGTAAATTCAATAGCATGGGCGAGAATTGCATGATGAGATACAAGTGTTGATGAGTGATTAAAAAGATTATGATTGCGCGCCAACCAAATATGCCAAAGGATTTAATTATCTGTTGCAGTTTAGTTGCTAAATTTTGCTTTTATTTCCGTTTTTACACAATTTGTTAGGCTTACATAGTCTTAGAAACTAGGTGTCGTCACGACGTCTTACAAAGGGAGATTTCGGTCGTGAAAAGTTGGTATCAAAACTTTAGGTTCATAGGTGTTATGAGTCACAAGCAGGTTTAGTAGAGTCTTATGGATCGGTATGGATCCATCTGTACTTATCTTCGGGAGGCTATTTAACTGTTAGAAAAATTACACTTGTTTGATTCCTTGTCGTGCGAAATTGTTTACTTCGAAATTCTAAACTTCTGTCTTCTATTCTCTCACAGATGGTGAGGACGCGTACAGGCGGATCTGATGACCAGGTACTCGCGTCCCCTGATAGAGCCGCGAGAGACCGAGGCCGGGGTAGAGGCCGAGGACGTCCACGTGGTGCAGCCAGAGCACCCACACGAGCAGCTACAGAGGAGCACCCAGTAGTTCCAGCTGGAAGGCAAGCACCTGAGACCCATGTTGCTGCACCAGCTTTCCAAGAGACTCTTGCCCAGTTTCTGAGCATGTTTAACACCTTAGCTCAGGCTGGATTGATTCCACTTGCTCTTGCCACATCTCAGGCCGGGGGAGGAGCACAGACTCCCATCGTCGGTACTCCAGAGCAGCGGGTTTAGGTAGTCCAGATTTCAGAGATTTAACTGATGCAGCCGGTAGCTCCAGTTCAGCCCGAGGTTAGAGCAACAGTTTCTGAGGTGGAGCATCTGAGACTTGAGAGGTACAAGTAGTACCACCCTCCTACTTTCAGTGGATTGACGTCAGAGGATGCCAGGAGTTTTCTTGAGGAGTATTACCGTATCCTCCGTACTATGGGTGTAGCGGAGTCAAGTGGGATTTCTTTCACTACGTTCCAGCTTAGAGGAGCGGCCTATCAGTGGTGGCGTGTTTATGAGTTGGGTAGTCCGGCTGAGGCAGATTCACTTACATGGACTCAGTTCGCGGACATGTTCTTGAGGGAGTATGTACTCTAGAGTCTCAGAGACGCATGGCGTACGGAGTGTGAGCAGTTGCGCCATGGTTCTATGACTGTGTCAGAGTATGCAGTCCGCTTCAGTGATTTGGCCCGACATGCACCAGCCTTGGTTGCTAGAGTTTGAGAGAGATTTTATCGGTTTGTCGAGGGACTCTACCCCAGTATCAGGCTTAGCATGGCCCGGGAGTTGGATATGGATATTTCTTACTAGCAGGTTGTGAGTATTGCTAGGAGATTGGAGAGTATGCTTACTCGGGAGATTGGAGGGTATGCTTGTTTGGTATGCGCATTTCAACTGTGCTAGATAGGTTTTCTCGCATACATTAAACAATTGCCTACAGTTTCTTTTACAAAAGAAAACAAATGCACCACCAAGGGATGTGGTGAGATGGTTGAGATACCTACATTGTTAGCCAAATATTTTAGATCTAAGGCCAATCAAGGATTTAAAGTTTCTAAATTCCTACATCGACCTCAAGTTAATATACAATGGTAACTCGATCGGCTCACAATCAATTATTTATAGATTAATGGATACCTTATATTTACAAATTCTGGGCAAAAGTTATTAGGTTCCC
This sequence comes from Nicotiana tabacum, assembly GCF_000715075.1. Lineage (NCBI taxonomy): Eukaryota > Viridiplantae > Streptophyta > Magnoliopsida > Solanales > Solanaceae > Nicotiana > Nicotiana tabacum. The sequence goes on along the minus strand of NC_134094.1, from coordinate 35,426,443 downwards.
GTGAAACCATATATTATGCTCTAGATCTGGCTCTGCTCGATGAAAGCCCTAGGAATGCTCACCTTTTAAATGGGCCATATGTGGCGCGGACCTGGATTAATCTAGCCAATGAATTGCTAGAAGTGAAAAATGCTCACCCGTTAAATGGGCCATACGTGGCCCGAACCTGGATTAATTGAGCCAATAAATACCGAAGACCAGATGGTTAAACCAATAGAAACAAATAAACACATGGCATTGTTCCTTTTGACATATTAATACTTACAACCACAAAACAAAATTTTAAATTATCTACACCTTTTTCTTTTTTAAAAGTTTCAGGTAAAGTGAATGAGATAGAATCTGATCGCTCAAACAACTATGAAGAAAAGGATATTCAGGTAATAAGAAATTTATTTCCTTAGCTCGACTTCCTTCAAGTTTGTAACTAAATATCTTCTAAAAATGGTGCAATTTGCGCGCAGTAAAACGTAAGGCGCACATTCGAAGTTTAATTTATGGTCAACATTAGGTTTTAACGTTTGGTATAACAAAAGCTATTTTCTATGTACACTATCTTTTGAACAAAAAATAAATAAAATTCCATGCAAGTATTTTCCGATAATTGTTTTTTTGGAGTTTGATTGGTAAGTAAAAATGTGTTATTTAGAAAAATAAATTGTAAAGATAATTAACTGTCACGATCCGGAATCCCAAACACGGGATCGTGATAGATAGGGCCATTCAAAACCGAACCGTAATCGAAATCGAACCACAAACTTGGCTTAATGGCTTATTGGTATAGGGTTATCGGATTAACGGTTGGTGAACTGATTGAAATTTTATAATTAACGGCTTATCGATTTGGGGGCGGCTTATTCAATTTTCTTAATGGATAAACCCAACCCGTTAAGAATTTTTATATTTGTATTTTTACCCTTATGTATATTAAATATCCCTTTCACTATTTGACAAAGTAGCAGGTACTATTCACCTTCATTAGGTTCACTAAGATATTAACTATTATTGTTTTATCACACATACTAACTTAGTGGTATTAGACTATTGAAAATTTACTTTCAAATTCTTGTGACTTCTGCTAGTTGTGAAAATGCACTTGCATATGGCTATATGGCTTGATGCAATAGCAGAAAGAAAAGAGCCTTATGCAACACTAATTTAGTATATGGCTATATCCATTCTAACCAGATCTTCTAAGGAGAAAAAATAAATTTCTAGTTAGTGACTTCTAGAAATACGGGCATGACAGTGTTATATAAACGGGTTGAATTAATGATTTAAATTTGGTAATTTAATGTCAAGTGGTATATGCACTCATTACTATTTAATTTAGCCGATAAACCGGCCGATAATCGCGAAACCGATACCAATCTGCCCGATATCTTATCGGTTTGGCTAGAGGATTAGTACATTTATTAGCCGATAACCGATAAGTTGAACCGTTAAGCACAACAATTCGCCCGATAAGCAACCCTAGTGATAGCGCCTAACATCAACTTGCTAGGCAAGCCGATGCCAACCATAGAATTAACCAATTTCAACAATTTAAAAGTAGAACATAAATGATTCATAACTGAAATAATCTGAAATATATGTGGTAAAGACATAAGTAACGCGATCCATACTATTCCCAGAAATTCGGATTTACAAGTACATGAGCAACTAGAATACAACAAATGTCACGACCCAAATCTCCCTCCGTAATACGCCGTGATGGCATCTAGTCTCTACGACTAGGTAAGCCTAACAAATTGCGGTAAAACGGAAATGTAAGCAAAATTTAGCAACTAAAGTGCAACATATAATTAAATAACCGATAAGATGCCACTCGGCATGTACAAAACCCAACACTCGAGTATAAATAGTATTTTTCCAAAATTCGATAGTCATAAGTCACAAGCTACAGAAGAAAGCTAGTATCTCTATACACCAGAGTCTAAGAAAATATGGAAGGTAAACGACATAGGAGGAAATAGAGGGGGACTGCGAGGTCTGCAGACGCGGCAAATATACCTTGAAATCTCTAAAATCTCGTTGCTCACTGATAACGAGGCTGATAAGAAGTACCTGGATCTGCATACAAAACATGTGCAAAAGAGTAGCTTGAGTATACCACAACGGTACCCAGAAAGTGCCAAGCCTAACCTCGGTAGAGTAGTGACGAGGTCAGGTCCGGGCCCTACTGGGATAAAATAATAAGACAGAAGATATAATAACATGAAGGAAAAGAAACTGAGAAGTTTACAGAAAGAATTCACAGAGAAATAATAACACAGCACAATGAGATAAACAATCAGGGCACTCCCGAGATACTATCTCGTAGTCCCAAAAGTAAATACTCAACATGGGATCTCCCGAGATACCATCTCATAGTCCCAAAGTAAATATGCAAGGAGATCTCCCAAGGTACCACCTCGTAGTCTCAAAAGTAAATGTGCAGGGGGATCTCGCGAGGTACCGTCTCGTAGTCCCAAAAGTAAATATGCAGAGGGATCTCCCGAGGTATCACCTCGTAGTCCCAAAAGTAAACATAAAGCTCAAATCGGTGGAGAAATCAATTAACAACGAGAATTCTACAGCTAAGGTTGATACAAATCAAGTTAAGGCAAGAATTCAACTAAACATGCTACATGGATTTCAAATAAACATTTAAGGCACGAAGACATGCGAAATTAGACAAAACAGGATAACTACACATGTTAGTATAGCTCAATTAAGATGTAATAGGCTACTACTTAGTGAAAAACCGGATTTATAACAATTAGCACGTGTACGCACTCGTTATCTCGCGTACACGGTGCTCACATATCATAGAAATATCACAATAGTACCAAGTCCTAAGGGGATTTCCCCCACACAAGGTTAGGCAAGCCACTTACCTCGAATCAAGCTCAATCAATCAATAAGAATGTCTTTTCCTCGACTTTTCGACTTCGGATGGCCCAAATCTAGCCAAAAATAATTACATACTATAAATACAACTATAATAAACCAATCCAATTAATGAAATCAGGATTTTGATAAGAATTTAGAAAATCGCACCAAAAAGTCGACTCGGGTCCATGTCTCGGAATCGGGTAAAAGTCACAAAATACGAACACCCATTCAACCACGAGTTCACTCGTACCAAAATTACTCAAATTCGATTCAAAATCCTGATCAAAAACTGAAATTTTGGTTGAAGAACTTTCCAACATTTTCCTAAATTTCTAAACCCAAATCCTTAATTAAATGATGAAATCAACTACAGATTAGTGGAATATAACCATAAATGAGTTAAGAATCATATAGGTTTCCTCTGAAAATTCTTCAAATAATCGCCCAAAACCAAGCTCTCAAAGTCCCAAAATAAAAATGGGATAAAACCCTTGAACTTAGTCTTTTTCTGCTCAGCGATCTCGCTTCTGCGAGGAGTTCACGGCTTCTGTGGTTCCGCACCTGCGGATAAACCATCGCAGGTGCGGACTTAACTTAAGTCCTTAAAATTCGCTTTTGCGATCAAGGGCCGCTTCTGCGCGCCCGTTTTTGCGTTCCTTCTTCCGCTCTTGCGAATCCACCTCTGCGAGACTCGGACCGCATTTGTGGTCCCAGCTGGGCAGGCCCATAGTCTATTTTGTGGCTCGATGGCCGCTTCTGCGGGGTCGAAGCTGTGGCCCAAAGTGCGCATGTGCGATTACACTATGTGCAACAACTTCAGACAATCCAACACATTTCCAAATGATATACTAACCACCCAAAATCAACCTGAGGCCCCCAGGACCTCAACCAAATATACTAACAAGTCCTAAAATATCATACGAATTTAGTCGAGCCCTCAAATCATATCAAACAACAACAAAAACACGAATCACACTCGAATTCAAACTTAATGAACTTGAAACTTCAAACTTCTACAACCGATACCGAAAGTTATCAAATTATGTCTGATTGACATCAAATTTTGAACACAGGCCATATTCGACATTGCAGACCTATCCCAACTTTTGGAAACGAAATACGACCCCAATATCAACAATTTCACTTCCAATCAAACTTCCCAAGAATTCAACTTTCGCCATTTCAAGCCTAATTCAGCTACAGACCTCCAATTCATAATCCGGACACGCTCCTAAGTCCAAAATCATCCAACGGAGCTAACGGAACCGATGAAACTCCATTCCAGAGTTGTCTTCACCCAGTTCCAACTACAGTCAAAATTCTAGAATTTAAGCTTCCGTTTTAGGGACTAAGTGTCCCATTTTACTCCAAAACCAAAAACAAATCCTCCTGGCAAGTCACATAAGCATAAAATGATACGGGGAAAGTAGTAAATAGGGGATCAGGGCTATTACTCTCAAAATGACCGGCCGGATCATTACATCCTCCCCCTTTTAAACAATCGTTCATCCTCGAATGAGTATAGAGACATATCTAAAGGGGTGAAAAAATGAGGATAACGGTTGTGCATATCATGCTCGGTCTCCCAAGTCGCTTCCTCGACCGGGTGACCCCTCCACTGAACCTTCACAGATGCAATGTTCTTTGACCTCAGCTTTCGAACTTGCCTATCCAAAATAGCCACCGGCTCCTCAACATAAGATAAATCCTCATCCAACTGGACTGAGCAAAAGTCCAACACATGAGACGGATCACCGTGATACTTTCAGAGCATAGAAACATGGAACACTAGATGAACTGCAGAGAGACTAGGTTGTAGTGCAAGTCTGTAAGCCATCTCTCCAGCTCGTCGCAACACCTTGAACGGGCCAATATACCTTGGGCTCAGCTTATCCTTCTTTCCGAACCTCATGACACCCTTCATGTGCGAAACTCGGAGCAAGACCCGCTCTCCAACCATGAATGCTACATCGCGAACCTTTCGATCCGCATAACTCTTCGATCTGGACTGGGCTATGCGAAGTCGATACTGAATCCCCTTAACCATCTCCAAAGCATCCTGAATCAAGTCTGTACCCAATAGCCTAGTCTCGCCCGGCTCGAACCAACCCACTGGAGTCTGATACCGCCTACCATACAGAGGCTTATACGGTGCCATCTGAATGCTCGACTGATAACTGTTGTTGTAGGAAAACTCCACAAGTGGCAAAAACTGATCCCAAGAACCTCCAAACTCCATCACACACGCACAGAGCATACCCTCCAGTATTGGAATAGTACGCTCGGACTGTCCGTCCGGCTGAGGGTGAAATGGTGTACTTAACTCAACCTGAGTACCTAACTCATGCTATACGGCCGTCCAGAACTATGATGTAAACTGCATACCCCGGTCAGAGATGATAGACACTGGCACGCCATGAAGCCTGACAATCTCGCGGATATAAATTCAAGCCAACTGCTCGAATTAATAGGTAGTCATCATATGAATGAAATGAGTTGATTTGGTCAGCCTATCCATAATCACCCAAATGGAATCAAACTTCCTCCGAGTGCATGGAAGCCCAACCACGAAATCCATACTGATCCGCTCCCATTTCCACTCTGAAATCTCTAGCTTCTGAAGCAATCCACCCGGTCGCTGATGATAATACTTCACTTGCTGGAAATTTAGACACCGAGCTACATACTCCACGATGTACTTCTTCATTCTCCTCCACCAATAATGTTGCCTCAAGTCCTGATACATCTTCACGACACCCGGATGAATGGAGTATCGCGAAATGTGAGCCTCCTGGAGAATCAACTCATGCAAACCATCTACATTGGGCACACATAGCCTGCCTTGCATCCTCAAAGCACCATCATCTCCAATAGTGACCTCCTTAGCATCACCGTGCTGAACCGTGTCCTTAAGGACAAGTAGGTGGGAGTCATCATACTGACGCTCCCTGGTACGATCATAAAGAGAAGACTAAGAAACCACACAAGCCAAAGCTCGACTCGACTAAAACTAGCCAATCTAACAAACTGGTTGGCCAAATCCTGAACATCCAATGCCAATAGCCTCTCTGCTATTAGTAAATATGCTAGGCTCCCCAAATTCTCCGCCCGGCGACTCAAGGCATCCGCCACCACATTGGCCTTCCCAGGATTCTACAAAATGGTGATATCATAATCCTTAAGCAGCTCCAACCACCTCCGCTAACGCAAGTTAAGATCCTTCTGTTTGAACAGATGCTGCAAACTCCGGTGATCGGTGTAGATCTCACAAAGGACACCGTACAAATAGTGCCGCCAAATCTTCAAGGCATGAACAATAGCTGCTAACTCAAGGTCATGGACATGATAGTTCTTTTCATGCACCTTCAGTTATCTGGACGTGTAGGCAATCACCCTACCGTCCTGCATCAAAATCATGCCGAGCCTAATCCGCGACGCATTACAATATACAATATAAGACCCCGAACCTATACACAATACCAATACTGGGGCTGTAGTCAAAGTTGTCTTGAGCTTCTGAAAGCTCACCTCACACTCCTCTGTCCACTTGAACGAAGCACCCTTTTGGGTCAGCCTGGTCATAGGTGCTGCAATAGATAAGAAACCATCTACAAATCGACGGTAATACCCCTCCAAACCAAGAAAACTCCGGATCTCCGTAGATGAGGACGGTCTAGACCAACTCTGCACTGCCTCAATCTTCTTCGGATCAACCTTGATCCTCTCACTCGACACTACGTGTCCCAAAAATACCATTGAATCTATGCAGAACTCACACTTTGAGAATTTTGCATATCACTTCTTTTCTTTAAAGTTCTCAAGCACAGTCCTCAGGTGTTGCTCATGATCCTCCCGGAGATCCTCCCGACTTTGGGAGTACACCAGAATGTCATCAGTAAACACAACGACGAATAAGGCAAGATAGGGCCAAAATACACTGTGCATCAAGTGCATGAATATTGTTGGGGCATTGGTCAGCCCAAATGACATCACAAGGAACTCGTAGTGACCATACCGAGTCCTGAAAGTAGTCTTCGGGATGTCTGGCTCCCGAATCTTCAACTGATGATAGCTTGAACGTAAGTCGATCTTGGAAAACACTCTGGCACCCTATAACTGATCAAATAGGTCATCAATACGAGGCAATGGATACCTGTTCTTCACTGTAACTTTGTTCAACTGGCGATAATCAATGCACATATGCATGGAACCATCCTTCTTCTTCACAAATAAAACTGAAGCACCCCAAGGTGACACACTGGGCAGAATGAAGCCCTTATCAAGCAACTCCTGTAACTGCTCCCTCAACTCAGGAAGAGCCATACGATATGGAGGAATATAGATGGGCTAAGTGCCCGGCAACAAATCAATGCCAAAGTCGATATCTCGGTCGAGCGGCATTCCCGAAAAATCAATTGGAAATACATATGGATAATCCCTCACTACTGGGACTGCATCAACCGTAGGGGTATCAATACTGACATCTCTCACATAAGCTACATACGCACCACACCCCTACTCAACCATTCGTTGAGCTTTAAGAAATAAAATAACTCTACTGGGAGTATAATCTAAGGCACCTCTCCACTTTAACCGTGGTGATCCTGGCATAGCCTGTGTCACGGTCTCGGCGTGACAATCAAAAATAGCATAATGGGGCGACAACCAGCCCATGCCCAAAATAATATCAAAATCTACCATACCGAGCAATAATAAATTGGCTCTGGTCGCAAAACTATTAAGAGCCACCAAACATGACCGATACACATGGTCAACAATAATAGAATCTCCCATAGGTGTAGACATATAAATAGGAGAATTCAAAGAACCACGAGATACGCCCAAATACGAGGAAAAATAAGATGACACATAAGAATAAGTGGAGCATGGATCAAATAAGACCGATGCATCTCTATGACAGACCGGAACAATACTTGTGATAACAAAATTGGATGCAACTTCCTCCGTCCTAGCAGGAAGGGCATAATATCTGGCATGGACTAGCCTCCCCCTCTAGGGAGACCTCTACCTCCCCGACGTCCACCTCGAGCTGGCTGAGCAGGTGGGGAGGTAGCTGGTGTTGTAATAATAGCCTAAGGACCTAGTGGAGCACGTTGTGCCTGAGTGGCCTGTGGAAGTGCACCCCTCCTAAGTCTGGGGCAATCCCTCACCATATGGCGAGTGTCACCACATTCAAAACAAGCTCTCGGAGGGTATGGCTGTTGTGACTGGCTAGGGCCAGGTCTGCTGGACTGACCACTAAAAGCACCCCATGCAGGAGTTGCACTAGATACTGGCACTGCATAATAATGCTCCTGGTGCCTAGAAGGGCCAAAATACCACTGGTGGCTGGATGTGTTGAATGGATAGGACGACTCTCATATGCCCTACCCTGACGAGTTGTAGTTGGGGCACGAGTACCACTGTAAGTTCCAGACTCTCGAGACCTCTTGGCCTCCCTCTCCTCTCTCTCCCGAGCAAGCATGCCCTCCAATCACCTAGCAATACTCACAACCTGCTGGTAAGAAATATCCATCTCCAACTCCCTGGCCATGCTAAGCCTGATACTGGGGTAGAGTCCCTCGACAAACCGATAGACCCTCTCTCGAACTCTAGCAACCAAGGCTGGTGCATGTCGGGCCAAATCACTGAAGTGAACTGCATACTCTGACACAGTCATAGAACTATGGCGTAACTGCTCACACTCCGAGCGCCATGCGCCTCTGAGACTCTAGGGAACATACTCCCTGAAGAACATGCCCGCGAACTGAGTCCATATAAGTGAATCTGCCTCAGCCAGACTACCCAACTAATAAGCACGCCACCACTGATAGGCCGCTCCTCTAAGCTAGAACATAGTGAAAGAAACTCCACTCGACATCCTCTGACGCCAATCCACTGAAAGTAGGAGGGTGGTACCACTTGTACCTCTCAAGTCTGAAATGCTCCGCCTCAGAAACTGATTCCCTAACCTCGGGCTGAACTGGAGCTACCGGCTGCATCGGTAAAATCTCTCGAATCTGATCTACTTAAACCCACTGCTTTGGAGTATCGGCGACGAGAGTTTATGCTCCTCCCCCGACCTGAGATATGGCAAGAGTAAGTGGAATCAATCCAGCCTGAGCTAAGGTGCTGAACATGCTCAGAAACTGAGCAAGCGTCTCCTGGAGGGCTGGTGCAGCAACATGCGTCTCAGGTGCCTGCCCTCCAGCTGGAGCTACTGGGGGTGCGGGTACCTGGTCATCAGATCCGCATGTACGTGTCGTCACCATCTGTGAGAGAATAGAAGACAAAAGTTTAGAATTTCGAAGTCAATGATTTCGCATGACAAGGAATCAAATAAGTGTAATTTTCCTAACAGTTCAATAGCCTCCCGAAGATAAGTACAGACGTCTCTGTACCGATCCGCGAGACTCTACTAAACCTACTTGTGACTCATAATACCTATGAACCTAAAGCTCTGATACCAACTTGTCACGACCGAAATCTCCCTTCGTAAGATGTCGTGATGACACCTAGTCTCTATGACTAGGTAAGCCTAACAAATTGCATAAAACGAAAATAAAAGCAAAATTTAGCAACTAAACTGCAACAGATAATTAAATCCTTTGGCATATTTGGTTGACGCACAATCATAATCTTTTTAATCACTCAGCAACACTTGTATATCATCATGTAATTCTCACCCATGCTAATGAATTCACCGCTTAGCCAGTACTCCACAACAGCCTAAACCCACTACAACCATTCATGTTGACTGGTCTCCTCTCCTTACTGTATATAAACTTAATATCGATGGCGCTTTTGACAATCACTCAAGACATGGAGGAGCCGGTGGTGTTGTCCGCGACTCTTCTTGTAACTATATTATGGGCTTCTCTAAGCCTCTGTATCTCACTAATGCTTTACAAGCTGAATTATTATCTCTCCACTTTGGCTTACAGCTTGCCATTGCATAGAATCTCACCCCACTTATTATGGAGACTGACTCATAGGTATTAGTCACCCTTCTATATAACTAGTTCTAAATACTCATATTTATTTGATGACTGCGGGTTGATGCTCCGTAATCTACAAATCCATGCGATCCAACACACATTTTGGGAGGGGAATGGAGTCGCATATCAATTAGCATGTTTTGGCAAGCAAAGGGCTTCTAAACTACGTCATGATGCTATGATTTTTGAAACACCCCCACTTTTATTTTGTATCGCTTAATGTTTGACTCAACGGTAACTGTAACCTCGTGTTCAGTATCCTCTATGTACTACTCCCTCCGTTTCAATTTATGTGAACCTGTTTGACTAGGCATGGAGTTTAAGAAAAAATGAAGACTTTTGGAATTTATGATCCTAAACAAATCAAAAAGAGACCCGGAATATTTGTGTGGCTATAAAAAACTTCTCATTAAGGGTAGAATTGTAAAATTAATCTAAATTGTTACCAAATTTAGAAAGGGGTCATTATTTTTTGAACGGACCAAAAAAAAATAAGTTGACGTAAACTGGAATAGAGGGAGTAATACTTTTCGTTTTCTAATATATCAATGCTGCGTTGTCAAAAAAAAAATGACGGTATCCCAAAGATTTGTCGGAATGACATCGACAATCGTGGAAAGTTCGTACTAAATAAATCAACAAACTTTGTCACAGGGGAATGTCCTAGTTACAAAGAAAATTTTACAGACACTTTTTTCAAATTTAGAGACTATTTAGCCAAATTTTGAGTTCATAAGGAAGTTAAGAGAATGGCAAAGAGGCCTAAGACACTCTTTGATCGGGGCCAGGGGTAAAGAGGAAAAATACAAAGCTTAGCTCTCACATTTTCTCTGAAAATAACGCAGCACCAACCAGCTGCTTGAACATGCAACTTTATTAATGAATCTGAAATTCTTGTGCAGTGCAGTGTTAGCGGAAAAATACAAAGCTTAGCTCTCTCTCTCTCTCTCTCTCTCTTCTCTCTATCCACAATTTTAAAAAAGAAAAGAAAAAAAAAAGGAATCAAAACTGAATCAGAAAATGCAGGTAATTGCGTCCAGCAACAGGCTTTCTTGCCATATTCATCAACTCAAGAGTCCTACATTGTTGTCTGCGCAGCTAGCTGAGTTTAAGAAACATGGACCTGGTATTTTTTATTTATGCTTTTAATATTGGATTGAAATGATAACTGCTGAGTACTGACAGTGCATGCAAATTAATGTTTCCATAATCGGTGTAGTTTACATGAACATGTATCTCTTATATACTATGGTATTGTCTTTTTATTTGGTATATTTACAGGAAATTGGCTGTTCCAAACTGAAGGCTCAGTCTTATATAAACCAGTTCGTCTCAATTATGCAGCTAAGGATGCAAGTTATCTTGGTATGAGCATTTCAACTGTGCTAGATAGGTTTGCTGGGATACATTAAACAATTGCCTAAAGTTTTTTTTTACAAAAGAAAACAAATGCACTACCCAGGGACGTGGTGAGATGGTTGAGTTCTCTACACTGTTAGCCAAATATTTCAGATCAAATTCAATCAAGGATTTAAAGCTTCTAAATTCTTATATCGACCTCAAGTTAATGTATAATGATACCTCGAACGGCTCACAATCAAAAGCTATTAGGTTCCCGTGAAATAATATATTATGCCCTAGATCTAGCTGTGCTTGATGCAAGCCCTAGGAATGCTCATCCTTTAAATGGGCCATATGTGGCGCGACCTGGATTAATCTAGCCGAAGAATTCCTGGTAGAGAAAAATGCTCACCCGTAAAATGGGCCATACGTGGCCCGAAGACCAGATGGTTAAACCAATAGAAACAAAAAAAACACATGGCATTGTTCCTTTTGACATATTAATACTTACAACCGCAAAGCAAAATTTTAAATTAGCTACACCTTTTTCTTTTTTTAAAGTTGCAGGTAAAGTGAATGAGATGGAGTCTGATCGCTCAAACAACTATGAAGAAAAGGATATTCAGGTAATAAGAAATTTATTTCCTTAGCTCGACTTCCTTCAAGTTTGTAACTAAATATCTTCTAAAAATGGTGCAATTTGCGCGCAGTAAAACGTAAGGCGCACATTCGAAGTTTAATTTATGGTCAACATTAGGTTTTAACGTTTGGTGTAACAGAAGCTATTTTCTATGTACACTATCTTTTGAACAAAAAAAAAAAAAATAAATAAAATTCCATGCAAGTATTTTCCGATAATTGTTTTTTTGGAGTTTGATTGGTAAGTAAAAATGTGTTATTTAGAAAAATAAATTGTAAAGATAATTAACTGTCACGATCCGGAATCCCAACCACGTGGTCGTGATAGTGCCTAACATCCACTTGCTAAGCAAGCCGATGTCAACCATAGAATTAACCAATTTCAACAATTTAAAAGTAGAACATTAACGATTCATATAACTGAAATAATCTGAAATATATGTGATAAAGACATAAGTAATGCGGTTTATACTACTCCCAGAAATCCGGAGTCACAAGTACACGAGCAACTAGAATACTACAAATATGGTCTGAATGAATACATTTGTTTGAAGCAAAATAAGCAGTCAAGACAGAATAGAAGGGGACTTTAGGGACTACAAACGCCAAGCAGTTTTACCTCAAGTCTCCTGGGCAAGTCGGATCCGAACGAAATCCTCTATACACCGCTGGGACCAACACCGAAATCTGCACAAGAAGTGTTGAAGTGTAGTATGAGCACAAGCGACCCCATGTACTCTGTAAGTATCGAACCCAGCCTCGAGGAAGTAGTGACGAGTCTATGACATGACATTTACTATAAAATTGTGCGAAAAATAATAAAAGACAACAAAAATATAGAGAAAAGCAAGTAAACTCGTAGGAACAGACCCGAGGGTCAATTAACAGAGGGACCCTGAATAACATCATTTCAAATACTCTTAGCACATTACCGGAATAGAACATTACAGCGACAACACTATAATACATCATACCATGTTGCGGTGCACAACCCGACCCTAATATTTATCACAATATTTATTGCGGGGTGGAACCCGATCCCAATATCATATCAATATTTTTTGCGGCGTGTAATTCGTTCCCATTATCAATTTACTTTAATACTATTGTGGCACGCGTTCCCAATATCAATTTATTAATATGAACAACACGATACAACCCAATTCCGTAATCTCGGAACATAAGGAAATATAGTGTAGAATATCAAGGAACTACCAATAGAAATGGATAATAACCAATACCTCGTATTCATAAATCTCTACAAATCATCAATACAAGATTAGCTAAAGAACTCAAAAAAATCGAAATAACATAATAAAGTGCAACAAGTAATGTAAGGACATTAAAGGCAAGCAAAAGCATGAAACAATTGAGTTATGTACGATTAATACAGGTAGAAAAGTATAGAAGGTACGCAGGTATTGAGTGAGGAATGAATAAATCGAAATAAGTAACAAATAAATAACATATAACAAATAAGACAAGAATAACAAGTAAGAACATGAAGCAATCAAAGCATGTAATAAAATATAACATGAAATAAATGATGACGTAAAGGTAAATAGCCCAGCCCACATACTTTAACCATGACATCGTATATACAATCGTCACCTTGCATATACGCTATCCCATACATAATTCACGTAACAAAGAGACCAATAAGTCTTAATTCCCTCAAGTCAATCTAAACACGATACTTACCTCTTTCTACAACCAAATCAACAATCAATCATGGGTTTCCTTTCGAACAAGCCTCCAAACCAACCAAGTCTAGCCAAATATCGTTCAAACAATTCAAAATAACCTTTAGAGACTACCCACTAATGAAAAAGTTTCAATTTTGATCATTTTTGAAAAAGTCAGCAAAAGTCAAACCCGGACTCGCTTGGTGGAAATTCGAAATTCAGACCAAAACCCGATTATCCATTCACCTTCGAGTCTGATTATGTAATTATTTTCAAAATCTGACCTCAATTTGAGGTCTAAATCTCAATTTTTATAAAATCCCTAAATTCTACCCAAAACTCATAATTTCTATCATGAAATTCCTATATTTGTTGTTAAAAACTCATGAAAAGTAATGGAAAAATGATTTAAAAAATGAATTAGAGTTGCTTACCACAGAATTTGGGAAGAAAGGTTCTTCAAAAATAGCCTCTAAAGTGTTTGGGGTTAAGAAATGGTATAAAATGAGCTAAGTCTCGCTTTTCCCATCTTTACCCAGCTGCAGAAGTCACATTTCTGAAGTCTTTTTCGCAAGTGTGATGTCCACAAATGCGACACTGCGGTTAGTGCAACAGACATCCAATAATCGCAAATGAGAACTACCCATCCATCGCAAATGCGAAGCTGCCCTAACACTATGCTGCATCACAAAAGCGATCGCTGTGCAGATCGTAAAAGCGATACATTATTCGCAATTGCAAAGACCCAACTCCCAGCCCATCTTCGTAAATGCGATCATTTAACCGCAAAAGTGAGGCTCACAAATGCGATATCTGCCACTGAACACCAGCAACTGCTAGGCACCAGCAGTTGCATAACCATCCAAACTCTTCTGATACTCACCCAAGCCCCATGGACTCCAAAGAGAACATGCACACAAGTGTAATAACATCTTACAAACTTTATCGCTACCTCAAATTATTAAAAATAACATCAAATAAAATGAATCGATCATCAAAACTCAAGAATTATAACTTTAAAACTCATTTTCATAATTTTTCACATTACGTATCGAAATGTGCTCGGGTCACCCCGGACCTCAACCAAATATGTGTACAAGTCTAAAAGTCTCATACCAATATGCGGGAATAGTAAAAATACCGATTCGAGGTCGTTTACCAAGAATTTTGATCGTGGCCAACTCAAATCTCATTTTAGGCCAAAAATCACATTTTTCTTCAAAATTTTACGTAAAAGCTTTTCGCAAAATAACATGGACCACATACGCAAATCGATAAACATAAAAGGAAGTTATTAGAGGTCTCAGAACATGAAAATTAAGGCTAGTGCTCAAAACGACCTATCGGGTCATCACATTCTCCACTTCTAAAAGAAACGTTCGTCCTCAAACGGACATAGAAAAGTACATGGACTAGTAAAAAGGTAGGGTATGTACTTGGCATATTGGACTCGGATTCCCATGTAGCCTCCTCAATTGGCTGACCTCCCTATTGGACTTTCACGGAAGGAAAACTCTTCAATCTTAATTTACGAACCTGGTGGTCTAAAATAGCCACTGGCTCTTCCTCATAGGCAAAATATTCATCAAGTTGCACCATGGTGAAGTCTAAAACATGCGATCTATCCTCATGGTACTTCCGAAGTATGGAAACGTGACATATCATATGTACCCTAGCTAGGCTAGGAAGCAATGCAAGCCTATAAGCAACCTCCCCAAGTCTCTCCAAGATCTTGAATGGGCCAATAAATATCGGGCTCAACTTGCCCTTCTTCGCAAACCGCATCATGCCCTTCATAAGCAACACCTGGAGAAGAACCTTCTCACTCACCATATAAGCCACATCTCAAACCTTCTGGTCCGTATAACCCTTCTTCCTAGACTGAGCTGTACGAAGTAGATCCTAAATCACCTTAACCTTTTCCATAGCATCACACACAAAATCAGTGCCCAATAATCTATCATCTTCGGGCTCAAACCAACCAATAGGCGAACAACATTGCCTCCCATATAAGACCTCATATGGAGCCATCTAGATGCTCGACTGATAGTTGTTGTTGTAGGCGAACTCTACTAGAGGTAAGAACTAGTTTCATAAACTTCCGAAATCAATAACACAGGCACATAACATGTCCTCCAAGATCTGAATAGAACGCTCAGATTGTCTGTCCGTATGAGGATGAAACGCAATACTAAGCTTACCCTGTGTTCCCAACTCACGCTGCATGACTCTCCAAAATGTGATGAGAACTGCGTGCCTCAGTCAGAAATGACAGAAATGGGTATGTCGTGCAGGCGGATATTCTCCCAAATCAAAATCAGAGCCAACCGCTCTGAATAATAGGAAGTCATCACCGAAATAAAGTGTGTGAACTTAGTCAAATGATCCATAATAACCTAGACTGCATCATATTTCCTCAAGGTCCATGGTAAGCCTACCACAAAATTCATAGTGACGTGCTCCCACTTCCACTCCGGTATCTCCAATCTCTATGTCAACCCTCCCGGTTTCTGATGCTCATATTTCATATGTTGGCAATTCAAACACTGAGAGACATAAGCAACAATATCTTTCTTCATTCTCCGCCACCAATAGTGTTGTTTCAAGTCACGATACATCTGTGTGACACCTAGGTAAATGGAATAACGCGAACTTTGTGCCTCCTCAAGAATTAACTCTCTCAACCCATATATATTTAAAACACAAATCTCACATTGAAGCTGCAGAACTGATCTCGTCCAATTTCACACCTCAATTCAAGGTATGAAACGGTCGATGCAATAATAGTACCCAACAAGAGTCGGGGTCGAATTCCGCAGGGAGCTATATATGGGAGTTAAGGGTATATATTGTAGCATGTGAGTTTAACTATCTCAATTTACACTTCCACAAATTGGGCTTGTTTTAAAGTCTAATTTAAATCTAAGATTGAAAAGTTGAGAAATAAATCTAAGAGATTGTTTTTTTTTCATGTTTTGTAAAACGCCTAGGGCTATGACCATCGCCTAGGTGTTTGCCTAATGGGATATAAACCTTAATGCTTGTTTTATTGATCGAGATGTATTATAGCTATCAAAACTCAATTACCCACTCAATACCTCTCGGTCAGAGAGTGATTTTGCCAAATATGGCTTTCTTAAGTCCAAATTGGTATTGAACAAAATATTTGATAAAAGCTCAAGTCTAGTTATTACTATCTCTAGGTTGAACCCTTTAATTGGGATTATCAATCTCTCGATTGACCCAATTTCTTGTTAGCCAAGTTTTCCTAGACTAAGTCTCTCTTTCTCAAGTAGAGACCAAGTCAAATAGGTATGAACCAATATTTGCAACCATTAATTTCACAAATTAAAACATGAACAAGGCTAAATATTAAACACCCAACTATAAACAAGCATTAAATTAAACACCAATAAGGTTTAATTCTGATCTGCAGCCGCATGGCACTCTTTCTGCGATCCGCACTTTTACATGTGCGGCCGCAATTGATCTTCTTCTACGGTCGCACAATTCATGTGCGGTCCGCACTTTTGATGGACTTGGAATGCACATTCTCTAAACTTTTCTCCTTGCCCAACTTTTGCGGCCGCACAATTCATGTGCTGACTGCACTTTGCACCAAACTCTGCTTACTTTTCCTTCATAATCTGCTGCCGCAGATGATATTCTGCGGTTCGCACTTTTGAGCTTTTGTACCTTTTACGTCCTTGAGTTCAGATTACTCATTTTTGAGTTGGATTTCATCTTGGGAGTTCATCTTCCAATATTCCTGCAATTAAGCACATTTAATTAGTTTTCGGGAACACAATTAAACGCTTTTGGACTAAAACGAAAGCTAAAAAACGCTAATAAGTAGTCAAAATCTCCAATTATCAACTCCCCCAAACTTATTTTTCTTTTCCTCAAGCAAATAAATTATCTCCCACCTCCACAAGTTAAAAGCCATTCCAGTTAATCAAAAGTGAGTCATTCATACATCAATTGGGACCAACAATTACCCACACTACCTATGAATTATCAACAAGGCAACAAGTTAAACGTTTATGCACAAATAGTTCTAATGTGACACTTGAGTATCAATAGTTGACTTAACTCATCAAGGAAGCTCGCTCTTTCATGTAGGTCTTTGTGGATCCCAAACTCCTCCTCCTCGACTCTCTGTTTTCCTATCTTGCTTAAGAATTTTAGCACTGAATCCAAATGATTTGCGAAAGGTTCACTCATCTCTCTTAAAGGAATGTCGCAAGTACGACTTTAAGTATCATAGGCTTTCCCCTCATGTAGATCACCACTAATGTAAGCTCACTCGGCTTGAAATCACGTAGGGCTGTTTCGGAATGCAATGAAGGCTTTTGGACTAAGGTTGGATATGCTATGATAGAACGGGTTCATCTTTTCTTAAACATTCCATTTTCTGTTCTTGGCTCATGCTTTGCCAATTCTTTGAGGCATTTTATTTTCCTTGGGGTAACTAGAGAGACTTAGCATCACTCTTTCTTGATCGTGACATTCATTTTCTCCTTCTTTGATTTCTCCATGCTTTTCATCATTACTTTTCTTTGAATCCCTTCAACTCTTCAACTTATTCATTATCTTTTTGCATTTTTTTTGTTCTTTCCTTTTTTTGCCCCCCCCCCCATTCTCTTCATTTCTTTTATCTTTTTGTGCCTTGATACCTCTTTCAAGTTCCTCGTCTCTCCCCCAAACATACGTTTTTAGCCACTTGTTTCATAAGAGTGTGAAGGAAAGCTCGGGTGCTAACAGAGGGTCACGGCAAAACGGGTAAAGTCTTGTAACATGGTTATCAATGAGAAATGTTAGAGGCTCATGGGTTGACTAAGGATAACATCATTGGTGGGCAATGGAAGACTACAAGCGGTCCAAGGAGATCCTACAATCACTTCTCACGCCAAGCAAAACTTAAGAGTTTGCCTTGAAACATATTCGAGGCAAGTTCTAGACCATTCGCACGGGTACTTGGGCTTTCAACAAAAATATCTCACCTCTCACGCAACTGGATTGTTAAAGAGGATAGAGTCGAGGCCCCACAATGACCATATTCAAGATTAAAAATCACTATGGTTCGATTAAATCACCCGATGATTGCCTAAGTCAACACAAGATTCACAGGGTCACTAACTAGAGTTATTTCTTTCCAAAAACCTTATTTTTAACCATAAGCACGTAGTTAAGTGTGTTGGTACCAAGTGAAGCATGTTTGACTCTTCTAGCACGACTTAATTAGGTCTTTTTATTCATTATTACTACTATTGTTACCTAAACACCAAAAATGCACTCAATCCCTTAATAATGTTGTCACGCTATCCATCGTTGGGAAGAGTCACCCGGTTCACACAAAAACTACCTTTGGAAAGAATCGTGGCACTAAGAAAACCAAAGGCTTGTTAACCACTAAAACATAAAAAGAAGCTATTAAATCAATAAGAAGCTACAAATTCAAAAAGAAAACAAACATAAAGATAAGAAAGCTATAAAGCAAAAAACTATTGAAAGCATAATGAATATACATAATGGGAGAGAAGAGAGAATATATACATAATGAAAAAGGAAAAGGAGAAAGTATACAGAATAAGGAAAAAGAGGAAAATACTATCACTTATTACAAACCAATATGTCTTAGAATCATCAAAGTATATCAAATAAACTCCTCCCCTCCGAATAAAAATAAGCAGTATCCTCAATGCTTAACAAAATAAGAATAAAGGAAGGGTGAGAGTGAAGAAAATTCCCTATGGCTCTGTGGCCATATCTATGTCCCCAGCAGTGGCACCGACCTCAGCCTCATCCAATTAGATATCATCATCCTCAAGTCCGGGAGTGGCTGGGTTGGTGAACATTGACATACTGCCTCGACAGTGTCAGCAGCAACGTCGGGCTCCTCGGACTGGTCAATTGGTGCTGTAGGTGCTGTAGGATCTGGGCCTGGGTGGTGCGGGTCTATCAGCATATCAAATGCAATGTTTCCGACTGCTGCAATCTTGGTAACCTATAGGCAGAGCTTGTCCACTGACGTCTTGGAGGCCTGGGACTTCTGCATCTTCTTTACTTCCTTTTCCAGCTCTTCTATAATTTACCCATGCTGCACTAGAGTGGCCATTATTGTGTTCTGATTTTTCAGAAGCTTCTTCAAGGTTTCTTCAACTGTGGGGGGGGGGGATCTAGGGTGCCAGAATGGATGATTGTGCTACAACATGACTGGATATGTCAGACAGCTTTGCAGTAGTTGTCTGCATCCAGTTGTTAAGGCTCGCCAGTGTCTGGGAGACTCACAACGTAGAAAGTGGAGCAATAGGCATAGGCATCGGCTTCAAAGCCGAGATGGAAGGCACTGAGGCTGAAGGTGGGGGCATAGAAGTTGCACTGGCTGAAGGCTCTACTGAATTGGATGGCATTTCAGATGTCTCTGCAGCTACCATCGATGGCTCGTCAGACTGGCCTATGGTGGTAGTCGGCTGACCCTTTCTCTTTGGGTTGTGTGCATCCATCAGAGAATACCATACAAAAGGCTTCTTAGCCCGAACCTTTGTATCAAAATCTCTCGGCTCCACCCATGCATCCGTAAGGCACTCAGTGATGTTGTTGGGATACGGGTAGGAGGTATAAGCTTGCCTAACAACCACATACATGTTGGCCGACATCACGACACCCATATTGATCGGGTACCCGGCCATGATAGAGGCGACTAGAGCTGCCCGCAGAATAGGTAGGTTTGTTTCATTCTGGCACTGGTCTAGTCTGCTGTATACAAAGGTCTGCCATCCCTTTGCCTCAATTTTTAGGGTGTTCTGCTGAATAGGAATCTCTATTGTGATCCATGGTTGTGGTGGCACCAGGGCTACAAGAATCTTAGCTAGCCATGGGCGAGCTGCATCACCCATCGCCAGCTTCTCCAAGTAATGTGCAGGCTCAACATCCTCAAACCCCAAGTAGGAGTTCAGTGTGTGCTGGTCAAACCGCACCTTCAGATTCCTCACTTTTTTCACTTTGGTCCCTTTCTTTATGTGCGCCACATTGGCGTAGAACTCTCAGACCAGATACTCCTTGGTGTCCACTACACTCTAGGTGAACCACATCCACCCTTTCATCTCTCGGAACTATCTTAAGACCGCTGGATTATACTTATCATGGTCTTTTAGTTAGAACTATAGCTCAAGAGTGAGCAATCTCACCGTCCACCACCCACGGAAGCTAGTGAAAGCAGCTAGATTGACGAACCGGTCCTCCCACACCACTTTATCCTTCGACCTTTCAAGGCTGGAAACTATGGTATCTCCCCCTCGGCTATCATCTGGAATATCATCAACTGTAGGTGGCTCAAGCACGGGTGTAGAGGAGGGCTCTGAAGCCTGACTGGCACTCTTCAAACCCTCGAAGGTGCTATGTGAGGAGGAAGACTCGTCCCAGAGTTGATACCTCCTTCGTGGCTTTGATCAGACAGTCGTCTGCTCTTTAACTGAGTTGCCCTCCGATGCTTCCCTAGATGAGGCATAAGAACTGGATTCGAAGGGCTCCGCATTTCTTCCTCGGAAGACTGTATCCTTTTTTGCGATTATCTTTTGGAGTGTGAGGGGTATAGTACTTTTGCCTTGACCTCTGGAAGGTTCACCCCTCCCCTTTGAAGTGTCCCCTCGGCCTCGAGATCTAACCATTTTTTGTAACAAGCAACAACAGGTGTCAGTTATAATCCAAGTGTAAACATATAAGAACACACCATAGAGACAATGAAAATCACAGTGTAAAACATGCTTGTAGGGTAGGGAAGTGCGGTCGGCACAATTTGGTTTTGCGGCCGCAGTCTGGACTTTGCGGACCCCACAATTTGGTCTTGTGGCCGAAACACTGGATCTGCGGTCTGCACAATTATTTGTGCGACTGCAGAACTGGAGTGCGGTCCGCACATTTTCTATCGCGGCCGCACATCTGATTCACCAAAATTCCAACTCTCTAAAGACAGATATTGGGCTGCTTTGCGGCCGCACTCATTTTTCTAGGGCCGCGATGGGATTTCTGTGGTCCGCATAATTGTAAGTGCAGCCGCAAAATCATTCTTGAACAATGTGCCCTAAGCTCAACTTTTGTGGACCGCACAATTTCTTTTGCGGCCGTAGATTTCAAAACATTTACGAGCAGACTTTCTAGGGTTAACAATTTTTTTTCCACAAATCTGACATGATATTAACAATTAAGCATGAAAATCAATACACCCGTTCCCCAAATAGCAAGTATCAGTTGACCCACTACAGTTAAACCCCACATGGTTGTAAAATTGAAAGCTACTAACAAATGGCCTAAAACTACCTAACAAATTATAAATTAAACTAAAAATTAAAACATTCTATGAGTAATTGAAGCATACCAGATATGAAGTAGTGCAAATGAGTGATCACAGATGTTGATTGTATGTGGCTATTGATTTAGCAGATACTTTCAATATTTTAGACCTTTGAGTGCTCAAATAGGGGAAAACATATACAGTAGCCCTAAGGTTACTATTTATACTGGACGGTCTGACTTGAGGTACAAAGGGATCAATGCGGCCGCAGAATTCCTTCTGCAGTCCGCACTCTGTTACATGGGGCTCAAAAGCCCTTGCTGATCTGCAGTCCGCACAATTTGTGGTGCGACCACAGATTTTTGTTGCGGACCATAGATTTTGGTGTGCGGCCACACTTTGTCCATTTCTCTGACAAACCAAACTTCAGAGAGTTTGCATTTTCCCTTTCCAATTTATGCGGTCCGCACTTCAATTGTGCGGCCACAATTTCCTTTTGCAGTAGCAATCACAATTGTGTGGTCCGCACAATATACATGTGATCCGCACTTCTTTCCATACTTAGCCAATTTTCTGAGCATAGTTCCTATAAAGTACACTCATCTATGCAATGCACTTCAAATCCAGTTAGCACAAAAATAACACCTATCTACAAAAGAAGAAAAGAAAAGAAAATGAAACATGGGTTGCCTCCCAAGAAGCGCCTGATTTAACATCGCGGCACGACGCAGATTAACATCATTTCAAATGAGGAACTGCCACCACGTGGCCATCATCAACTTTTCCCAAATAATGCTTCACCCGGTGACCATTGACTCGGAATACCTCATCATTTTTGTTCTTCAAGTCCAATGCACCAAAAGGTGTCGCACCCAAAATTTCAAAGGGACCACTCCATTTAGATTTCAGCTTTCCGGGAAACATCTTCAATTGTGAGTTGAACAACAAAACGAGATCGCCCACCTTGAACTCCTTGTACAAAGACGAACTTGCATATGCATGGTACCAGAATATCAATTTTCAAAATGGTAGTGAGAGGCATTGCATACGGCCCGTTGGCATTCATCACATCCTTTCACCATATCACTTGCATCTTTGTGGAGAGTGGGCCAATAGAAATCGTAACTTAGCACTTTGGCCGCCGTTCTTGCTCCGCCATGGTGACCACCATAAGACGAAGAATGGCAAGCCTCAATAATAACATTTTGCTCTTTGCCCGGTACACATCTTCTAATTACCCCATCCGTGCAAATCCGGAAAAGGTATGGCTCGTCCCAATAATAATCTTGACAATCCCGTTTGAGTTTCTTCCTTTGATTTGAAGAAAACTCATCCAGGATGATTCGACACACAAGTACGTTTTCTAGATCCACGAACCATGGCACTTTCTTCTTTGAAATAGCCAAGAGTTGCTTGTCAGGGAAGGAGTCATTGATTTCAAGGCCATCATGCGGCCTCCCCTCCTCCTCCAAACAAGACAAGTGGTCCACTACTTGATTTTTACTCCCTTTCCGATCTTGGATGTCAATATTAAACTCTTGCAACAATAGCACCCATCTCATCAACCGAGCTTTTGAATCTTTCTTGCTTATAAGATAGCAAAGTGTTGCATGATCCGTATGAATAATAACCTTTTGCACCCATCAAGTATGGGCGGAACTTCTCAATTGCAAACACAATGGCAAGGAGCTCTTTCTCTGTAACGGTGTAATTGACTTGGGCATCATTCATGGTATTACTAGCATAGTAGACTGGATGAAAAATCTTGTTGATGTGTTGCCCTAAAATTGCTCCAACTGCTACATCACTAGCATCGCACATGAGCTCAAAAGGGATACTCCAATTAGGAGCGGTGATAATGGGAGTGGTTGTCAACTTGAACTTTAGAAATTCAAAGGCTCTCATTCAACCATCATTGAAGTGTAACTTAGCATCTTTCTCTAAGAGCTTGCACAATGGGTTCACCACTTTAGAAAAATCCTTTATGAAGCGCCGGTAGAACCCCGCGTGACCCAAGAAACTTCGCACGCCTTTCACTAAGGTTGGAGGTGGAAGTATAGAAATCACCTCTATATTTGCCTTGTCGACCTCTATGCCATTCTTTGAAATTTTATGTCTAAGGACAATGCCTTCCTCGACCATGAAATGGCATTTCTCCCAATTTAACACCAGGTTCATTTCTTCACACCTTGCCAATACTCTATCCAAATTTGATAAGAAATCATCAAAGGAATCCCCGACTACCGAGAAGTCATCCATGAAGACTTCAAGGTAGTCCTCTACCATATCCATAAATATCACCATCATACACCGTTGAAATGTCGTTGGTGCGTTGCATAAGCCAAATGGCATCCGCTTGAAAGAGAAAGTGCCATAGGGACATGTGAAAGTTCTTTTCTCTTGATCTTCCGAGGCAATAAGGATTTGGTTGTAGCCAGAATATCCATCTAGAAAGTAATATAAATCGCGGCTGGACAACCTATCAAGAATTTGATCAAGGAAGGGAAGTGGAAAATGATCTTTCCTCTTGAGTTTGTTAAGCTTGAGATAGTCCATACACACTCTCCACCGGTCACTCTTCTTATGGGAATCAACTCGTTCTTGTCATTGGTCACCACTATTGTGCCCCCCTTCTTTGTGACACATTGCACCGGAGAGGTCCACGAAATATAGGAAATGGGGTAGACAACCCCAGCATCTAACCACTTGATGATCTATTTTTTGACCATGTCTTGCATAACTTCATTGAGTCTCATTTGATGTTAAATGGATGGTTTGACATCATCCTCCAAGTTAATATTGTACATGAAAAATGCGAGGCTTATTCCCCGAATATCCACCAAAGTCCACCCAATAGCTTTCTTCCTCTTGTGGAGCACCGCCAATATAGAGTCAACCTATATGTTAATCAAACAAGAGGAAAGAATAACCGGTAAAGTGGAACAAGGGCCAAGACATTCACACCTGAGATGTGGAGTCAATGGCTTCAACTCCAATGTAGGAGGCTCTTCAATTGAAGGCTTTGTAGGAGGAGTTTTTCTATTCTCAAGACCAAGGAAAGTTTCTGGGGTGCCTAGTTGTATGACCCCATTCCTTACAAAGAATTAACACATCCCATGAATCCATCCATCTTGTCATCATCAAAGTTGAGCAAGACGGCCTCCAACATATCACCCACATTAATCGTGGCACTTTTATTATCAATAATCGCCTTGGTCACCAAGTCCATGAATGAACACACTTCATTGCTATTCGGTTTCCGCATAGATTTGTACACGTGTAACACCACCTATTCATCACCCACCCGAAAAGTGAGTTCTCGGGCTTCCACATGAACAAGAGCCTTCCCCGTAGCAAGGAAAGGTCTACCAAGAATAATCGACACCTCGTAGTCCACTTCACAATCAAGAATAATAAAATTCGCTGGGAGAATGAACTTATCAACACGAACCAATACATCTTCAATCACCCCTAACGGTCTCTTCATTGTTCGGTCGGCCATTTGTAATATCATAGATGTGGGTGTTGGTTGCCCAATTCCCAAGGTCTTGAAAACCGAATAGGGCATCAAATTGATACTTGTCCCAAGATCACAAAGAGCTTTATCAAACTCGGCACTTCCAACGGTACAAGGGATTGTGAAAGTACCGGGATCTTCCAATTTAGGAGCCATTGAATACACAATCACACTCACTTGACGAGTGGCCTTGATAGTTTCAAAATTCATCGACTGCTTCTTTGTCACCAAGTCCTTCATAAACTTTGCATAACCGGTCATTTTCTCCAAGGCTTCAACTAATGGCACATTTATCGAGAGACTCTTCATCATGTCAATGAACTTTTTGAATTGATTATCACCATTTTGCTTGGCGAGCATTTGAGGATATGGAGGAGGTGGCTTAGGCAATGGTGCCTTAGCCTTTTGCACTACCGGTTTCGGTATATCAATAGCATGATCCCTAGACGGGTTCACTTCCTCTTGAGTCTCTCCCACATTGTCATCAATATCAATCCGCACTTTATCATTTGCTTGCACCACATTGTTAGGGACCTCCTCCTCTTTTATCACTTGCTAATCATCCATAAGTTGACTTTGACTTGAGGTGGGTGCATTCCCACCTTTTCCACTTCTTCTAGTAACGTCCATGGCATCCCCCGTGTTGTTCCCACCCTTTGGGGTCACCACCGTGTCACTTGGTAGTGCCCCCTTAGGATGAGAATTTAAAGCTTGAGAGATTTTCCCCATTTGTACTTCTAAGTTGTCGATCGATGTGTTGTATGAAGCAAGTTGAGCATCAAAATCTGCATTCTTCTCCATCATTTGCTTGAACATGTTCTCAATACGGCCCATTTCATTGTTGGAAGAACTAGGACCATGGGAAGGATAAGGAGGTGGGTTGCTTCATTGTTGATACATCGAGGGACTTTGAAAACCCGACCCCCAATTTCCTTGATTGTTATTCCACCTGCCTTGATTGTTGCCTCTCCCATTTCCTTGGTTATTGTTGTTATGCCCATTCCCTTTATTATTGATTACACTCCAATTGCCTTGACTGTTGTTGCTATTCCAATTGCTTTGATTGTTTCCACCACTCCAATTACCTTAGTTGTGAGAATTCCAATTGCCTTGATTATTCTGAGGTCTCCATTGTTGTTGGCTAGGGCCTTACTAGTTGTTTCTTTGCCCTTGAAAGTTGTTCACATGTTGGACCTCCTCTTCTTGGTCATTGTAAGATTCATCTTGATCAAATCCACTATCATCTTGCACAAAATTGTCCACTCTTTGTTGCACTTGTGGTCTTCTTGTTCTTCGCTTGCTCACCATCATACCTACTCCCTCTATTGAATTGACTTGCCTCGGGTTTTGTACTTGTTGAAGTTGAGTCTTTGCCAATTGATTCATGGCGGTAGTCAACTCGGCTATGGCTTGTCCATGATCATGCAACTCTTTATGAAGGTGAATCACATTATTGTCACCTTGTGGAACATTAGCCCAAGATTTCCAGGCCAATGAAGTATCCGCCATCTTAGCCAAGATATCACACGCCTCCGCATAAGGCGTAGTCATGAAGTTCCCACCGGTAAGTTGATTCACCACACATTGGTTGGTTGTATTGATCCCCTGATAGAAAGTTTATTGAATCATGTCATCCGTCATATCATTGTTGGGGCATTCTTTCACCATTGTTCTATACCTTTCCCATATCTCGTGTAGTGGTTCATTGGGCTCTTTCTTGAATGCTATAATTTCATCCTGAAGAATAGCCATGTGCCCGAAAGAGAAGTACTTAGAAATAAATTTCTCTGGTAATTCATCCCAAGTATGAAATGAATGATTTGGCAAACGTTCCAACCAATCTAAAGCTTTCCCCCGTAGAGAGAAGGGGAAAATCCTTAGCCTCAAAACATCCTCAGAGACATTTGTTTGTTTACTCCCCGAACACGTAACTACGAACCCCTTCAAGTGTTTGTATGCATTTTTACTCGGTGCACCGGTGAAGAACCCTCGTTGCTCGAGCAAAGTGAGCCTCACATTGGTTATTGGAAAGTTGCCCGCCCTAATACGGGGAGGGACTATAGCACTTGCATACCCTTCATTCGGCAATATCCGGTGTGGAGCCGCTCATGGTGGAGGTGGGGGTGGAACTGGAACATTGTCATGAGGCGTTCGACCTCGTCTATTGGCTTGAGGTTCTAGAGGAACCTCATCCATTTGATCATCCTTAATGTCCACACCCCCCAAAGGTAAGTTTCCGAGCTCATTGTTTGCCATGATTGCACCTACAATTTCTCAACACAGAAGGAAAAGATGATATTCCCAACAACACACCTAAATATATAGCTAACACGTTTTTTAGCTCTCAGGCAACGGCGCCAAAAATTGATCTTGTCCAATTTCACAACTCAATTCAAGGTTATGAAACAGTCGATGCAATAATAGTACCCAACAAGAGTCGGGGTCGAATTCCGCATTGAGCTATATATGGGAGTTAGGGGTATATATTATAGCATGTGAGTTTGACTATCTCAATTTATACTTCCACAAATTGGGGTTGTTTTAAAGTCTAATATAAATCTGAGATTGAAAAGTTGAGAAATAAATCTAAGAGATTGTTTTTTTTTCAAGTTTAGTTAAAAGCCAAGGGCTATGACCATCGCCTAGGTGTTTGATTAATGGGATATAAACCTTAATGCTTGATTTATTGATTTGGGTGTATTATAGCTATCAAAAATCAATTACCCACTCAATAAATGACTTTTCCCAATATGGCTTTCTCAAGTCCAAATGGGTATTGAACAAAACAATTGATAAAAGCTCAAGTCTGGTTATTACTATCTCTAGGTTGAACCCTTTAATTGGGATTATAAATCTCTCGATTGACCCAATTTCTTGTTAGCCAAGTTTTCCTAGACTAAGTCTCTCCTTTTCAAGTAGAGACCAAGTCAAATAGGCATGAACCAATATTTGCAACCATTAATTCCACAAATTAAAACATGAACAAGGCTAAAAAAATAAACACCCAACCATAAATAAGCATTAAATTAAACACCCATAAGGTTTACACACTAGGGTTGGGTTACAACCCTAGTGAAAATCTAGCTACTCATGCTTGAAATTGAAGACAAAAAAGAAGAAATGATAATTAAACTCACATTGCAAGATAAAAATGATAAAATCTATGTTAAAATAGCTCAAAATATGAAAAACTACGAAAAGAAGCAAAGAGAAACTGCTATTGTAGCTGCTGATGTCCAAAGTTGACCTAAAATTGTGAAACTCGTATATTTATACAGGGCTTGAAATTTCGGACAATAATGTCCTTCGAAAAGTTTTGCGGCCGCACAATTCCATGTGCGGTCTGCACGTTTCTCCAATTTGTCAAGATTGGAAGTCTGCGGCCGCATAATTCTGATCTGCGGCCACATGGCACTCTTTATGTGGTCCGCAGTTTTACATGTGCAGCCGCACCTGATCTTCTGCGATCCGAGCTTTTAACATCTGCGGCCGCATAGAACTTCTTCTGCGGCCGCACAATTCTTTTGTGGTCTGCACTTTTGATGGACTTGGAATGCACATTCTCTGAACTTTGCTCCTGGCCCAGCTTTTGCGGCCGCACAATTCATGTGCTGGCCGCACTTTGTCCCGAACTCTACTGACTTTTCCTTCATAATCTGCGATCGCAAATGATATTCTGCGGTTCGCACTTTTGAGCTTTTGTGCCTTTTATGTCCTTGAGTTGCAATTACTCCTTTTTGAGTTGGATTTCATCTCGGGAGTTCCTCTTCCAATATTCCTGCAATTAAGCACATTTCATTAGTTTTCGGGAACACAATTAAATACTTTTATACTAAAACAAAAGCTAAAAGGCGCTAATAAGTAGTCAAAATCCCCACTTATCAGTAACACCATCATCTCCAATCACAACATCCTTTGCATTACCCCATTGTATTGTATCATTCAATACCAACAAGTAAGGATCATCATACTGGCGAGCCTTGATATGCTCCAACAGTGATAATTGTGCCACAATACAAGCAAAAACCCGGCTAGGCTCCAAAATATCTAATCTCACAAACTGATTGACCAAATCCTGAACATCCATCGCCAGTGGTCTCTCTGCTTCCGGTAAATATGCAAAACTGCCCATGCTCTCCGCCTTTCTACTCAATGCATCGGCCACTATATTGGCCTTCCCCTGATAATATAATATGGTGATATCATAGTCTTTCAAGAACTCCAATTACCTCAGCTGCCGCAAATTATGATTTTTCTGCTTGAACAGGTGCTGGAGACTCTAATGGTCAGCATAGACCTCACATGGAACGTCGTATAGATAGTGCCTTCAAATCATCAGTGCGTGAACAATGGCTTCCAACTCTAAGTCATGCACATGGTAATTCTTCTCATGAACCTTTAACTAACGAGATGTGTAGGCAATCACCCTACCATCCTACATCAATATCGCGCCAAGCCTAATACGCGATGCATCACAATATACGGTGTAGGATCCCAAACCTGTAGGCAACACCAACTCTGAACTATAGTCAATGCAGTCTTGAGCTTCTGAAAGCTTAACTCACAACACGTCAGACCATCTGAAAAGAGCACCTTTGTAGGTGAACTTGGTTAATGGGGCTGAGATAGATGAAAACCTTTCCACGAACCGGCGATAATACCCCGCCAAACTCGAGAAGCTCCGAAACTCTGTAGCTGAAGTAGGTCTAGGATAGTTTTGAACTTCCCAATCTTTTTAGGATCCACTTTAATCTGCTCGAAAGATATAACATGGCCCAAAAAGGCGAACGAGACCAACCAAAACTCACACTTTGAAAACTTGGCATATAACTGACGATCCCTCAGAATCTGAAGTACTATCTGCAGATGTTGCTCATGCTCCTCTCGACTGTAGGAGTAAACCAAGATATCGTTTATGAAGACAATCATAAAAGAATCTCGATAGGGCTTGAACACCCGATTCATCAAATCCATAAAGGTTTTGGGGCATTAGTCAATCCAAATGACATCACTAAGAACTGGTAGTGGCCATACCGAGTCCGAAAACCTGTCTTAGGGGCATCCGATGCCCAAATATCAACTAATGGTAGCCAGGCCTATAATCAATCTTCGAAAATACCTTGGCACCCTGAAGCTAGTCAACTAAGTCATCAATCAGGGGAAACGGATACTTGTGCTTGATAGTGACCTTGTTCATCTGCCTATAATCAATACAAATCCTCAGAGAGCCATCTTTCTTCTTCACAAACAACACTGGTGCACCCCAAGGCGAGACACTAGGTCTAATGAATCCCTTGTCAAGCAAATCTTGCAACCGGTCCTTCAATTCTTTCAACTCAGCCAGGCCTATATGGTATGGTGGAATAAAAATTGGCTGAGTGGCCGAATCCAAGTCAACGCAGAAGTCGATATTTCTGTTGGGTGGCATGCCCGGCAAGTCTGTAAGAAATACCTCTGGGAACTCACGCACAACTGGAAGCAAATCAATGGGGAACCTCCTCACTAGAATCACGGATATAGGTCAAATACACCAAGCACCCTGTCTTGAACATACGACGAGAATGACCCTTCTAGTTAAATGGCCAGGAGTCCCTTTCCACTCCAATCGAGGCAAAGCCGACATGACTAATGTCACAATATTTGCGTCATAATCCAATATAGCGTGATATGGCAACAATCAATTCATGCCTAAAACAACGTCAAAGTCCACCATACTAAGTAGTAGAAGGTCTACCCTAGTCTCATAACCCCCGATAGTGACCAAAGAAGCACGATAGACTCGATCTACCACAATAGAATTCCCCATGGCCGTAGACACATAAACAGGAACCCTAAAAGAATCACGAGACATATCCATATATGAAGCTAAGATGACATATACGAATAAGTGGAACTCGCATCAAATAAAATTGATGCATCTCTATGGCAAACTGGAACAATACATGTGAAGACCTCATCAGAAGACTCTGCCTTAGGTCTAGCTGGGAAATCATAGCAACGCGGTTGAGCCCCACTTATATGACCTTCGTATCTCGGACAGCCTCTAACTGGCTAACCTCTACCTCTAACGGCCTGACCACCACCTCGGGTTGCCTGACCCCCGCCTTAAGCTTGCTGAGCGGGTGATGGAGTAACTGGTGTCGGAATCATGGCATAAGTACCCTGCTATGGCCTGCTCCTCCTCAATCTAGGATAATACCTCCTGATGTGAACTATGTCGCTGCACTCAAAGCAACCCATAGGGAGAACACCAGTTGGGACACACTCTCCATAAGGCCCACCAAACGGACTAGAGCATCGGGAAGTACGGGGGTAGCAGTGAACTCCTCTAGGACCTGAGCTGATCCAACTGGCATGGTTGGAGCAGGTATCTCCTCCTCCTGCTCGATCTGAGGCTCTACGATAGGTGGTGTTGTACGGGCTCTAGGTTGAGCTTTGCCTCTGGCTCGACCTCATCCCCGGCCCCTACCCCTGGTAGTGGCTACAACCTTGGGCTTCGGCTCTTACTCGGCTGTGAATGATGTACGTGTCATCACCATCTTTGAGAGAACAATAAATGAATAATTCAAACTTCAATGATAAAATAAATTCGCACGATAGAGAAATAAAGAAGTGACATTTCCTAAATCCCTATAACTTCTAAAAGATAAGTACAGACGTCTCCATACCGATCCTCTAGACTCTACTAATCTTGCTCATGACTCGTTAGACCTAAGCAACCTAGTGCTTTGATACCAAATTATCATGACCCGGAATCCCAACCACGAGGCCGTGATGGCACCTAACATCCACTTACTAGGAAAGTCGATGTCAACCATAGAATTAACCAATTTCAACAATTTAAAAGCAAAACTTTAATGATTCATAACTTAAATAAACTAAAATACATGTGATAAAGACATAAGTAATGCAGTCTATACTATTCCCAAAAATCCGGAGTCATAAGTATATGAGCAATTAGAATACTACAAATATGGTCTGAATGAAATACATCTATTTGAAGCAAAATAAACAGTAAAGACAGAATAGAAGGGGATTTCAGGGATTGCGAACGCCAAGAAGCTATACCTCAAGCCTCTTGGGCATGTCGGATCCAAGCGAACTCCTCTACACACCACTAGGACCAACACCGGGATCTGCACAAGAAATGCAGAAGTGTAGTATGAGAACAACCGACCCCATGTACTCTGTATGTGTCAATTCTTACTTCGACGAAATAGGGACGAGGCTATGATAGGATACTCACTATAAAGCTATACGAATAATAATAAAAAATAATAGAAATATAAAGAAAAGTAAGTAAACATGTAGGAACAGACCCGAGGGTCAACTAACAGAGGGCCCCAGAATAACATCATTTCAAATACTCATATCACAGTACTGGAACAGAAC
The DNA here is from genome assembly GCF_000715075.1 of Nicotiana tabacum. Lineage (NCBI taxonomy): Eukaryota > Viridiplantae > Streptophyta > Magnoliopsida > Solanales > Solanaceae > Nicotiana > Nicotiana tabacum. Next base: position 35,393,701 of record NC_134094.1, on the reverse strand, counting down.
ATTACAGCTACAGCATTACGACACATCATACTCTGTTGTGCCGCGCAACCCCGTCCCATTATTTATCACAATATTTGTTGCGGCGTGCAACCCGATCCCAATATCACATCAATATCTGTTGCGACGTGCAACCCATTCCCATTATCAATTCATTTCATTACTATTGCGGCGCACAATTCGTTCTCAATATCAATTCATTAACATGAACAACTCAACACAACCCAATTACGTAATCTCAACACATAAGGAAATACAGCGTATAGAACATCAAGGAAATACCAATACCAACAAAGAATAACCAAAACCTCATATTCATAAATCTCAAAAAATTACCAATACAAGAATAGTTAAAGAACTCACAGAAATCGGAACAACATAATAGAGTGCAACAAGTAATGTAAGGGCAATAAAGGCAACTAAAAACATGAAACAATGAAGTTTTACAATTAATACAGGTAGGAAAGTATAGAAGGTTACAAGGTATTGAGTGAGGAATGAATAAATTGAAACAAGTAAAAACTAAGTTACAAATAACAAGGCATGGATAACAAGTAAGAACTTATAGCAATCAAAGCATGTAACAAAGTATTACATGGAATAAATGACTACGTAAAGGTAAATAGCCCATACCGCATGCTTTAACCATGACAGTGCATATACACTCGTCACCTCGAATATACGTTATCCCCACACATAATTCACGTAACAAATAGACCAACAAGTTCTAGTTCCGTCAAGTCAAAGAAAAACACAAAATTTACCTCTTTTCGTAACCAAATCAACAATCAATCGTGATTTTTCCTTTTGAACAAGCCTCAAAACCAACAAAATATAGCCAAATATCATTCGAACAAATCAAAATAAGCTTTAGAAACTACTCACGATTTAAAAATGTTCAATTTTGATCATTTTTGAAAAGGTCAACAAAAATCAACTACGATCCCACTTGGTTGAAATCCGACATTTGAACCAAAACCCGATTACCCATTTACCCCCGAGCCCGGTTATGTAATTTGTTTCAAAATCTGACATCAATTTAAGGTCTAAATCTCAAATTTTACAAAAATCCTAAATTCTACCTAAAATCCCTAATTTCTACCGCGAAATTTCTAGATTTGATGTTAAAAACATATGAAAAGTAATGGGGAATTGATAAAAAATGAATTAGAGTTGCTTACCAATGAATTTGGGAAGCAAATGTTCTCCATAATTTGCCTCTAGAGTGTTTGGGGTTGAGAAAAGGTGTTAAATGAGCTGAGTCCTGATTTTCTCCTCTTCTACCCAGCTGCAGACATCGCATTGCAAAGTCTTATTTGCAAATGCGATGTCAGAAAATGAAACATATTGATCAGAAATGCGATCAGTGCATCAGACAGCCAATCGTCGCAAATGCAACAAATATCTCGCAAATTCGAACTACCCATCCATCGCAAATGCGAAGCTGCCTCAACAATATAATGTGTCCCAAATGCAATGAAAGAGTCACAAAAGTGATCACTGTATAGATCGCAAAAGCAATACATTATTAGCAATTGCAAAGACCCAGCCCCCAGCCCATGCCACGACCCAAAATTCCCACCCTTGAGACCGTGATGGCGCCTAACGCTTCACTTGCTAGGCAAGCCAACGTTAGATATTGTTATTAACCATTTTTAACAATTCCAATTAAACAAAAACCAATAAGCTAAATAAACTAAAATAAAGTAGATAAATCTGATAAACAACGATATCCAAGTACAAATCCCAAAACTGTCGTTACGAATACACGAGCGTCTAGAGTATTACAAATAATAGTCTGAATGAAAGCATAACTGTCTGAATCAAAATAAACAGCTAAGGTAATGTAAAAAAGGGACTTCGGGGATGCGAATGCTGTGCCAACTGTATCTCAAGTCTCCATCAAGCACTGGATCCGAGCACATCTACTAGACACCGCTAGGACCCACTCCAAAATCTACACAAGAAGTGCAGAGTGTGGTATAAGCACAACCGACCCCATGTAGTCTGTAAGCGTCAAGCCTAACCGCGACGAAGTAATGACGAGGCTAGGGCGGGTCAATTACAATAACATCTATGCAGTAATAATAATCACAACATGGAAGGGAACACAGAAAATGAAAGAAAGGCAGTTAAGTTATGAAAGAGAACTCAATCCTCGCAATCAGAGAATACAGAATATCAGACCTCAAGATATCATATAAGAGGCTGAAAACTAACAGAATAACAACAATAAGTACAACATACACAATCTGTTGTGGCGCGCAATCCGATCCCACCGTAAACACACAATCCTCCCTTATTTCATAGCATCATTTATCAATATCAAGAATTACATATAAAATCCGTTGTGGCGCGCAATCCGATTCCACCATATCATCATAATCAACGTCATAATCGTCAATTATTTCACCATATCACAATTTATCAATAATAAGTATTACGTACACATCTGTTGTGGAGCGCAACCAATCCCACCATAACAGTATAATCAATATAGAAATCCTCCCTTATTCCACCATATCACAACCGTTACAGCATGCAACCCGATCCACAAATAATTTCAATAAATGTAACCAATCCAATAACTCAATTTACAAGTATCTCTACAATTAAAAAATATGAAAGCAAAGCAATAAAGGACTCACGTACTTATCAAAGGGATGCTACGAATAATATAAAAGCAACAAGGCAAGTCAAGTACGTGACAATTAATGTATGCAAATAAGACAATTAAGGCAAGTAGCAATTAATCACGGAGTCATGGAAGGGACGAACAGTTCAATATAAGAATAATTAATGACAAGTAACCAATTACGGCATAGAAAGCAACTAAAGCATGTAACAGTTAAGACATGGAATAAGATAATTTATGAAATACGAGGAGAGACATGGAATCAATCATTTTGACAACGTATATACATTTGTCACCTCACATATACGCCGTTACACACATAATTCACATAACATATAGCTCAAGAGTTCCTAATTCCCTCAAATCAAGGTAAGACCCAACACTTACCTCGCTCCCCAACCAAATCAAAGCTCAATCGGGGCCTTTCCTTTAAAATTCGCCTCCAAACCAATTGAATCTAACCAAAATCTACTCAATATTATCAACCAATGCTATGGAAATCAATTACAATATATAAAGCTAAGATCTTTACACTTTTTCCAAAAAGTCAACAAAAGTCAACCCGGAGCCCGCCCTGTTAAAATCCGGGTTCAATGGTATATTTTGACTACCAATGACCCCACGAGATCATATATGTGAGTAGTTTCAAATTTTGAGTCAAAATCGACTCTCAAAACTCGAGTCCAAATTGATGGAATATGATTAGAAATGGATTAAAATCACTTGCCCAAAGTTTGTAGATGAAATTCCCTCTTCAAAATCGCCTCCTACCGAGGGTTCCAAAATATGAAAATGAGGCTAAAAATCTCATCCCTTGGCTTTTTGTCCAGTCGCAGGTGACGCAAATGCGAAGAAGTCATCGCAAAAGCGAACTCCCCACATCTCTGATGTCATCGTAATTGCGACGAATAGTTCGAAAATGCGAATGTTGGAACTTCACAAAAGCGATCAAATGATCGCAAATGCGACCATCATGTGACAAGGCCAAACATCGCAAATGTGATCCCCCACCTCACAATTGAGATATTTGTAGACTACACCATCAAAAGAGGGCACCAACTATTCTCCAAAGTCCAAAATCACTCTGTAGCCTATCTGAAACTCACCCGAGCCCTCGGGGATCAAAACCAAACATCAACACAAGTCTAAAAATATCATACGAACTATCTCGCACGATCAAAACACCAAAATAATACCTATTACTATGAACCGGACATCAAAATGTATAAAATTTTCAAAGAAACTCAAGAACATGCAAATTTACAACCGGTCGTCCGATTCACGTCAAATCAATTCCGTTTTGCACCAAACTTTGTAGTCAAGTCATAAATAGTGAAATGAACCTATTCCAAGTTCCGAAACCGAAATCTGAATCCGGTAGTAACAAAATCAACCTATGGTCAAACTTAGAAATTATTTAAGCCTTCAAATTACTAGTTTTTAACAAATCACGTTAATTCAAGTTAGGGACTTCCAAATTCGATTCCGGTCATATGCCCAAGTCCCAAATCACGATACGGACCCACTGACACCGCCAAAATACAGATCCGGGTCCGTTTACATAAAATATTGGCCGTACTCAACTCAAATGAGTTTAAAGGCAAAACTTCACATTTTCTTCAATTTTTCACATAAAAACTTTTCGGAACAAAACACGGACTGCGCATGCAAATCGAGAAATACTAAACGGAGCTAGTCGAGGTCTCGGAATACAGAAATGAAGGCTATAACTCAAAATGACCTATTAGGTTATCACAAGCCATGTTCGCAAATGCGATCATTTAACGACAAAAGCGAGGCTCGCAAATGCAAGCTTGACTTAGAAAATACGAGACCTTCCACTGAACACCAGTAACTGATGGGCACCAGCAGTTGCATAACCATCCAAACTCATCCGATACTCACCTGAAACTCACCCGAGCCCCTCGGGCTCCAAACCGAACATGCACACAAGTGTAATAAAATCCTATAAACTTGCTCGCTACCTTAAATCATCAAAATATCATCTAATAACACAAATCGATCATCAAAACTCATGAATATCAACTTTAAAACCTTTTTCACAATTTTTCACATAACGCGTCAAAATGCGCTCGGGTCACCCCGGACCCCAACCAAACGTGCATACAAGTCCAAAAATATCATATGAACCTATCATAATCGTATACTCATCCGAGGTCGTTTACCAAGAATGTCGACCGTGGTCACCTCAAGTCTCATTTTAGGTCAAAGTGACATTTTCTTGAAAATTTTATGTAAAAGCTTTTCGAAAATAACATGGACCACACACGTAAATCGATAAACATCAAAGGAAGCTATAAAAGGTCTCGGTATATGAAAATTAAGGCCAGTGCTCAAAATAACCTATCGGGTCATCACACTAACACTAATATTGGCAAAACAGATTGTATATTGATGAAACTTTTGAGTATTAAAGATTGAAATAATGTCTAAGCATTAGTAGGAGCATGATATGAAATTAAAAAGCTAAAGTGGTTGTAAGAAAATGACTCCAGGGAAGTAATATTCCCGGTCCTTTAGATGATAAATATGTATATACATTTTTTGTAACCATATACCAAGAAATAATTTGCTTATGAAAAACACACTTTTTCTGAAAAATGACTTTGTCGTACTAAACAAACCAAATAGCCTATTATTTTTCTTTTCTTTCCATATCTATAAGTGAAACATCACCAAAAGCACTACATTTGTCAAAAGAGATTATACATAAACTGTTTGTCCGATCAATAGGTAAGCAGAACAATAGAGATAAAGAATTTGACAGAAGAGATCAAATATATGTTGAGTTCGATGGGAGATGGAAGGTCAAGTGTCTCACCCTATGACACAGCTTGGGTTTCCTTTATTGGAGAAACTAATAATGGAAGCGAAAGACCCCTATTTCCATCTTGTCTTCAATGGATTGTAGACAATCAGCTTGCTGATGGTTCATGGGGAGAGGAGCTTGTATTCTGCATATATAACCGGCTATCGAACACACTAGCATGTGTGGTTGCATTGACCTTGTGGAACACATGCCTTCATAAAAGAAACAAAGGTGAACGAAAAACTTATATTTCTTCATCCTTCGTGGAATGCATGTCTTATATATTATACCTATATAACCTGATTCTTACGCTATTTTCTTTGATTTTAAGTTATATATATTGACGATATAAAATATATTTACAAAATCAGATAGCTTATATGGTAATTCTAAGTAAGTTCAGATGACAAGCATAATTGACAACCTTATAAGAGGGATAACAAAATTGCTATATTAGATTAAATTATATCGATCATACAAAATATTTTTAAAATGCCAATGTATATATATAATATAATCCATTTTTGATCGTGCCTGATCATCAAAGAGTTAATTTATGGGACATCATTAGCAAGCAAGACATTGTTATATTGATGATTGAAATACTATGTAAGGAGATTTAATCCTACAGCGTTTTACAGCAATTACATGTGCATTGCACACGTATTTCGTGTGAATATGAAGAGCAAATCATTCTTTCTAAAATATCTTATGAAAATTATTATTATCATTTATGCAACCAAATATTGAATCTAAAATAATTGAATATTTGTAATATACTTTTATCATGATTCTTCAATGATTTATCGACTAAGACAAATTTAAAAGTTAAATTTGTTTGACCTTTTAGAGATTTGAGAATAAAAAGATTGGTCCTACGGCTATAATGATCCGACCCTCTTATTGTGGCTTTGCGTTCTAAATTGTATTTGAATATGCCTACATGCTTGTGATGTTATTCATGACTTGTTATGTTGGTATGATTGTGGTTGAGTCCCAATTTTGTTCTGGGCATGTTATGGTGAGATTTGAAATTTGAAACTATGCTGGTGCACAATATGCTTGTCTTCTGTGATTGTGAAACGACTTCTCTCTCTCTTCTATATTCTTAACTACTTCATTAACTATATGTTCTAATTGTTTATTTTTCTTTTAATTCGATGAAGAGAAAAACAGTACCTGAGTAGGAAAGAGGTTCAAATACAATATTGAAACATATTATTGTTCATATGTATAGTTCAAAAGTAACTTTGAGAGAGATATAGTTATGCCACATTCTTCCTATTAGGAAATATTTGTTATTCGGTAAAACTTTAATAATTTTAAAGTTTTAAAGAAAAATTTAATAAACAATATTTTAGCTCTTCCCACTTCACACCTCCACTACCTCGACCTAAACACGAAGAAAAATAAAACACTAGCTACTCCACCATTTACGAGTGAGCTTTATTTAAAAAGTTCGAATTTTTTTTTTTTTTTTGACATGGGCTATTCTTGTTTCCTAGGAGTGATGTTTATCAAAGAGAACTTAAGCAAGCTAGAGACAGGGGAAGTTGAAAACATGACCTGTGGATTTGAATTTGTGTTTCCTGCACTCCTTGAGAAAGCTAGACAACTAGACATTGACATTCCATATGATGCTCCAGTCTTAACGGATATTTATGCAAGGAGAGAAGTAAAGTTTACAACGTAAAATGATTACTCTTTTGTCATCTTTGTATTTTTCCAATAACTTCATTCACGCTCCAAATCTGGAGGAGTATGTGAACGACAGTAGTTAATGCCTTTAACTTTTATCAAGTGAACCACGCAGATACAACTACCCTTAACATTCAAAACTTTAAAGTAGATCATATGGCTCACATGGCCTCAATATAAATTGAAAATCATTTAGATTGCTTATAATCGCCAAATCAGTGTAGAATCATACATAACTATAAAATGTCATAGATGTCTTATGCACGCAACTAGACGCCTAGACCTCCTGCGAATATATCATGGAACCAGGGGCGGATCTATGTACACCGGGTGGTACGCCACCGCAAGCTATGTAAATATGTATAAGAACTAGTATATATATTTAAAGTGCCACCCGTGGAACAAAAGTGGTCAGGGTGCCGGTGGCAAAGATCCATCTTTTCCTTCTGTAGGGTGAGAGCTAGAATCCAGGTCAGAGCAAATATTTTTTTGACTTGCATTCATTTGCAATTTAAAGAGATTAAGTACACTACACAACACACTCTTCTATTTTTTTGACTTTAAAGAGATTAAGTACACTACACGACATACTCTTCTATTTTTTTGACTTTAAAGAGATTAAGTACACTACACGATACACTCTTCTATTTTTTTGACTTGCATTCAGTTGCACACTACACAACACAGTTGCTTTTTGGCTGCATTCTCTTTTCTCATTGGAATGAACTTTCTATTTTATAGGAATTGAATTGAGATGGATAAATTTGTCACAAGGTTAGACCATTCTCAACCAAGTCCTAGTTGTCAATCCTTCATCCAAGTGAATGCAAATCATTCCCATCTTTAAATGAACTCGATTTGGGGTCACTTAAAAGCGATCCAGAAGAAAGAATACGTATTACTGACTATAACCCTTGAATAAGAGATGAAGTGAGGAAACATTACATTTAATAATGTCTTTGTCAACCTTTCAAGCATCAATTTCCTAAAACTCAAATAGGAGGAAGAATGGGTCAATTTGTCTAAGTTGGTTCAATTGTCAATTTTCTAAATGCGTATAGTGTGAAGAAAGATGCGGCATATTACTTATATTGTTATCTGTTCAAAAATGAATGTATACATGGAAGTGCGGGTGAATTTTATATATATAAAAAAAGAGTTTTAATTTTATGGCTTGAAATAAGGGTCTTGACAGATTGCATTTACATGTTGGTGATGTTAATAGCATACATGGTAAATATTTCAAGAAGATGCTAGATTTATCAAATCATCATCAATCAATTCAAGTTATTTTTGATAAGTACTCCGAGAAGTTGAAAAGTGAGTATCGGATGCGTTTAGAAGCATCAATTAATGTGTCAAGACTTCTATTATTTTATGGATTTCCTTTTAGGGGTCATGACAAAAGTGAATCTTCAACAAATCAAGGCTTCTTTCTAGGATTCTTACGATGGCATAGGGACAAGCATCTAGATGTAGAAAAAGTAATATTAGGAAATGCTCCACAAATGATACTTTGACTTGCCCTATGATCCAAAAGGATATTATCAATGCTTGTAGAAAGAAAACATTAAAAGCTATAATTGGAGACTTGAATAAAGATTACTTTAGTATATTAGTTGATGAGTCCAAATATATCACACACAAAATAAATGGCTCTTGTTTTACGTTATGTTGATAAGAATGGTGAAGTGGTAGAGAGGTTTGTTGGTCTTGTCCATGTTAGTGGTACACAACATGTTCATTAAAGGAAGCAATCTACTCTTTGCTTTCGTACCACTCACTAAGTCCATCCTAAATACGGAGACAAAGTTATGATAGAGCTAGTACCATGAGGAGACAGATAAATGGTCTCAAGACTTTGATTATGGAAGATAGTTCATCGGCATATTACATTCATTGCTTTGCTCATCAATTGCAATTAGCACTTGTAGCTATTGCAAAAAAGTATTTAGATGTTAAAGACTTCTTTTGTCATGTTACGAATGTGTTGAATGTCATTGGAGGATCTTTTAAGTGCAGAGATTTGCTTTGCCATTTTCAAGATGAAAAGTTAGAGCAATTACTTGAGTCCGTTGAAGTTCATACTGGGCGAGGACTAAATCAAGAATGTGGGCTTTAAAGACCAAGCGATACTCGTTGGGACTTCAACTAACGCGAAGCATAGGCAATCACTCTACCATCCTGCATCAACACACACCCAATGCCAACCCGTGAGGCATCACAATATATTGTATATGAACCCGATCTCGAAGGCAAAACTAGAACTGGAGCTTTAGTCAATACAGTCTTGAGGTTCTGAAAGCTCTCTCGCACTCGTCGGACCACCTGAATTGGGCACCCTTATGAGTAAACATAGTGAATGGGGTTGCGATAGATAAAATCCCTTCCACAAAACGGTAATAATACCCAGCCAACCCTAGGAAACTCCAGATTTTTGTAGCGGTAGAAAGTCTGGGCCAACTTTGAACTGCCTCAATCCTCTTCAGATCAACCTTAATCCCCTCACTGGACACCACGTGACCCAAGAATGCCACCGAGTCCAACTAGAACTCGCACTTGGAGAACTTAGCATATAACTTCTTCTCCCTCAAGGCCTGGAGCACGATCCTGAACTATTGCTCATACTCCTCTCGGTTGTGAGAATATACCATATATCATCAATGAATATAATCACGAAAGAATCTAGATAAGGCTGAAAAACTATGTTCATCAAGTGCATGAAAATTATTGGGATATTGGTCAGCCTGAAAGACATCTTTAAGAAATCGCAATGCCCATAACGGGTCTTGAAAGCAATCTTAGGAATATCTAAAACCCTAATCTTCAACTGATGATACTCTGATCTCAAGTCAATCTTCCAAAATACCCTAGCACCCTGAAGCTGATCGAATAAATCATTATTACATGGCAGTGGATACTTGTTCGTGATAGTAACCTTGTTCAATTGCATGTAGTCGATGCACATCCTCATAGAACCATCTTTCATGTTCACAAATAGTGCTGACGCAGCCCAAGGTGAAATACTCGGCCTGATGAAACCCTTATCAAGCAATTCTTGTAACTGTTCCTTCAATTCTTTCAACTCCGATGGTGCCATACGATATGGTGGAATAGAGATGGGCTCAGTGCCCAACGCTTGATTAATACCAATATCAATATCCCTATCGGGTGGCATACCGAGCTAGTCTGTAGGAAACACACCTGAGAACTCCCTCACTACTGGAACTGACTCATCGATAAAAGTATCAGCACTAACATCTCTCATGAAGGCCAAATATGCCAAAACACCCATTCTCAACGATCCGTTGAGCCTTCAAATATGAAATAACTCTACTGGGAGTGCGACCAAGCAAACCTCTCCACTCCAACCAAGTCAACCTCGACATCACCAACGTCATGGTCTTAGCATGACAATCAAGAATATCATGGTATGAAGATAGCCAATCAATACCAAAAATTACCTCAAAATCAATCATATTGAGCAATAAAAGATCAACCCTAGTCTCATAACCCCCAACGGTAACCACACAAGACTGGTACACATGATCCACTAAAATAGTATCACCCATCGGTGTTGATACATGAATAGGAATATCAAGCGAATAGCGAGGCATATCCAAATAACGAGAGAAATATGATGACACATAAGAATAAGTGGAAGCAGGGTCACATAATACTAAAGCATATGTGGCACACCGAAATAATATATGTGATCACGACGTCGGTAGTAACTGCCTCTGGCCTGACTGAAAATGCATAGTAGTATGTCTATCCACCACCTGGCTGACCTGCCTCTCTAGGGCGACCTCGAACCTAGGTTGCATGCTCTGCTGTGGTGCACTACTCAGAAGTCTAGGATAATGCCTCTTGAGATGACTCAAGTCCCTACACTCTAAACAACCCCTTCTCTGACGATGCTGTGGACCCTGCGACTGACCCTGATAACCCGAATAATCGCATGTGGAACCCTAAGCAGATGGAGCATGGTAAGAACTATGTGCCAGCATCATGCTGAATGATGACTGACTGAGGCAAGCACTATGTGAACAATGGCTAACTTACAAACAATGAGGAATATGACAAGCTACTTGAGCCGGCCTAAAAAGATGGCCTCTCTCGTAATGTGACTGGTGTCTAGACGAGGCACCACCAAAACCACCCAAACTATGAACCCTTTTGGCCTCTGCTCCTCTTGCTTAAGCCTCCAAACATGCTCCAAGCACCTAGAAATCTCAACCACCTGGAGGAAACTAGCATCAGTCTCGGCCTCCCGAGCCATACCATATCGAATACCATAGTTGAGACCTTCATTGAACCTCCTGATCCTCTCCCTCTTAGTAGGGACAAATAATTCTGCATGGCGTGCTAACTCCATGAGTCTCATCTCATACTGAGTCATAATCAAGCCCTTCTCACATAGATGCTCAAACTCCATATGCAACTCCTCCATACGAGTCTACAGGACAAACTTCTCTAAGAAGAGAACTGAGAACTGATGCCATGTAATTAGTATTGTGCCAGCTGGCTTGCCCGACTCATAGGTCTGCCACGACCTGTATGCTGGCCCTGTCAACTCAAATATAGTGAAGTCGACTCTAATAGAGTCCACAAGACCTGTTGTGCGAAGAATCATATGGCACCAGTCAAGAAAACCCTAAGCATACTCTGGCTCTCCTCCACTGAAATGAACTGGGGAGGACGAAGTCTCTAGAATCTCTCTAACCTCTTCTGCTCCTTATTAGTCAAATATGATCCAACCCCGGCCTGCAGCAGCAATAACTGGTTGAACTGGTAACACCCCTAGTGTCTGATAACCCTGATCTAGCTGCTCCGGTGTACGGGCGGCGGGAGTTTTGGCTCCTCCCCTAGCGTGCGAGGTAGCTGGTGCAACTGGTATCATACCAGCCTGGGCCAAGCTCGAATACACACTCAAGATCTGGGTTAAAGTCTCCTGAAGACTAAGTATAGCAATAGGTACTGCCGGAGTTGAGCTGGTCCCACCGGCTCACCAATTTCTTGAACCTGCTCCTCCACTGGAGCATCTGGTGGCTCTACAGTTACTTATCTAGCTGTAGCGCGAGCCCCACCTCGGCCTCGGCCTCTACCTCGGACCCGGCCTCTCACTGCCCTGATTGGTGGCACTGGTGCCTGCTCGGTTGATCTTGTTGAACATGTCCTCACTATCTATGAGAGAATAGAAGAGTAAAGGTTTAAACTTCGGAAATAAGAAATTCGCACGACAAGAATGAAAGAAAGTGAAATTCTTCCTAACAGTATGGTAGTCTCTCAAAGATAAGTACAGACATTTCCGTACCATTCTGCAAGACTCTACTAAACTTGCTCATGACTCGTAGAACCTATGAACCTAGGGTTCTGATACCAACTTATCACGATCCAAAAACCATCATTCGGTCGTGATGGCACCTAACTTGCTTGCTACGCAGGCCAAGCATAACAAAAGTGGAATAAGATAACAGAATTAATAAAAATCGTACAAATCTAATGCAAAATGTCATAAATAAACTAGGTCAATACATACAATTCCCCATAACTGGTAATAAAGAGTCATGATCTCTAAATAGAAGTACAATTCTGGAAATACGAAATAAAAGTAATGTCTAAATAATAACAACAATTACTGAAATAGAAAGAGACGCCAAAGACTGTAGTCGGAATGCAACTCTCCCTCTTTTATCATCAACTCAGAACAAAATCATAGTGGCTCTCGGCTAGGTCCAATACCTGGATCTGCACAATTAAGTGCAGAGTATAGTATGAGTACAACCCTATGTACTCAGCAAGTACATAACTAATCTTGGTGAGGTAATAGTGGTAAGAATTATCAATGAAACTCGCTAATAACCTACTCAATTCATGAATTTTACAAGTACATAATAATAGTTCTATCTAATCATAAAAAAAAAGATAATTTTGCCTTGATGCACAAGAGGTAATGTGCCAACCCCTGTATCAGGTAACAATCCAGCATATAGAGAAGATATGCATCTATTATCAAGTCTTAGGTGCACAGGTAGACATATAAAAAATATGCACTGTGCTCTCACTAATCAAACCAAATAGCATATAGAGAAGATATGCATAACGAGGCATGTATACATTCCAGATCTATCATATAGAGAAGATATGCAAATAAAATATGTATACATCCAAGGTAATTGCAAATAGAGAATAAATACAATAACCAAATGCTGATCAGTTTTCCTCATACCCCGTGTACACCATCAAGAGAGAAATATAAGAAGGTAACCCTATGGGATGGATCCTTATCCACATGCTGCTATCATATCTCAAATCCACATGGTTCACTCACGTGCTATCTATCTAATCCATATCACACAAAAAACATATACAAGAATACATATGCATGAATAATAGATATCAAATTGCATACTTATGGATTGATATAAATGACATGCTAAGATGTATGCATATGCAAAGTGTACTAACATAGCTCAAATTAGGCGATAACATCTCAAAAATAATAATTATCATGTTTGAATGGGAGATTAACCTACTCATAACCTCTAACATCATTTAATTAGCTCACAAAGGGAGTACAAACATATGAAGTATGATAGCATGAAACTTAGCAATCAATTCAAGGCATAACATAGCCTAAGTACTACCATGAGCATGAATAAAATCCCGGTGCACGCACATGGGCCCAACCCCTCGCATGTGCGTCAACCATAGCACGTAGCCAACACTAATAACTCAGGCAACTAGTGCCTTAACCGAGTTTAGGTAAGCAACCTACCTCAAGTAAGCCAAATCAATACTCTAAAAATCTCTTCCCGTGCGAATCGATCTGCGAACACCTCGAATCTAGCCAAAAATAACTTAATAATAACAATTAATGCCATAGGAAACCTCAAACAATAAAGCTTTGATCTTGATACAATTATACAAAGTCAACTATAAAGTCAACCTGGGCTCACTTCCCAGAACCCGACAAAAGTCACAAATCTCGAACACCCATTCAAATACGAGTCCAACCATATAAGTTTCATCCAATTCCAACTCCGAATCGGGGGTTCAAATCTGTATTTTTTATTTTAGAAATGTTTTGCCAAACTCCCCAATTTACCTCACTTAGATTCACCAATAAAATGCTTAAATCAATGATGAAATTATGAATAATAATTAAATCCGAGTCAAAAATATTTATCTCAATCCAAGTCGTGAAATTGCATCTAAAATCACCTAAATCCGAACTCCCTATCTCAAAATGGAATAAAATGAACAAAACACTCGACTTAATATGTTCTGCCCAGTGATTTTCGCTTTTGCGGAAAAAATATTGCTTTTGTGGAAAAAAACTCACTTTTGCGAGGTCACTTAATACCCCGACCATATGCACCTGCACTTCATCATCCGCTTCTACAGAAGCGCTTCTGTGCATTCTGCATTGCAGAAGCGACATCGCTTCTGCGTAATATCTTCCGCATCTGCGGACTATCCTCTTACCGCCCAACTTCGCTATTGTGTCTCATTTCTCACAGGAGCGATTTCACACCAGCACACCTACACTTCGTAGGTGCGATTGTACCAGACCTGCCACCAACCAGCCATGTTCAACACCTTCCGGGTGGTCCGAAATTCACCCGAGCCACTCGATACCCCGTCCGAGCATACCAACAAGTCCCACAATACAATACAGACCTACTCAAAGCCTCAAATTATATAAATTAACTTCAAAATCACGAATCGCACCCCGATTCAAGCCTAAAGAACTAATCGACTTCCAACTTTTCAAAACGCATGCCGAACCACGTCTAATCAACTTGGAATGACCTAAAAGTTTGCACACAAGTTTCAAATAACAAAACATCATACTTCAACTCCCGGGACCAAAAATACAAATCTGATAATATCAAAGTCAACTCTCGATCAAACCCATGAACCTTCCAAACCTTCAACTTTTCAACTTCCGCCAAATAAAGTCAAATCACCCTAGGAACTTCCAAATCCAAATCCGGAGATATGCCTAAGTCCAAAATTACCATACAAACTTTTTGGAACCATCAAAATGCCATTCCGGGGTCATCTGCACAAAAGTCAAATATTAGTCAACTCTTACAACTTAAGCCTTCAACCATAAAACTAAGTATTCCAATTCACTCCAAAACCTCCCCGAACTCAGGACAATCGTCCCCGCAAGCCATGTAGCACCAAATACACATATGAGGAGCATTAAATAGGGGAACGGAGCTAAAATACATAAAATGACCGATCGGGTTGTTACATCTGACTATGTGAAAGGTTAGAAAAATATAATTGGCACAAGTGATAAAAGTAATGGGGATCACCAAAAGTGTAGAAACTAGAGAGATATCGACCTTGCTCGTCTGGCCACCACCGTGCATTACAAGAAAATGGGGCTTTAGCGAGAGAAAATCTGGTCGTTATAAGTTGATAACGATCGGAATCACCGGTCGTTAAAAGTTAACGACCGGATTGTAACCGGTCGTTAAAGGATCTTTAGCGACGACGTAATTTTTGGTCGTTATACATGCTTATTAGCGACAGGATTTTTCCCTTGCTAATTTGTTATCCGTTCATTAAAAGTCTTTAATAACAACAATGTATTATGTCAATTCGAGTGCTTTTAGCGACCGATATTCCCTTCATTAATTGTATAATTACTTTTAACAATCAATATTCTCTTCGTTAATAGTCATTTATCTGTTTGAGAAGCCTGTCGTTAAAGAGTTTTAATGACCATATTTTTCTTCGCTAATATAAAAATGTAATAAATATAATTAAAAAAATTAAATTACATGAATAGTAATAATTATTTATATGCTTTCATACACGCTTAACAGCATTGAAAAATAAATTAAATACTTGATATCTTGTTAATACAAAGAACTAAAGTATCATATTTACCAGAAACCAATCCAAATTATAACAAACCCATCTTACTAAAACAATAAAAGTAAAAATAATGCAAACCCAGCTAGGAGACAACTAGAAGCATAAAGTGAGATGTGTTAAGCATCATTTTAAATAATTCCTAAAAAGAATAAAAATAAAATTACAGCATATATATGTACATAAGACAGTGTCTTTAAACCATCGTTGAGGAACCAAAAACCTCTTGAACTTCAACTTGCTCTACACTTTCTTCAAGGATAGGTTCTTCGGATTTTAAATTTTTGATCTGTTAAAATAATAAATTTATGCCAGTTTAGTAACAAAGAATAAATAACCAAAGAAGAAAATGAACAGATAACACCTTAAATTATCGAATGCACAGATAGATAACCATATTCACGAGAAGTAAGTTGACTAGCCAAAGAAGTGATAAGTTCAATTAAATTCTAGCCAAGTACCAAACTAACTTATACCAAATTACCCAATCATTATTGGACCCAAAATACACTTTTTTACCTTTCCAAAATTTTCCCCGACACAAAACCCAAAACAAACGTCATGAATCTCAACCAATGTTCCTGGATACTATTTGGCAATCTTCCACCAGCTTACAAAAAAATGAACCAGTACTTATTAAAGGAAGAACAATGACCAAGCATTTAAGAAAAGAAAATCTTAAGTGTGTCTGCAAGATGGCTAGTGTAACATGTCTTTCACCACAGTACGTAATTTTTTAATTTATGATTATACGACTGGAGGACTCCGTATAGCATTCTAAGTTTCAAGTCTTGAAGCCATATTCTTTAAAAGTGTGGAGATATTAGATAGAATAGCAGATAAAAAAAAAAGGAGCAGACAGCAGCACATTACTTTAGCAGACAACAACATATATCTAATGTAAAATCTCTCCAAAAGTCCTTTATCTCCTCGTATGTTAGCAAGCACAAGTGCACCATGTACATAATATTTGAAGCTTCATTCTTGCTTAAATTCACTTGTTTCATTGACTATATTTTTATTTATTCATAAATATTAATGACATAAAGAAAAAATTCACATGAGCGTTGCAATATTTTCATCATAGAGTAAAATAGGATTTTGAATATACTAACATGTTAAATGATTCAATCTATTGATCACTTGAAAATGGTAATGAAGGCTGATCAAACACTATCTTTGCAAGTTGTGTGTATTTACTCCCCAGCTCATCATATTTACTCTCTAACCCTTCCAAACGTCCTTTTAGTGATTTATTTTCTTTTACAGTTGGGTGCCTCATTATTCCATCATCAACTCTTTTTTCATGATGCCATCTCATCAAAGAAGATATTTTCGAGGATATAAATAATCTTTGAAGTCTTGGCTTTAGAGGAAAATAACGTAAAATCTTGTATGATATCTTTTTCCCACTTTTAAATTTGGTTTCCCCACTACGTTTATCCTCCTTCCATCTAGATGCACCACAAACTTTGCAAGACTCAAGAGACTTATCATCCTTCCAGTATAACATACAATTATTCTTACATGCATCAATCTTCTTGTAAGAAAGCCCTAGGTGCCGGATTACCTTCTTTGCTTCGTAATATGAATCTGGCAAATTTGATCCATCTGGCAATAAATCTTCCTTCAAGAGCTTCAACAACATTGTAAATGACGCATTACTCCAATTACCAATACTTTTAATATGAAGCAACTTTACCAAAGTAGAAAGTTCAGAAATATTTGAATCTTGGTATAATGGTTGCTCAAAATCCTTTAAAATCCTATACAATCTTTTTGCTTCAATATTTGGTTCCTCCCCAAACAGCCCACCACCACTATTGTACATATTGTCTCCTTCAAAAGTGGGATACAAATCTCTTAAAATTTTATGTATTTCATCCTCATCATCACTCTCTTCAATGATATTATCATCTACAAACTCATAATTTGAAAAAGACTCACCTAATCTCTCCCCATTGTGATACCAAAGAGTATAATTTTGGACTATTCCGTATACTATTAAATGTGACCTAATCAGCTCACGTGTTTCTGAAATTGCATTACAACATTTGACGCATGGACAACGTATTTCGTGTGTTTCTCCTAATCTTTTAAAATCATAATCCAGAAAATTCTCTACCCCAAGTATGTAAGCGTTATCAAGTGGATCATGAATAAGTTTCATCCATTGCTTATCAGGTGCCATAATCTGGTACATGCACAAAATTAATATACATATATATTCAACCAAAAAATATTAGTATAGCAATAAACAAGAAGTGAACACAAGCGAACAAAATCATATTATTCACCTTTACTAAGGAATATTAGTAAATCTACTTTCGAAGATTATTTTTATAATCCATTTAAATAATTTCTCACATCAACCATTTCATTGGCCTATAACCCAAGTAATAGCCTTAATAGTTTTACAATAAAGTATGGATAAATATGTTAAATTTCTAGTAATCTTGATAATTGAGAATATTTTTTGGTAACGATTTTATAAATAAGCTACAAATCAGGAAAATTAAAAAAGAATTTACTTTGTATTGATGCTCTTATAGTGTGGTTGTTGATTAAGAAAATAGTACCTTAAATTACCTTTAGAATCTTATCTTGGTATAGAAACTAAAGAATGCTCTATCTTTTATTTGTTCTCTTAAGGCAATACACTCAATCTCTATAACTTCTAACAGAGAAAACTCTCTATATATACTATCCCTTGGCGAAAGATCATAACTAGACAATACAGAGAACCATTGTAAGAGTAAATGTAGCAACATCAAAAATATCTAATATCTAGTCAATATAGAACTATAACGAAAGTGTTAGTGTTATCTATTAGAAGAGAGGAATCTATAGGCAATGATATCCATAAGGAATAATAATTTTTACTGATATACCACTACCACCAGCAATAACATATCCAGTATAATTCCACAAGTGGAGCCTGGGGAGGGTAAAGTGTATGCAGACCTTACACCTGCCTTTAAGAAGGAAGATAGGCAGTTTCCAGTAGACCCTCGGCTCAAGAAGGAAAAAGGGGAGGGGCAATAACAAGCAAACCGATTTGACACCGAAGCGAAAATACAAAACTAGCAATAGGTAATGCAATCAGAAAATCAAAATAAAAGACAACGGCAAGTAGTAACACGAGAATAGATACATTATAATATTCTCAAGTTAAGTTGTTCCAAATCTTAATGAGTAGCTCGTCTTGAGAATCAGGGGCTTGTAATAAAATGAACAACAATATGGTTGTAGATGCAGGACTTTATCAGGATAATTTTAAAAAGGTCTTCTTAATTTATACAGTTCCAAATGTTAAAGCAAAATTCAGCATCAAACATTCTTCATAATACCTTTCTCTATTTGTGCAGCATGCGTGCCCATACTACTTTCAATTTCAACTTAAACTTTACATTGACAGGAAAAATAAAGACGAATATACTTTGTAGTCTGGGTAACTAAACATATTTTAATTTTCTTTATTTTGCTAAAGGTAAAGGCAATTTATTAGAGCTAGTAGCAAAAAGGTACTACAAAACACATAAACTTTTACATAAGACTTCAACTCTTTTCTGTAACATATCAGGTAAATCTAGGTATAATCAACACTATTCTATATCAAACTATAGCTTTGTCTTAGAAACATTTAATTCAAATATTTATCAGCTACAAATGTCAATAATTCACCTCAATTGAGTATTCAAATTAAAGGAAATGAAAGGCAAATTATCACGAAAAATGAGCTCAAAGCATGAGGAATAATATTAAATTCTAAACTATCCCTTAGTAGTATTGCTTCTACATTCTTCATTTTAAACGAATATGATACAGATATACTATACAACTGAAGAGAAAGAATACTATAGAAGGAAGCATCTGATAAAAAAGGATTGGAGGATTTAAGGTTAATAAAATACTTCACCTGAAGCTTAACTTTTATGTCCAAAACCATATGTTCTTTACTGATACACCACTCACCAATATTTTAAGTAAAAAGTGCATTCTTAATATTCATACAACAAGACGTTATTTTCTAATTGTTTCAACATATGATAGCACATAGCACATATGATAGCACATAGCACGTGAACAAAGTCATCACTTACTTCAAGTTCTCTGTTAACATGATTCTTAAAACAAAGGGACTCTAAATATGGAGTCTAACTCATGATGTAGTACTTAAAGTAGCACAAATAAGGTCAAACCAAACTCCAATTAGCAGAATTATCAGTATAACTTCACTTATATGTCATCATGTTAGTAATAAATCTCATCTATGACCGTAGAGCAATTCAGTGAAATAGTATATTTTTAAGCTATTTGGGGTAAAAAAAAAACAGAAAAGCTTATCATTAATTTTATTAAAATCTAATGGAAACACATAGGTCACAGAAAAACTTTTCCAAAACTAAATGCAAACAAACCCTGTAAATTCTGCTTAAGATATAACTTTGTTAGTTTCCTTTACCCTTTCTCTTTTATAAGCTATAGAATAGTTAATTAGACCATAATTATGATACACATACATATCGACATGGTTTTTAATGGAAGTGGATTTCTCCTAATTTTGCTTCAAAAATAATTATTAATTTTGAAGACCATAATTTAGACTTCTCATACAATAATAGTCTTGTTAAAGAAAAGTAGAAGAACTAGGGATGCTAAAACGGAAACAACAGAAAAACTGAATGTAATTCAAAATCAAACCCAATTCAAAAATAATTTGCTCTATAAGAGAATACACACAGTTGACATATAACGAGCAATATTCAATAAATAAATAAATAAATAAAAGCAACTCCTGTACATTCATCAGCAATGTTAAAATCTGAATATAATTATAAAATTGTAGTACATGTAATTATAAAAAGAACCAATACCTGAAAAATAAAGAGATGATTGGAGTATAAAAAAGGTACCCAATTTCATAATAGTACTACAAGATTAGAGCTTATCTTGAGAAGAAGAAGAATGAAACCCTAGGTTGTAGAGAGGAACACAAGGCTTGATGCTTCATAGAGTTTCAACTGCTCAATTTCATTTATACCCTAGCTTTGTAATTCCTATGGTAAAAAGAAAGAAAAGTGGGGAAAATTATGGGTTTGGGCAAAAAAAAGAGGTAAAAGTGGCGTGAGTGGGCTGATGTTGGGCAAAAGATAGGGAAAAGTTAGCATTATTTTTTTATTTTTTATTTTTAACGACCGGATTTATGACTTTTAAGGACCGAATATTTTTTCTTTGTTAATATTAAACTAAAAATTAATTTTAACGATCGAAAAAAAAAGTGATCGCTATTGATATACCTATAACGATCGAATTCATGTCCCTTCGTAAAAAAAAAATGGTCGTTAAAAGTCAAAATTCTTGTAGTAGTGTGCACTTGAATCTGCAATGGAAAGCAGAACACGCTGCCCCGTTGCGAGAATACAAACATATTATACTTAGTAAGTCTCTTTGACTCATCTAGTAAAGATGGGATTGCAAAACTGAGTATGCATAATAAGAAAATAATCATGAACCTCATATAAAAGCATATGAAAATCATAAAGCATTCCAAATGTTGCATAACTTGAAACCTTGTACATAAACCTTTATATGACATCATACTTTAACACTTCATGGCGTCCGAAAACCTCTCCCGTATCAGTTGGGGCGTCTTGTTATGGTACTGCATGACTCGACTAACATTAAGATTCGCTAGCAATGACAGTTTAAAATGGACAAACTATGATCTCTCACTGACACGTGTGATTTCAAGCTGGACGATGGTCCTATTCGAAAGTGAATACCCTCTCATTTACTAATGTTCAACCAAAATATTTAACTTATCCCATAATTCATGTCCATCAATGCATTACATGGTATTCTTAACTCATTGGAGTTATTAGAGTCATTACCCAACTCATTGTTTCACTCCAAATTACTATTTATTGTCTTCGCTCATAATATAGATCCTTAGTGTTATTTCAAAATTATGTTTAATCATAAATTCCACTCTTAAATATACTCCATAAACTCATATAAATATTATATATGAAGGTTGAGTTGTGAAATTACCCTGCGGCTCAAACCCTAACATCGAAGAAATTTTAGATTATTGAAATTGTTTTAGAAAATCTGAAATTTCAATCCATGGAGACACAAATACTTGCATTAAATACTGAAAATCTGGCAAAACCCTTCATTAGTGAGTTACCTTTCGGTGTACTTATGATCTTGACCGTTTGCATGTCTCCTCCAAACTACTTCCTCACGTCCATATTATTTGGTGTGTTTTACCTTTGACATATCCCTTAAAAAATTACTTACTCCTAAAAGTTAACAAGGTTTTTGACTTCAGTGCCCTTAGTTAAGTTTGCATCTTTCGAAGCTGATAAGTACGAAGCGCATGGGGATTTGTATTTTTAGCGTTGAAAGCAAAAACAACCAAGAGTAAATTTAGAAATATAAAATTAATACCTTCTTGAGGATGTAAAACACTGCTTATTTTGGACCACAATAACAAGATAAAAACATCAAATAATATGGACCGGAGGACGCAGCTCTCAAGCTTGATAAATGTCCCCAGTACTCTCTCTCCCCGAGATCAATATAATTCGCGAAGCAAGATTATTTTGTGCCCTTCAGGCTTGTTGTAATCCTTCTTCTTGTGGCAGCTCATTGCGGATTGTCCTCTCATGATAGGGCTCGCAGTTGACCCGAGTATAATATAAACCAACATTTTCTCTTGATGGCTTGCTCGCGGCGCTAGCTTCTGATTCTTCCCATGTCCTTGGCTTGCAATGGGCATGGGATGGCAGGGACTAAACTGCCTCGTGCCTTGGCTTCCTCCCTTATCCTGGGCACCTCTCTCGTGATGAAAGGCTAGTGAGAGGGCACTATCATTAGAGGCGAAGTTAGGATTTTAACTTTATGAGGTCTGGAATAACAACTAAAGTACAAATAACTGGGTTTTAAATTTATTATTTATATATATTTAATCAATTTTTTAACACAAATATAATATTAAGTAAAAGTTACTGGGTTCGATCTCAGGCTCGCTACGGCTCCGCCCCTGCCTACAACTTAACCTTACGTTTCCAACTTCAAATTCTGATTCCTTTGGCCACTTTACTACTTCAATCCACTTTCAACTTGTACCATACATATGTTAATATATTCCAACGACTTCATCACCTGGTCCGTATAAAACTAGTGGCCTGGACACTTTGATCACGTTATTAGATCATTATTAGCCCGAATTATGTCCAAAATTTAGAGGGCTTTACACTTTAGCTGGCTAATATTTATGTCACATAGTCTAACACGTAAGTGGATCCCAAACTTAAAATTGAAGGAGTCAACTTTAAAGATTTTCCAGCACTAAACTCATTGTAATTTTTTAAATTATGAATTTATAATATATACATACATATATATATATTTACTTGGTCCCATTGGTAAAAAGTCTCCATCTTCCTCTGAATTTATTCATACATTATATTTTGCAGAATTCCTAAAGATCTTATCCATACCATTCCCACAACAGTATTGTTTTCATTAGAAGGATTAAGGGACTTAGACTGGCAAAGGCTTTTGAAGCTTCAAATGCAGGATGGTTCATTCTTAACATCCCCTGCATCTACTGCCGTTGCATTTATGGAAACAAATGATGACAAGTGCTTGAGATTTCTTCAAAACGTTGTTGAAAAGTGTAACGGAGGAGGTAGAATACTTCTTTTGTCTAATAATGTATACTTTGAATTTAAAAAATAAAAATTGAATTGGATTTAACTTATATATATTGATTATATAAAGAATTTGAGATGATTTCAGAGGCCTCCCTCCAGGTTTGATTTCATGACACTCACCATACTTGTGGTAGGGCTTCCCTTTTGATGGATCTTAAGCGGTGCGAATATGAAATAGTCCGGCCAATACAGATGGTTATGCCAAAAAATATCTTTTAATGCGAGCCTAACAATAGACGACAAACAAATTGATGATCCATTTTCTGAACGAAATGGAATGGTTAAAATTTACGAGCCACAGTAACATATACATGTTCACTTCTAATGTTGTTGCATTGTATATGTTTAGTGCCAGGTAGTTACCCAGTTGACATGCAAGCACGACTTTGGGCAGTTGATCGATTACAACGCCTTGGAATCTCTTATTATTTTGAGGAAGAACTTAAGCACCTTTTAGATTATGTGTTCAGGTAAAAAGGCCAATATAATTCTTCTTCATTTTCTTCACACGATTAAGTGCATAGGAGCAATTTATGTGACAAGTCTAATTTTTTCTGGAAACACAGATATTAGGACGAGGAGATTGGTATTTTTTCAGTAAGGAATTCAAACTTTTGTGATGTTGATGATACATGCATGGCTATTAGGTTGTTGAGGCTACACGGATTTGATGTTAGTCCAGGCAAGTCAATGGGAAATAAGTTTGCAAAATTTAGCATTTGTTGATGGCTTAATCAAATTTCCTATGGGTCACAGATGTGCTAAACAAGTTCAAAGACTGTGATCAATTCTTTTGCCTAAGAGGTGAATTGAACAAGTCACCAACAGCTATGTTTAATCTCTATAGATGCTCGCAAGCTTTATTCCCAGGAGAAAAGATTCTTGAAGAGGCAAAGAATTTCACATACAATTTCTTGCGGCAATGTCTTGCAAACAATAAATCCTCAGACAAATGGGTTATAGCTAAGAACATCCCTGGGGAGGTAAACAATGAAATATAATTAAGCTTAGTATACATTCATATATATAGTAATAACATTTAATACTCTCTTGCTTTACAGTGAGTGATTTACTAAATATGTTGTGCAAACATTTGTTCATAGATGCAATATGCACTAGAATTTCCATGGTATGCTAGCTTACCTCGGGCGGAATCTGCGCTATACATAGAACAGTATGGTGGTGCAGATGATATTTGGATTGGCAAGACATTATAGTACCCCTTGAAATATGTTCAATACTGTACATAGTGTAGTTATACATAAAATAAGATATGCCAATTATTTATGTTTTGCCCATGTAGATTGCCGGATGTCAGCAACAATGTCTATTTACAAGCTGCAAAACTAGATTACAACAGATGCCAAAGTCAACATCGATTTGAATGGCTGATTATGCAACAGTATGCATGCACTTGAAACTTTCTTATATTGATAAACAATAAAATATCAAGCCTTTCTATCTTCTTAATTTTGCTCCATAACATAATAGGTGGTTTGAGAAGTGCAACTTTCGACAATTTGGAATTAGCGAAAAGTACGTCCTACTTTCTTATTTCTTGGCTGCTGCAAGTATATTTGAGGTCAAAAAGTCAAGAGAACGACTTGCATGGGCTAAATCTCGTATAATATGTAAGATGATTACATCTTACTTCAATGAAGAAGCCACAACTTGGACCACTAGGAATTCATTGCTAATGGAATTCAAGGGTTCTGCTGAACTAAACAGGAAAGATAGGTACTCCATCCGTCCCAGTATACCGGCGTTTGAATAAGCACATGATTTAATAAAGAAAGATTTTTTAAAAAAATTTGTGGTTTAAAACAAATCATAGATATTTATTTGACTATAAGTTATCTCATTAAGATAAAATGATAACTTTAATGTTAAATTATTTCCAAATAAAGAAAAGAAGTATGATATAAGAGTAAAATGAAAAGTATGACACATAAATTGATATCAGAAGAAAGTATATATTTTTCTTCGCCTTGATATTAAATGCATAAAATCTGCCTAACGTCTCACAATCAACAATTGCTTGGAAACAAATCTAAAAGAATATACCACATCGCGAGTTGCCACATTCCCACTAACAATTTTCAGGCAAGGTAAACTCAAAAGAAGCAACATTGATTCAAAATTTTCTAATTTCTTTAAATTAGTAGGCAAGCAACACCTACTATCTTTTCTGCCTCCTCTTGTCCTTTTTAATCTATCTGTTTATTTAATACACCCATTAAGAAAATTACTTATTCGATAATATTAATTATAGGAGTTTGACTAGATGGCTTCTTGGAATTGTACGGGTAAAATTTTTAAAAGATATTAATTAATGCCTTTTTAATTTCTTAAAGTCCCACCCAATATTATGGATTATTGACATGAGGGAGTACAATATGCATTCATGTGTCACTTGGCTGTAACGCGTAAAATTTTGAGCTAAAAATTGGACATATAGTTTAACATATGCATTATTTGGACGGTAGCACATTTAACTTAGCTTTGAAAAGTATTTTTTTTTTTCTTGCTTGCAGTATTGATGAAACAAAAGAGATTTTGGTTCTCAACAATCTCCGTCAATTTTTGCCCCAACTCGCAAATGAAACTTATGAAGACATCGGCAGAGACATCCATCACCAACTACACAATGCAGTGAGTATATACAGGGATTCCTTTTTATGTATCTTTTGCCTATTATTAATTATATCCGAAAAAGATATAAATAACATGATAAACCTAAATGCAATAAAATATTGCTACTAGTCTATACTTAGCCGATTTGTTATCTATTTCCTTTTTCAATCCACCACAAATACACTTCAATGTTTTCTTAGTACATTAATAATAGTACAACAAATCACTACTAGAAATACGCTAAAAACCGACCAAAAATATCGACCAAAGTTGGTCGGTTACGGCCAATTACCGACCAAAACACGACCATTAGGGTGTGAACGGTGTTTTGATGGTCGGAATAGCTTACCGATCAAAGTTGGTCGGAAATTACCGACCAACATTGGTCTGTAGCTTAAAACGACCATCTAACAATTTTAAGTACTTACCGACCAACTTTGATCGGAAACATATTTTATTAATTTAATTTTACCGACCAAAGTTGGTCGGTTTAACTAAATTATATTTTTTTATTAATTATTAAAATTTAAAAAAAAACGACCAACTTTGGTCGGTAATTGAAAATATATATTTTTTTAAAATAATTAAAATTAAACATTATCGACTAACTATGGTCGGTAACCTCAACAGTGCAGGCAAAATACCGACCAAAGTTGGTCGGTAATGTTGAATTCTGGGAATTCAATATTCATTAACCGACCAACTTTGGTCGGTTTTTCTGGGTTTAATTTTGGCATAAAATGCCTATTTTGGCAGCTACACCACCTGCCAGCATACCAATACACCTAATAACAACTGAATTATAACAATAACAACAACAACAACAATAACAACAACAACACAACAACCAAAACATTCAATAAATACTTTAAAACTAACAAATTTAAATTCAATTGAACATAAAAATCCAAAACCAAGTTAAAACTAATTACAACTAGTTCAAAACTGGTTCTATTTGTCTAGTTCAAAGTATATAAAAGTCAAAGGGTGTTTTCTACAACATCATCATCACCGTCTGATGAACTTTCATTTACAAGACGGTATAGAGAATGGTTTTGTAGAGGACAGGAAGAACGATCACGGGGAGGACGGGAGGAACGATCGCAAGTAGGACGGGAGGAACGATCATGTGGAGGTCGACCCTCTGGAGATGACTCACGAGACCGGGGCAACGGAAAAGCTCTACTAGATAGGAGAGTTCTGATCTGAGCTTGCATGCCAAGGAATTGAGCATATCTAAGCCTTTCTCTTTCCTTGGCCGCTTCTAGCTCGGATGTGAGCTTTGTCATTGTCTCACGCATAGCGGAGAGGCTCTCCCTATTAAGTTGCTCGCCTTGCGAGAAAGTCCCTATTCCTTGCATTCCACACTTATAGCGATGGAATGTTTTAGTAGGAAGCCTGTATATCTTCCCCCATTTTGGACCTCCAACGGACTCCAACCATATTCTTTCAGCATCCTCGTTCGAAGGTTGGGTTGGCTCACCCGATTCACCAGCTGGATGACTACAGATGAATTCCTCCACGTTACTTTGGTAGCGACCCTATATTATTTAAAATTAAATCAGTATTTCAAATTTTTTATAAAAGTAAATTATAATACTTAAAGAAAATTAAAAGCTTACATATGCAGTCGAGGCCCGGTCCTCGACCCACCTATATTGATCCCCTCTTTCTTCTTCTTCACAATATGCGTTTTCTTGAAAAGCTCATCATGGCTCATTGGACGCTCATACTTCTTTTCCTGAAAATAAATTAATTTAGTTAATAAACAGAATAGATATAATTAGAAAAGTAAAATAATTTAAGCAATTACGTACCAATCTTCTTTTTATTGTCCCTAGGCTAATCACATCTCCAGTGTACAAGGAGCCTCCCTTCTCGGATGCGCGAGCTTTATTTCCTTTTTCGCTCCTCTCTAAGAACTCTGCGGTAAGCCATTGCCTTTGCAAATCATTCCACAAATTCTCAAGTAACCAGCCAGACCTATTGTTCTTCTTTCTAGCATCTGAGAAAGCATCCGCCAATCTCTTCCGAGCTTTATGATGAAATTTGCAGCCACTTCCGCATTATAGCGGTCTTCCCATACACACTTGCTCTATATTTCAAAAGTTAAATATTAGATGAAAACATCATAAATATAAATTATTAAACTGTTTAAAAGAACATTTATACCTTAAATTGATTGAAAATTTGTTCCTTCAGCGAGAATGGGCAATCAGTCCAAGTCGCATAAGGGCCATCATAAAGCTTTCTGATGGCATTGGTGATTATCTTCGTAGTCTTATTACCCGGCCTGAACCTGCAATTTAACAATAAAAATACATTAATATCTTAGTAAAAATGTTACAAATCAATAGACGCAAAAATAATGAATAACACTTACCCATCACCCTCAGGGACTATGATGATCCTGCCATATCGATCATAATGCACTACCTCGTCATCACCATCCGAAGCATGTGTATCAGAGGTATGTGTAGACAGTGTAGGCGGGTCAGAGCTACTGCCTCGCAGGCAAAGGCCTGCAATAGATGGAGTCAATGATTAAGATGGTTGCGATCTCTATGACTGCGACATAGCTGTATGCGACCCAAGTGGCTATGATACTGATGGTTGTGACCCGAGTAGCTGTGACATGGATGGATGCGATCCATGTGGCTGTGAGGCAGTTGGACTGTATGTCGGACGTATAGTCCTATGGCCCTGTGATGGAAGACCTAGTGTCTGAATGAAGGTGTACGGCTCGTGATAAGGTGGAGCCTCAGTAACTTTACTGAAGTTTTAGACCCTATCCCAAATTTCTTCACCTGAAAGTATCGGAGGTGGAGAATCATATTCCACTTTATTCTTTTTGAATGCATTTTTCATCCTTCTAAACTCATGATCATCAGGCAAGAATTGACGGTGACAATCAAACCATGATTGCTTTCGGCCATGTTTCAAAGTGAACGCTTTACTATTTTTCATGCAGTAAGGACAAGCTAGCTTCCCAAAAGTCATCTACCCAGACAACATTCCATACGCAGGAAAATCATTAATAGTCCACATTAAATTAGCACGCAAATTAAAATTCTGCTTGGTTGATATGTCATATGTTTCAACACCATCATACCACAATTGTTTTAGCTCATCAATCAAAGGTTGCAAATATACATCAATCAAACTTTTCGGATTACGTGGACCGGGAATAATACAATTTAAGAATATATAAGGACTAGTCATACACAACTCAGGTGGTAGATTATAAGGTGTAAGAAAGACAGGCCAACATGAATATGGTGTCGCAGATATAGAAAAAGGCATGAAGCCATCCGCACACAGACCTAACCGAATGTTTCTTAGTTCACTAGCGAAATCTGGATATGTCCTATCAAAGTGCTTCCAAGCTTCTCCATCTGAAGGATGACACATAACACCAGGTGGTCTTCTATTTTTAAAGTGCCATCTCATATGAGGATTAGAACTCATCAACGCATATAACCTCTTTAACCTAGGTATAAGAGGTGAATAATGCATCGCCTTGACAATGACTATATTCCCGCTGGAAAGCCTCTTGAAACGAGGCTTTTTGCAAAATTTACAACTATCTAAAGTTGCATCATCTTTATAATATAACATGCAACCATCTTCACAACAATCAATTCTCATTGACGAAAGTCCAAACTTAGAAACCAATCTCTTTGCCTTATAGAAATCACCAGGTAAGTTGATATTAGGGTCAACTAGTTCACTCATAAGGTCAATGAAAGAGTCCATGGCTGCTTGAGAAATATTCCAATCAGATTTGATACTTAGTAATCTAACTGCAATAGACAGCTCAGAGTGCAGACTTCCTTCACATAGTGGACGACTAGCTTTCTCTAACTGTTCATAAAAATATTTTGCGTCATCATTAGGATTTTGTTCAATATTTTCATTGGGCTCACCCCCGAAGTGCATCCCAAAAACATCCGCAACCAAATCCTGAATTCTAGAATCAAGATTTGTATTCTCCACCGACCTACTACTTTCACCAACAACCATGTTATGAAATATCCCACGGCTACCATCGATCTCTCCATGATTAGTCTACATAAAGTAATTCTCTATAAACCCCTTCCTATAAAGATGAAGCTTAACTTCCTCTGGTTTTTTAAACTTCATACAATCGCACCTGACACAAGGGAACCTAATTACTCCTTCACTTTGGTATGGTGGAAGTGACATTGCATGTCTAATAAAGACATCAACCCCTTCTACAAAATCCTCCCGCAATCCCTGCCGATTAGGATAACTCCTATTGTACATCCGAGTACGATGTTCCATCTATACAAATAAAACAAGAACAAATTAATTTATTCTACAATTATAAATTAATTAAATCTTTTTTAGTTAATTCAAGATAATTATTTTTTTCTAATTACACCAATTTATATCCTACAAGTTCAATTCATATCCAAAAAGTTTAATTTATATCCTACGAATTTAAACATAAACTAAAAATTCAATTTATATCCTAAAAGTTCAATTCATATCCAAAAGGTCTAATTCATATCGTAAAAATTCAATTCATATCCTAAATGTTCAATTCACAAGAACAAATCCTAAAAACTAAAAGTTCAATTTATATCCTACGAGTTTAAACATAAACTAAAAGTTTAATTTATATCCTAAAAGTTCAATTCATATCCAAAAGGTCCGATTCATATACCTAAAAGTTCAATTCACAAGAACAAATCCTAAAAATTAAAAGTTCAATTTATATCCTACGAGTTTAAACATAAATTAAAAGTTTAATTTATATCTTAAAAGTTCAATTCATATCCAAAATGTCCAATTCATATCCTAAAAGTTCAATTCATATCCTAAAAGTTCTTTTTACAAGAACAAATCCTAAAAACTAAAATTTCAATTCATATCCTACGAGTTTAAACATAAACGAACTAAACTAAAGAAATTCAACCTATACCCTAAAAGTTCGATTCACAAGAACAAATCTTAAACCCTAGATTCTAGCTAAACTATTCAAGACAATACAAAGTTAATAATTCAATTCTAGCTAAACTATTCAAGACAATACAAACTGAAAATTGAAACACTCATCAATTAAAATTAATTCATAACTAATTGACTAATTAACAAAACTAATTAGTTAATAAAACTAATTAATAAAACTAATTAAAACAAGACCTAAACCCTAGTCCTTAATAAAATACAATATTCAAATAATTGAAACACTAATCAATTGAAACTAATTCATAACTAATTAACAAAACCTAGAGATAACAAAGAAATGGGTTGTAATTCAAACCTAGAATTTTTAGGTGGAGAAAGAGAGGGGCGGTAGTGGCAGTGGCAGCGGCGACGGCGGCAGCTGGGTGGTGGCGACGTGGAATGGGGAATGGGATTTGTGTGAGGGAAATAGAGAAGGTGAGGGGAAGGTATTGAGTAAGGAGTTAGGGGAAATTTGGGGAACAAAGGTAAGAGAAATGGGGGGAACCCGTTATTTCAATTCTGATTTCAGAATTTCTGACTAAAGTTGGTCGGTAATTTTGGTCGGTACATTAAGTATTGACCGTTTGACCAAAAACCGACCAACTTTGGTCGGTTTTTTTTTAAAAAAAAATTAAATTCTTTTTTTTTGTATTTGTTTCCTTAAAATATTATAAACTATAAAAAAAATATTATAAACTATAAGAATTTATTTTATTTAACTATACAATTATTATAAATAATTATATTAACTATTTACTTTTAATAAATTATGATAGCATCTATCTAAGTAAATTTTCTAAGTTATAATTAAGTATATGAGTAATTTCTCTCTCACACACACATACACTATATTGTAATTGATGCTAAAAACATCTTTTTTCATTCGTTCATCACTAATAATGCATGACATAGATTAATCGATATATAGGTCGAGACGTTTTGATGAATCACTGATTAATATTCATCGATGCATCTAAGTAAGTTATAAGTCGATGAATAAATTTACAAATAGATATATTTGATGATAAAGTATATATACTAATTAGGATCTTCACAAGTCTATCCCTAAAAGAACCCGACCCTTGGTCCTAGCGCTTCGTGTTCTTATATATATAGGACTATACCTATATATATATATATATATATATATATATATATATATATATATATAGACACACACACACACACACACACACACACAAAAATACACTTCACTGTAATACTTTAACTATATATATAGCTTGTTATAGTATATGTTAGTGTGTATATATATATAGCTTGTTAAAGTTTGACCATGTTTGACCTATTAATTTAACTCGTTTACTTAATACTAATAACTTCTTTCGTTTCTTTAATTTGTGATCCATATATATATATATATATATATATATATATATATACACACATGTCAAAGATGTTTAGTATTAATTTTTTTATTTTTCATTCATTCATCACTAATAATGCATAACATAGATTAATCGATATAGGTCGAGACATTTTATTTTTACTATTAGTCGATATAGGTCAAACGTTTTGTTTTTAATATTCATCGATGCATCTAAGTAAGTTATAAGTCGATGAATCAATTTACAAATAGATATATTTGATGATAAATTATATATACTAATTAGGATCTTCACAAGTCTATCCCTAAAAGAACCCGACCCCGTGGTCCTAGCGCTTCACAAGTCTATCCCTAAAAGAACCCGACCATGTGGTCCTAGCGCTTCGTGTTCTTATATATATACGGCTATACCTATACACACACACACACACTTCATTGTAATACTTTAACTATATATATAGCTTGTTATAGTATATGTTTGTGTGTATATATATAATACATATATATATATATATATATATATATATAAAACACGCTTCGTTGTACTACTTTAACTACATATATAGCATGTTATATATAGTATATGTTAGTGTATTTATTATTTGTATTACAAAATTGTTAACGGATTACATTTATATTATTTAGATAGTAAATATAAAAGTAATTCAAAAGTTTGACAAATGTTGACGTAATAACCGACCAACTTTGGTCGGTTATTTTCCAGAAAATAAAAATTACTGACGTCGGTAAATGTTTCCCCTGCATTAACTGACCAACGTTGGTCGGTAATTTTAAATATAAATTCTTAAATTTTATAAAACATTTTAAATAATAAAATAATTATTAAAATTTAAAAAATGGGGTCTAGATTACCGACCAACGTTGATCGGTAATCCAAAATTTTCTTTAACTAAGCAAGTCTGACCAGCTGGGTCAACTTGTTGACCAATTTATCGACCAACGTTGGTCGTTATTTATTTTTAAAAAAATATAAAATATTGTTTTTCTAGTTTTCGTCCAAGCTGGACGGTTTTTGGTCGGTTTTTAGCGGATTTCTAGTAGTGAATATTGATACAAAATCTAACACGTTCACGGATCAAAATTCCAAGGAATTATTCCAACTTCAAGAATCTTTACAAATATAACGACCGGACCGGTCGTTTTGGGTATTAAAACTCCAATCCCCTATTTGATGCTCTCTATATGTGTATTTAATATTTTATAACTTGCAAAGATAGGCGGTTTGGTCTTCATGTGGTTCGGGAGTGATTTGGAATATTTAATTTTATTTCTCAAGGACTCATAATCTCTGTATGTAACTATATATTGCTACCAGTGACCCACGTTCTCATAAATACTCATCAACGGGGAGTTTATTGGTGGATCGTGTATCATCCTGAATATGCACCAGGTATTTTCACTATTTTACATGCATCTAGTTAGGCTAGGTAAAAGGAAAATACTCAACAAGTTTTTATAGTTACAAGAAATACTTCCATATTTCGGTATATCGAAATATCAAAAAATCAAAACTTGAATACCGAGATCCAAACTGAAGTACCGAAGAACAAAAAATTTTGTAATGAATTAACACCGAATAACCAAAGAACCAATATCGAAATACCGAATTAATTCGGTCTGAATTTTTAATTTTTCGGATTTTATACCGATCTCTAGAAACTGTTGATGGGGTAAGAGGTAGTAAGAATACATTCCCACCAATACTTGGTAGGAGATTTGGATTGAAACAAAAGGTCTCTAGCAGTCTCCAACAAATGCTTGTGCTTTCTTTCCACTATGCTATTCTATTGTGAAGTGTGAGGATAAGAAGTTTGGTGTAAGATCTCAAGAGAAGTGAGATATTCAACATGGGAATGTGCAGAAACCAGTTCAAATGCATTGTCAGTTCTGAGGGTTTGAACTGAAGTGTGAAGTTGGATGGATACCATAGCAATAAAAGCTTTGATAATAGAAAAGGCTTTTTTTTGCAAGAAAGAAGGTGGGTCCAGGTTACCCTGCTACAACCATCTACAATAGTCAGGAAATATCTAAAATCATTATAGGTGGCAGTATGATATGAGCTCTAGAGGTCAATATAATCAAGCTGAAATGGTGTAGTGGATTGTGTGGAGCTCTCAGGAAAGGGGCATCTTTATTGTCTTTCCATTGGACAAATTGGACAAGTAAAAGACTGTTTAGAAGAAAATTTACAAGACGAATGAGGAATGAAAATCATTTTCACAAAAGGTATATGTTGCATTCTTTGATGCCATAGAACATCATTTTTATTCACAGAATTAGAAGTACAATTAACAGGAAAAATAGTAATAACAGGTGCAGATGGAGAAACATGAAAAATAGAAGATGAAGTAGATTTAGAAGAAGGAACAGCGTGGGAGACATTGTCATAAGGTGCATCCACTCTAGCAACAGCAATGGATGGCAATCTCAGAATGTATGAAGGTTCCTTCAGATTAGGAAGAATCATGATTGGATGAAGGCTCGTCTACAGGATCAACTTAAACACAGGCTTCAGCTCTTTTTCCTTTGGTAAATTTGAAGTCTGGTGGAAAACGATGGAGCTGCTAACAATTGTCCACAGTATGGCCAGACTTCTTGCAATATTTGCAAAACAGGTTAGACCTTTTAGAATTAAAGTTCACCCTCTTAGTAAACTTTCTAGTTGGACTGACCAGATCCAAGGTTGGAATGAGAATTGGCTATAAAGGAAGTCGAGTAAGGAGAGAAAGGATGTGATCTAGAATGAATCTCCCTCTGTTTTTCATCTATGATTAAAATGGAATAAGCTTTCTCCATATTTGGAACAAAACTCATCATGAGTATGTTACTCTTGATAGTGGAATAAGTTTCATTCAGTCCTGAAAGGAACTAAATGAGCTTTTGTGCCTCAATATGTTCATGCATAGCACCACAAGTGCAAGGCCAATCCAAGAAAATTGTGTACAACTTATCCCTATAACCTTTGCGTTTGGCATAGTATGTGGCAATATCAGAAGATCCTTGGGAGGTGGAGGAAGTTAATTGTTGGAGACTATAGTATTGAGAAATGTTGGTAACACTGTATCTGTCAACTAGATTATTCCAAACTTCTCTAGTAGTTATAGTAAAAGATAGTTTTAGCTATATCATTAGAAAGAGAATTCATTCATGCTTTAACCATATTTTTACAACGTTGCCGGTAAGGATAGGATGGAGAATTAGATGTAGGTTCAATAAGGGTTATATCAATTTACAGAACTTTGTTCTTTGCGAACAATGAGATTAACATTCCTTCCTTTCAATTTCCAAAACATGTACCAACGAATGGTACTGAAATCCCTATGTGTCGGAAGGACGGAGATAAAGAGGGTGGAAAGCATCAAGGTCTGATGATGCAGAAGCACCAGATGATTCAGTCGTAGATGAAACATCACTATTGACAGTCATTGTATTATAGCAATTTCTATTGAGATATATCTAGGTAAATAACATAGGGAACTTAAAGAGATAGGGCAAAGAAGATATCACCAGAATAGATGGTTGATGGTGATGGAAAACCCTAGATTTGAGCTGAGCACCACTATATGATTGTCGTACAAATACGAGCTGAACGAGAAATAAAATCCACCAGAAAAGAGTTAAATGTACCTCTGAATGATAATATCCAACCAAAATAGCACAATCAATTGAAGACAAAAACCTTCAGTGACTTTGTCGGAGCAAACAAAATGCGAAATTGCTAGAAATTTCTCTGA
Organism: Nicotiana tabacum; assembly: GCF_000715075.1. Lineage (NCBI taxonomy): Eukaryota > Viridiplantae > Streptophyta > Magnoliopsida > Solanales > Solanaceae > Nicotiana > Nicotiana tabacum. Next base: position 35,357,208 of record NC_134094.1, on the reverse strand, counting down.
TAAAGCCTCAGATGATGACAAAAACTACCAGGATTCGCTCTAATACCATGTTAATTTGAAGATAATCGAAGAGAAATTCCGTTTTTCTTCATGTAAAAAATCTAAGTCAAAGTAGGTGAGAGACAAACCAGATGTAGAAAATATCTATATATTTCGATTATAACTGTTCATCTGTACAAATCAGCTTACTTACATCTATTTATACCGATGAAATAAAAATGGCTATGTAAGGTAAAATTGGCTAGCTATACAATAACATTACAGCGGTAAGACAACGAAATACATAGATCAGGCTATTGGGCCTGGGTTTAGCTTTGCCTCAAAAATGCGCGGGCCTTGAGTATTTGGACCCTCCATTCTAACATTTTCACTACATCAAATCATATCCCATGATTATATAATTATTTCCAAGTACTTTCCCGATCTTATTACACTTATGTGGGTCCTGGATAATTTGGGGCTAATTACATTGCACTCTTAAACCCGAATTTTTAGCCTGAATTTGATATAGAAGTTTACGAGGCTTTACAGTTAGCCCTCCAGTTTATGCTTCTTATATCGCAACCTTGTGGGAGCTTTGAAATACCTAATTTAACTCGACTAGAGATCTCTCATGCTGTAAATCGCTTGTGTCAATTCATGCAGTAACCTATGGAAGCTAAGTCCATTGGTCTGGGATCAAAAGAGTGCTTAGATACATAGCTGGATCATCTCACTTAGGTCTTTGCATATAAGCTTAATTCTCCCTTATTTATTTATTTGGATTTTCTAATACTGATTTGGTCGGATGTCCGACAACCAGATGTTTCGCAACTGGAATTTCTGGTTTCCTTGGCTCCACTTGCAGTAGCTAGTTCTTAAAGTTACAAAACATAGCCGCTAAGTCCAGTGCGGAGGCTGAGTTTCGATCATTAGCATCTCTAGCTGTAGACATCACCTGGATCACCTACCTGCTTAATGACAGTAGTCTCTTTTTACCTAGTTCTCCACTACTTTTCACAGATAATATTAGTGCTCTACGTCTCACGGCTAATCCAGTCTTACTTGCTCATACAACGCATGTCGAGCTTGACTATCATTTGAATAAGGATTAACCAAGGTTCTAATGCTTTACTCTTCCTTGGTGGAAGAATTCTAGTTAACTTCAATCTCTAAATCTTTCCTTATCTATGATAGAGTTCTCTTCAAGTAAGGAGTCCTGCTCCTTATCACTTATGCAACCTTTTCATTCAGGGAATATAAAATATAACCGCTTATACTTATCCCTTTCACGTGCATGCCTTTTGCTTGAATTTGCATGTGCCCTGTGTATACTGTCCATGGACCTGGTTCACGCATATGTTCTTTTATCACTCATTAAAACCAAAATCACTTAGGTCAACAAATTTTCCCTTTTTGATGATGACAAACTATGTGCTTTTCAGAAGTAATAAACCTCTGTTTCAACTCAGCTCAACATCAAACACAATGTTAGAACACTTTCTATTTAAAGTCACAAATCATCAAGGACCAGGTACATTAGGTTATAAACATCACAGTCCAAAGCAAAAGCACACATTATCTTCCCCCTTTTGGAATCATCGAAACGTTGCATAATTAAGTTAAGTAACTAGATTTCAGCAGATCTTATTCATGGCCATTGAGGCTACTTTAAATGCAATCGTGGATTCAATTTTCTCTTATCAATCTAAGAATATTAGACATCTAAGAAATGTCAACAAACAATTAGAGCAAAAGCAGTGATTATCATTGATAAGATTTATCCATAAAGCATAAAAAGAAATAAAAGTACCGAACCATGAGAAAAAAGACAAAAACAAATCCCACTTGGGTCACTGGTTACAAACTAGGATATGAAGGGTTTAAGACTGGGAAGGACTAGGTTCTTGGTTCTTGGCCTGAAGAAGTTTCAGCATATCTTGAAGAATGCCCTCATTCTTCTCCCTTTCCTTTGCAAGCTCAGATTTGAGAGAGTCTCTCTTAGCCTCAACTTCAGCCAACATAGTCTTCAATCTTTCAATCTCAGCATCCTTAGCCCCACTTTCCTTCTCCAAAGCTATCACTTTGCTGTTCTTGGGACCCTCTTGGATGAACCAGGTTCTTTGGGTGCAGTAACGACTTCATAGTCACAATCAATCAAAGTGTTGGCCCCAAAGTAATCTTTACTTGTTCTAACATTTCATTTCTAGAGGGGAACCTTAATGTGAGTAAGCACAACAGTGAGTATGAACCCATAGGGGATGACATGGGTTTTATTGCCACAGACCACCCTATTTAGGAGGTAGATGATGAAGCCTGGCCAATTTATCTACCTCCCATTGTCCAAGCACTCCACAAGGACCTGGTACATAAAAGTAGCAATATGCATCCTCTCCTGCCTGGGCAAAACCACTTTGTTGACAAATTCCAAGAGCATTTTATGGGAAGGCTTTATTTCACTCTTATACACAGCCATAGGTTGTAGCTCTAAGTCCATATCAGCAAATTTCTTGGTGATAACAAGTGGGTTAGGTAGATTCTCTAGACTGGTCCACTTTAACTTTTTATAGTCATTGCAACCTTCAGCAGGTATCCTCAAAATCACCCCTAGCTCTTTATATTCAAAGCTCACCTTCACTCATTTTACTACACTGTTTATCCTTCCATTCTCTATCTCATAATTAGCATTATTCCACAATTTTAGCTCTGGCTAACCTCCCTTCCAACTGAAGGACCATATCCTTCCAGCCCTGGATCTCTAACTTCTCCAGCAGCAACACTATTCCTTCTTCTTCTAAATCAGTGAGGAGCCTCCCCTTCATAATTGTTCTTTTCCCAAACTTGACCACTTTGTCTTTTTCTTCATCAGTCTCCTCTTCTTCACTCTCTTCCTTCACAGTTTGCACTTTTCTTTGTTTCCTGGCAGACCTAGTTCTTTTTTCCAAGGCAGAGCTCTCTATATCAACAGACTTTTCAGGAGACTTTTTCTTAGAAGTCTTTCCCTTTTACAACTTATCCCTATAACCTTTGAGTTTGGTATAGTATGTGGCAATATCAGGAGACCCTTGGAAGGTGGAGGAAATTAATTGTTAGAGACTATAGTACTGAGAAATGTTGGCAACACTGTATCTGCCAACTAGATTATTCCAAGCCTATCTAGCAGTTATAGTAAAGGATAGTTTTAGCTATATCCTTAGAAAGAGAATTTATTATCCATGCTTTAACCATATTATTACAGCGTTGCCAGCAAGGATAGGGTAGAGAATTAGATGTAGGTTCAATAAGGGTTCTATCAATTCACTAAACTTTGTTCTTTACAAACAATAAGATTAACATTCCTTCCTTCTAATCTCCATAACATGTACGAGTGAATGGTACATAAATCCCTAGGTGTCACAAGGACGGAGATAAAAAGGGTGGAAAGCATCAAGGTCTGATGATGCAGAAGAACCAGATGATTCAGTCGTAAATGAAACATGACTATTGACAGTCATTGTATTATAGCAATTTATATTGAGATATATCTAGATAAATAACATAGGGAACTTAAAGAGATAGGGCAAAGAAGCTATCACCAGAATAGATAGATGATGGTGATGGAAAACCCTAGATTTGAGCTGAGCACCACCATATTATTGTTGTACAAATACGAGTTGAATGAGGAATGAAATCCACCAGAAAAAGTGAAATGAACCTCTGAATGAGAATATCCAACCAAAATAGCATTATCAATTGAAGATAGAAAACTCCCGTGACTTCGTCGCCGCAAACAAAATGCGAAATTGCTAGAAATTTCTCTGATGAAGCCTCAGATGATGACAAAAACTACCAAGATTCGCTCTAATACCATGTTAATTTGAAGATAATCGAAGAGAAATCCAGGTTTTCTTCATGTAGAAACTATAAGTCAAAGTAGGTGAGAGATAATCGAGATGTAGAAAATATCTATATATTTCGATTATAACTGTTCATCTGTACAAATCAGCCTACTTACATCTATTTATAGTGATGAAATAAAAATTACTAGCAATACAATAACATTACAGCGGTAAGACAACGAAACACATGGATCAGGCTGTTGGGCATGGGTCTAGCTCTACATCAAAAGTACGTAGGCCTTGAGTATTTGGACCCTCTATTATAACACTTTCACTGCATCAAATCTTATCCCATGATTATATAATTATTCCCAAGTACTTTCTCGATCTTGTTATACTCGCGTGGGTCCTGGATAATTTGGGGCTAATTACATTGCACTCTTAAACCCGAATTTTTAGCCCGAATTTGGTATAGAAGTTTACGAGGCTTTACAGTTAGCCCTCCAGTTTATGCTTCTTATATCGCAACCTTGTGGGAGCTTTGAAATACCTAATTTAACTCGACCAGAGATCTCTCATGATGTAAATCGCTTGTGTCAATTCATGCAGTAACCTATGGAAGCTAAGTCCATTGGTCTGGGATCAAAAGAGTGCTTAGATACATAGCTGGATCATCTCACTTAGGTCTGTGCATATAAGCTTAATTCTCCCTTATTTATTTTTTTGGATTTTCTAATACAATTTGGTCGGATGTCCGACAACCAGATGTTCCGCAACTGGAATTTTTGGTTTCCTTGGCTCCACTTGCAGTAGCTACTTCTCAAAGTAACAAAACATAGCCGCTAAATCTAGTGCGGAGGCTGAGTTTCGATCATTAGCATCTCTAGTTGTAGACATCACCTGGATTACCTATCTGCTTAATGAAAGTAGTCTCTTTTTGCCTAGTTCTCCATTGCTTTTCACATATAATATTAGTGCTCTACGTCTCACGGCTAATCCAGTCTAATCGGCTAATCGAGCTTGACTATCATTTCATAAGGGAAAAGTTGTACAAGTTGCTATCATGACCAAGTTTGTTCCTTCACTTTAGCCGGTTGCAGACATCTTGACCAAACCATTACCAAAGCTCCAGTTTCAGGCGCTACATACTAAGCTTCTAAGGTTGAACACCCCCCCCCCCCCAAACCACCTTGTGAGGGGATGAAAGACAACCTGACTAGAATGGGTACGACTCCAAAGTCCAAACTAACCTTATCCTAGCCGTTACCTAATTCTTGTAGAAGTCCTTAGAACTAGCGTGTATCTGTCCTTAGCCTTATGTGATAGAGTTGTGTGAAAAAGTTGTGATACGCACAACTCCATTAGAATAGAGACAATCGCCTGTACGACTCTTCCACGCCTCCTTCTTTACATGTATATATTAACAATTGTAACAACTTGTAATTTGTAAAGCATACGATTGAAGTATAAGAAATACCTGAAATAGTGCTTTTTTCTATTTACTTCAAAAATTAGATCAATATTTAATTTGTAATTTCTTATCCAGAGTTGAAGCTCAACTACTTTAAAAGGAAGTTAAAGTAAGTCTTCTCAAGGATTTTACATGAAAAAATATGTTACACCTAAGGATTTTACATGAAAATACATGTTACACCTAAAGGAACAAATTTATTCATGTTCTTTTGTAAATAGTTTACGGTTTATCCCCGTTATACTTTCCGTCCAAATCCATCCTTACCGTTAATAAAGTAACTAAAATTTTCCCTAAGCCTAACGGATATCCACTGTGGTACCCAATCCCTCAAAAATAATTGCCACATAGATATCCAAGTCAGCAAATTTAATCCCTAAATCCAATTGAGCCGTCCCTGATTCTGTGTACCCAATTACTAGTAACCCTCCCCCCCGGCGGTCCCCTCTTTCTTTTCTTCTTCTTCTTCCTAACCAACCACCCCATTTCTTCTCTCTATCTTTTCTCTTCAATGTAGGAGTGCTTTAAGTAATTTCTGTTTTGGTTTCGTAACACTAGGCAGGTATTCTCATAACATAGCATCCTTGTAAAAGTGTGTCACCCACCCCCAAACTGTACAAATAAGTTCTACACTTGAAATAATCACCGAAACATGACTAAGTTGATTATACCACCTTTTCTTTGAATACTAAATTGATTATGCCACCTTCTCTTTGAATAGGATAAAGAGAGTATTAGTTGATTAAATTGATAATTGCCACTGTTTGAAGCTTAAAAAATTAAAATCCATTGGTTTGAGAGGTAAAATGTGAAAGAGAATATTGGCAGCCATTAAAGAAGCTTGAGGCTTGAGTCAAAACAGTTTGGATCTGCAAGTTTGCATTATTTTTATTTGGATGTTATCGGAGTTTGTTGGGGATCTCTTGGGGAGTTCATAACTTCAATTTTGGATGATTCGCTGAAGGATTTGGGCAGTTTGGGCAAGAATTTCAGCAGCCAGTTACGGGAAGAAAACAACTGGGCTCAATTGATCTTGTGTTTGAAATCTTAAATTGATTGTTGGGCTGAAAAAGTTGAAGAATACCTTGCTGGTGCGAACTCGCTAAAAATATGCAGAAAATTTAGCAAAATTGGGATGTGTTGATTGGGTTTAGGGATTAAATTTTAAAAATGCTGACTTGGATATCTATGTGGCAATTTATTTTGAGGGATTGGGTGCCACAGTGGATACCCGTTAGGGTTAGGGACAATTTTAGTTATTTTGTCAATGGTAAGGGTGGATTTGGACGGAAAGTATAACGGAGGATAAACGTAAACTATTTACTAAAGTAGAGGAATAAATCCGGACTTTTTCCCTTGAACAAAAGGCTAATGGAAAGGGCAAATATATTTATTTATAGTATAACGAAGGTTAAATATAAATAATTTTTAAAAGTAGAAGGGTAAATTTAACGCCTATACTTTGATTCAATTCATCGGTCACTTTCTCTACTGAAATATCCAAGAAAAAAATAAATCACATATTAATCCTCGGCTCCCTCCCTCTAAGAACTCTCCACCTTACTCTTGGGGTGACTCGAACTCACAACCTTTTAGTTGGAAGTAGAGGGTGCTCACCACTAGAACAACCCACATTAACATGTATACATATAATAAGATCACATATTAATTCTAAACCTGCTGATCTCTGAATTCATCATTTGTCAATGCAAACAGAACAAGAACCTTAGCAACTAACCAATGACGCCAAAATAAAAGTAATATTTTTTATTTATGTTTTGTTTCTTTTGAATATTGTAGTGGGAAACATGGTTGGTATCTTTGAGGGAGGAGAAGAATACCTGCCAGGAAGATGCAGAATTGCTAGTGCACACAATTAATCTTTCAGCTGGCCATATGACACATGATGAGATACTACTTGACACGGAGTACAAGAATCTATCCAACCTCATTAATAAATGCTTAATGAGCTTCAAAATGAAAAGGTTAGAAACCTACTTATATACATTGGCCGTGTATTTTAACTTACCGTAGAGGGCCAGTCTTATTTTTCCTGTCCATATTTATGAATTATTATTTGTAGCTATCTTTTAGATGAGCTGATAGTCCCAAAAAATTTTTGTGCTATATCAATGTATGGAAATTAAACTATATAATCGTCTTTTAGTTTCCATTTTGTTTGTAGCATTTTAATTCCTTTATTTTTCTGTTCAAATCTATTACATTGTTAGATATCAGGTGCCCGATGCGAGAGTAGTACGACAAATGGTAGCTCGAAGACCACGGATATTGAATTAGACATGCAAGCTCTTGTAAAGTTAGTTTTTGGTTGCACCTCAAGCAACATCAATCAAGACATTAAGCAAATATTTTTTGCAGTTGTGAAGACTTTTTATTACACTGCACATGTTACTGAGGAAGTAATCAACATTCAAACATCCAAGGTGTTGTTTCAGCAAGTTCAATAACATTCTCGGGTATCTAGTTATTGTAATTGTGGATACACATGGTTCTTTCTCTCTTTCTTATATTTTGTAATTGTCATTTTTCATTTGAAACTTCTATTGTAATATGTAGAAGTGATATTTTATTTATGCATATACATTATTGGAGAGCTAACAAAGTTCATTCAGAAACATTTCTGTTTATATATTATAAAGGAATATAAGCTCTTTCATGGTGTCAAAACAAGCAAAGTTACTAATTCCTAGTCTCATTATCACTGATTATCAGAATTTTTTTAATGTATTTGACCATGAAAAAGAATTAATTCCACTGTCCTTTTACGTTGAAAAGAACGTACCACAAAAAGAAAAATATACTTTCTGCTGCCAACAACCCCTGCAAGCTCCCCGTTACGTTGATCCAAGGAAGCTAATATCAAAAGGCAACACAATACACTATCTCATCTTTAACTTTGATAAGATAGTTTAAGAGGCTTTGTGTAAAACCTGATAAAGTTTCATAAGGTTTTAAGCTTTTAAAGTGAGCCAACAACGATTAGAAGTAATGTTTTGCAGGTAAAAGAGGCTACATACTAATACCATATCACATGCACATAATTGTATACGGTCGAAACCTGTTAGTCAGTCGTACGGTCTGGTCGAGATGATAATGCTTCGATCAAAGGGTATCTGTGTAATGTCAGGTCGAGGTCTGAAGTAAGGACGTCATGCTTCGAGCTCTAAGTCCGATAAATGATCAGCTCAGTATCATTATCGAGCCCATAACCAAATCGAACTACGAGGCGACGCAAAAGTTGTCAAAGATGCATAGACCGACCAACGCCCACTCCGAATATCAAGACTCCGAATCAGGATCAAGCTTGAGTCAAGGCCGATGGCTCGATCAAATATCGAGTTCGAGTCAGTATCGAGCTCACAGATAAGGGCCGTTGCAACTACACTAAGGGAGAGAATCCTGGCAGGAATTAGGAAAAAGACAATTCATCATGGGTTTTACACTATATATTTTTTATTGTATATAAAGTAGGATCCCTCTACTATAAAGAGAGGGGATTGTTGTAAGCATGGGGACATTCACACATTGTAACAAGAGTCTACTTCTGATATTGAAAGATCAACCTCTTGAGCCTGTTTTACTTTATCTCATTCATTCTTCTCGCTCACTATTTTATCTCTCACTCCCATAGTCTATCCGATTTTCCGGGTAAATATATTGGCGCCCACCATGGGGCTTAGGATAACAGTGTTTGTTTGATACAAATCTGCAACACACACCAGTTTACATTCATCTTTTGAGGGTGTTTCTGACTTCGAATTAGCGATGGAAAACCCTCGATTAATGGTTTTACCTATCGACAATGAAGCCGGCCTTCAAGACGAAACCAATAACTTGATGCCCAGGGCCGGAAGGCCGCTTATCGATGTCATTGAAGCTCGAGTCAAAGTACCGCTAGATGTCAAATCGCATGTGGCCTTTGAGGCAAACCAACATTCCGAGCCTGAAAATACCATTCATGGCGGTACTCGATCTGCAGCTCGAGACTCCTGTAACGTGGAGGAGAACGGAGTCAGCTTGCGTATGATCTTTTAAATTTTGCAAGCCCAGCATGTAGCGATAGCTCAATTGAAGAGCCAAACCCAACTACCAAGAAGATCGGAACCCAGTCCACCTCGAGAAATTGCCCACCGAACGGAGCCAGCAGTAGTGAGGTCAAACGAACAAGAGTCGGGGACTACTCCCAAAATTGCTAAAATACTTGAGGAGCTCACAAAGCGAATCGAAGCTAACGATAAGAAAGTAGAAACATATATCAAATCCCAGGGGCTCCGCCCATGATAAAAGGGTAGGATTCCAAGAAATTCGTACAAAAGCCTTTTCCCTCGAGTGCAGCCCCAAAACCAATCCCCAAAAAATTTCGTATGCCCGAAATCCCCAAATATAACGGTACGACCGATCCCAACGAACACGTCACCTCTTACACGTGTGCTATCAAGGGTAACGATTTGGAAGATGATGAAATTGAATCCGTGTTGCTGGAAAAATTCGGAGGGACCCTCTCGAAGGGGGCAATGATTTGGTATCATAACCTGCCACCAAATTCCATCGATTCATTTGCCATGCTAGCAGATTCATTTGTGAAGGCACACGCCGGTGCCATAAAGGTTGCAACGAGGAAATCAGACCTTTTCAAAGTGAAATAAAGGGATAATGAAATGCTGAGGGAGTTCATGTCCGGATTTCAAATGGAACACATGGAATTGCCACCGGTCATAGATGATTGGGCCGTCCAAGCTTTTACTCAAGGGTTGAATGAGCGAAGTTCGATGGTATCATGTCGGCTGAAACAAAATTTGATCGAGTACCCGGAAATAACATGGGCATATGTGCGCAATCGATATCAATCAAAGATCAGGGTCGAAGACGATCAATTAGGAACTCCTTCCGAATCCGCACATCCAAACAGATCAGCTATTAAAAACCAGAGGGACATCGATAGAGAAACGAGGTCGAACAGAGACCGATATCAACCATACGTCACAGATCGAATGAATAACGGCTCGACACACAATGTCGCCAGGAACAATCGAAGAAGTGATCGAAGACAGAATTCTCGGGGACTGATGAGCGAGAATGGCTTTGACAAACATGCCGATCCTAGGGAGGCACCTCGGTTATCAGAGTATTACTTCAGCATCGCATCAAATATTGTATCGGCAATCGGAAGAATCAAAGATACTAGGTGGCCCAGACCCATGCAAACTGATCCTTCCCAAAGAAACCCAAATTCTATGTGTAAATATCATGGTTCGCATGGCCACAGGACCGAGGACTGCATACAATTAAGGGAGGAGATAGCCCGTCTATTCAATGAGGGCCACCTTCGAGAATTCCTTAGTGATCGAGCCAAGAATCACTTTAGAGAAAGGGACTCTAACAGAAAAGACAAACAAGAGGAACCTCAACATATCATTCACATGATCATCGGCGGGGTCGACACTCCGCAGAGACCCGCACTTAAATGCATTAAGGTATCGGCTACAGGGGAGAAACGAACCCAAGATTATGTCCCCGAAGGCACTTTATCATTCGAAAACGAAGAAGCAGAAGGCATCTCTCAGCCCCACAACAATGCTCTGGTCATTTCTATCCTATTAAATAAAGTTCAGGTTAAGCGTGTTTTAGTGGATCCAGGTAGCTCTGCAAATATCATCCGATCAAGGGTCGTGGAGCAGCTCGGTCTGCAGAATCAAGTTGTGCCCGCAGCTCGGGTCTTAAACTGCTTCAATATGGCCAGTGAAATGACTAAAGAGAAATTTATTCTACCAGTGAACGTGGCTGGAACCATCCAAAACACAAAGTTCCACATAATCGAAGGCGACATGAGATATAATGCCCTACTCGGAGGGCCTTGGATCCACAACATGAGGGCGGTACCTTCGACTCTCCACCAAGTAATGAAATTCCCAACGTCGGACGGCGTGAAAATAGTGTACGGGGAGTAGCATGCGGCGAAGGAAATATTTGCAGTCGATGAGGTAACACTGATATCAACATTATTGGCCTCAGAAAGATCGAACATTAAAAATATACGAGAGGACAAATAGAAATCACAGCCGCCAGTCTCGACCAAATCGGTGAAGCAGGAAACAGAAGATGACGAGAAAGATTTCCTGACCCCCCAAACTTTTATCATCCCCGAGGATGCTGACACCACCAAATCGTCGGTCGAAGAGCTGGAACAGGTTATATTGATCGAACATCTTCCAGAAAGAAAGGTATACCTGGGAACAGGATTGAACCCCGAACTCAGGAAAAAAACTTATTCAATTTCTTATTGATAACATAAATTGCTTTGCTTGGTCCCATTTAGACATGGCAGGAATCCCACCGTCGATAACAACGCACCGACTGATCCTGGACCCTAGGTTCAGACCGGTAAAGCAAAAAAAAAGACCTCAGTCCGAGTTAAAGCACGCATTCGTGAAGGACAGGGTAAGTAAACATCTCAAAATAGGGTCGATTCGGGAAGTAAAATATCCTGAATGGTTAGCTAACGTAGTTGTAGTCCCGAAAAAAGGGAACAAACTCAGAATGTGTGTAGACTATAAAGATCTGAACAAAGCATGCCCCAACGATTCTTTTCCACTGCCTAACATCGATCTGATGATCGATGCCACAGCCTGCCACGTGATCCTTACTTTTCTCGATGCCTATTCCGGGTACAATCAAATTCGAATGAACTCAGAGGACCAAGAAAAAACTTTGTTTATCTCCAAGTATGGAACATATTGTTATAATGTAATGCCCTTCGGGGTAAAAAATGCAAGAGCTACTTATCAATGCCTAGTGAATAAAATATTCGAAAAACAAATAGGTAAGTCGATGAAAGTTTATATTGATGACTTGCTAGTCAAGTCCCTGCGCGTAAGGACCATTTAACTCATTTGTAGGAGACGTTCGAGATTTTAAGGAAATATAACATGAAGCTCAACCCCAAGAAATGTGCTTACGGGGTTGGCTTGGGCAAATTCCTTGGCTTCATGGTATCAAATAGGGGAATCGATATCAACCCCGATAAAATCAAGTCCATCGAAGACATCACTATCGTGGATAATGTGAAAATGGTGCAGAAGCTAACCGGACGGATAGCTGCCCTAGGCCGATTCATTTCGAGGTCATCAGATTGAAGCGACATATTCTTCTCTCTACTCAAAAAGATTAACGACTTCGCTTGGACCCCGGAATGCAAACGAGCTTTAGAACAATTGAAGCAATACCTGTTGAGCTGGCCACTATTTCACACTCCAAAGACATATGAAAGACTTTACTTATACTTGGCCGTATCGGAAATCGCGGTAAGTGGCATTCTAGTTCGAGAAGAGCAAGGTACACAATTTCATGTTTATTAGGTAAGTCGGACCTTAGGAGAAGCAGAGACTAGATATCCACACTTATAGAAATTAGCACTCACGCTAATAAGCGCTTCTAGGAAATTAAGACCATACTTTCAATGTCACCCCATATGCGTAGTGACAACTTACCCACTTCGTAATATTTTACACAAGTTCGAACTATCGGGACGATTGGCTAAATGGGCCGTCGAGCTCAGCGGGTACGATATCAAATATCAACCCCGTACGGCCATCAAGTCTCAAATTTTGGCAGACTTCATGATCGATTTCACGCCAGCCCTCGTACCCAAAGTTGAAAAAGAACTCTTGTTAAAATCAGGTACATCATTGGGGGTTTGGACCCTCTTCACAGATGGTGCTTCGAATGTGAAGGGGTCCGGGCTTGGCATCGTGTTTAAACCCACCACGGGTGGCATCATTAGGCAATCTATCAAAACTTCTAGGTTAACTAACAATGAGGCCGAGTACGAGGCCATGATTACACGTCTCGAGCTGGCAAAAAGCCTGGGAGCAGAAATGATTGAAGCTAAATGTGACTCTTTACTGGTAGTAAACCAAGTAAAAAAAATCTTCGAGGTTCGAGAAGGCAGAATGCAGAGGTATTTGGATAAATTACAGGTAACTTTACACCGTTTCAAGGAATGGACTTTGCAAGAGAACAAAATGGTGAGGCCGATGCACTTGAAAATTTGGGGTCATCGGTCGAGGAAGATGAGATCGATTCGGGGACTTTCGTTCAACTCTCGAGGTCCGTAATCGTGGAGGGGCACACTAAGATAAACTCCACAAGCTTAACCTGGGATTGGAGAAATAAGTATATTGAATATTTGGAAATGGAAAACTCCCATCGAAGCCTAAAGAGTCAAGGGCCCTACGAACCAAAGCTGCTCGATTCACGTTGGCTGAAGATGGAACATTGTACAGAAGGACGTTTGATGGACCATTGGCAGTATGCTTGGGACCAGGAGACACCGATTATATTTTACGAGAGGTCCATGAAGGCACTTGTGGGAACCACTCCGACGCCGAATCACTGATTCACAAAATCATCAGAGCAGGATATTACTGGGATAGCATGGAAAGGGATACTAAGGAGTTTGTTCGAAGATGTGATAAATGTCAAAGGTTTGCACCGATGATCCATCAACCCGGGGAACAACTTCATTCAGTCCTATCCCCATGGCCATTAATGAAATGGGGGATGGATATCGTCGGCCCCCTACCATCGGCCCCAGGTAAAGGTAAATTCATTTTATTTATGACTGACTATTTCTCTAAATGGGTTGAAGCATAGGCGTTCGAGAAAGTAAGAGAAAAAGAGGTCATATATTTCATCTGGGATCACATCGTGTGTCGATTCAGGATACCCGCAAAATAACATGCGATAATGGAAAGCAATTTATCGGTAGTAAAGTAACAAAATCTCTCGAAGATCATAAGATAAAAAGGATATTATCGACACCGTATCACCTTAGTGGGAACAGACAAGCCGAATCAACAAACAAGACTATCATCCAAAACTTAAAGATAAGGTTGTGCGAAGCCAAAGGGAAATGGAGAGAAATTCTGCCCGAAATCTTATGGGCATACCGAATAACATCGAAGTCTAGTACAGGAGAAACTCCATTTTCCTTAGTGTATGGCTTCGAAGCCTTAATTCCAGTCGAAGTCAGAGAACCCAGCGCAAGGTTTTGACATACATCGATGGAATCAAACCATGAGGCAATGAACACTAGTCTCGAATTATTAGATGAAAAATGAGAGGCGACACTTGTTCGAATGACTACACAAAAACAACGAATCGAAAGGTACTACAATAGAAGAACCAACCTCCGCCACTTCAGGATTCAGGAACTTAGTCCTAAGGAAGGTCACCATCAGTACTCGAGATCCTAATGAAGGGAAGCTCAACCCAAATTGGGAAGGACCCTCTCCAATGAGGTTTTTAACGAGGCAACAACCATGTGCTACCTGAGGGAAATTTAACAGTATCCAAGGCTTCTTCATCATCAACCTTGAATACTGGGGGGCCCTACCATCGAGAATAAACCAAGTTTGGTACAAGAAAGTTTCTTCATATCAAATTCATGTCAGATAGGGTATCGATAGAGAAAGGTTTAAGGGCCAAATGGTCAAAACAAACCATGCCCACGTAGTTTTGCTCGAGCCCTGGCGCAAGATACAAACGCATGTATAATGAGTTATAAAGGAAAACTTCTTCTTTTCAGATGTCTCATACTTCGAAAAGATCTTTCTACTTCATGATTCAAACAGGCTTAAGGGCCGACCACTATCGAAGGAATTTCATGTAATGGACGATCATAAAGCCTACGGGCTACAATACTTTGAGTTCGAGTTTGAACAATCACTCACTCGGCTATCAAGCCTAAGGGATATCCTACATCGAGTTTGAGCAAATCGCTCACTCGACCATAAAGCCTACGGGCTACAAATACTTCGAGTTCGAGTCCGAATAATCACTCAGTTGACTATCAAGCCTAAGGGCTATCCTACATCGAGTTCGAGCAAACCGTTCACTCGACCATAAAGCCTACGGGCTACAAATATTTCGAATCTGAGTTCGAATAATCACTCACTCGACTATCACGCCTAAGGGATATCATACATCGAGTTCGTGCAAAATGCTCACTCGACCATAAATCCTACGGGCTACAAATACTTCGAGTTCGAGTTCGAATGATCACTCACTCGACTATCAAGCCTAAGGGCTATCCTACATCGAGTTCACGCAAACTGCTCACTCGACCATAAAGCCTACGTGCAACAAATATTTCGAGTTCGAGTTTGAATAATCACTCATTCGACTATCAAGCCTAAGGTCTATCTTACTTCAAGCTCAAATAATAACCCACTCAATTATTACGCTTAAGGACCAATACAGCGAGAGTTTGAGGCTTTGTTCTCACTTAATTCGGACCGAAAGGGTTCCATTACTCCAAAGTTCAAGATAACTTAGCTCAAAAAACCTCTATAAAACTAAGTGGCAATAACAAAATCTTCACAAAAGCAAAAGCACGTTTGAACATAAAACTGAGAAGGCATTCAAAAGAAGCTCTATTATTAACAAAAAAGGTTATGTACAAGAGACCGGTCAAAACTTCGCAAAAGAGAAACTAAGTCCTAACTACGACCGGTGTCAATATCTCCTTCGGGAGCTGCTTCCCCTTCACGCTGCTCATCGGACCCGCCCGACTGCCTTCTTCATCATCATCTCCGTCGTCGAAGGAGACAAGCTGCCTGGCTTCAGCTTCAAGCGCCTTAGCTAGATCAATCTCCTCGAAAAGTTCAAAACCTTGAGTGTGGACTTCCTCGAGGGTTTCCCTCCGGGATTGGCACTTTGCCAAGTCAGTAACTCGTTGCTCTCGGTCAGAAGCCACTCTTAACTGCATTTGAGCAGCCTCGGCATCGGCCTGATACATAGCAATAGACTTGTCCGCCATGACTTTTGATGACTCGATCTCCGCCTTGGCCTTAGCAAGCACGGTTTCAAGCTCCTCGATCCTCCTGGCCTGGGCCAAACTATTTTGCTTGATGCCTCGAAGTTGAACATCGGCCGATAATAGTTTGGCCAAGATAGTTTCATTTTCGGTAGCCAGGCGGTCCATGGTCTCCTTCCACCGATCACACTCGTCCTTGATCTAATCAACTTCTCCCCAAAGCAACCCGATATTTTCAACCTTTTGTTGCAGCTGAGAGAACGAAGTGTTAACTTCCACAGTAGGGTCGAATCCATACTCTAATAGAACGATGCTCACCTATTTATCTAGCTCGGCCTCTTCTTCACGAGCCTTGGCAAAATCTGCTTGGAGGTCCTTTATAATCTCGTCCTTTTGGTCGCAAAGAAGCTTCAGAGAATCTCTCTTCTTCGAGACCTTTTGAAGCTCGGCCTCACACTGGCTGAGATCGGCTCAAAACTTGCCAAGAGCCTACACAAAACGGGTAAAAACGCAAGTCACGTTTAGAAAAGAACAAAGGAACCAAGCGCAATAAAATCATTACCCGAGATATGAAATGTTGGGCCTCTTCTAGAAGAATAGAAGTGTCACTAATATCGGAGGCATCATCGACTCCAGTAAAGCAATCTCGAAAAGGATCCCCTACACTGGAGCCTCCACCCATATCAGGGATATTCAATTCTCGAGCTTCCCTTAACGCCTCCTCAGAAAAGGTCGGAAGAGAAGGCAAATGACCCACTGTCATAGTCCTGAGCGAAACGCTCGGGACGCTCTGATCGATCCTCGGGGTATCAAAACCGGCCCCGTCCGGTGTAGCCTCTATCGTCTCAGAAGGCCTGGCGACCTCGAAGGCTTTTGCAGATCAGACCACCAGTGCAAAAGCACATTCTTCTTCTTCTTCTTCTTCTCCTTCTTCATCTCTTAGTCGTTGGACCGAGTCCATCACAAGAACGATTACCTTTTTCCTCACCCTTCGAGTTTTTGGCTTAGGGTCCTCGGACTGAGAAACAACTTTCAGTTTTTTATCTTTCCCCGTTTTCGGAACCGGGGACTTGGTTTCTTCCTCACCACTCGGAGGCCTCAAAACGACATCCTTGGTCATGCCTGCATGAAAGGAAGTCAGTAACAAATGGAACATAGAAAATGTTTCAAAAAACATGAAAAGGGACCCTTACCGTGATTCTTGGCCTCCCATCTACCTTTTGTCAAGTCACGCCAGGCGCGTTCGGCATAAGAGGAAGTCAAGGCTAACTTCCAAACCCAATCCTCGAGG
Organism: Nicotiana tabacum; assembly: GCF_000715075.1. NCBI lineage: Eukaryota > Viridiplantae > Streptophyta > Magnoliopsida > Solanales > Solanaceae > Nicotiana > Nicotiana tabacum. Next base: position 35,339,812 of record NC_134094.1, on the reverse strand, counting down.
TCAGGTACCGCTTGAGGCATCCAAGGGACGGCTGCACGTCGGAAGGGGATATCAGACAATTAGAGAAAGATACGGAAAACAAAAAAATCTATTACGGTATAAATTCCACTCCTCGGGGAATGACATCTTCTCTTTCGGAATAAGGTCACGGGTCCTCACCTGAATAAAGTGGCCCATCCAATCCCGATCCTTGTCTTCATCGATGCTCGACATTAAAGATTTCATTGAACGGCAGTGGAAGCTGATTAGTCCTCGAAAGATTTGAGGCCGATACAATCGCATGAGGTAATTTAGAATAAAATTCAGCCCCCCGGCCTTGTTGGAGAAGAAGCACATTATGATTATTATGCGCCATAGAGAAGTGTGAATTTGGCCGAGAGTGACCTGATATCCTTTGCAAAAATCAATAATCAGTGGGTCGACGGGACCCAACGTGATGGGATAAGTATAAACATTTAAAAACCCCTCCACGTGAGTGACTATGCTCTCTTCAGGAGAAGGAATTTGCAGCACAACCTCAGGACCCCAGTTGCAGTCCTTCCTCACGGCCTCGAGATGGCTCTCTGTTATCGAGCACATGTACATTGACACATGCTCATATCGGCCCGGAACCGATGAAGGGTTTTCAACCTTAAAATCAGCCTTTAGAATACACGGGCAGGAACGTACTCGTGGGGAAGTGGCTCCGCCAGCGCCTTGTCGCCGAACGGTCGGGAAGATGAACCTTTCTCCTTCTGCAGTACGGTTTTGAAGTTTTTGGCATTGGTATAAGTAAAAGAGGGGCGAAGGAAAATGGTTTCAAACTATGATGAAGATGGCTCTCCAGGCGGCGAAATAGAGACGAGAAGAGTAAGAAACTTTGGGGGTTTGATTAAAGTAACAAATAAAGTTTGATTTAGAAATGGGCTATTTATGTGCTGAACAGAGGCGGTTCAATCACAGGTAATGGCAGTCATCGACTGACATGCATTAAATACCTCGGTAAGCTAAACTGACGGGACAACTACCACGTGCTTCATGGTCGGATTCAGTACAGACGTCAATATAAATCTAATCATACCGTTGGAAAATCATATAGTGTCTCGTCATATCCTTCCCAAGAAACGAGGGGACTATCTGTATACGGTCAAAACTTGTTAGTTAGTCGTACGGTCTGGTCGAGATAATAATGCTTCAATCAAAGGGTATCTGCGTAATGTCAGGTCGAGGTCTGAAGTAAGGACGCCATGCTTCTAGCTCTAAGGCCGATCAATGATCAGCTCGGTATCATTATCGAGCCCATAACCAAATCGAACTACGAGGAGACGTGAAATTCGTCAAAGATGCATAGACCGACCAACGCCCACCCTGAATATTAAGACTCTGAATCAGGATCAGGCTCGAGTCAAGGCCGATGGCTTGATCCAATATCGAGTTCGAGTTAGTATCGAGCTCACAGACAAGGGCCGTTGCAACCGCACTAAGGGAGAGAATCCTGGCAGGAATTAGGAAAAAGACAATTCATCATGGGTTCTCCACTATATATTTTTTATTGTATATAAAGTAGGATCCCTCTACTATAAAGAGAGGGGATTGTTGTAAGCATTGGGACATTCACACATTGTAAAAAGAGTCTACTTATGATATTGAAAGATCAACCTCTTGAGCCTGTTTTACTTTATCTCACTCATTCTTCTCGCTCACTATTTTATCTCTCATTCCCATAGTCTAGAATATACGCATTTATGTTTCTCTGTACGATTTGTGTCAAATTATATCACACATCCTTAGAACTACTTATAAATTTAACTCTATCCGATTTTTCGGGTAAACAATAATAATAAGAGTTGAAGGTGTACTAGAAGTTATTTAGTGTCTAAGAGGTGTCCTAGATTAAGCTAAGTTGAAAACTACGGACTAAAGATTTAAATGAGTTTGCATAAGATTCAACTTTAAGTAAGAATAACTCCCAAGAAATAAAGATCTATATAATGAACAACCTGTCAGATGAAAGGTCTTCGAGTCTAGATTCTAACACTTTAAATTATTTGTCATTTGGACATTCATACAAGAGGTTATAGACTTTTCACTAAAGAGTAGCAGAATAACCAATTGAGCCCCGAGCCAAGCGTAGCCAATGGTTGAAACCGTAGAAGCAACCATGGCCAATGGTTCCAATCATAGAAAATTCCAGTTGGGTGAAATGGACATGCTTGAAGGTCCATGCCAAACGTGGCAACGGTCTCCTGGACGGCTTTTCATGAAGCCTTTAAAATCTAACAAAAAGAGAAGGGGCATAAGTTTTTGGGAAAATTTTGGGGTTCTAGAGAGAAGGTGAAACTCCCCACCACAAATACACTTCAATGTTTTCTTAGGACATTAATAATAGTATAACAAATATTGATGCAAAATCTAACACGTTCATGGATCAAAATCCCAAGGAATTTTTCCAACTTCAAGAATCTTTACAAATGTAACGACCCGACCGATTGTTTTGAGTATTAAAACTCCAATACCCTATTTGATGCTCTCTATATATGTATTTAATATTTTATAACTTGCAAAGATAGGCGGTTTGGTCTTCATGGTGTTCGGGGGTGATTTGGAATACTTAATCTTATTTTGCAAGTCTTAAGTTGTAAGAGTTGACCAATGGTTTGATTTTTGTATAAAATGACCTCAGATTAATGATTTGATGGTTTCAATAGATTTGTATGGTGATTTTGAACTTGGATGTATATTTGAATTTGATTTTGGATGTTCGTAGTGGATTTTAATCCTATTTGTCGAAAGTTGACACCTTGAAGAATTGGTGAGTTCATAAGTTTGACTGATAGTTGACTTTGGGTTATCGGCTTCCGATTGTTGTTCCAGGGCTATTGATAGGTTTATTTTGTTGAATGGAAATTGTGTGCAATGTATGATTGAGATCCGAAGTGTCTAAGTATGAATCAGACGCTTGGTTGAAAGTTTGGAAGTTTATGAACTTAAGAGAATTCAATATATGGTTTGACCTTTGATTCTTAGATGTGTGATTTTATATATGTTTGTGTGCCTTGGATAGGTTAGGGCAATATTTATGGACTTGTTGGTATGATTGGACGGGATTCTGGTAGGGCTTGTATATTTTTGCTAGTGTCAAGTTGTTCATTGCGATCACGGAGAGTAATTTGGGCCATGGGAGATTTATGAATCGCGATCGCGTAATATGGGACGTGATCACATAGAAGGAGGTCCGGTGGGTAGGTTGCTCATAGCGATCGCATGGTGCTCCACCGCGATCGCAAAGCGTTGGCTAGCGGTAGAGCATGACCTCATGAAAATGTCCGCGATTGCAGAAGAGGGTTGGCAGGCGTCAGATATTTACACATGATCTCGTGTGGTGACCACGATCGCGAAGAGAGTATCGCTGGGCAAACCACTTAAGTTATGATTTTTGGAATTTCACTCATTCTTTCACATTTTGAACAGTATACTTCGAGGGGAAAATATTTTAAAGAGGGATTTCACTATAATCTTAGAGGTAAGTAATTTTTACTTGGATTGGATCATATATCTTGATTTCTCATGGATTTATACACGTAAAACATGGAATTCTAAGTACAATTTGGGAGTTTGGTCAATAACTTAAGAGAGTGTATTTTAAGGATTTAAGCATCAATTTGGACTTGGATTTAAAATCCAATTACATATTTGGACTCGTGGAGTTATGGGTTAATGAAATCTACCTGTAGACTCGAGTTTAGACGATGTTGGCTTGGGTTTACTTATGTTGACCTTTTGGGAATGGATTAAAGAATGAAGATTTATTATTTGGAATTGATTCCTATGATGCTATTTGACCGTGTTGAGTATTACTTGGCTAGATTCGAGCCGTTTGGAGGTAATTGTTAAAGGAAAGGCAGTTTCAGAGGGTTCATTTGGCTTGAAAAAGGTATCTATCTTACTTATTCTTAGTTTAAGGGAATAACCCTTAGGATTTGACCTTATTTTCTTAATTGCTACATGTTAGGAGCAACGTATATGTGAGGTGACGAGTGCTTATGCGGATGTTATGAGTTATTCTTGCTCAGGATAGACTTTAGGCTTTCCTATGCCATATTTGATTGTGTGTCTCTATGATTTAAGTTTATAAATCTATTTTATGACTACGTGAGTTATTCTTGCACGCTAAAAATCATGTTTGGTCTTAATTTATCATAGTATGCCATGATGGGCTTTTCGTGAGATTATTGATATACCCGATTTAGTCATAGTCATACTTATCACCATGAGCACACATTTACACTATTATTATGTTCTTGTGTATCTCATTAATTATTTTACGAGTATATGCATCTTTAGAGATGGATGAGTTGTTTCAGACTATTAAGAATATGGCATATTTGGACATTTTGGGCGGATTAGTATGGAAATGGCATGAATAGACCATAATCCACAACAATTGAGTAGTATCTAACTCCCGAGGCCACAGTTGGGAGAGGTAGGCATTGGGGCAAGGCGGGTTAAAGTCAGAGCACGTACGGCCATACTCGTGAGAGGTGGAGCACCTGTAGCCACTCGTGCGCGTTCTAGATTAGTTTTGGAGGAGCCACATATAGCTCCCATAGTGGACTAAGCTTCCATTCATGTTGTTCCAGCGGGTCCGGCTTAGGTTCCAGGGGATATTATTGCTATCCCTTTGCTTCAGGACACTATTTTACGAATCTTGAGTTATTTTGACAACATGACACAAGTTGGTATGATTCATGTGATTTCGTCTACTTCTAAGACTAGAGGGGGAGAACATACCCTAGCTATTCATACTCCGGAGCAGGCTACTGCTATGTTTCAGCCTCCGAGAGTTCTGTTTGTTCCGCTAGTTGGGGTGGTTCAGCCTGTTGCTACAGTCAGGCCCGAGGTTATACCTGCTATATCAGTTGAAGAGCAGAAGAGGATGGATCGGTTCCAGAATTTAGATCCTCCATATTTTGATGGTGATCCTATATCTGATGCTCTGGAGTTATCAGATAAATGTTATAAGATTCTACGTAATTTGGGACTAGTGGAGTCCAATAGTGTTGATTTCACTACTTTTTAGTTGAGAGGGCCAGCTAAGAGGTGGTGACAGACTCATGAGCATGACAGACCAACAGGGTCACTCTCACATATATGCAAATTTCGACTCTCTTCTTAGAGAGGTTCATTTAACTCATCAGGAGAGATTAGTTGTGCATCTAGGTTGAGCACTTGTAGCATGATAGCATGATAGTTACTCAATATGATATGAGGTTTACATAGTTGTCACGCGATGCAACTTTCCTCTTTCCGACTGAGAAGGAGAGGGTATAGTGGTTCATTTAGGGTCTCATCTGGGTCTTAGGTTTGAGATGGAACGAGATGTTGAGACTTACACGACCTTTCACCAGGCTATAGAAATTGCCAGGAGGTTGGAACGTATTCGCATGAAAGAGAAGGAGGACAAGGAGGCCAAAAGTCCTAGTGGTACTGGAAGATTTAGTGGTGCCTACTTTGGAGGCAGGGGTCACAACAATAGAGGCTATTCTAGTAGTCCAGTCATTCCGCACTTCACATTTCCTGTGGTGCTTCAGCTAGCCATGGGTTTCAGGGTACTCGTTCAATGTGTCTTCCACACGTGGTTCTCACATTGCATATTTAGGTCAGGATTCTTGCAATGGTTATTCCCATAGCCTGGGGCAGGCTCACTCCCAACAACTATGTGAGCAGAGAGCTTGATTTGAATATGGGGACTCGAGGCTCATGAGGAGTGATTGTCCTAGGTTGAGGATAATAGCACCTCAGCAGGGTACCCAGACCATGATTACCGCACTAGTTACTACACCACATGCACAACTAGTTAGAGGTGGAGGTCAAGCAGGTAAAGGTCATCCTAGAATTGGATGTCATTCTAGTTGTTATGCTTTTCCTAGTAGGCTTGAGGCAGTTGCATCGGATGCAGTCATTATAGGTATTGCTTCAGTCCATCACAAAGATTCATCGTTATTGTTTGGTCCGGGTTCTACTTATTCGTAAGTGTCATCTTACTTTGCATCACTTTTGGGTATGATTCGTGATTGTTTAGATATTTCTGTTTATGTGTCTACACCTGTTGGAGATTCTATTTTAGTGGATCATGTCTACCGGTCCTGTGTAGTTACTATTGATGGGTATGATACTATGGTGGAACTCTTATTATTGGGCATGGTTGATTCTGAGTTGATTCTTGGCATATATTGGTTGACCCTATATCATACTATCTTGGGTTGACACTCTAAGACTGTGACTTTGGCTATGCAAGGTATGCCTAAATTAGAGTGGAGAGGACCGCTTGGTCATTCCACAGGTAGTTTTTGGATTCTAGTGTAGATGTTCCTTCCATGGACTCAGTACCGGTTGTGAGGGAGTTTTTGGAGGTGTTTCCTATGGATTTACCAAATATTCCACCTTATAGGGATATTGATATTGACATTGACTTGGTTCTGAGATCTCAACCCATATCTATTACACTATATCGCATGGCTCTAGTTGAGTTGAAGGAATTGAAAGAGCAACTGCATGTTTTGCTTGATAAGGGATTCATTAGACTGAGTTTTTTTCCTTAAGATGCACCGATGTTGTTTGTGAAGAAGAAGCATGGTTCTATGAGGACGTGCATCGATTATAGGCAGATGGACAATGTTACTATAAAGAACATGTATCCATTATCTCGCGTTGATGATCTATTTGATCAGCAGGATGCCATAGTATTCTCGAAGATTGACTTGAGGTCGAATTATCATCAGTTGAAGATTAGGGCTTCAGATATCCCTAAGACGGCTTTCAGGACTCGTTATAAGCATTAAGAGTTCTTGATGATATCTTTTAGTTTGGCTAATGCTACAAACACTTCCATGCATTTGTTGAACAATGTGTTTCGGCCATATTTGGATTCTTTTATCATTGTCTTCATTGATGATATCTTGATTTACTCATGTAGTAGAGAAGAGCATGAGAAACACTTAAGAGTAGTGACTTTGACGGGTCAGAAACCTTATGCTAAGTTTTTGAAATATGAGTTGGTTGGATTCAGTTTCACTCCTAGGTCATGTTCTGTCCAGCGATGGTATTACGGTTGATCCTAAGATGATGGAGGCGGTTCAGAATTGGCCTAGACCTGCTATTATAGATATTAGGAGTATCCTAGGTTTTTCAGGCTACTATTCTTGCTTTGTGGAGAGGTTTTCATCCATTACAGCCATATTGACTAAGTTGACTCAGAAGGGCGCTCAATTCAAATGGTCTAATGAGTGTGATGAGAGCTTTCACAAGCTTAAGATTTCTTTGACTACAGTACCAATGTTGGTGTTGCCCACATATTCCGAGCCATACATTATGTATTGTGCTGCTCTATGTGTTGGTCTTGGTATGGTGTTCATGCAAGAGAGTAGAGTGATTTCTTATGTGTCATGGAAGTTGAAGTCTCTTGAGAAGAATTATCCGGTTCATGATTTAGAGTTGGCGTTGATTGTGCATGCGCGTAATATTTGGAGGCATTACTTATGTGGTGTGTCATGTAAGGTTTATACTGATCATCAGAGTTTTCAACATTTGTTCAAGCAGAAGGATTTGAATTTGAGGCAACGGAAGTAGCTTGAGTTGCTTAAGGATTATGATATCACCATCTTGTATCATCCGAGTAAGGCAAATATGGTAACATATGCCTTGAGTAGAAAGACGAAGAGCAGGAGGAGTTTGGCATTTATTCCAATTGAGGAGAGACCTTTGGCTATCGACGTTTAGGCTTTGTCAAGTAGTTTTGTGAGATTGGCTATTATTGAGCCTAGCAGAGTTCTTGCTGATGTGGTTGCATAGTCATCCTTGTTTGAGCACATCAAGGCTTGCCAGTATGATGATCTACATTTGTTGATGCTTAAGGACATGGTGCAGCGAGGTGGTGCTACTAAAGTGGTTGTTAGGAATCATGGTGTTATGCGACTTCAAGATCTTGTGTTCCTATTGTTGATGGTTTGATAGAGTTAATTCTTGAGGAGGCTCACAGTTCGAGGTATTCCATTCATCCAAGTGCTATGAAGATGAATCGTGATTTAAAACACTATCATTGGCGGTGGAGGATGAAGAAGGACATTGTTGGCATGTTTCATGGTGTTTGAATTGTTAATAGGTCAAGTATGAGCATCAGAAACCATGTGATTTGACTCAGAGATTGGTTATACGGGAGCAGAAGTGGGACCATATTACTTTGGACTTTGTGGTAGGGTTGTCGCAGACTTTGATGAAGTTTCATGCCATCTGGTTCATTATTGATAGGTTGACCAAGTCTACACATTTCGTTCTAGTTATAACTTCTTACACTTCAGAGAAGTTGGCTCAAATCTACATTAGAGAGATTGTTCGCTTGCATGGTGTGCCTGTTTCTATCATTTTAGACCATGACACTCAGCACATATCACACTTTTAGAGAGTCGTTCAAAGTGAGTTGGGCACACAAGTGGAGCTTAGAACTGCATTTCACCGAAAATAGATGGGCAGTCCAAGCGAAGTATCCAGATCCTTGAGGATACGCTGAGATCTTGTGTAATTGATTTTGGAGGCCAATGGGATCAGTTCCTACTATTGGTGGAGTTTTCTTACAATAACAGCTACCAGTCCAATATCCAAATGGCTTCATATGAGACCTTATATGGTAGACGATGTCGCTATTTGGTTGGTTGGTTTAAGCCTAGTGAGTCTAGGTTGTTGGGTACAAATTTGGTTCGTTATGATTTGGAGAAGGTGAAGTTGATTTAGGAGAGACTTTCCACTACTCAGTACAGACATAAGAGTTGTGCTGATAGGAAGTTTCATGATGTGGCTTTTATGGAGGGTGAGAAGGTGCTTCTCAGAGTTTTTCCTATAAAGGTTGTGATGAGGTTAGGGAAGAAAGGTAAGTTGATTCCGAGGTCTATTGGTCCATTTTAAGTATTGGAGAGAGTTGGTGAGGTTCCTTATAGACTTGAAATGCCTCCTAGTCTTTTGGGAGATCATCTGGTATTCCATGCTTCGATAATCTGGAAGTATCATAAACACAAGTCGAGATGTCTTGTACTTCATTATAGTGCAGCTGGATGAGAATTTGACTTATGAAGAAAAGCCAAGGGCCATTTTTGATAGGCATGTATGAAAGTTGAGGTCAAAAGAGAACTCATCGATAAAGGTTCTTTGGAGAGGCTAACCTAGCGAGGAGGCGACTTGGGAGACCGAGTAAGATATGCATAGCATATATCCGCATCTTTTCAGCAGTTCAGACACATTTCTAAACCCGTTCGACGATGAACATTTATTTAAGAGGTGGAGGATATGATGATCTGAGCGGTCATTTTGAGTACTAGAACCCCAATACCCTATTTGATTCTTCATGTATGTGTATTTAATGTTTTATTACTTGTAGGGATGGGTGATTTGGTCTTCATGGGATTCGGGAGTAATTTAGAATTCTTAGTTTCATTTTGGAAGCCTTAAGTACTAAGAGTTGACAAAGGTTTGGCTTTTGTGCAAACGATCTTAGATTGGTAATTTGATGGTTTAAATAAGTTCTTACGGTGATTTTGAACTTGGGCATATGTTCAAATTTGATTTTGGATGTTCCTAGTGGATTTTGACTCTATTTGTTCAAAGTTGGTAATTTGAAGAATTTAAAAGTTCATAAGTTTGATCGATAGTTGACTTTGGGGTTATCGAATTCCAATTATTGTTCTGGGACTCTGGATAGTTTTATTGTTTTGAATGGAACTTGTGTGCAATGTTTTGTTGAGAGCCGAAGTGTCTAAGTATGAATCAGACGCTTGGTTAAAAGTTTGGAACTTTATGAACATAAGAGAGTTCAATGTATAGTTTGGCCTTTGATTCTTAGATTTGATATTTTCGTATGTGTTTGGGTGCTTTGGATAAGTCTAATAGTGTTTATGAACTTGTTGGTATAATTGGACGGGGTCCCGAGGAAGCTCGGGTGAGTTTCGAACCACTAGGAGTATGTTTGGTGTTACAGATTTTTGCTGGTGTTAGGTTGTCAATCGTGATCGCGGAGCAGGTTTCGCAATCATGAAGAGTAATTTGGGCCAGGGGATTTATGAATCGGGATTGCATAAGGGGGGACGAGATCGCGTAGAAGGAGGTCTGGCAGGCAAATTATTCCTCACGATGGCGTGGTGCTCGACCGCGACCGCGACCGCGACCGTGAAGTGTTGGCTCGCTGTGGAGCTTAATCACATGAGGATGTCCACGATCATGTAAAGGGTTGGAAGGAAACAGATCTTTACACATCGCAATCGTGTGGGTAGTGACCGCGATCGCAAAGGGTATGGTAGGCAGACTACCTGAGTTATGATTTTCGGGTTTTGCCCATTCTCTTACATTTTGAACCCTAGATTTCGAGACGAAGAGATTTTGAAGAGGGATTTCACTATATTCTTGGAGGTAAGTAATATTTACTTGAATTTGGTCCTATATCTTGATTTTCCATGGATTTCTATAGCTAAAACATGAAATATAAAGTGAACTTTGGACTTTTTGTCTACAATATAAGAGAATATTTTGATCATCAATTCCGACTTGGATTTAAAATCTAATTGCATATTTGGACTCGTAGGGTTATGGGTAAATGGGATCTACTCCTAGACTCGGGTTTAGACCATTTGGGTTCGAGTTAAATTTTTGGAAATTGATTAAGGATTGAAGCTTAGTATTTGAAATTGATTCCTATGATATTATTTGACTGTATTGAGTATTATTTGGTTATATTCAAGCCGGTTGGAGGTGATTTCTAAAGGAAGGATGGTTTTGGAGGGTTGATTGAGCTTGCAAAAGGTAAGTATATTTTCTAATCTTGGTTTGAGAGAATAACCTTTGGGCTCTGACCTTATTTGCCTAGTAGCTACGTGTTGGGACAAATGTATATGCGAGGTGACGAGTGCTTATGCGGTTACTCTTGCTAGGGATAGACTTTAGGCTTTCTTATCCGTTATTTGATCGTGCGCCTCTATGATTTATGGTTCTAAACCAATTGTATGACTATGTGAGCTATTTTTGCATGTTAGAAATAATGTTTAGTATTATTTTATCTTATTGGGCCATGATAGGCTATTCGTGAGATTAATGATATACCTGATTTAGGTAGTCCTACCTATAACTATGAGCACACATTCGCATTATTATTGATTATGTCCTTGTACATCTCATTAATTATTTTACGAGTATATGCATCCTTAGAGATGAATGAGTTATTTTGGATTGTTATGAATATGGAATATTTGGACATGTTAAGCAGATTGATATGGATATGGCACGAGGTCTTTATCGTGCGATGACTGTGATGTAATATTATTTTGGCACGAGATCTTTTTCGTGCATTGGACGTGCTGGTCATGCACCGTTCTGCGTGTGGATTTGGATCCATCCCCAAAGTCACCCTCTCATATTTCTCTCTTTATGGCGTACACGCAGGTTGTGAGAAACTGACGGGTTTCGGGTTGGTTGTGATATGGGATCCGATGCAATAATTTGTTGAGTATAAAGGTGGACAGTTTGACCATTCAAGTGATCTCTTATGCCATATTATGCATATTATATGCTTTCTGTATCTAACTTCTAACATGTTAATTGATGCCTCTGTTATATAATTTGGGACTTCTTAGTTGAGATAGAACTTTCCATGTTGATATGATATTATGGGATACATCTCTCATTGATTTCGCGTCTCTTTTCATTATTGTGCTATGTACATGATTGGATTGTACATGTTTTTACTTGGAAGTAACTATTGCATGAGCTGAACTACGTCACTACTTCACCGAGGTTAGTCTTAATACTTACTGAGTATACGTTATCCTATACTCATACTATTCTTATGCATATTTTTGTGAAGATTCTGGCATTGACTCGAGTGAACCTCATGAGGGTGCCCAACAGCTGACCAAGAAGACTTGAGGTAGTGCTGCTTGATCATCTGCAAACCCTTAGAGTCCCACCCATTCCATATTCATACTGTTATTTATATTTCAGATAGTATTTGTATTATTGATATATTCCATTGTATCTTGTTTTAGAGCTTGACACCGTATTATTAGGTTTTGGAAAATTTGTTGTGGTTTCACTATGCTTACTGTTGTAGAAAGATTTATTCTGCTAATCATGCTTTGTTTGATCTATGCATGGATGTTGGCGTACCTAGCTATAGAGGTTAGGTGCTATCACGATCATTAGTGAGATCTTGTGACGTGACAATAAGATTTCGAAGCTCGGGCTTTGAACCCAAAAGATAATATCTCTATCACATCTTCAAGTACAAGTATGGGATAATTATTAGGGATGTATATTGGACTAAGAATCATTATTTGAATAAAAGATTATGCTAGTTCTTGAATGGGAGATTATGAACTAGGGTTCTAACAAATGAGAAGATAAATAGTAAATGGATTGAGACAAATGGTAGAATTGGGTATAGAATTATGTGAAGCCAGATCATACTAAAGACAATGAAAAAATTTAAAAAATGAGAGATTTAAAAAAAATAAGTAAAAGCAGAAAGAGACTGTAATCGCCGCCGAGAATAAACATGTTGTGCCGGGTGAAGAACTTCAATGAGTTATTTATGTTAAGTACCCATTGCATTGTGTCAATTAGCTTTTGTTGAGTTAATTGAGAGATATGAAGATATGGTTAAATGGAAGAACACCCAAATAATGTTGAGTCGAAGCCCTTCGTAAAACTGTGTCTTTATTAAATGAAAAGAGAATGTTATGTGGTTATTGGTCGTAAACTTAAAGATAATGATTTATGAAAAAAGGTGCCAAATTAATATAATATTTGTGGAGTCTTTTCACACAACAGAGAAGTTGTTGGCCAAGGTGCTCCAATACCCGAAGCTATATGTGTCGATGTAGGACTAGGGTCATTCTGTTGGTTTGGAAGATTAGAAAGTCTCCATTGATTGGAATTAACAAAATTCTAGCAAAATAATATCGATCCATATAACATTATGGCAGGATAGCTTAGCCGATCAGGTCGAGATCAGACTACATGTCGTACTGATGGTAATTTAACCGAACTATTGGTAATTAATGAACTCCCACCAAAAGAAATAGTTTGCTTAAAGCTCAAACATCAAATATTTTTATGAAATGAAAGTGATATTATTTTAACTGTATAGTGTTGGGATTTTAAGCTTGGTTTAGCATAATTTTAAGCTTGGTGTAGCTTAAAGAGGGTGAATGAAAAATAAAGGAAAAATTAAAATTTTGAGTTTCCCTCCTTGGCAAAGGGACATTGTCCTATATTGGAGGAAGAAAATTAAATTCTTCTTCTGCTGCTGCACAGAATCTTCAGTAAAAAAGTGTGTTTTACAGCTTTCGAGTGGTTCGCTGTTACATCGGCATTTTTGGTACCAACACTCCGGTGAGTTAAATTGTTCTATCCTGGGAGGATAATATTCTAGCACCTCGGGTACTTGAGGGGAATAATTTTATTAAGGAACACTGTGCATTCAGTGGGCTCGATTTATTCCAAAATTATTTTTTCAGAAATTATTTTGACATTCTTTTCTTGCTAACTTTTTGTTTCTGTTTTTCCTATTTCAGAAAGTTTAATGATTTTTATTGTTTATTACAGTAATACATAATGAATAACAATCTTAAGAAAATTATTTTATTATATTCTGTATTCTGTTTGTGGAGATTAAAACCTGTGTGATTTTCTACTCCTGAATTTTACTATTTTGACTTGAAGATATAAAAACTTCATCAGAATATTGAAATTCAAAAACGATTTGAAGAACATAAAAACTTCATCGTTTTCTGTAAAACAAATATAAAAACTTTGGGTTTTAATTTATTAAACGTATTGTTTATTGTAAATCACAGTATTGTTTACCATTCTGTTTTCTGCCATTAATTGAACTCTTCTGTTATTGACAGTGAGAAATGAAAATTGATAAAGGAAATACTTCTGCGACTGTTGCGGCAACGACGATAGCCTCGTCAAGCCGAACTGCTGTTCCACCGGCCAAAAAACTGGGGAAAATTTCCGGAGCCAACTTCAAAGGATGGCAGCAAAAGGGTGTTCTTTTGGCTTACCATACTTGGTATACAGAAATTCACTAGTGAAGAACCTCCAGTGCCTGCTGCGGACATGCCGGACGACAAGAAATTCATGAGTGTTGAGGCGTGGAAACAGGTAGATTTTCTTTGCAAAGGCTATATCTTAAGTGCTTGAGAAGAAGTACAAGACTGAAGATGCATGCTTGAAGACGTTCGTGGTGACCAAGTTTCTAGACTATAAAATGATAGACAACAAAACTGTTGGAACCCAAGTCCAGGAGCTTCAACTTATTTTTTACGACCTTATTGCTTAAAGTATGGTCGTGAATGAAGCATTTCAAGTGGCTTCAATGATTGAAAAATTACCTCCTTCGTGGAGAGATTTCAAGAACTATCTTAAGCACAAGCGCAAAGAAATGAAGTTGGAAGATCTTGTGATTCGTCTCAAGATTGAGAAATACAATAAAACAACCGAGAAGAAGTCTCGTGGAAATTGAACGATCATGGGAGCTAATATCGTTGAGGAGACTGCTCCAAAAAGTAAGAAGAGAAAGAGGTCTTCTGGACAGACTAAGAAGCAAAACAAAAAGAAATTCAAGGGCAGCTGCTACAATTGTGGAAAAACTGGTCACAAAGCCCTTGATTGTCGTCTCCCGAAAAAGGATAAGAAGAAGGGACATGCCAACATAGTGGAGAAGAATGATGACATTGATGATCTGTGTGCAATGCTTTCGGAATGCGACGTAGTTGAAAATCCGAAGGAGTTGTGGATTGACTCTGGAGCTACTCTACATGTTTGTGATGTCAAAGAAGCATTTGTGACTAACTCTACTGCTGGTCCCGAAGAAGAGCTTTCCATGGGAAATACTGCAACAACCAAGATTGAAGGTTATGGGAAGATATTCCTGAAGATGACTTTCGGCAAGGTGTTAACCCTCAACAACGTTCTTCATGTTCCTACTATTAGAAAGAATTTAGTTTTTACTTCTTTACTTGTTAAGAATGGATTCGAATGTGTATTTGTTTCTGATAAAGTTGTTGTAAGCAAGAATGAAATGTATGTTAGAAAGGGCTACCTCACAAAGGGCCTTTTTAGACTAAATGTAATAGTTTTTGACAGTATGAATAAAAATTCAGCTTCTTCTTATTTATTGGAGTCAAATGATTTATGGCATATTCGTTTAGGACATGTCAATTATAAAACCTTGTGGAAGTTAATTAATTTAGAAGTATTGCCTAAATTAGAGTGTAATAAATCAAAATATCAAATATGTGTTGAATCTAAGTTTGTAAAACATCATTATAAGTCTATTGAAAGGAATTCAAATCCTTTAGACTTAATTCATACTGACATTTTTTATATGAAGTCAACACTATCTCGAGGTGGAAAAAAATATTTTATTACTTTTATTGACGATTGCACTCGATATTATTATGTTTATTTTCTTAATAGTAAGGATGAAGCAATTGAAGCATTTAAGCAATACAAGAATGAAGTGGAGAATCAATTGAATAAAAATATTAAAATGATTAGAAGTGATAGGGGTGGAGAATATAAATCTCCATTTGCAGAAATATGTTCGAAATATATAATTATCCATCAAACTATTACACCTTACACACCTCAATCTAACGGAATTACGGAAAGAAAAATCGGACATTAAAGGAAATGATGAATTCTTTGTTAATAAGTTCCAGATCACTGCAGAGTTTGTGGGGGAGAAGCTATCCGTACAGCTAACCGAATACTCAACAGAGTACCCCATAGCAAAACGCAATCTATTCCATATGAAAATGGAAAGGAAGAAAACCCAACTTGAAATATTTCAAAGTGTGGGGGTGTCTAGCAATGGTAAAGTTCCTTTATCTAAAATGGTTAAAATCGGACCAAAAACTGTAGATTGTGTTTTCATTGGATATGCTACAAACAGTAAAGCATGTCGGTTTTTGGTTCATAAATCCGATAATCCCGAAATTCATGTTAATACGGTAATGGAATTAGATAATGCTGAATTCTTTGAAAGCATCTATCCGTATAAAACTAAATGCGATTCGTTAAGTGAAAGACCTAAATGACCTCGAGAAGAACCAAAGGAAAATACTCCAAGTATAGAAGATCGAAGGCATAGCAAACGTCAAAGAACTCTTTTGGACAAGATTTTGTGACATTCTTGCTCGAAAATGAGCCTCAAACTTTTAAAGCAGCTATGTCATCTTCTGATATATCATTTTGGAAAGAGGCATTCAATAGTGAGATTCAATCAGTTTTGGATAACCATACATAGGAATTGGTTGATCTTCCCCTGGGAAATCAGCCTTTAGGTTCGAAATGGATCTTGAAACGGAAAATGGATGTTGATGGCACTATTGACAAATATAAGGCAAGACTTGTTGACAAAGGTTATAGACAAAAGGAAAGCCTTAATTACTTTGACACTTACTCGCCAGTAATGAGGATAACATCTATTAGGGTGTTAGTGGCACTAGCGGCCGTGTATGGTCTCGAAATCCATCAAATGGATGTTAAAACAACTTTCTTAAATGGAGAATTGGAGAAAGAGATTTACATGGAAAACCTGAGGGTTTTGTGGTTCCTGGTAAAGAAACGAAAGTGTGAAAACTTGTTAAGTCGCTTTATGGACTTAGACAAGCACCCAAACAATGGCATGCCAAATTTGACCAAACAATCTTGGCAAGTGGGTTCAAAATCAACGAGTGTGACAAATGTGTTTACATTAAAAACACTCCAAGTCATGAAGTCATTGTTTGTTTATATGTTGATGATATGTTGATAATGAGCAAAAATATGGCAGATATAAATGCTATCAAATGCATGTTGGCTAGCAAATTCGACATGAAAGACTTAGGAGTTGCTGATGTGATCATAGGAATCAAAATTCACAAAACTCCACAAGGTCTAGCATTATCACAGTCTCACTACATCGAAAAGGTACTTGACAAGTTCAGTATTTAAATTTCAAAATTGCCAAGACTCCAATTGACTTGAGTTATGCACTTTAAAAGAATGAAGGTGAAAGTGACTCACAACTGGACTATGCAAGAGTATTGGGAAGTTTGATGTATATCATGAATTGTACGCGACCAGATATAACATGTGTTATTAGTAAACTGAGTCGATTTACAAGTAATCCCAATCACATACATTGGATGGCAATGAAACGAGTTTTGGGATATCTCAAACATACCCAAAATTACGCTTTGCATTATAACAAATATCCCGCTGTGATCGAGGGATATAGTGATACAAATTGGATCACTGTATCATCTGAAGTTAAATCCACGAGTGGATATGTTTTCACAATTGTGGGTGGAGCAGTTTCTTGGAAATCATCCAAACAAACGTGCATCGCCCGTTCTACAATGGAATCTGAATTCATAACTTTAGACAAGGCAGGTGAAGAAGCTGAATGGCTCCGAAATTTCTTAGAAGATGTTCCATTTTGGCACAAACCTTTGGCACCTATTTCTATACATTGTGACAGTCAAGCGACAATAGGCAGGGCATGGAGCGTTATATATAATGGAAAATCTCGTTATATACGATGGAGACACAATACTATTAGAAAACTACTCTCTAGTGGTGTTATCACGATTGACTACGTAAATTCAAGAGATAACATGTCAGATCCACTTACAAAAGGCCTATCTAGAGAGGCAGTTGAAAGATCATCAAAGGGAATGGGATTAAGTCCTAGGACAAGTCATCATGGCGGTAACTCTACCTACCAGACTGGAGATCCCAAGAGCTAGGTTCAAAGAGAACAAACAAAGTTATGAATGACGGTTCAACATTGTCAAATAACTCAACCCATTCTCGTGATGAAGACAATGTTCAGAAATCGAGGAAGAGCATTAAGGATATTTTGTTGAGTCAATAAAGCTTAAAGCTTTTTAATGATTTGCTAAGTCTGGCAGGATATGACCAGATAGTGTGTCTATAGGATTACACGTTTAGAAATACCTATGTGAGTGTGAAGTGTAAGCCGCTTCAAGGGGAATGAAAGCAAAGGCCCATTCTCTAAGCACTCATGAAACCATGCGGTGTTCATGGCTGAAACGAACACAACCGTGAGAACCATAGATGGTTAAGGGTTAATTGTGTGACTTATATTATCTAGGTTTAAAACAAAGCTCGACGGTTCAAAGATATCAAATCTACCGATTGACCGAGTATATCCGATATAAGTTTACTACGGAAAGTTCAAAGGGAAACCTACTTATCCATATACAATTAATTCTTGTATGTAAAACACACACGCGTCCGTGCATTCCTTTATTTTATAGCCATTCCCCATTCATGTGGGGAATTGTTGGGCTTTTAAGCTTGGTTTAGCTTAATTTTAAGGTTTGTGTAACTTAAAGAGGGTGAATGAGAAATGGAGAGAAAATAAAATATTTTAGTTTTCCTCCTTTGCAAAGGCACGTTGTCCCATATTGGAGGAAGAAAAGGCTTTTGATGGATACATATACAATTGCTCTTCTTCTAGCTCTTAAAGAGTTAAGAAGAAGGCAAGCCTCGCGTCGTCGTCGTCGTCGCTCGTTCGGCTCGGCTTCGGCTTCGGCTTCGAATTTGGTCAACGATTGATTGATTAATCTTTTTGGACAAAATTTCTTTCAATTAATTAATTAATTAATTAAATTAATTAATGAAAATTCAATCCGGAATAACTCATGACCTGCGACCCGGTCCGGTCAGGCCCGTTTTCTTTTCCGGATTATTTTAAATTTATTTTCCTGCAATATTTCAAATAGCCTGTTCCAACAGCCATGGCGGTGTTTGAAAGGTTACAAACCTTTTCAGAAATAGTGCCAGAAAGTCTATAAATATTCTTCTTCTTCTTCTTCTTCTGCACAAAATCTTCAGTGTATTTTACAGCCTTCGAGTGGTTCGCTGTTACATCGCTATTTTTTATACCAACACTCCAGTGAGTTAAATCGTTCTATCCTGGGAGGATAATATTCCAGCACCTCGGGTACTCGAGGGAAATAATTTCCTTAAGGAACACTGTGCATTCAGTGGACTAGATTTATTCCGAAATTATTTTTTCAGAAATTATTTCGACATTCTTTTCTTACTAACTTTCTGTTTCTGTTTTTCCTATTTCAGAAAGTTTAATGATTTTTATTGTTTATTACAATAATACAAAGTGAATAACACATAGTACCTCTTCATATTTTCTTTATATGTATTGTCCCATTTTATTGGAGGGAGTTCATGATACATATGAGTACCCTTTATTATGCACTATGTCCCTTTGGCAGGGCGTTGCACCTCTTCATAGATGCAGGTATTGATACTTTTGGACGACATAAGCCCTTGCTAGGCATCTCCCTCACTTCTTTAGCTGTTATGATGAGCATGCTACTATTCTAGGGGGTACTTTCTAGTCTAGATCACACGTTGAAGTTTATAGTAAGTTCTAAATCTTTATTCCATCATTTCATGGTTAATTGACACATAGTACAACGAGAAGAGAAATGCCCAAGGCTTATGAAAGGATGCAAATTGCTAAGGTTAATGTGTATCAGTTGCCATCATAATTGAGGAGGGAATTAAGTCAAGATTAAGACCAAGGTAGACAAGGTTAGTTGTCCTTGAACATGTGAAACTCCCTGAAGGGATGTCAAGAATGAAATGTGAAGGATACGCGAAAGCTTCATTTCTAGAAACAGTTAGAGTCATAGAAAACTTCATAAATGCGTTTCAAAATATTTTTTTGTGCCCTTAAGAAATATCAAGATTATTGTCCAAAGCACTAGAATGGTCAATCACTACGATGGCCACCATTAATGAGACCAAATAAGACTCAGGCTAGGAAAATAGAGAGTCCAAGAGCCGAGTAAAGAAGGCTTGTGACGCATGCTTCTATAAGGACATATTAAGATTGGACGAGCACCATGTTTATCCGAAAAATGGATAGAGTTGAATTTATACGTAGTTCTAAGGGTACGTGGTATAACTAGGTACAAATCAGAAAAGTAAGTATAAATATATCGAATATTGACTGTAAAGAATGAAATACGAACCAAATTGAATAGAAAGAGATTTTATAAAAAAGCGTTTAAAGCTCACAAGAGGATAATCTCTACTGTATTTCTCAAATTGAATAATAATATCTGAATATGAGAGTGTATAAATGCCTTAATTTTGGATCCCCTTACAGAAATAATAGCCATCCCTTTTATAGTGGAGGGATCCTACTTTGACATAATTAAAAATACGTAGGGGGAACCTATGATAGATTAGCTTTTCCCTAATTCCCGCCGAGATTCTCTCCCTTAGTACGACTGTAACGGCTCTTATCTCTTAGCTCGATCTTGATCAGACTTGGTATCGGTCGATTTCCAAATTTAGAGCTCGATATTGACTCGGGGCACTGTATTGACTTTGGGCTCGGTATTGGTCGGTCTCTGTCTCTCAAGCTCGATAACGCTACTTTGCATCATAGTTCGATTTGAATTCGAGCTCAGTAATGACTTCGAGCTCGCTATTTGATCGGTCTCAGAAATTTGAGCTCGGTAACCTAGCTTCAGATCTATTATGAAATTGACCTTTGATCCATTATGTTCCAATCTTGTCTAATCATACGAAGGTCGAAACCGATTTTGACCGTATATAGAGAGTCCCCTCATTTCAAGGGGAAGAATGTGACGAGAAACGATATGATTTTCCAACGGTATGACTAGATATGCACTGACGTTTGCGTCGAGACCGACCATGATGTACGTGATAGATATCCCGTCGGTTCAGTTACCAAGTTATTAAATGGGTTTCAGGCGATGGTCGGCCATTGTTGACATTGAACTGTCATTGCCAACCCTATAAATAGCCCCTCTTTTTACCACTTTTTACTTTTACATCTCCAATCTCCAAATCTTCTAAGTTCCTTTTCGCATCTTCTGAGTTCTTCATCTGTAAATTTGTGATTTTCACTGCATAATCTCTCTTTAGAACACCAAATCTTGTCATATTCCTCTATCTTCAATCTTCAAATCCAAATGGCAAAAACGTCAAAAACCATTCCTCTTCGCGGCCCGCAAGCGACAAAATACCAGTGGAGCCACAACCTGAGGAGTGTGTTCCCGGGGTGTGTGTTCTTACCTCTTATTTTAAGATCGACAAAGCTTCGCGATTCCCGGTCGATGCGAGCCAGTATCGAGGTATATGTGCTCGATAACTGAGGGATATCTTAAACATGTAAGGAAAGATTGCAACTAGGAGAACAAAGAAGTGATAATCCCGGCTCCCGAAGAAGATATTACTACTCATGTGAAAGGGTTTTTAAATGTTTATACTTACCCTTTCACGTTGGGCCCCCTCGAACCAGCTATCATCGATTTTTGCCACCAATACCAAATTACCCTTGGCCAAATCCATCCTTCTTTTTGGCGGATAGTTATTCTGATCCGCTTCTTCGTGAACAAAGTCGAGGGAATGCCTTTCACCCTCGACCACCTCATCAGATTATACAGCCCCCGCCTCTATCGAGGTGGATTAATAAAACTTCAGCGCCGGGCTACCAAAGTATTGTTCTCGAGCATGGACGAGGACAAGGATCGAGGCTGGATGGGCAGGTTTGTTCGAGTGAAGACTTTTGACTTAATCCCGACCGATAAAATACCATTTCCCAAGGAATGGAACATGAAGCATAAGTATAGTTCTACTGTTAGGTCCTATTGTTTTGCTCCTTTGTTTCTTTCTCACCGATATCCTTTTCCGAGATGTAGTGGTTGCTTGGTTGCCCGATGCTATTCCTAACCTTAAGAGCTGGGTACGGGACCTAGCTTCGACCTCTACATATGCCGAGCGCTCGTGGCAGGACTTATCAAAGGGTCGATGGGAGGATAAAAATCATGGTAAGCCTTATTCCCATGTCTTCAATGATTCGAACAAAATGATTTTCTTATACTTAACCAATTTTCTTGTGTGTAGGCCTGGGCAAAGATGCGGTCATGAGGCCCCCGTCTGGTAAGGAAGAGACTTCGGCCCCGATTCTGAAACCGGCGAAGGACAACAAGAGAAAAAGGGCCTCTACTTTCGAGGATCCAGAAATTAAGACAAAGAGAGCAAGTAAGCCGAGAAAGAATACCATCCCTCTGACCAAAGAATCAGTTCTGCGCCTAAGGGATGAAGACGAAGAAAAAGAAGATGATGACTCTGGGCTGGTGTCCCGAGTGAAAATGATCACCGAGGCTCCAAAGGCTACTGAATCGGTGAAGGCCGCATAGATTCTATTTCGTAATGAGGGAGTCTCAGGAAGAGAATTGGTCGAAGTCCCCGAGTCATCGAGGATCGAGGCTACCTCCCACCATAATGAGCCAATGGTGGGTATAGTTTCAAGGGCTGGTGTCGAGGCCCCTCGAGATGGAGAGAACGCCCCAAGTGATTCACTTGGGGCAATAGAAATTAGAGGCTCCCCGCTGTCCCCCTCGTTTTCCGAGGAAATAATTCGGGAGGCTCCCCGCTGCTCCCCTCACCCCAAGATCCTTTTCGTGATTATTTTACTAGGTTCAGAGATTTTACCGGCCTGCGCATCCTGGAAGTCTCGAGAAAGGACTCAGGTGAGGCATCGGGCCTTTTCAACGAAGTGCAGCGGGCTCTAAATCGGGTAAGCCTTAACATTCTTTGTTGGTATTACCTCTGTGTTTGTTTTTCTTTTCTAAGTTCATATCTTCTTTCTGCGTAGGTGTCAGCACTTCATCGGGATGCATGTTTTCGGTATCGAGCTGAGTAGGTACGAGGTCGACCTCCGAAGGCTCAAGGAGGAGAGAAATTCCCTCAAACTTCTCTGTGGGAAAAGAGAAGAGGAGACCAAGGACCTTCGAGCCGAGTTGGCCAAGGCTTACCAAGATCAGACCGATCTGATTGAGCAGGTAATGAAAATTTTAAAAGCTCATGGGCTCAACTCAGGAACGGTGGCTAGCGTTTCAATCTCTCAACTGTAGGTGAAGATCGAGAGTATCAAGCAGTTCCGTGAGGAGGTCGACACGATAAGGGCAGAGTCCTTGGGATGGAAAGAAGGCATGGACCGCCTTGCTGCAGAGAAAGAGACTGCTCGATCCCAATTATCATCGATCGAAAGTTAACATCAAAGTATGAAAGAGAAGAGCTAGATTCAGGCGATGAAAATAGATGAACTTGAGGCCCGGTTGTCTTCCAAACATGCAAAGGCCAAGTCTGAAACCGAAAAGGCAAAGACTGTTACAGAGGAGATCATGGCTGTCTACCGGGCTGATGCCGAAGCCGCCCAAGTTCAAGCGAAAGAGACAGTCGAGACCTCTCAAACTCGAGCATATTGGGCTGCTGAACTTGCCAAATGCCAATCTCGGAGGGAAACCCTCGAGGAGATCTATGCTCGAGGCTTTGATCTTACCGGAAAGATAATAAAGGCTAAAGATATTGAAGCCAAAGATGGAGCACTGGCTTCTGATGATGATGATGATGATGATAATGATGATAGCAAGAGCGGGTCTGAGAGTGGAGAGGACCTAGGTGAAGAAAAGGCTTCCCCCTAAGGTTTTCATTTTTGAACTTGTAAATGTAGGGTCCTCGATGATGATGTAGAATCCTGATCGGACTTTGTAAATGTTTTCATATACATATAAAGATCTCTTTTTCCGACTTGTCTTCATTTCATTTTCATTCCTTACAAAAATTTTGTTTCATTCATGCCTTATGAATGTTTTGTTCATAACCGAGTGAGCGTTTACCAAATTCGTATTAAGAGTTGTCCTTGGGCTGTATAGTCGAGCGAGCGTTTGCTCGAACTCAAAGTAATGTATCCCTTAGGCTTTATGGTCGAGTGGGTATTTTCAATTGAGTGAGAATGATTTCTAGAACTTAAATTAATGGAAGCCCTTGGGCTTTATGGTCGAGTGAGTGTATTTTGCTCGAACTCGATATGATGTGGCCCTTAGGCTTAATAGTTGAGTGCGTGTTTGTTTGAACTAGATGTAATGTAGCATGTAGGCTTTATGTCGAGTGAGTGTTTTCTCAAACTCGGAGTAGTGTAGCCCGTAGGCTTTGTGGTTGAGTGAGTGATCGCTTGAACTCGAAGTAAGAGTAGCCCTTAGGATTTTTGGTAGAGTGAGTGCTTGCTCGAACTCGAAGTAATGTAGACCTTAGGCTTAGTAGTCTAGTGAGTGATCGCTCGAACTCGAAGTAAGAGTATCCCTTAGGCTTTTTGGTCGAGTGAGTGCTTGCTCGAACTCGAGGTAATATAGCCCATAGGTTTAGTAGTCGAGTGAGTGATCACTCGAACTCAAAGTAAGAGTAGCCCTTAAGCTTTTTGGTCGATTGAGTGCTTGATTGAACTCGGAGTAGTGTAGCCTGTAGGCTTTGTGGTCGAGTGAGTGTTTGCTCGAACTCGAAGTAAGAGTAGCCCGTAGGCTTAAATGGTCGAGTGAGTGATCGCTCGTACTCGAAGTAAGAGTAGCCTTTAGGATTTTTTGGTCGAGTGAGTGCTTGCTCGAACTTGGATTAGTGTCGCCCGTAGGCTTAAATGGTCAAGTGAGTATTTGCTCGAACTCGAAGTAAGAGTAGCCCTTAGGCTTTTTTGTTGAGTGAGTGCTTGCTCGAACTCGAAGTAAGAGTAGCCCTTAGGATTTTTGGTCGAGTGAGTGCTTGCTCGAACTCGAAGTAATGTAGCCTGTAGGCTTAGTAGTCGAGTGAGTG
The DNA here is from genome assembly GCF_000715075.1 of Nicotiana tabacum. Taxonomy (NCBI): domain Eukaryota; kingdom Viridiplantae; phylum Streptophyta; class Magnoliopsida; order Solanales; family Solanaceae; genus Nicotiana; species Nicotiana tabacum. The sequence continues at coordinate 35,315,068 of NC_134094.1, read as the reverse complement.
CTTGCTCGAACTCGAAGTAATGTAGCCCATAGGGTTTTTGGTCGAGTGACTGGTGCTTGACCTCCGGTCATGGTCGTCCCTTAAGCCTGTTTAAACATGAAGTAGAAAGAACTTTCTGAGATATGAGACTAAGGTAAAGAAGAAGTTTCTCTTTATAAGTCATTATACATGTGTTCATATTATGCGCGAGGGCTCGAGCAAACTACACGGGCATGGTTCATTTTGACCATTTGGCCCTTACAATATTTCCTATCGAAACCCTGTTGTCATGAAGTAACTTTCTTGCATCGAACTTGATAATTGATCTTGATATATTCGAGGGTAATGCCCCCAGCATTCGAGGTTGATTGTAAAGAGGCCTCAGATACTGTTGAATTTTTCTAAGTTACCACGGTCAATGGTTGCCTCATTAAAAACCTTGCCAAAAACCCCATTTGGGAAAAAATCGGTCTAAGGAAAAAGAGTGCAATGCGTGCTTTCAGGCCTAAAGGCTTCGAGTTGAATAATCCATTCCTGTTTCTGATCGAACACCTGCAAGGGTTAATTTTGAAATTTAAATGAACATAGGAGGGTCGTACTTTAACAGTAGTATCATTTTAGGTGCGACACGTTCCAATTGCTTGGTAGTTGTTTGCCGTTTATTACACCAAGCTTGTAGGATCCTTTTCTGACTATTTCGAGACCTGATACGGTCCTTCCTAGTTCGGACCCAATTTTCCTTCATTTGAATTTTGTGTGTTAAGGGTGACTTTCCTTAGCACTAAATCTCTGATTTTAAAATATCAAAGATTGGTTCTTCGATTATAATACCTTTCGATCCGCTATTTTTGGGCGGCTAATCGGGCAAGAGTTGTATCTCGTTTTTCATCCAATAATTCTAGGCTCATGTTCATTGTCTTGTCATTCGACTTATTTGTTGCATATTGAAACCTGATGTTAGGTTCTCCAACCTCAACCGGGATAAGATCTTCGGCGCCATAAACCAACGAGAATAGTGTCGCTCCAGTACTGGATTTCGATATTGTGTGGTATGCCCATAGGACTTAGGGTAGTATTTCTCTCCATTTTCCTTTAGGGTTGGTTAATCGTTTCTTAAGATTTTGGGATGATGGTTTTATTGGTCGATTCGGCATGTCCGTTCCCGCTGGGATGATAATTTATCCAACTACCTCTGTATTCGATCTTCTCGGATTTCAAAAGTCCCGTTGACTTGATTTACTATGAGGAGGGAATCACATTTAGCCTCCACAACCTCGGCTCCCAAACTTCTAGCTAGTTCGAGACCTGTAATCATGGCCTCATACTCGGCCTCATTATTAGTCAATTTTGTAGTTTTAATAGACTGTCTAACTACATTACCTGTGGATGATTTTAGTATGATGCCCAGTCCGGACCCCTTTAGGTTCGTAGCACCATCCGTAAAGAGGGTCCAGACTCCCGAAGTGGTACCCAATTTTATCAGTAATTCCTTTTCAATCTCGGGTACGAAGTCCGGTGTAAAGTCAGCCACGAAGTCTGCTAAGATTTGAGATTTGATAGCGGTTCGATGTCGATGCTCGATGTCGTACCCGCCGATTTCTAAGGCCCATTTGGTCAATCTACCTGAAAGCTAGGGTTTGTGTAAACTATTTCGTAAAAGATAAGTCATTACAACATGTATCGGATGGCACTGGAAATATGTTTTTAGTTTCCTAGAGGCACTTATTAAAGCAAGCGCTAATTTTTCTAAGTGTGGATATCTAGTTTCGACGTCACCTAAAGTTCGACTAACATAATAAATAGGGAATTGCGTACCTCGTTCTTCTCAAATTAGGACTCCACTTACCACTATCTCCGAGACAGCTAGATACAGATAAAGTTGTTCGTCTGCCTTCGGGGTATGAAGCAATGGAGGGCTCGATAAATACCGTTTTAGCTCTTCCAAAGCCTGCTGCCATTCTGAAGTCCATGATAAATTGCTTTTCTTTTTAAGCAGAGAGAAAATTGGTGGCTCCTATCTAAGGATCTCGAAATGAATCGCCCCAGGGGGCTATCTGTCCCGTTAGCCTTTGTACGGCCTTTACATTATCTACCACTGTGATGTCCTCGGTAGCTTTGATTTTATCGGGGTTAATCTCGATTCCTCGATTGGACACCATGAAAACGAGAAACTTACCCGAGCCAACTCCGAATGCACAATGTTTAGTATTGAGCTTCATATTGTACTCCCTTAGTATGTCGAAAGTTTCCTTCAAATGCTTTAAATGGTCCTCTGCTCGTAGGTATTTAACTAACATGTCATCAATATAAACCTCCATTGATTTTCCTATTTGCTTTTTGAACATTCGGTTTACTAGGCATTAATAAGTTGCACCAATATTTTTTAGACCGAATGGCATTACATTATAATAATAAGTCTCGTACTTAGTGATAAACGAGGTCTTTTCCTGATCCTCCAGGTTCATCTATATTTGGTTGTACCCGAAATAAGCATCGAGAAAACTGAGAGTCTCATTGTCGGTCGTGGAATTGATCGTACGAATTGATCATACGATCGAAATTAGGCAAAGGAAAAGAGTCTTTAGGGCATGCTTTATTCAGATCTTTATAATCTATATACATTCTAAGTTTGTTCCCCTTTTTAGGGACTACCGCCACATTTGCTAGCCATTCGGGGTATTTTACTTCCCGAATGGATCCTATTTTAAGGAGTTTGGTTACCTCGCCTTTGATGAAGGCATGTTTGACTTCGAAATATGGTCTTCTTTTTTGTTTTACTGGGTTGAATTTTGGGTCCAAGCTTAGCCTATGAGTGGTGCTTCCCGGTGGGATCCCTGTCATGTCAAGATGGGACCAAGCAAAATAGTTCATGTTAGCTATAAGAAATTGAATAAGCTTTTTCCTGAGCTCCAGATCTAACCCCGTGCCCAGGTATACCTTTCATTCGGGCAGATGTTCAGCTAGCGTGATTTGCTCCAGTTCTTCGACCGTTGATTGGGTAGCGTCGGAATCATCGGGTACCACGAAGGATCGAGGGACCCCATGTTCATCATCTTCGTCAGTTTTCTGATTCTTTAGTTGGGTCGAAGCTGACGTTTATGATTGCTATTTGGTATTCTGTTCCCCTTCGAGTTCGATCCTTTTATCGGCGATAATAAAGATATAAGAATTGCTTCCTCGACGGAAAACATTTCTCTTGCGGCCGTTTGTTCTCCAGAAACTATTTTGACTCCCTCCGATGTTGGGAATTTTAGAACATGGTGGAGGTTCGAAGGTACAACTCTCATATTGTGGATCCACAGTCTTCCAAAAAGAACATTATACCTCATGTCGACTTCGATCACGTGGAACTTCGTTTCTTGGATGGTTCCGGCCACATTTATTGGCAGCATTATCTCGCACTTAGTAGTTTCACATGCCATATTGAATTCGTTTAGAACCAGGGTTGCGGGCATGACCTGGTCCTCTAGACCGAGCTGCTCTATGACCTTCGATCTAATAATGTTGGCCGAGCTACCTGGATCAATTAACACACGCTTAACTTGAGTTTTATTCATAAGTACAGATATTACCAGTGCATCATTGTGAGATTGCATGACTCCTTCTGGATCTTCATCATTAAAGGACATGGTTCCTACGGGTGCGTAATCCTGAGCTCGAGATTGCTTCTCTCTTATAACCGACATCTTAGTACGTTTAAGCACCGGCCCCTAAGGGATATCGATCCCACCGATGATCATGTAGATGACGTGTTGTGACTCTTCCTGATCGTTTGCCTACTGAAGTCCTTGTTTTTGAAATGGTTTATGGCCCTGTCACTTAAACATTCTCGGAGGTGGCCTTTATTGAATGACCGGGCTACCTCTTCTCTCAATTGCCTGTAATCTTCCGTTCTGTGGCCATGAGTGCCATGTTATTTGCACATTTGATTGAGATTCCTCTGGGCAGGATCAGTGTGCAGAGGTCGAAGCCATTTAGTATCTTTGATACGTCCGATTCCTGAAACAATAGCGGATGGATCGATGTTGAAGTTATAATCCGATAACCGTGGTGCTTCCTTAGGTCTGATATGTCTGTTGAACCCATTTCTATTCATCAGCCCCCGAGACCCTTGGCCTCGATCACTTCTTTTATTGCCTTGTATGGGGTTATGTCTTGGTTCGTTACCCCTATGGTCTTCGTTATATGGTCGGTATCGGTCACTGATCGGCCTTGGTTCTCGATTGATGTCCCTTTTGACAATGGGTCCAGAACCCAACTGGTCGTCTTTGACTCTTGTTTTGGATTGATACCTATTGTGGACATCGGCCCAAGTAATAGCTGGGTACTCGATCAGGTTATGCTTTAGCCGTCGTTAAGCCATCGAGCTTCGTTCTTTAGACCTTGAGTGAAAGCTTAAACAGCCCAATTATCTGTGACTAGTGGTAGATTCATTCGTTCCATTTAGAAACGAGATACGAATTCTCTTAGCATCTCGTTATCCTTTTGCCTTACCTTGAATAGGTCCGACTTCCTGGTCTCGACCTTTATGGCCCTAGCATGTGCTTTTATGAAAGAATCTTCAAGCATAGCAAAATAATCGATAGAGTTAGACGATAAATTATGATACCATATCATTGCTCCCTTTGACATGGTTTCACCAAATGTTTTCAATAATACAAATTCGATCTCATCGTCCTCTAGATCGTTCTCTTTAATAGAACATGTGTAAGAGGTGACATGTTCATTGGGGTCGGTCATTCCATTATATTTAGGAATTTCGGGCATGCGAAACTGCTTTGGGATCGATTTAGGAGCCGCGCTCGGGGGGAAAGGCTTTTGTACGAATTTTTTGGAATCTAAGCCCATCAATATCAGTGGTTCCCCCGGGATCTGATCAACCCTGGAGTTATACGTTTCCATTTTTTTGTCATTTGCCTCGATCCTCCTTTCTCCTGACTCTATTTGTTTGTCAGTTCTTCGAACATCTTAACAGTTTCAAGATTAGTCCCCGACTCTTGCTTATTTGACCTTACTATAGCTAGCCCCGTTTTGTGGGTGACTTCTTGGGGTGGACTGGGCTCGAATCTGGTAGATACCTGTATTTGGAACATTTCGAAAATTATACGCAAGCTGATTCCATTTTCTTCAGCTTTTTGGGTATTCCGAGATACAGACCGAGTTCCACCTTGAATGCTATTTTTAGGGTCGGAAGGTTGGTTTGCCTCGATGGCCACATGTGAATTAACGTCTATTGGCTCTTCGACCCGAGCTCTAACGAGATCGACGAGTGGCCTTCCATCCCCTGGGGTTAAGTTGTTGTTCTAATCTTGAAGGTCAACTTCGTTGTCGATAGGTAGGGCTATTAGTTGAGAGGTCATTGTTTCTAACCTGAAATCAAATACACTTCCGAGAGCAAGCGTAAAAAGGTGTGTTTTGTAGAGATTCGTACCAAACAACCACTGTTATCCTTAGCCCACGGTGGGCGCCAAACTGTTTACCCGAAAAATGGATATAGTTGAATTTATACGTAGTTCTAAGGGTACGTGGTATAACTTGGCATAAATCAGAAAAGTATATAGATATATATCGAATATTGACTGTAAAGAATGAAATACAAACCAAATTGAATAGAAAGCGATTTTATGAACAAGCAAGATGAATCACTGTATAAATCACACAAGAGGATAATCTCTACTGTATTTCGCAAATTGAATAATAATATATGAATATGAGAGTGTATAAATGCCTTAATCTTGGATCCCCTTACAGAAATAATAGCCATCCCTCTTATAGTGGAGGGATCCTACTTTGGAAATAATTAAAAATATATAGTGGGGAACCTATGATAGATTAGCTTTTCCCTAATTCCTACCGAGATTCTCTCCCTTTGTGCGGCTGTAACGGATCTTGCCTTTTGGCTCGATCGTGATCGGGCTCGGAATTGGTCGATTTCCAGATTTCGAGCTCTGAAATGACTTCGAGCTCGGTATTTGATCGGTCCCAGAAATTTGAGCTCGGTAACCTGGCTTCAGATCTCATCCCGATATTATGAAAATTACCTTCGGTCCATTATGTTCCAATCTTGACTAATCATACGAAAGTCGAAACCGGTTTTGACCGTATACACACCAATATAGGTTAGAGTGGTGCAAAGTAATAAGTTCACACGAACATCTTATAACTCAAGTGTGAGAAGATCTTGGACTAGTGCTGTGTATGATTATGAGTACGTCCCTATGGTACGAGGAAAAAATATATCGAGAAAGATGATCCTTAGATTCAATATGGGTCAGGTAAACCCTTTGGTTTGGCATGTCACGACAATGACTATGTAGTACATATTGAGAAGCGATGAATGTAAGGTAAAGTCTACTGCATGGACATGAGGGATAAGTCCATGGTATCTGAAGTATTATTGTTGATACTCAATTTTTCTCTCATGTTTGTCACTTAGCCAATATATCATAAAATGTATTTTTGCACATCTAAAATTATATTTGTGAGTAGTTTCTTGCATTAGTATTCCATGGCAGGCTTTGAATGACAATATTTTATAATTTTATTAAATTATTATCATGAAAGTTTCATACAATAATTTTATTTCACTTTTATAAGCTTTTTAAATTCATTTTTGGCATTTTAATTGGTAAATATTTATTAATCACTCCCTTAAAATTATTTTTGAGTGATTAATTGTCCAAACTAATTATTTACATCTTCATGCATATTTTATTATATTTTACATTAATTTTATAATTACATTGCACAGTTTATATTATTTGCATGTCATATGAAATAATAGCCAAATATTTTTCAATAACTGTCTTTATTATTTTATTTAGTTTAAAATAGTATTTTTATATTACAATCTATTATTTTAAAAGTGTTAATTTCAAACTAATATTTATTTATCATTTATAGGCATTTCTATTTTTTATTTATTAATTTCCATGTATTTTTAATTTTTGGCCCCAAAGTGAGATGGAAATCTGGTCCAAAATTGGTCCAAATCTCGAGCCCCGCTGCCCCGGGCCCAAAACCAAATGACCCCTTAACAAGACCTGGTCGGGGACCCGTCTCCTGACCCATTCCATCTCCGTAAAATCCTGACCATTAATCTCAAATGTTCTCCAAGATAATATGGAGATTTTTCATATTTCCTTTCCTTTCTCTATATCCACAACGATTATTTCCATTTATCTCGACACAACGCGTTTGGTACTAAGTTATTTATTGAAGCCAATCATCGGGTGGTTTCTTTGATTCTGATTTTATATAGTCTCCATATTTTTGGCTTGATACACCCAAAAATAAGGTTCTACGGGCTCGATTCAATGAGATCCTTGGTTATTTTTGACCTCCTATCAAACTAGGGTTTGCTCGATTTCAATTTGGAATGGGTTTGCATGCGATTCTTTCCTTATTCTGTGTTTAATTGATATTTTTCTTTCTTGATCTGGGTAATTCAAACACTATATAAACCCCTCCCCTAATTTCCCTAAAATAGACCTTAATTAATTCCTCTCTCCCTCACGCTTGCTATATTTTCTTCTGAAATTATTGTGTTCAATTGATTAGCGGCCGGCTGAAAGCCAAGGACACTATGGTGTTGTTTAATGACCTCCTCCGGTGCAAGCATTGCTCTGAGCTCTTTCGCGGCTCTCGTGAACTTTGAAGCACTTGATTTTGGGTTCTCACTGTTCTCTTTGATTACTACTATTTAAGCCATTGTTGAAACTCTAATCATTTTCATCTCTTTGCTCGTTTAACTTGCAACTGGTTAGTGTTCATGATTCTTGCAATTTTATTCCCTTTCTACTTATGTGTTTTTGTGTGCCAATATTGTCTGAATTCTTATAGGCAAGCATGACTTAAGGTTCTCTTCTATTTGTGAACCCCAATATTGTATTGTTGATGCTTTACTGTAATTTAATTGTTCTAATATTGTTCTGCAATTCCATGTTCTCTAGTATCAAATTTGCTTAAGTCCAAAACTTTAGTATATGCTTTAACATTTATAGTTTATTCTCACTATGTGTATTTGACTTGAATAATTTCTGACCGTTTTAGGTTTTGCCTGATTTGTTACAATTATGTTAACCTTGAATGTATTTTCTATCTATTATGAGTTCATATTCATAGCATGCTTTATATTTTTGTGTTGAGACCTTCTTGAGGAGACTAATATCTGCCTAGAATTTATTCGAATATGTTTTTCATGCTAAGTCGTTCATGTATAAATTGCTACTTGTTAGTTTTCTTAGAACTTGTTCATGACCATGCCTGCCCTGAACTTTCATGCTTAGTTCTTTTCCTGTAAAAGACTCATGTTTGTTAGGCTCTTTGCGATTAAGTCCTGATTATCCTAGGAAGTCCCTCCTTGTGATAATGTCACTTTAAACCTGTTTGATAAACCTGGGAAGCTATTGTATGTGCTCATTCTATGTGTCTGCATGAGTCTTTATGTTACTTTCAAATGTATTTCTTGTTCGTGTGCTCTTTCACCTATTAGGCATCACCTCCTAGGATGCTTATTCAGAGATTCTTGTTATTGGTTAGTTGCAATAGTAGGAATTCATGTGTATATGTTCTTGCCTAAAAGTCGAAGTCATCTAAATGACTGGTTTGCACTTATGTTCCTTGTATTCCCGTTGGTGTTAATGGGTAAGCAAGATAGTTTCTTATATGTTTGGGCCTGGTCTATTGGACCATTTGGTGTTGGATCTGAATACTGAATCCAGGCGTGCTTTATTCGTCCTTTTGCACCTGGAGTTTGGGCCTGTTGATTTTATATGAAAATCAAGGCTGGTGAAGGCCCAGATGTGTTACTGGGTTATTTTTTATTTGTAATTGGGCTTGTAATTATCCCATTTGGTCTGTAATAACTTGTAAAAATAAATAATGAGAAAATAGTTAAAAGAGGGCTGGGTATTATTATTGCATGAACGGGTAGAAAACGTGCCTATTGGATCCAATTGAACTTGCTAGCTATTTGTTTATATGTTCTATTTATGTGCATTAATTGCTAATAGACAGCATGCTTATAAGACCCTCAATTTTGCATATTCGCTTAGAAATCATGATTTAGGACCCAGTAACTATTAATAATGTCGATGTGATTTATAACTTCTTTAGAAACCATGTCTATAAGACAAACTTCGTGCTAACTTACTTGAATATTTGCTACTCCACTTATAAATCATGTATTAGAATTTAACACTTAGCTATCATGCATGTAGGACCCTATATTAACTAATTGAGAACTACTTACGGCAATATGTTTTCCAACTGTGTTCTCCACACTTATCCGCCTAGAAATCATGACAATAGGGTTTGTAAATAATAATCCACATCGCTCAAACGGTTGTCTTATCTAAAAAAACAGTCCAGTTATGATAATTTAGAAATCTTGCATATAGGAATTAAACAATGAAGCCTACTTATTTGACTATCCAAGCATGAGTCTTAAGCCTGATTAATTGTAACTGGTCGTCCATGCATTCACATAGAAATCATGCTTTAGCTTTGGTTAATTCAAAACATAGTAATCCATAATTGTCCAATTGCACAACTACAAGAGCACGTTCATAGGGAATTTCAACTACCCATTCTGCCACTATCTATCATTGTTAGTCATTAATTGTTTGACGTTCATCTGGGTCAATGTGTGGTGGTAAATATAAGCCTCTTTGTGCTAAGTGCATCTTTATACGAAGTCCTATTTGTTCAAACTACTTAGGCACCTAGTCTTTTAATTTTTAGAAACCTCGGACAAGTATAGAACCACTTATATAGTGGTCCAACACCTCCTGAACCATAGGCATGGAATAGGTAGGCATGTGTAGGGTACGGCCTATAATTAAATTAGTATGCTTTAGGTAACCAACTTAAATATAGTAATCGGATAGCTAAAGATGATAGTCTATGTTCGTTAGATAATATGAGAAACCCTTATACTTAAAAGGGTTGCGAAGTATTATTTTTGTTGCACGGGTGATCGTTTTAGGCTAAAATATTTAGGACCCCCATTATGTCTAATTGTCCCTTGTATGTTTGGTTTATTGAGAAAGCTAGATTTAACTAAGTTGTATATCTTGTAGCTGAAAGAGTTGTACCAATTAGTTTATTAATGAATGAAATATGTCTTACTAATTATTTCCTTGGCATTATTTGCGTATTATCCTTTTTTAATTAATTACTTCATTCTATTCCACCTAGAGTAACTAGCCGCTGACATAGACCTTTTTCTACTAGTTCAATAATGAATCAACTCGCATGTTCCTTAGAAAAATTATTTATAATTTGATAAATTCTACATAGTCTAAAATTCGGCCGGGAACCATAATTGTGAACCTTAAAGAGTGCCTACTACCTTCTCTCCGAGGTAATTTAAGTCCTTACCCGATCTTTGATAATGTTGACCAATTAAAATAGAGTTATCCGCAAATAGGTACCCTAACACATCCTAAAAATTGATAGGTGACGACCCTTTTCTTTTAATTCCCATTTAAAAGGGTTGTCACGTGTCGAAATCCACTCTCGCAAGAAAATTACGGCGTGACAGTATGGCGACTCTGCTGGGGATATATTTAGGCTTTTACCATAACCGATTTTTTGCCTGTGTGGGATTTTTTATTAAATTTCTTTATTTGATTTCATTCATGAACCTACCTTTCCCCGTCCATTTGCCTGCTCGAAATTGTTACACCATGTACATCTCTTTCCCATTTCCTCTATTTGCTTCATTGATTTAATCATGCTTTTCAAATTTTCTGAACCGTGCTAACTATTTTCCTTGTCTTTTCATTCCTTTTCCTCTTTATTTATTTTTATCGCATTACTAAATACTGTCTTTATGTGTTTTTTACCATGTAAAATTACTTGACTATATGTTATCGCTTTCGCATAAGCATGCTTCCAAAATCATATTCCACTCGTTCCAATTATCAACATAGCGACGCATGATAAATGTCCGTGCTTTCCGTAAATATCCTTGTCAAATTGGAAAGTCTTATTAGCGGTAGACTAGTCGATCAGCGATGTGGTCGATGGTCCCGTGCTTTTCTCTCTCAAGTCGTCCGCTTGAAAGTACTGGTCTAGACCCTTTTAGAAACCTACTCTGATCGAAAATGTGCATGCATCACGTTAAACCTAGGATGGATTAAATTCCCATGACGTATTAAATCCGTTTAGCTAAGCCTCGTCCAAAGTCTGAAGGGATCTCTACAATCCCGAGGGGCACATTTATGCTATATGCATTACTTGGAGAAAATGTGCCAACATGTTGACTATTATCGCTTAATTAATCAAATCAGGATAAGGAAAGCGCCAACTCTTTCTATTATGCAGAAAATGAAGCATGACGTTCGTAGGTTTGATATGGTCTAGAATATTCCACCCAAGTTGATTGATTGGTGAAACGACCTCCCACAATGTGATAGGAACCATGCGAGAAGGATAGTGGGTAACTTGCCATCTCTGTTGGACATTTGGCCAAGCAGGGAAGTGATTGAGGCCGCCACTTCGTTGGGTTTATGTCTTCATAGTGTATTTCTTAGGTTTGTTGATCTTCTCGATGCAAGGAAGGAAAATTCATACTTGACTAGCCATAGTTGCCAGGACCATGATGGAAAGAACTAAGGGACAAACTTACACTATTAGTTCCCATGATATTAGCAGAAATGTATCGAGCCTTGGACCAATGCACGCATGGGGTTGGTTACTTCAAGGGGTGAAATCTTCTATTACAGATATGGTTGTTAGAGCATCTCTAAGGAGGCGACTACCATCAGGAATTCCTTCGCAGGCCGATGAATAATTATATTTCCAACCACCACCCAAAGAAGATGAACTTTTCTCCTGAGATATTTGCAAGGCCTATGGATACTCAAGGATGGGAACGCCTTTTCAGCAATCTGACTGATGAACATGTATACGGGATGTTCTAATAGTTTCCGAGCAAGAAGTTCATAATCTGATGCAAGAAGGCCACTCATTAGGTGCTAATTGGATTGCGAGGTATTTACCCTTTATGCTCCAATAATAGCAATAAGGTAAGATGAAAGAAAGTAGGTTATACCCCAAGTAGACAACATGACACAATACAAGGCAGATTTCAAAGGAGATGGCAACCCTTTAATATTTGAAGCTCAGCATATGTGGAATCAGAAAATCATTATAGATAGAGAGACTATAGAGCCCGATAAGTATCATGTAGGGACACATGTATTATTACCTTTCATGGCTGGTAGATAATATAACGGGAGATGTGAAACCCGAGTGTCAAGCTGAGGGGAAGAATCATAGATGAAGAGGTCGAAGCTTAGGTAAAATACAAGAGGTTGCGCAAGTGGGTCTTCAAATACGAGGCCAAACATATGGAACAACATAATTCAGATATGGAAGCAATAAGAGAATGAAGAGAGATAGTAAACAAATCGACAGAGAGGCTGGAGTATTTGGAACAAGGATTAATGGAGTTGGAGGGGAGAATAAGGAAGAGGCTCTGGGATTGCCAAGGTATGGTTATGATCAAGGTGGAAATCTAGCAATGGCTTACTTGTTGATCGACATGCGCGATCTTGGGAACCCGATCGATAAAGCAAAGAAAGCAAGACATGGATGGTGTCCATCCGAGACCAAGTAGAATAGGAAATTTCTTTAACGTTTAATAGTTAGATTTCATTTTAGAATTGATTTAATAAAGCTTTGTGCCACTAGTGATTCTATCTCATTAATTCGATCTAGTAATAGATTTATATGATTTATTTTTTGCGTTGATGGGATGAAACAATGTTGGCACAAAATTTTCCAAGTTTACTTGTCACTTAGGCCTACCTCGGGCACAATGAGGTCCCCAAATTAGGATGCATACTACTTGTTTAAATACCGCAAGGCTCTTTTCACTTTCACCTTACGAAATTGTATACCTTTTATTTTTATCTTTCTTTTGATTATTCTTATTTTCAAAGGTTGATTCGTGCACTCTGGCAACATCAGCATACCACACCAGATCTAGAGATCCTCCGCCTCGTCCCCCTGCTAGGAATAGCAAAAGCAAGGGTAAAGGAAAGTTGGATGAATTGAGTGGAAATAGGAAAGACAACACTCTTTTAGCAAAGAATGTGGAAACTTCAGATGGGAAAGGAATACCGGGTCAGAACGAGCTAGTTCTGCATCTAGAGAAAACAATTCTGGAGTTACCAGACGAACTTGAGCAGGTCTGCTACCTCGCCATCCTATCCCTCACCTTAAATGTTCCTGATGTCAATCACCAAAATGCCACTACCCTAAACCTGCCACACCCCTAGAATCCACAACTTTAGAATCCACAACCCCAAGCTCCACAAAATCCCCCTACTCAATAATACCACAACCATGCACTCCCACAAAATCTGAACCCTCCACCGCTGCAAGTTACACAATAATATCCTCATAACATAACTCAATACTCGAAAAACTGCCAATTACCCCACCCCTCAAAATGTATCACAACCTACCCACGATTGTAAGGCCCGTGAAAAAATATTCCTAATGATTTAAGATTTTAAAGTGCGCCAACAGTATTTGGAAATAACCTGTTTGATTATTAAAGGAGACCCATGGGATAGAAACATATATGTTAAAGGTGTGTTGAAATATACTAAAGAGTTTTGTGAATGGCAAGAATTCGTGTGGAACAAGTAGGAAATATTAAGTGGAAAGGATGTCTCAATTCGCACAAGATACTACTTCAAACGCATGTTGCTACCAAACTATAACGACTTAGGAGGTGATCTACCTATCCAATTAAAGCCATTTGAGTCTAATTTCTAACGCTTCAAACCGTTTGTCATTTAGACACTCTTACAAGAAGTTATGTTCAACTTACCAAAGGCTGGAAGAATTAGACTGTGTTATAACCCTCACGAAGCCAGGTCTGTAGCATGCTAGACCGTGCTATATCCCTTGCGAAGCCAGGTCTGTACCGCTCTAGACCGTGCTATAACCCTCGCCTAGCCTAGTCTATAGATCGCTACAGAGCGTGCCTAGCTTGGTCTATAGCTCGCTACAGAGCGTGCCTAGCTTGGTCTATATCTTTCTACATAGAGTGCCTAGCCTAGTCTGTAGCCCGATCCGAAATTTTGGAGTATCCATTCTTCTATTGTTATAACCCTACCCTATTCTAATTAAAACCCCTTAGGGCTCATTTTTGAAGGGAATATCTGATATTTTTAAAGAGAAGTGAGAGTATTCTAGAGAGAGGAAGTAGCTCAAGTGTTTTGTTCATCAAGATCTTATCCAAGCCTTGAAATCCAGCAAGAAATCCCTCAAGTTCTTCATCTAAGAGGTAAGGATTCATACCTTAGTTTTCAATTTCGAATTTGGGTGGAAGATCGTTGATTAAGAGTAAGATTCTTGGGTGTAAGAGTATTATTTATACATGCATGTACCAATAAGGTTTGTGGGAAGATTGTTGAGCTCAAATAAGTAAAGATTGGGTTGTAGAATGAAGGAAATCTTGTAGAAGAACCTTGTAGCCAAATTTGCACACCTAGTGTTTGATGAAATACTCAAGTGAGGTGAACCCATGAATATCTTCCTAATTATGGTTTACTTTTATTATGTTTCTAAATAGATTGAAGTTGCTAGAATTCTCGGAATGTCGTAGTAATTTAAGGAAAGCTCAAAACAAGGTATGTTGGCTAAACTTTCTCTCTTGGAATTGAATCCCATGATGTTCCCGTAAGTTCCAAGCATGGTTGTCTCAAGATCCTTATTCTATGTTCCGAGTTGTTTCCAATAAATTTGATTGTCCCGAATAAGCAAAGTAATGAGAATTGTGTAATCAAAACTTGTCCCGAATGTTCCTTTCACATTATGTTATCCTTTGGGAATGCGTTTAAGAATGATATGTGTATTAAAATGCTATGTCTTTGAGTCGTGTTCCAAATGAAGGTTATGATGCCAAATTGTGTGAGAAAATCTCAATAATCCTAAGACTCTTAATTGCTCATATGTGTACCTAAAGTCTTGATTTGAAAATGTCTTATTGTTGATAACCTATAAAGATGGTTAAAAGTGAAATAAGTGAATTGGGGATATAGAGTATGGCTAACGTGCCAACAATTTATGTTATGATTGTGGCTAGTAGTGCAAATGATTTGAGAGGATCTGATAAAGAATATGAAATGAGTCTCGACTCAATTGTTTAAAAATGACTTCGAAAATAGAATTTTCTAAAAGTTTTTGTACTCAATTCATGCACATAAGTGACTGCTTTAACTAATGCTTCGCTTTCTAAATATATCCAGTGTGATTTGAGTTCTTACATACTCGTGTGTTGAAATTGTACATTATCATTTCTGGGGAATATTATTGCAAAAATAAATGGTGTATTAATTATTTTTTTTATTTTTATGTGTGTTTCTATTGCTGGTTGGTATGCCCCATTCTTTGGGAAGAAACCATTTGTGCTTAAAGTTTCCATTACAAATGGATTTGAAGTATATGATTTTTGAAATATTCTATATGTTGGTATTTGATGGTGATCTTTGAATTTGAAAGAGGTGAAAGTGTGGAATATAAAATACGGCCATCGTGCCAGGAATAAAGAATCTTGTGAATGGCCAAATGAGTCAAGAAAATATTGTCGTTGTGAATAACTGGAAATACTAATGAGAATTTATATAATGTGAAAGATGTTAAGGTGAGTACAATTGTATTTATGTTACCTCCGTGTGCAAATCAAATAAAAAAATGTTTTTGGGAGCATCATTAGCAAAACCGAGGAAGGGTGGGTCATAATGCCCACACCTAAAACTACACGTGCCGGTGTAGGCGTGAATTATGATTATTTCCCTTATTTGGGATGAAATTGTAAATATTGGAGAAATTATGATATTATTCCCCTTAATTGGGATGAAACTAGTAACAATTGTGGATTGGAAAAGTCAACCCATACAGCATATGTGGTAAGGCGGCCTAGTTGATCGGGTGGAGACCGGACGCCATGTTGCGCACATGGTGGTACTACTCTTGGTAATAGCTTTCTTTTGCATCACCTGCCAAACCACGTTGTTAGTGGGGAGATGGCCTAGCCGATCGGGCGTGATCGGACTCCGTGCTAACAAAGACGGTGGTATATCGGTGCTAATGATCTCCCAACCAAAAATTATATATGAAGTTCGTATTTTAAAAATTATTATGTTTGAACTGGACATTTGGATATTGTTGATTGTGACTTGCTATTTCTATGTGTTGCCTTTTCTTATATG
Source organism: Nicotiana tabacum (assembly GCF_000715075.1). NCBI lineage: Eukaryota > Viridiplantae > Streptophyta > Magnoliopsida > Solanales > Solanaceae > Nicotiana > Nicotiana tabacum. Next base: position 35,298,851 of record NC_134094.1, on the reverse strand, counting down.
GGCATTCTATTTTGAAAGAGGACTTTTAGCTATACATACTAGTGTTATTCGATAGTACTAACGTCCCTTTTACCGGGGGCACTGCATCTTTAATGGATGCAGGTGGCTCTACAGCAGGCGGCAGTGATCAGTGATAGCAGTACACTCATTTCAACTGATTTGGTGAGCCCCACTTCATTTCGGGGTCATGTATCTCTTGTTTCTCATGTACTGTGTTTTGAGGTATATCCAGAGCTTTGTTACTGGCATTCACATATTACTCTTCTATTGTACTTAGAGGCTCATGTTTTTCAGTAATTCTATAAACTCGTAATATTTTGAAAATTATGAATGAAGCTGCTAATGTGAATGAGAAATTTTTTTAATAAAATCTTTTCAGTATTTAATTAATGGAGTAGATCTCCTCTTTATTCATGGATGAGTTGGGTAGAAGGAAATCTAACAGGCTTGCTCGACCGGGTTTACTCGATTGAGCACCGGTCGCGCTCCCTGAGTTTGGGGCATGACATCGATCCACCCCAGGCATCCATCAATGATCATCATACACTCAAGTCTCTAGAACCTACCTAAGCAACCCCATATACATGGAAACTCTACTGTACACATCACAATAAACCTTATACACACCCGAACCAACCAAAAAGGACCTGCTCATAAGGAAAATGGCCGAGGAGTTGAAGAAGTTGTCTGGAAGGGTTCAGAGTGTCGAGGGAGGAAAGGGTATCAAAGGCTTGAATTATAAGGACTTGTGTATTCAATCATATGTGGAACTACATGAAGGTTACAAAACCCTGAAGTTTGAGATGTTTGACAGCACTGATGATCCCAAGGTGCACCTGAGGACTTACTGCAACAAACTCACGGGTGTAGGACAGAATGAGCAAATCTGCATGAAGATGTTCATGCGAAGTGTCACACGAGATGCCTTGTCATGGTACATCAGTCAAAACCCAAAGAAATGGTCTAACTGGGTGAGTATGGCATCCGATTTTATAGATAGGTTGAGGTTTAACACATAAATGCACCGGATGTGTTCTACATTCAGAACCTCAAGAACAAATCTACGGAAAGGTTCCATGAGTATGCCACTCGTTGGAGATCAGAAGCTGCCAAGGTAAGGTCGCCATTGGAGGAAGAGCAAATGAATAAGTTCTTCATGCGGGCTCAGAACCCGTAATACTATAAAATAATTAATGGTCATAGAAAATCACAAGTTCTCTCACATTATCAAGTTAGAAAAAAGGATCAAAGAAGGTATCAAGAGCAGTATGGTTACCAATAATGAAGCTTTTCAAGCCACAAATAAAGCTTTGCAGTTCGGAGGTATTTCTAAAAAGAAAAAAGTGGGCACCGTAAGGGTAGCCCAAGGGCCAATGTCTCCCCTAACCTATTAAACAACCCGACAAATATATCAAACCATATCCCAAAGTACTATCATCTTACCAATACCAACCATACCTACAATACCCAACCAATATATTATCACCCATCCCCACCTACCCGACAGAACTACCCTAAAACCCGAGCATGCAGACCTCCCAGGAAATATACCCCTCTTGCATAACCGATATCCCCATTGTACAAGAGGCTGAAGGTCGCCGATTACATCACTCACATTCCTGCGGACACAATTGAAAACCCCTCTCAGTGGATCAACCCTAATAAAACCTGCGCCTATCAATCTAGCATAAAGGGGCACATCATTGAGGAATGTCCTTTGCTGAAACACAAGATACAAATATTTATTGGTACTAAGGTAATACAGTAAAGGAATTTTCACCCAATGTTCGTGACAACACCCTTCCCGGCCATAAGGGCGAAGGAGTAAACATTATTGAGACTGACGAGGAATGAGACCAGGAAGGGTCCATTGGTCTTATTCGAGAAGGAGACATTGTCATGGCATCCTCTGTAACACTCTCGCCAATTGTGGTGCAAGCCAAGGCACCGTTTGAAGTTGAAGTGGATATAACTAGGTCACCGTTCACTGTGATGGTAGCTCTATCACCGACTTACCGATCTAATGATGTTACATGGGACTATGCGGCTGAAGCAAGGAGAAAAAGAAAGTCTAAGATAGAAGAAGGGGGTGCCACCCAAGGAATGCCTAGAATGGGAACGGTGTACACACTGGAGTTACCACCAGAAGATCACTTTCCATGAAGATGAGTTACCACCAGAAGGTTTAAGTTACAATCGGGCATTGCATATCACTTTTCAATATGAAGACAAGTTCATTGCTCTAGTCTTGAGTGTCAGAAGTTTGAGTCTGAATATATGCCCTCTAACAACCCTGAAGAGACTGGGTATAGGCATACCTGAGATACCGTTTGGGAACATGAATGTGAAAGAATTTAATGGATCCAAGAGAGCTACGGTCGCAGAAATGGATCCGAGTTTAAAGATAGGACCGACCATGTTCAATGTCGAGTTTCAGGTACTAGATATCTCTGCCGCCTACAATCTTCAACTGGGACGACCATGGATACACACGGTTGGGCAGCTGCTTCTACTTTGCATCAGGTCGTGAAGTTCGAGATGAATTAGCAGGAAGTGATTGTTCATGGAGATGGCAGCAATCCTATCTATACCAACCAGACCGTACCAGCAATTGAAGGCAGAAGTAAGTTAGGATGGGAGATGCTCAACAACATTGAATGGATAAACACAATCGAGAAGGGACAATGGTGGAGTAACAAAGTGTTAAGCATGCTGCTTTGGTTGGGGTGTGAACCAGGTCGAGGCCTCGGTCCTAAGCTTCAAGGGATAACAAAACCAACATGACCATGTACTCAGAATACCACATTTGGTCTTGGTTATGAGTACACCGTACAAGAATATCAGGATTGGACGGCTCCGTGGAACAAATCCTATTATCTATTGCCTAAACACATACCATTATTGTACCAGACGTTCTGCAAAGCTGACATAATTTAAGGATCTGAAGAAGATGAAATTCTAGCTGGCATTAGGAATATGATTCTGGGAGAGAAGGAGGACGATCTCACTATCCAAATGGCAGGAGATAGAGCTGTTATCAAGAACTGGACCGCCACACCGTCCTGGGCTCGTCGAGCACCTAGGTAGCCTTGACACACTAGCAAGATTTTCCTTTAAATTATTTTCTGGCACTTAAGACATTTCGTATTCTATTTTAAAATATCACTCAAGACATCAAGTCGTGTTTGTTTTGACATTTTATGACTTAAATTAATGCATCATTTCTCTCCTTTATTTATATTAGTATCTCTGCATTCTTTTCAGCATTATTATTTTCTGTCCTGTTAAATCTACAACTGTGACATGTAATAGGACAGCGCAACACGGTGAGAGTGATTCGAAGGAATGGGAGAATGACATAACACGTGAGGAAACTGATACGGTTGAGGATTTTGAAAACAAATCAAAGTCAAACATGGAGGAAACTGAGACGGTAACACTAGGGGATTCTGAAACAATCAAAGAGACGCATTAGTATCCATCTATCACCGTCAGACAAAATAAAGTACATCATATTTTTGAAATAATATGAGGGCATCTTCGCATGGTCCTATAATGACATGACAGGGTTGAGCATATCCATAGTAGCCCACAAGCTACCTACCAACCCAATGTGTCCACCAGGGAAACAGAAACTCGGAAAATTCAAGCTAGACATGAGTTTGAAGATAAAAGAGGAGGTTACCAAGTAAATCAACACCAAGGTCCTTTGAGTAGTCGAGTATCTGACCCGGTTACCCAATATCGTAGTCGTACCAAATAAATATGGTAAGGTCAGGGTATGCGTCGACTATAGAGATCTGAACAGGGCCAATCCTAAGGATGATTTTCCATAACCAAACATACACATCTTGATTGATAATTGCGCCAAACACGAACTAGAATCTTTTTTTGATTTCATTGCGCGATATCACCAGATCTTGATGGATGAAGAAGAGGCAAAGAAACTGGCCTTTATCATGCGTGAGGCATGTATTGCTATAAGATGATGCCCTTTGGTTTAAAGAATGTCGGAGCTACTTACATCAGAGCCATGACCACTCTTTTTTATGATATGATACACAAAGAAATCTAGGTTTATGTGGACGACGCCATCATGAAATCTAAGAGGAGACTGGATGATATAGCAGATCTGAGAAAGTTCTTCGATTTCCTGTGGAAGTACAACCTGAAGATTGTCATGACCCAAAATCCCACCACATGCGCCATGATGGTACTTAGTCTCTAAGATTAGGTAAGCCGATTATAATAACAATTCAAGTCATTTTTTTATATATAAACCAACATCGGAAATAATTACAAATATAACAACCTTCCAAGACTGGTAATACTGAGTCACGAACTCTAACTGAATACATGGAATGATCTCAAGGATCGAATACTCAATACTGTTTGATTAATAATTAATAGTACAACAAAATGGAAAGACTTCAAGGGACTGCGACGATCAAGAAGCTCTACCTTGAATCCTTGCGATCACACTTTAACTCTGTTTGAGTCCGATAGCTCCAATACCTGGCTCTGCACAAAAATGTGCGGAAGTGTAGTATGAGTACACCACGGTCGGTACCCAGTAAGTCAAGATGTTACCTCAGTAGAGTAGTGACTAGGTACAGTCGAGACACTCAATAGTCTAATAACATGTACAATATAGTATGCAAAAATAATAGAAAATAAATAACAATGATGGTAACAATAATCTACCAGTGATATACACAGCATGGCAACAAGAACACCATAAATATTGCTCAACGAATAGTGAATACAAGTTCAACCAATTAAATCAAGTCTTTCAAATATAAATCTTTCGCCTATATACTTCTCAAATAATAATCTTCGGGATATAATACTTTCCAATAGATATATTTCGAATATACTCCCTTCAATTAAATATCTTTCAAATATAATTCCTTTAAATAAATTTCTTTCGAATATAATTCTTTTAAAAAAATCTTTTTGAATAAAAATCTTTCCAAATAAATATTTTGAATATAATTCTTTCAATTAAAAGTCACCATATAACACCTCATTTCATAATCATAAAATACATGTCTATGCGCCCTTTCATATTTTTCGTAAACACGGGTCTCATCCCACTTTCATATTTCCACGGCACTTCGTGCCCATAATTAAATCATCATATTTTTTCGGCACATCGTGCCCATTTTTCATAAGACATCTGCATGGACAGTTCACGTGTCATTAATAAAACCATCAAATTTTCTCCGGGACTTCGTGCCCACGTTTCATATTTGTTGCGGCGTGCAACCCGATCTCATATAACATTACCTGCCCGGCAATAGCCACAGGTTCACAATTTCAACATAGATCAGGCTATTATCAAGTTTACCGAAATAACAAGACAATTTACACAAGATACAAACTCTGCCAACACAGCCTGCGGCTATTGCAACACAAATTTCTTCTTAGCGATTTCCCAACTCTTCCTAGATAGCCTGTAGTATATCAACAATAACCTTTTGTAAACAACTCTAAATACCAAATGGTTTCATTTACTGGAAACTACACACAATGGGCTACAACTTTTATTTTTGGATCATCTCCAAATTCCTTATAGATTGCGAGATATAAACTTTCAAATTCGGGTCAGTACAGTAGGATTTTCCTCTACACGATAGCGAAAAGGCTTTCGCGATCGCGATTCACAGTGTCCAAATAGCAAAATTGCTCTTCACGATCGTGGCCAATTGTCCGCAATCGCGATGCATACCTCTGCGGCTAAAACCCAGTAACTAAAAATGGCCTAGAAATGGTCTGAAACTCACCCGAGCCAATCGGGACCCCGCCCGAACATACCAACAAGTCTCAAAACATATTACGGACTTAGTCGAAATCTCAAATTCAAGCTTAATGAAACTAAGTTATTTCAACTTCTACATTCAACATTGAAACCTATCAAATCAAGTCTGATTGACCTCAAATTTTGCACACAAGTCATAAATGACATAACGGACCTATGAAAATTTTCAGAACTAGATTCTGACGCAGATATCAAAAAATCAACTCTCCGATCAAACTTCCAATTTAATTTTCCTATTTTCGCCATTTCAAACCAAATTTAACTACGGGCGTCCAAATAATTTTCCGGTCATGCTCCTAATTCCAAAATCACCAAACGAAACTATTGGAATAATCAAAACTCTATTCCGGGGTAGTTTACTCAAAAATCCAACTCTAGTCAACTCTTTTCATTTTATCTTAAAAATGAGAATTGTTCTTTCAATTTAATCCCGAATCATCCGAAAACCAAACTCAACCACTCACGCAAGTCATAATACACATCACAAAGTTGCTCATGACCTTAAGTCGTTGAACGAGATGCTAATCCTTTAAATGACAAGTCCGGTCACTCTCCCCCTCTTAGACATACGTTCGTCCTCGAACGTGCCAAGAATCTTTTTGAGGACACTAAATTACTGAGTGTATTATTACACACAAGCCCACAAGTGATTCTACTTCACCGCAAATGTACCATGAATCCGACAACGCCACCTCAGATGAGATTATTTCTTTGATTCACACTTATAAGCCTTTAAGCCAATTCCTTACACTCCAAATAAATTTCAAATTCCTTACATCAACAAACGGTATTAGTCCCAACCGGCTGTAGCAATTCGTACCTACGCACACATCACACGCATGTCTATAACCACATATCTGGTCATAATAGTTGTTTATAATTAATTTCAGCATCCTCAACTAATCTCATATTCACCAAAATCGCATTTCAACTTTTCGTAACACTGACAGCAACACTCGAGGAATGAATACCTCATAATTATATACCCGAATTAACGAGCCATAGTTATCGCCACCCGGACACTCACCTCGTAGGTTAAAACTCAATAAATACAACACAATTATGGCTAAATATGCACAGAAAGATATACAATTATTATAGTACTATAGTATATAATACTATATAAGCCTAACACGCATGACTCCCTATTAATACTATAGTACAAATTTAATTTCACAAAAGGGAGAATTTAAACACATAAATTTTCATCAAAAGTATCTCGTCTGTATCTAACTTCCATCGTGGCACATAGCCTTGGTTAAACATATCCAATCACATTAAACCGCGAGGATCCCATCCTCAACTCTGAATCACAAATATTTTGCACATTGTGCCAACTGAAATCTTCGATTTCCTTTCTTTCTTCTTTTCAATATATTTCGTAAACAGTTTCACAACACATAATGAACCCCTCATTCTAATAGGGCATAAAATTCATAAAATTAAAATCAATTATTCTGAAATCACATTAAAACCCACTGTAATGAGTAATAAAAATCACTTTTGGACTTATAGCCCTCAATGGTATGCAAAAATAAAAATGATAGACACGGGCTAACATTATCAAATCTCCCAACAGGGATAAACATATAAGTGGGTCACAAAATTACGAAACTCGCCCATAAGCGGAGAATAATAGGAAGACTCGCCTCAATATTCATAACCGAATCAAATTAAGGAAAAGCATTCTTTTATAACAAATCAGGATCATACCTGTAATGACACCATCTAGTGTAGTGGCCTCAGCCACACCAAAACAATTATATCAGCGGGTTGGGCCTCCCCCTCTAGGGCGCCCTCTACCCGCTTGTCCTCTACCTCTAACTGGTTGTGTACGTGGGGTAGTAACTGCATTGGGGCCCATGGCCTGAGTGTTTTGATGAAATCTGCCTCAATCGAGTCTAAGACAATCTCTCATGATATACCTAGTATCACCACAATGATAACAACCCCTCTGTGGGTTCGGCTGCTCATACTGAGTTTGTGTCGGACAATTGGAATAACCATTATAGGATCCATGTGTCGGTGGTGCATTAAAAGAACTTACTAGAACACCCCGAGTATTCTTAAATTATTTCCATGACCCCGTTGATACTGAAATATAATTTTTTTAAGGACGCGGGAATACTGCAAGTCCCAGCATCATCCCATACAAATCTCAGCTCTTAATCATATACAAGTTTCGGAGAACCTTTCAATACCACATAAATACATCTCAGGCCAAAACTGATATAACTCATGACCCCGCAATCTGATCATTGATAGTGGACTCCCATCACTTGGCGCGAAGCCATAGGATACATTTCGATGATCCACAATACTAACCTCCATCGCTCGTACGACACATGTCATAAGACACATCAAATTATTTATTTTGCATATGTCATCCTCGTGACAGTTAAACTCGTTTCCTGCAGTGTCTTGGCTGCTAGTATGTACCATTCGCTAAATAGAAGTCCCATACGAACCACATAGTCTCTAATACCACTAACTATCTTCAAATCTACATCCACCTCGTGACCCTACTACGATTGTGACGATTAGGCAACTAATTAAACCTTCTTAAGATCGAACTTATCAACCCGATGTCAGAATCTGCCGCACCCCTATGTGCACAACTGAATGATCTCTCAATACTTTCGCATCCTCGATCTGAACGACACGTGGTAATAATGGTTCAATAACCTTGGCTTCCTTATAACCCCTTTGTAGTATCACGAACCGTTGGCGCATAGTTGATTCCGAGTGAGTAATTTGATACACGTGTGGATGCAAAAAGAACATAAGATATATGCTTCAAGCTGAATAAATGTCGAACGATAAGGAATGAACACTACTAGAAATCCGGTAAAACCGACCAAAAAAACCGACCAAAGTTGGTCGGTAATGGCCAATAACATGCCAAAATATGACCATTTATGTGTGGACGATATTTTAGAGATCGAAAAGGAATACCGACCAAATTTGGTCGGAAATTACCGACCAGCTTTGGTCGGTCAATTAAATTCCAAAAAAAACATATTGCAAAAAAAAAACCGACCAAAGTTGGTCGGTTTTTTTAAATGACCGGCCAAATTATCGACAATGTGTATAAAACCACAAAACAACAACAGAGATGGAAAATACTCAGTATAGGACAACGCCTTCATTAATTCAAATTCTTGATAATTATATTAACGCCTCAGTTTAAACTTATTTCATTAATCATTTGCAGACGAAAAATTCATAATATAATTATTTTTAGAAAATATCAAATCACCAAACTCATGGAAATCACATAAATATCCAAGTGACAATAACACCAAATTAACATATAAAATATAAACTCAACAAATAAGGAATGAGGCGTGAGAATTCAAGGATTTACTAAATGCCAACAATTATACAATTTAATACATAAAAATGCCTAAAACTTTAAATCAATAAAATTTACACATATAAGCCAGAGTACGTACTCGTCACCTCCCGTACACAGCTTCCAATCACACAATTTCCACATAAGACTCAATGCCTAAGAGGTAATTCCCCCACTCAAGGTTAGGAAAGATACTTACCTTTATGGAGTTAGGCCGATATTCCAAAATAGCCTTCTTGCTTGAGTTGACCTCCGAACAACTAAAATCTATCCAAATTAATTGTATAACTTCATTGAAATTCATCGAAAATAATTTCGGATAACAAAATATTGACTTAAAATTTAACATTAAAAAGTCACCCAAAAGTCAACGCGGGACCCACCTCTCGGAACCCGATATAATTTTCACAAAATTCGAACACCCATTCCGATACGAGTTCAACCATATAAATTTTACCAATTTCCGATAACAACTCGACCTCTAAATCTTAAATTTTTTTCTTGAAATGTTTTGCAAAAATCTTGATTTCTTAAATTTAAATCTGAAATAAATGATGAATATAATCATAGAATCATGAAGTATAATCACTTTAGGATATAGAACACTTACCCCAGTCCATATGGTAAAAATCGCCTCAAACATCGCTTCAATCCGAGCTCCATAGCTCCAAATATGTTAAAATGGCTGAAACCTCGAAATATAGCTACGACCTAGGTATTTACTCTACGCGATCGCGAAGCACAACTTTTCTCGGCGAAAACTTAGCCTTTCGCGATCGCAAAGAACAAGTGCCCAGCTCTTCCAGACAGCCTCTAGTATAATAGTCATAACGTTTTGTACAAAACTCCAAATTGTAAAAGGTTTAACTTTCTGAAAACTGGACACCAAGGAATAAAACTTTCACATTTTGCTAATCTCCGAGTTCCTTATATATTGAAAGATATAAGCTTCCAAAATTAGCCATGTGCAACACAAATTTCTTCTAAGCGATTTCCAAACTCATCCCAAATATCCTTTAGTATATCAACCATAACCTTTTGTACACAACTCCAAATGACAAATGATTTCATTTTCTAAAAACTACATACAATGGGCTACAACTTTTATTTTTGGATCATCTCCAAATTCTTTATAGATTGCGAGATATAAGCTTCCAAAGTCGGGTCAGTGCAGCAAGATTTTCCTCTACGCGATCGCGAAAAGGCTTCCGTGATCGCGATTCAAAGTGTCCAAATAGCAAAATTGCTCTTCGCGATCGCGACCGTTTATCCGCGATCGAGATGCATACCTCTGTGGCCAAAACCCGACAACTAAAAATGGTCTAGAAATGGTCTGAAACTCACCCGAGCCAATCGGGACCCCGTTCAAACATACCAACAAGTCTCAAAATATATTACGGACTTAGTCGAAACCTCAAATCACATCAAACAATGCTAAAACCACGAATCATACCTCAATTCAAGTTTAATGAAACTAAGAAATTTCAACTTTTACATTCGATGCCAAAACCTACCAAATCAAGTCCGATTGACCTCAAATTTTGCACACAAGTCATAAATAACATAACGGACCTATAAAAATTTTCAAAACTGGATTCTGACCCCGATAGCAAAAAGTCAACACCCCGGTGAAACTACCAATTTAAACTTCATATTTTCGCCATTTCAAGTCTAATTTAACTACGGGCTTCCAAATAATTTTTCGGATACACTTCTAAGTTCAAAATTACCATACGAAGCTATTGGAATAATCAAAACTCTATTCTGGGATCATTTACTCAAAAGACCAACTCTGGTGAACTCTTTTCATTTAAACTTAAAATGAGAATTATTCTTTCAATTTAATCTTGAATCATCTGAAAATCAAACTCGACCACACATGCAAGTCATAATATACATCACAAAGTTGCTCATGACCTTAAGTCGTTAGACGAGATGCTAATCCTTAAAATGACAAGTTGAGTCGTTACAAAGTTGAACCCCGCAGAATGTGTTTTCATGGTCCCTGTCGGGAAAGTTACTAGGTTTCATTGTCAGCCACCGAGGAATTGAGCTAGACCCATCAAAGATCAAAACAATCAAAGATCTGTCGCTACCAAGAAACAAGAAGGATGCGATGCGTTTCTTGGGGCGTCTCAACTACATCAGTCATTTTATAGCTCAGTCGACGGTAATATGTGAACCCATCAAGATGTTAAGGAAGGATGCTGCCAAAAGTTGGACTAAGGAATGTCAAAAGGCCTTCGATAAAGTCAAGGGCATGGATGTGCCAGATTTGCCTCTTCAATGTGAGCACAATAAGTAGGCTGATTGCGGATCTCTATTAGGAAGGGGTCCATGTAATTCTTATCTAGATGTTGGGTCATGGAAGATAGGGTCGCTTATCTGGATAAGTTCGCCTGGGCTTTTTACCGCTAGGGGCATGGATGTTTGTCGGTCCAATTGATATTGCTGCCTCAAATGGACATAGATTTATCTTGGTGGCCATTTATTACTTCACCAAATGGGTCAAACTCATCTCTTACAAAGCTGTAAGAAAGAAAGTCGTTGCAGATTTTGTTCGGGATCGTATTGTCTACCAATTCGGGGTGCCCGAATCGATTATTACTGATAATGCCACCAACCTCAACAATGACCTGATGAAGGACATGTGCGAAACATTTAAGATCAAACACGAAGTTCTACAACTTATAGGCCAAGATGAACAGAGTCGTGGAAGCCGCCAACAAGAACATCAACAAGATACTAAGGTAGATGGTGAGTAAGTACAAATAATGGCACGAAAAGTTATCATTTTCTCTGCTCGGATACCACACTACTGTCCGAATATCAACTGGGGCAACTCCCTACTGTCCGAAGTTCCTTCCCTACGGATCATACGGGAAGCCGGGCTTAGGGATGCAGAATGGGTACAAAACCGATATGATCAGTTGGATCTCATCGACGGTAAAATGATGAACGCAGCATGTCACGGGGTACATTACCAAAACAGAATGACATGGGCTTTTAACAAGAAGGTTAGACTAAGACAATTCACACTGGGGAAACTAGTTTTGAAGCGGATCTTCCCACACCAAGACGAGGCAAAGGGTAAATCTTTTCAAAATTGGTAGGGTCCTTACATGGTTCACCGAGTATTGACAGGATGAGTACTTATACTAGCAGAAATTAGGGGAGAGATATGGCCAAAACATATCAATTCATATGTTTTCAAAATATATTATATTTAAGATTTGTATTTGCACTTTTTTCTTGATGTCACATGAATTACGCTTGACCTGATTCCCGTTTAAGAGGGGATACGAAGGCAGCCTTGTGGGTTCGGTCACATTATAATAAAATTTTTATTTCCTTCCATGGTCAGAAATTGGGGCAAGATTTTGAGCTTCGCATCAAGGGTCGCTGAAAGGAAATTTCCATTTTAGGACAAGGACGTTGCAATGCCTCAAAATGTGTCACAAACTATGATTCGGCAAAACTATTTATCTTATCGTTCATGGTTCGGTTTGGGTCGGGTTTTTCTTAAAAAGAAACCAAACCAAGTAAGTCGGTTCTTCAAATATTGAAACCAAACCAAACCAATTAAGTCATTTTTTTATTGATTCGGTTTTTGTCTGTGTTTTCGGTTATTTATCGGGCTTTTTCATAAATATGAGACATACACCCAACACATATTCCGGCGACTACATTTTGAATTTAACACTATCAAACAAATTGTTCTTTGAGAAATCTATCCTTTACCAAGATATATTGATGATAATTGTATCAAATAGTGATAAATAATTGAAGTACTCAATTAAAAATTAATTATTTTTAACATGAAATAAAATTTTGTACTTATCAAAATAAAACTACCAATCAAACTAGAATATAAATGCAAAGAATTAGATTATTATAATAGCAAAGAACTAAACTAAAAATACAAATGACTAATATGTACCATAAAATTTTAGAAATATTATATAAAAATATACATATATATAAATGTAATAATAAATTAAAATAGCTATTTTTATAGTCGGTTTGGTTTGGGTTTTTTCAATTTTTTTATTAAAACCAAAATCAAACCAAATTTGATCGATTTTTAAAATTCAAAACCAAAACCAAACCAAACCTAAAAAGTATCGGTTTTTTGGTCGGATTAGTTTGATTTTCGATTTAGTTTTATTTTTCAAAGCACCCCTAGTCTTATGCATTATCACATGTTTTAAACAACTCCTTTCTTTACGACTAACTAATTACAAAATGCATATTTTTCAAAACTCAATTTTGTATAATAGCCAAATGTTATCGAGGCTAAATCAAAACACATAAGTATCCAGCTCGGAAAGCGAAGTGGAAACAAGGAGTTAAAAGCACGAACCTACCTCTCCCGCAAGACTTACAATTTTTCTTTGAATGCAGGAATAACAGATTTTATACCCCATTTTAACACAAGTCAAATTAGAGTATAATTTATTGAAAACCCGAAGTTCAATTAAATCTAAGAGAGTTGCCACCTAATTATTTTAAGGTGAATTAGGACACCATCTTTTATGTAAATAACACCAAAGCTAACTCTGTTTATATAATCTATTTAACCTTAAGATTATGGGTAAGGGTTCTAATTAATCCTATAGAGAAGGTTATTAAAGCACCCTATATGATCCGTTAATCACGGTTAACCAGCCAAACTTAGGTTGATTCACTAGTTAAGATAATATTAAGATAATAAATATTAAAAGCATAATATTAGTTAAACGTTTGAGTCAACAAACTGATTTTGATAAGTCAAAGTATTTAACTATGTTGACGACCGCATTCCAAGTTGTGAAATCAATAAAAAACTAACTTTGCTTAAAATTTTCAAAACATGAGAAAGAATAGTTAAGTTAATGTAGTAAACTCTTATAAACCAATTCATACTTATAGAAAGACCATATGAGACTAAAGAAAGATATAGAAAACTTTTTCCACGAACATTAAAGTCCAAAAGGCTAATCTGCTTTAGGGCCAAATGTTCTCAATGCTATTTGAAACAAAGATAATTTCACACTAGATTGTAGTTAATACCTTTAAAGAAAATACAGTGAGTAATTAAATTATATATACTTGTCAGGCTAGGCGTTAATATAGGGACCAGTTTTTGATTTACTAGTTTTAGATCTTTAGCTGATATAAAAGTTCTGTTTAACTAAACATAAGCTTGAACATGCAATTCCAAAATGGATACTAACTCAACTAAATAAGCAAATTGACATGCAAAAATCAGATAACGTGAAGGACAAAGATAATAAAAAACAAAAGATAATTACATGAAGGACAAAGATAATAAATAACAAAAAAGATAATAAATAACAAAAATAAATAACTTGATACGCCGCTAGGGTATTAAGCCTCCTGAGTTTGCGTATGCATGTCCCTAAGAAGGGTTTTGGTTTAGCTATATCCTAGGTCGGCTAAGAGTGAGTTTCTAGACTGGTCTTCTCCCAAGCAGACGACTTGAGAGTGGAAAGTCGTGACAATCGATTGCACCTCATAGAAAAGGTTATTAAAGCACCTTATATGATCCGTTAATTACGGTTAACCGGCCAAACTTAGGTTGATTCACTAGTTAAGATAATAAATATTAAAAGCATATTAGTTAAACATTTGAGTCAAAAAACTGATTTTGATAAGTCAAAGTATTTAACTATGTTGAAGACCACATTCCAAAGTTGTAAAATCAATAAAAAACTAACTTTGCTTAAAATTTTAAAAACATGAGAAAGAATAGTTAAGTTAATGTGGTAAACTCTTATAAACCAATTCATACTTATAGAAAGACCATCTGAGACTAAAGAAATATTTAGAAAACTTTTTCCACGAACATTAAAGTTCAAAAGGCTAATCCGCTTTAGGGCCAAATGTTCTCAATGCTATTTGAAACGAAGATAATTTCACACTAGTAGTAGTTAATACCTTTAAAGAAAATACAGTAAGGAGTCGTTTGGTATGAGGTATATGAGGTATAATGTTGGTATAAAAATATAATACCACCTCAATACTTTATTTGGTTAGCAATCCTGGTATAAGTTATTCCGGGATTAAAATTAGTACCGGGATAACTTACACCTTGTAGAGAGTGGAATAATTAGTGCCGGGATAACTTATACCTTCTTCTTAGAAATTATGCAAATGTCATTTTTAATACAACATAACTAATCTCAGCATAACTTATCCCAACATAACTAATCCCGGCATAAGTCATATTCAAACCAAACGACCCCGAAGTAATTAAATTATATATACTTGTCAGGCATGGCGTTAATATAGGGACCAGTTTTTAATTTACTAGTTTTAGATCTTTAGCTGAGATAAAAGTTCTGATTAACTAAACATAAGCTTGAACATGCAATTCCAAAATGGATACTAACTCAACTAAATAATCAAATTGACATGCAAAAATCAGATAACATGAAGGACAAAGATAATAAATAACAAAAATGAATAAGGGTGCCATAGGCATCCCCCAAGCGTCTCGCTTGCTTTCTTGCTATCCGATGCCTTCTAAGAATAAGGGATGTGATAATTCCATGCTCCCGTCCATGCATTGACATATAAACCATGCTTTAGGTTTGGTTAATTCAAAATATAGTAGTCCATAACTGTGCGTCTTAATTGCACAACTAGAAGAGCATGTTCATAGGGCATTTCAACAACCCATTCAGCCACTGCCTACCACTGTTAGTCGTTAATTATTTGACATTCATGCGAGTCTATTTGTGGAGGTAAATATGAGCCCCTTGGTGCTAATTGCATCTTTATATGAAATCCTATTTGTTCAAACTACTTGGCGCCTAGTCTTTTAATTTCGAGAAACCTACGACAAGTCTAGAACCACCTATATAGTGGTCCAACACCTCCTGGACCATAGGCATGGGATGGATAGGCATGTGTAGGGTACAACCTTGAATTGAATTAGTACGCTTTAGGTAAACAACTTAAAAATTATAATTACACAGTTGGAGATGATAGTTTGTGCTTGCTGGATTATATGAGCAACCCTTGTAGTTATAAGGATTGCTAAGTATTATTTATGTTGCACGGGGTGATCCTTTAAGCTAAAATATTTAGGATCCCCCAATATGTCTAATTGTCCCTTGTATGTTTGGTTTATTGAGAAATCTAGATTTAACTAAGTTGTATACCTTATAGCCAAAAGATTTGTACCAATTGGTTTATTAATGAATGAGATATGTCTTACCAATTGTTTCCTTCGCATTGCGTATTATCCTCTTTCAATTAATTACTTCATTGTATTCCACCTAGAGTAACTAATCTCTTACATAGACCTTTTGTCCCCTGGTTCAATAATGAATCAACTTGCATGTTCACTTCGAATAATTGTTTGTAATTTGATAAATTCCACATAGTCTAGAATTCAGCCGGGAACCACAGTTGTAGACCTCAGAGAGTGCCTATCACCTTCTCTTCGAGATGATTTAAGCTCTTACCCGATCTTGGGTAATGTTGACTAGTTAAAACAGAGTTATCCGCAAATAGGTGTCATAACGCACCCTAAAAATCATATGTGGTGACTCTTCTCTTTTAATGCCCATTTAAAATGGTTGTCACATGTCAAAACCCGCTCTCGTGAGAAAATGGGGCGTGATAACTGTACATGAGAAATATATTTAGAGTGTTAACCACTTCCGTAGAGCTACTAGCATGACAAATAGACCTAGCATCAATGGGAAAAAGTGAGAACTATGTATATGATCTTACGGTGTGAAAGTGATGAGTTACTTAGGCATAAGATATATGAAAGGCATGACCTCGAGGGTATGATGATGATATAGGTCTCTGTAACAACCCGGCTGGCCGTTTTGAGAATTAGAGCTCCGATCCCCTAATATGTGCTTTTCCTGTATTTGTTTCTGCTTTTGGGATTTGCAGGAGCGTTCGGTTATGGAATTCGGGGAGTTTTGGGACACTTAGTCCCTAGTTGTGAGTTTAAGCCTTAGAGTTTGGACCGTAGTCAGAACTGTGTGAAGACGGAACCAGAATAGAATTTCGTCGACTCCGTTAGCTCCGTTGAGTGATTTTGGGGTTAGGAGCGCGTCCGAAATGTGTTTTGGAGGTCTGTAGTAGATTTAGAATTGAATTGGCGAAAGTTAGTTTTTTGGCGATTTCGGCCGATAGTGAAAATTTTGATATCGAGCTCGGAATGGAATTCCGAAAGTGGTTGTAGATTCGTAGTGTCATTTGTGACCTTTCTGTAAAATTTGAGGTCATTCGGACTAGATTTGATGTGGTTCGGCGTCGTTTGTAGAATTTCGAAAATTTTAAATTCTTATGCTTGAATTCGCGCTTTATTCATGATTTTGGTATTGTTCGGCATGGTATAAAGGCTCGACTAAGTTCGTAGGATCTCTTAGGAGTGGTTGGTATGTTTGGTTGAGGTCCCGGGGGCCTCAGGTGTGTTTCGGATGCTTAACGGGAAAATATTTGAACTTAGGTAAAATCTGGTGCTTTTGCTGGTTCTGGTGTTTCGCACCTGCAGAAAAGAGACAGCAGGTGTGCGAGCCGCACATGCGAAGATGGAGGCGCAGGTGCGAGAAGAGCTGGACTTGGCAGTCTCCGCAGGTGCGTAGAATTGGTGCGCATCAGCGGACTCGCACATGCAGAGATGGAAGCGCAGATGCGAGAAGTCGAGAGTTGGCCTTGGGTCGCAGGTGCGAGGGAGTTCCGCATTTGCGATGCCCGCAAATGCGCAAGGCTGTTCGCAAATGCGCAAGATGTGCAGAAGAGGAAGGGATGTCCACAGGCGTGCGCGCGCAGGTGCGGCCCTTTCGTCGTAGGTGCGAAGGCAGAGGGGGGCAAGTGAATTGCGCAGATACGCACGTTTTTCGCACAAGCGCACCCGCAGGTGCGGAAATACCTAGGCAGTGATTAAAACCGAAGGGCTTCACGATTTTTATCATTTTTGGCTTTGCAAACTTGGGTTACGGAGATTTTTGAGAGTATTTTCGAGGCATTTCTTGAGATAAGTTCCTTGTGCTTATTTTTGGCCAATAATCTTGCCTTGCCATATATTTTCCCACCTAGTTAATGTGTATTTAAGGTGAAAATTGAAAGTTGGAGGCTAGGGATTTGGAAGTTTGAATTGTGGATTGGAGGACCATTTGGTGTCGGATTTTAGCAAATTTGATATGGTTATACTCATGAGTGAATGAGATTTCTAGTTTCGTGAATTTTGTCGGGTTTCGAGACGTGAGCCCGGGGGCTGTTTTTGAGCCAATTTTGGGTTTTGGCTTAATTTTTATAGTTTTTCTTGTGGGATTCATTCCATTAGCGCGTATTGATGGTATTTTACTGTTTTGAATAGATTCGGGCCATTTGGAGTCGGATACTCGTGGCAAGAACGTGATATCGAGTTGATTTGAGTTGTTTGAGGTAAGTGGCTTGCCTAACCTTGTGTTGGGGACTTCTTCCTTAGGATATCTTGATATTATTTGGTGGTGGGCGCCGTGTACGTGAGGTGATGAGTACGTACACGGGCTATTATTGAAAAAATCTTGTTTATCCTTTTTAAATCATAAATTGCTTCTCTTATTAATTTGTACTAATATGTTTAATTGTGTAGTTTAGACTAGAAAAGCATGCTTACGTGGTTTAACTGCCTATTTGACATTCTGTGTGTCATGCTTAGTTAAATCCCTATTTTCCTTATCTGTATTCAGTATAAATTATATTACTCGATGTCATACCTGCCATTTCATCTTGCGTTGCATATTTAAATTGGGACTACAGACGTATTTCGGGAGATCCCCCTATCTTGGGACTACGGACGTATTCCGGAAGATTCTCTTATCTTGCATATTTACTTTGGGACTATGGACGTATTCCGAGAGATCCCCCAGCACTACATATTTACTTTGGGACTACAGACGTATTGCGGGGGACTACAGACGTATTCTGGGGGACTACGGACATATTCCGGGAGATCCCCCAGTACTGCATATTTAATTTGGGACTACGGACGTATTACGGGAGATCCCCCACCTGTACTGCATATTTATTCGGAACTATGGGACGGCATCTCGGGAGATTTCTCACTGTATTTACCTTGGTTTGAGCCGAGGGCTCCCTTAACTGTTAAATTTTCGAAAATCTTTTTAACTGTGTTTACCTTGGTTTGAGCCGAGGGCTCCCTTAACTGTTTAATTTATTATATCTATTCCAGTAGGGCCTTGACCTGACCTCGTCACTACTCGATCGAGGTTAGGCTTGGCACTTACTGGATACCATTGTGGTGTACTCATGCCCTTCCCTGCACATATTTTCGTGTGCAGATCCAGGTGCGAGCTATCAGCCTCGGGGTTAGTACGTGCTGCTGATTTTAGGAGACTTCAAGGTACCACTGCTTGCGTCCGCAGATCTTCGGAGTCCCCTTCTACTCCCTCGGCTAGAGACTTTCTTTATTATCTTCAGACTTTTGTATAGAGCTACATAGATTATAGCAGCTTGTGACTTAGTGATATTTCGGGTCTTGGAAAATTATTTTGTATATGCCGAGTGGTACTACTCTTGGCTATTTATAATATGTTGTTTATCTTTAAAATGTTGTGTTTTCTTTATATTTTTCGCAATATTAAGCTTACCTAATCGTAAAGATTAGGTGCCATCACGACACCTTACAGAGGGATAATTTGGATGGTGACAGTCTCCCTCGGGAGAGAAGTGGTTATGAAAAAGATAATGATGATCTCTTTGTGCCATATATGCCTCGTTTGATAATGATAATTTGAGAGAACAGGAACCATAAAGTACGTGTCATAAGATGTTCCTTTAAGTAACAAGAGGAGTCAATGGAACCTGAAATGAATAGATTCTTGTAGGAGTGTGGTAAAGATTTCAGAGAGTTTATGAAGCTCGGTTACGCTTTTGAAAGTCATGAACATGGTAAATTGGGCACGACATATGTTAAAAATATCAGACGTTCATCCCTAAGTTGGAAAGCGAGGACCAGTAGATCCTTTTCTCAAGTTGATGAAGATAGGACATATGTTAAAAATATTAGACGTTCATCCCTAAGTTGGATAGCGAGGTCCGCCGCAAGGCTACCTAAGTGCAAGCAACAAGAGTACAACCTTACAGTTACAGTATCTAATATCGTAGTGAAGACATGTATCAATCTGCCAAAGTGCTAAGGATTAATGTAAAGCCCCAAAATAAGGGTTAATAATAAAACCTCATTCTATCCGAGAATATGGAATGTAGGGGAAGGTAGACTTCCACACACAACAATGTACATGTGGTGGTCAATGATCCTATGAACTAAGGAAGTGTGAAAGGGGATACGTATAAGATTTTCCTTCGAATGTCGGAGATAATGGAACCTAAGTGGGTAACAAATGAAAAGGAGTTCACTGTGGATTTGTGACGTAATAGTGCCAAAAACCATAGGAAGGAGTTGTCACACAATCTGTATTACTATAATAAATAATAAAACAGTAAATTTTCTAAAGCAGAAGAAGAAATAGAAAATTAGCAGGAACAGAATGTCGAAATAATGAAGTTGAATCTGAAATATAATTTCGGAATAAAATCGAGCCCACTGAATGCGCAGTGTGTCGTTAAAAAAAATATTCCCCTTAAGTACCTGAGGTGTTGGAATATTATCCTCCCAGGATAGAATGATTTAACTCACCAGAGTGTTGGTACCAAAAACGCTGGTAAAATAGTGAACCACTCGAAGGTTGTAAATCACACTAGAATTTTAATTGTGCAGAAGAAAGAGAAAAAGCTTAGAAAATTTTGTAAGAAAAGATTCTAGGATCAAGGCATATTTATAGCCATTTTCTGACACTATTTCTGAAAAAGTTTGCAATCTTTCAAAAACAGTCATGACTGTTGGAACAGGTAGGAACATTTTCCGTTTGAAATATTTCGAAAAAAATAATTTAACATAATTCGGGAAAGAAATAGAACGGGTCGCGGGTCCTTAGTTATTCCGGGTTGAATTTTTGTTAATTAATTAAATAATTAAAAGAAATTGTATCCAAAACGATAAATCAATCAATTTTTGACCGAATACGAATCCGAAGCCGAAGCCGAGCAGAGCGAGCGGTGACGACGATGGCGCGAAGCTTACTTTCTTTCTAGCCCATTTAACACCAAAGGAAGTGTTTTCTCAATATAAACACATTCCTTTTTCTTTCCACCACCAATGAGGGACACTTGCTCTTTCCAAAGCAAAAGGAAGCTTACTTTTCCTCCACTTTCTTCCCTCTATTTTCCATTCACCAATCTTTTAAACCTAACAATCGCCCATATGAATGGGGAGTGGATATAAGGCAAAGGAATGCACGAATAAGTGTGTGATTTACATGCAAGGATTAATTGCATTTGGATAAGTATGTTTCCTTTTAAACTTTCCGTAGTGAACTTATATCGGATATACTCGGTCAATCGATAGATTTGATATCTTTGAACCTTCGAGATTTGTTGTATACCTAGACAACATAAGTCACACAATCAACCCTTGACCATCTATGGTTCTCATGGTTGTGTTCGTTTTAGCCATGAACACAGCCTGGTTTCATGAGTGCTTAGAGAATGGGCCTTTACTATCATTCCCCTTGAAGCGGTTTACACTTCACACTCATATAGGTGATTTCTAAACGTTTAATCCTATAAACGCAATATCTGGTCATTTCCTTCCAGACTTAGCAAATCATTAAAAATCTATAAGCTTTATTGACTCATCAAAACGTCTTAATACTTTACCCTGATTTCTGAACATTGTCTTCATCACGAGAATGGGTTGAGTTACTTGATAATGCTGAACCATCAATCATAACTTTGTTTGATCTCTTTGAACCTAGCTCTTGGGATCTCCGGTCTGCTAGGTTGAGTTACCGCCATGATGACTTGTCCTAGGCCTTAATCCCATTCCCTTCGATGATCTTTCAACTGCCTCTCTAGATAGGTATTTTGTAAGTGGATCCAACACGTTATCTCTTGACTTTACGTAGTCAATCATGATAACACCATTAAAGAGTAGTTGTCTAAAGGTATTGTGTCTCCGTCATATGTGACGAGATTTTTCGTTATACATAACGTTCCCTGCCCTGCCTATTGCCGCTTGACTATCACAATGTATACATATAGGTGCCAAAGATTTGGGATAAAATGGAATATCTTCCAAGAAATTCTAAAGCCATTCAACTTCTTCACCGGCCTTATCTAAAGTTATGAATTCATATTCCATTATAGAATGGGCGATGCACGTTTGTTTGGATGATTTCCAAGACAGTGCTCCACCCTCAATTGTGAAAACATATCCACTTGTGGATTTAACTTCAGAAGATCCGGTATTTCAATTTGCATCACTATATCCCTCGATCATTGAGGGATATTTGTTATAATGCAGAGCATAATCTTGGGTATGTTTCAGGTACTCCAAAACTCGTTTCATTGCCATCCAATATATTTGATTGAGATTACTTGTAAACCTACTCAGTTTGCTAATAGCACATACTATATTTGGTCGTGTACAATTCATGATATACATCAAAATTCCCAATACTCTTGCATAGTTCAGTTGTGAGTCACTTTCACCTTCATTCTTTTGAAGTGCATAACTCACATCAATTTGAGTCTTGGCAATCTTGAAATTAAAATACTTGAATTGGTCGAGTACTTTTTCAATGTAGTGAGACTGTGATAATGCTAGACCTTGTGGAGTCTTGTGAATTCTGATTCCTAAGATCACCTCAACAGCTTCTAAGTCCTTCACATCGATTTTGCTAGCTAGCATACGCTTAGTAGCATTTATATCTGCCAAATATTTGCTCATTATCAACATGTAATCAACATATAAACAAACAATGACTTCATGACCTGAAGTATTTTTAATGTAAACACATTTGTCACACTTGTTGATTTTAAACCCACTTGCCAACATTATTTGGTTAAATTTGGCATGTCACTGTTTAGGTGCTTGTTTAAGTCCATAAAGCGACTTAACAAGTTTTCACACTTTTGTTTCTATACCCGGAACTACAAAACCCTCATGATGTTCCATGTAATTATCTTCCTCTAATTCTCCATTTAAGAAAGCTGTTTTAACATCCATTTGATGGATTTCAAGACCATACACGGTAGCCAGTGCCACTAATACCCTAATAGATGTTATCCTTGTTACTAGCGAGTAAATGTTAAAGTAATCATGGCCTTCCTTTTATCTATAACCTTTGACAATAAGTCTTACCTTATATTTGTCAATAGTGCCATCGGCTTTCATTTTCCTTTTAAAAATCCACTTCGAACCTAAAAGATTATTTCCTGGAGGAAGATCAACCAATTCCCACGTATGGTTATCCAAAATTGATTGAATCTCACTATTGACTGCCTCTTTCCAAAATGCTGAATCAAAAGATGACATAACTGCTTTGAAAGTTTGAGGCTCATTTTCAAGCAAGAATATCACAAAATCTGGTCCAAAGGTAGTAGATGTTCTTTGACATTTGCTACGCCTTAGATCCTCTTCATTTGGAGTATTTTCATTTGGTTCTTCCCATGGTCGTTTAAGTCTTTTACTTAACGATTCACATTCAATTTTATACGGATAGATGCTTTCAAAGAATTCAGCATTATCTGATTTAATTACCGTATTAACATGAATGCCGGGATTATCAGATTTATGAACCAAAAGCCAACATGCTTTACTGTTTGTAACATATCCAATAAAAACACAATCCATGGTTTTTGGTCCAATTTTTACCCTTCTGGGTAAAGGTACTTGTACCTTTGCTAAACACCCCTACACTTTGAAATATTTCAAGTTGAATTTTTTTCTTTCCATTTTTCATATGGAATAGATTGTGTTTTGCTGTGGGGTACTTTGTTGAGTATTCGGTTAACTGTAAGGATAGCTTCCCCCTTCAAACTCTGCGGTAATCCGGAACTTATTAGTAAAGAATTCTTCATTTCCTTTAATGTCTGGTTTTTCCTTTTTGCAATTCTATTGGATTGAGGTGTGTAGGGCGCATTAGTTTGATGGATAATTCCATATTTCGAACATATTTCTGCAAACGGAGATTCATATTCTCCACCCCTATCACTTCTAATCATTTTGATCTTTTTATTCAATTGATTCTCCACTTCATTCCTGTATTGCTTAAATACTTCAATTGCTTCATCATTACTATTAAGAAAATAAACATAACAATATCGAGTACAATCGTCAATAAAAGTTATAAATTACTTTTTCCCACCTCGAGATGGTGTTGACTTTATATCACAAATGTTAGTATAAATTAAGTCTAAAGGATTTGAATTCCTTTCAACAGACTTATAAGGATGTTTTACAAACTTAAATTCCACACATATTTGACATTTTGATTTATTAAACTCGTATTTAGGCAATACTTCTAAATTAATTAAATTTCATAAGGTTTTGTAATTGACATGTCCTAAACGAATATGCCATAAATCATTTGACTCCAATAAATAAGAAGAAGCTGAAATTTTATTAATACTGTCAACAACCATTACATTGAGTTTGAAAAGGCCCTCTGTGAGGTAGCCCTTTCCAACATACATTTCATTCTTGCTTACAACAACTTTATCAGATACAAATACACATTTAAATCCATCCTTAACAAGTAAAGAAGTTGAAACTAAATTATTCCTAAGTGTAGGAACATGGAGAACATTGTTGGGTGTTAACACCTTGCCAGAAGTCATCTTCAGAAATATCTTCCCATAACCCTCAATCTTAGTTGTTGCAGTATTTTCCATGGAAAGCTCTTCTTCGGGACCAGCAATAGAGTAAGTAGCAAATGCTTCTTTGACATCACAAACATGTCGAGTTGCTCTAGAGTCAATCCACCACTCCTTCGGATTTCCAACTAGGTTGCATTCCAAAAGTATTGCACACAGATCATCAATGTCATCATTCTTCTCCACTATGTTAGCCTGTCCCTTTTTCTTATCCTTTTTCGAGAGACGACAATCAGGGGCTTTGTGACCAGCTTTTCTGTAATTGTAGCAGTTGCCCTTGAATATTTTCTTGTTCTGCTCCTTAGTCTGTCCAGAAGACCTCTTCCCCTTCTTACTTTTTGGAGCAGTATCCTCAACGATATTAACTCCCATAATAGTTGAATTTCTACGAGATTTCTTCTTGGTTGTTTGTTGTCTTCCTCAATCTTGAGACGAATCACAAAATCTTCTAACTTCATTTCTTTGCGCTTGTGTTTTAGGTAATTTTTTAAATCTCTCCACGAAGGAGGAATTTTTTCAATCATTGTAGCTACTTGAAATGCTTCATTCACTACCATACCTTCAGCAATAAAGTCGTAAAAAATAAGTTGAAGCTCTTGAACTTGGGTTCCAACGGTTTTGCTGTCTATTATTTTATAGTCTAGAAACTTGGCAACCACAAACTTTTTCAAGCATTCATCTTCAGTCTTGTACTTCTTCTCAAGTGCGTCCCATAATTCTTTTGAAATTTTCATAGCACTGTAGACATTGTACAAGTCATCCTCCAAAGTACTTAGGAAATAGCCTTTGCAAAGAAAGTCTGCATGTTTTCACACCTTAACAATCATAAATTTCTCATTGTCCGGCATGTCGGCAGCAGGCACTAGAGGGTCTTCACTGGTGATCTTCTGCATACCAAGCGTGGTAAGCCAGAAGAACACACTTTGCTGCTATCCTTTGAAGTTGACTCCAGACAATTTCTCCGGTCTCTCGGCCGGTGGCACAACAGTTTGGCTTGACGAGGCTATCATCGTTGCCGCAACAGTCGCAGAAGGATTTTCATTATCAATTTTCATTTCTCAATGTGAACAAGAGAAGAGTTCAATTAATTGAAAAAAATAAAGCAGTAAACAGTACTGTAATTAATGATAAACAGTACTTTAATAAATAAAAATCGAAGTTTTTATATACTGTTTCATAGAAAACGATGAAGTTTTTATGTTCTTCAAATCGTTTCTAAATTTTAATATTCCGATGAAGTTTTTATATCTTCAAATCAGAAATAGAAAATTCAGAAGGAGTAGAAAATCACAAAGGTTTTAATCTCCAAAAACACAATACATTTTACGATATAAAAAGTAATTTTCTTAGGATTGTTAGACAATCTGTATTACTATAATAAATAATGAAAGAGTATATTTTCTGAAACAGAAGAAGAAACAGAAAATTAGCGGGAACAGAATGTCAAAATAATGAAGTTGAATCGGAAATATAATTTCGGAATAAAATCGAGCCCACTGAATGCACAATGTGTCCTTAAGAAAATTATTCCCCTCAAATACCTGAGGTGCTGGAATTTTATCCTTCCATGATCGGGTCGGGGGTCATGGGTTATTCCGGGTTGAAAGAAATTTTGTCCAAAAAGATTAATCAATCAATCTTTGACCTAAGCCGAATCCGAGCGAGCGACGACGGCGCGAGACTTAATTTCTTTCCAACCCATTTGACACCAAAGGAAGTGCTTTCTCAATATAAACATATTTCTTTTTCTTTCCACCACCAATGAGGGACACTTGCTCTTTCCAAAGAAAAAGGGAGCTCACTTTTCCTCCACTTTCTTCCCTCCATTTTTCATTCACCAATCTTTTAAACCCAATTAGGAGTGAGTGTGAGGGATGGGATTAAGGTTATTTTAATTACCCAAGGGTACATTTTTGACTCAATGGAAGGTCTCTTAAGAATCTTACAAGCAAGGTATGTGTTGATTGATGCACAAAAGGGCACAGTTCCTCGTTGATGTCCCAACAATTATCGTGAGGCTAATGTGACATTCAGAACTTAGGGAAGGTACCTAAGTAACAAATAGAGGAGTACCGGAAAAGACTTATCAACTAGAAGGAATGCGGCAAAAAGAGTAAGAAGTAGTATCTATACGTTAAGATAGTCATATTTACCGTAAAGGAGTTCGTACCAGCTTCAGAGACTCATTTAGAGTGTAAGTGTTAATAGAAGATCTAGAGTTACCAACAGTAATGCAACAGACTTCTAGTGATAATACACATAAACTAAATGATGAAGGGGAGTTTGTAACTCCATATCATAAAAGGAAAGTAAGACTACTAGAAAAAATGTGATGGTATGGTTAACTCAAGAAACACATATAACGATGCCACGAGTTTATGGGAGATAGAGAGGTATGTGGCATAACAAGGGTGTTAATGGTGCATTTGGATTGAAATGAGACAAGGAAACAACATCTCAGTTACAAAGAAAAGGTAGTACCAACACTTAAAATAAACCGAGAGGGTAATCTAAGGGAGAAAACAAAATAGCCTATCCAATAATCAAGAATAGGTTTTTAACATGTCACAATGGTAGAAAAAGAGAAGATAAACACTTGTTATGATTCAAGCATGCTTACCACTATAGCTATCAAGCTACAGTTTGAAACGATGTCATTGGTAGCTACAGTATTGGTAAATACATGAGTACTCATCGAGAATTGAATCAGGTAGA
Source organism: Nicotiana tabacum (assembly GCF_000715075.1). Taxonomy (NCBI): domain Eukaryota; kingdom Viridiplantae; phylum Streptophyta; class Magnoliopsida; order Solanales; family Solanaceae; genus Nicotiana; species Nicotiana tabacum. The sequence goes on along the minus strand of NC_134094.1, from coordinate 35,271,207 downwards.
GCCAGTGTTATGCTTGGACTTAAGGAAAAGTAAAGGTCATTCTACAAAGAATTTGGAAGGAACTTAAATTTCAAAGGAAGTCCTATACAGAGAAGTGATACTTTCAATTGAATCTATGAAGGGTGTCAAGAGTCCGTTGATAGTGTTAAACAGTAAAGAGGGTTCATGAGAATTTTCACAAAGGAAGTAATATGAGCCCTTAGATCCTATGAGCATTACCAGAAGAAAATAAAATGTCTTACGAATGGCCATGGCCTCAAGGTTGTTATCAGTTTACTCAATATTCCGTGGGTGAATATTACAAGAATATGTACAAAGCCCATCGTATGTGATTCCTTCAAAACAGAAGAATCCATAAAGAGAATAATCGGTAAGGAAATCCTTGTTTACGAATTTGGATTGACAGGTTACAAGTTATAACATAAGGATGTAACATGATTCAAGAAATAGTGGTAGGGCCCCATTCACTAGAAGCTATATATATAAGCCTTCACTTATAAAGAAACCCCAATTGATTTTAATTATGATCGAAGACATATGATTTCGACTTCTAAATAAAGAGAATAGTGATAGTGATACTGCACGACAGCACGAGGATGCATGAGATTCAAAGTTATGAAGAATTAACGTTTCATGTGTTTAGGTAATGTAAGTAATATGAAGTTTTATGTATTATGTTTATATATCATATATAAGAACATGTGTTAGTGCCTCCATTACTTGGGGGTATTGAAGTGAACTGAATCATATATGTTCATGGTACCTTTTATGGCTTGTGGATACAACTGTTTGTATGATTTCTCTAGTTAGCTGACAGGTGGATAGGACTTGCAACGACTCGACCAGTCGTCTTGTGTATTTGAGCCTTGTTTTTCATTTTGAAGCTTTCCATATGCGTATTTGTGGTTATGTAACTTGGGTGATGATTGATTTGGTTTTGGAGAGGTTTTGGATTGATTTGGAACACCTAGTTCCTAGTTTGGAAGCATAAGTTGGAAGTGTTGACCAAGTTTGACTTTTGTGAAAAATGATCCCGGAATGGTATTTGAAGGGTTTCAATAGGTTTGCATGGTGATTTTGGAATTGGGCGTATGCCCAGAATTGAATTCAACGGGTTCTAGAATGAATTGGCCTTTTTTTCTAAAGTTGGCAATTTAAAGTTTAGAAATTTCATAAGTTTGACTATGGATTGACTTTGTAGCTATCAGGTCCAGATTTTAGTTTCGGGACTTGGAATAGGTCTGTTTTGTCATTTCAATATTGTGTGCAAAGTTTGGTGACATTCCGAGTTGATTTAGTAGGAATCGTATGCGTGGTTATGAATTTAGAAGGTCTTGAGTTTACTTGTGCACTCGATGTGTTTTGGTGTTCGATCCGTGATTCCGGACGTTATATTGGTGTTTTGAGCTCGTGAGCGAGTGTATGTGATAGCTTTGGAAAGTTTGATCCTTACTTCAGGTTGCTGGTGATGCACACATCGAATTTGCGAAGTAGGGGCTGCCTCGACATCCCAAATGCGAGGAATTGGTCGCATTTGCGACAGTTGAGTAGGCAGCTAGGACCTTGCTTTTGCGAAGTAGTCATTGCATTTGCGAAGGGGGAAGACAACAGTGGAACTTCGCATTTGAGAAGTTCTTGGTCGCAATTGTGACATTCTCAGCTTGGCAGTCTACGCATTTGCGATCCATTGGTCGCATTTGCGGAGGTCACATTTGCTAACCTCTTGTCACAAATACGACATCTGCAGCTGGATTATTAGATGGGATCTCGGGATTTAGTCTCATTTTATCACATTTTGAGCCCAAAACTTGGTGGGAGATGATTTTTGGAGGGGATTTTCATACACATTTATTGGGTAAGTGATTTTCACTCAATTTTGATATTATAACTTTATTTTTTATGAATTTTAAAATCAAAATCATAAAATTTAAAAAGGATTGTTTGGAAATTTTGACTATGTTTTGAAAAATAAAAATATCAGATATGAGAGTCGATTTGGACTCGATTTTGAAAACCAATCACATATTTGAAGTCGTGGGGTTATGGGTAGTCGGGATCTACCATTTTACTCGAAATTTGACCGAATAGGCCAGAGATTGACTTTTTGGGAATTGGCTAAAGATTGTAACTTTATTAATTGAAATTGATCCATTTTGAATTGTTTGATGTTATCGAGTCGTTTTTGGGTAGATTTGAGCCTGATGGGGGTGAATTTTAAATGAAAAATATTTGGGGCATTGAATTGGCTTGTTTGAGGTAAGTATCTTTCCTAACTTTATGTGGGAGAATACCCTTAGGATTTGGCCTTAATTGTCTATTTGTGTTATGTGAAAGGCAACGTGTACCCGAGGTGACGAGTGTGTACATGAGCGTGTGTGTGGTTTATGACCGGATTAGGCCTTAGGCTGTTAATATGCCTTTATTGTGGTTGTTCTCTAAATGGAACATGTTTAATCACTTTGTGACTACATGATCATGATCACTATACTTGAGTTAGTCATAGTCATGCTTTATTGTTGTATACACTTACACACTTTTATGTTATTGTCACGTCCTTGTGCACATTGCTGTTAAGTTGTGAGCTTATATCTTGATGAAACTTTGGGTATTATTGTTTTGTGATATTGTGGCATATATGGACATATTGTGCGGGTTGATTGATGTTGTGTATAGTAAAAGGGTGGTGAGATGCGCATGCAGTAACATAAGGGAGGTATTTCATTGTGATGCGCATGTGGCGAGATAAAGGTGGCTTATGCGTGTGCGGTGGCATAAGGGAGACATTTCATTGTGATGCGCATACGGAGACATAAGGGTGAAATTGTTGATGATGTTATGTGATATTCCGGGGTGTACTTTTGATGTTGTTCATGTGTTGGAGCGGAGGTGATATTTTGATCACATACTTATTTCTTAAAAGTTTCTGTCTTGTATTTTTATGAGTTATTAGTTGATTTGACATACTATCACATACCCCACTCCTATTTGATATTTTATTGGCGAAGATGGATTATTCTACATTGAGTTATTGTTACACGCTCTACAAAGTTGTTAATATTTGTCTCCATTACACATTATGTTTTCAGATTTATTCTGATATCTTGCACAGGTTATTTGACTAGTGAGTATCATGACTTGAACCTCGTCACTAGTCTATTGAGATTAGTCTTGGTACTTACTGGGTACTGTCACAACCCAAAATTCTACAAGTCATGATGGCACCTAATCTCAACCCGCTAGGTAAGCCAACTAGCAACAATCTGATTCAATGAGATTTACTGATAAATGTAATGATAATAGAACTGAACTTTTATACAAAGAATTTCCAAGAACTGGTAGTACAAATCATGAGCTTCTAAGATTTAGAGTTTACAAAGCTGAAATGAAATAAATACATCATTTGTTTGAAATATACATGAACAGATTAATAATTTTAAAGCTACCAAGAACAAGAGGCACATATGGACGGAACGCAGGTACATATTCAATGCCAACTCCCGCCATACATAGCAACATCAGCATCCAAATCTGCACGCAAGCTGCAGAAGTGTAGTATGAGTACAATCGACCCCATGTATTCAATAAGTAACAAACATAACCTTAGGTTCAAAGCAGTGGCGAGTATGGACAAAGGTCAGAGTCCAACACCAACAGCCAGGAACAACTTATAACAATATAACTAAAGCAGTACAAGTAATAACTCAAAGATATAATGTTTAGCTCGTTCACAATTTCGAAAAATAGGCATGCTTTTCAAGTATAATAGTAGAACCCAAATCTTTCACTGAAATCACCAAAATATGTGTAAATCTGTAAACTGTGATTTTTTCTAAAAACTTTCAACAACATGTAAGATGTTTCATTATCAGATGGCATGAGGAAAGTACATCTCTATGCCTACATGTCAATGAGCATGTGAAGTCATGAATGACGCAATAACGTGCATCATGAGGAAAATGCATCTTTATGCCTGTATGTCCAGTGTGCATGTCAAATGCAATGCAATGCAGTGATAAAACCATATGCATACTCTCGGAGTATCAATTTGCTCAGTCCTCCCAGTGACTCGATCATCACAGTCACTCAGTCTTTCCAATCACTCGGCATTTACGTGACAGTCGCGCTTATTAGGTACCTGCGCTCACTGTGGGTGTGCAGACTCCAGAGGGGCGGATCTTTCCAAGCACTAATATAAGCCAATCATGGCATAAATCAATAAAGCCTGTTGCGGCGTGCATCCCGATCCCATAAACATCCTCACAATCAGGCCCTCGGCCTCACTTAGTCATTAATCTCTCTAGTCTCTCGGCCTAACAAATCTCATGCCAATCGGCCCAAACAATGATAATATGATGTGAGACAAATAATATCAGAGACTAAAATATGATATGCAATGAGTGAGAATGACTGAGTATGTAATTTCAATTTAAGCAAATAACTCAACAGTAGAAATAACCTCAGTGGTTTCCAACAGGATAAACATATAGCCTAAACATGATTTCTAACATGGATCGCAATTCGTTTACTATAGCACGTAGTAATTTCATGGATAGAAACAAGATTAGGTCACCACACAGTACTACAGAATCAATCGAGTCATAATTCATACGGTGCACGCCCACACGCCCGTCACCTAGCATGTGCGTCACCTCAACCCTAACACATAACATGTATATTCTGGGGTTCATACCCTCAGCACCAAGTTTAGAAGTGTTACTTACCTCGAACAAGCTGAATCAAATATCGAGCAAGCCGAACAATACTCCAAAAATTCCATCCCGCACATACCGACCTATGAACGTCTCGAAACTAGCCAAAAACAACTCAAGAACATCAAATAATGCCAAAGGAAACAAACCCAATCGATAAAGGTCAAATTTTTAATCAAAGCCCCAAAGTCAACCAAAATGTCAACCCGGGCCCGCACCCACAAAATTCGATAACTACATTCAATTACGAGTCCAACCATACTAGTTTCACTCAAATCCGACTCCGAATCAATGTTCAAAACTCAAAAATTCAGTCTATAAAACTTTAGACAAAACCCTCAATTTCTCTCTTGAAATCCTAAATCAAATGCCAAAAATGAAGATACATTTATAAAATAAAATCAAAATCGAGTAGAGAACACTTACCCCAATCCATATGGTGAAAATTGATTCAAAATTCGTCTCAATCCGAGATCCATAGCTCCAAATATGCAAAAATGGTCGAAACCTCTGAAATAGAGTACTTTATAATCACTGGACGAATCAATGAATCGCGATTGCGGAAATAACTCGCGATTACGAAGAAGGAAAATACACTGCCCCAGAAAATACTCTTATGCGATCGTGGAACAACCTTCATGACCGTGAAGAATAAAATATATTGCCTCCACAAATACGCTATGCGATCGTGGACTAGAACATGCGAACGCGAATCACACAGGCGCCCACACTTCGCGTATGCGTCCCATCTTACGTGAACGCATTGAATAATTTCTTGCTCACAGCTTCCCGCCTCAGCTTTATGCAAATGCGGCCTCCACCATGCGAATGTGAACAGTAACCCACACAGCCCTACGCTAACGCAACCATCTAATTGCTACCGCGATGAAGAAAATGCTCTGCTCCAGATTTCCTTTACACGATCGCATACCCATCTTCGCGATCGCGAAGGACAATCGAGGCATCAGAAACCAGCAGTAACTAGCAATGAAAACATGAAGAAAAATTGTCCGAAATCAATCCGAAACACGCCCGAACCCCTGGGGACCCCATAACATAACACGGACCTACTCGAGGCCTACTCAAGGAATATTCCAACAAGTCCCATAACATAACACGGACCTACTCGAGGCCTCAAATCATGCATAATAGCATCAAAACAACAAATCGCACCTCAAATCAAACATAATGAACTTTGAATCTGTCAACTTCCAAAACTCGTGCCGAAACATATCAAATCATCCGGGAATGAACTCAAATTGTACGTACAAGTCTCAAATAATATAACGAAGCTATTCCAATTTCGGGAACCATAATCTGAATCCGATACCATCAAATTCAACTCTCGATCAAACTTATGAACATTCCAAACCTTCAAATTCCCAACTTTCGCCAATTAGTGTTGAAACCTTCTACAAATATTCAAATGCAAATTCTGGCATATGCTCGAGTCCAAAATCACCATCCGGACCAAACAAAACCATCAAAACACCGATCCGGGTTTAAATACTCAAAAGTCAAACATGGTCAACTCTTCCAACTTAAAGCTTCTTAGTTGAGAATCATTCTTCCAAATCAATTCCGAATAACCTGAAAACTAAAACCGTCAATTCACACAAGTCATAATACATCACACGATGCTGCGCAAGACTTCAAATAGCTGAACAAAATGAAAATGCTCAAAATGATCGGTCGGGTCGTTACATTCTCCCCCACTTAAACATACGTTCGTCCTCAAAAGTGCCCAGAATCGTTCCAAAGCCATCAAATCGCTGTGTAACCTTACCATGCACATACCTGGGGGTGATCCCACGTCACCCTATTCTATGTAGGCCTGACAACACACCATAACTGAAGATCATTACTTCAACCTTAGACCATAAACCTTAGAATCCAATTTCCATATTCGAAATTCCTTACAGTACTCGAATCTCGCACCTACACACTGTATAAGTCTGAACAAGTTGTATCAAGCCTTAATCATAACCCAAGATATAATCACATAATATACCGCATAACTATACTCGTATCAATAATCCCGATCACAATAGCCGCTCAAAACAAACCCAATACCGGTAATAAACCTCATATCAAGTAAAACCTCATTCGAAAACCTTCGCACACTGCCGATGATGAAAGAAACACACAGAAACTTGGAACCACTTATCAGATCAACAAGCCATAGAACCCTCACTCGTCCGACAAGACGAGAACCAAGGCTAAATCCTAAGCCGACTTCCGATATTATTCCTCCATACATACTGTAACCAAATTCGATAGTATCCATTCTAGGTCCAATGACCTTATCTCATCAAACACAGTTATTCTACTAACATGCCACACCAATACAACCTAAATCCACAGAACGTGCAATCCATGCACCACTACGCAACAATTCAAGTGCACTCAAACATGGAAAATGACTCAAATGAGAGAACCGTCACACAAGCTCAACAAGTACCACCACAACGCAATGCTAAGAACCCATCACACCGTAGAACCAAAACACATGAATCTAACACAAAGGATCATATCCCATCATAACCCGACTACAATACGTGACCCATCCAGACACCGATCCATATGAAATACCTAGAACCCCAATGCTAAAAATCAACAACCATAAGCAATTTGACACCAAGTACATAAGTGCATGGCCATAACCATGGAGAGGCAAATAACACTATATACCATGGCCTGAAAAGAACATAGCCAAGGCACAATCAACCATTCAACACTCCAATAACCTTCTTGATCAAATTCCGCTACCAGGCCCAAACAAAACCGTACCATGTATGCATATAACCAACGAATCACAACCCCTCGTAGCATTAAAGAGTAACACATAGACATATCTGAACACGAACAAGCCTCATTCTAACTGAATGACACACCCTTCAACAATAACGGTGCCGAGTCAACAAATCGGACCTGGTGTAGAATACACATCCTCCTTAGGCCTACCAATGGACCACCAAATCAACTTAGGTCATCCCCAAATAGATAAATAGCCCTCCAAAAGTCCACAGTGATCTAACCATAACACGCACCACTATCTAGCTAACGTTTTCCACATCTTCACAGTCCGCAACCCCGAGACAATCTGCTTCTGAGAACTCCTAGTCTCCCAATCCATAGAACACCTAAATCACCATAGCCGACCCCAACTCCATCACTTGAATGACTAACATGCCCCTTACACATAATCATCCCCACGAGAGATACTTCTATAATTCTTCTGTACCACATAACAAAATCTAAACATCAGTAGTCTATCAACCAGACGATTACTACAATAACAATGAAACATCTGTAAGTCAAAACAAAGTGCGCCCTCTAATATGCACACCCTTCTCAAGCAATACCAAGTGGTTATAGCCTCAAGCAAAACACCAAAAGTTGTCCATGTTGTCTAAAAATTCCTTCCATTCCCTTCCAAAACTGAACTGTGACCTTGCACATACAAATCTCAATCCCACGGGATACACCGCACCTATCATGCGATCGTATAAAAAGCACGGAAATCTCATAATCAACTCTGAGTCACCAGTAACATATATACACAATTAGTCAAAAATCTTCCATTTGATCCCATCTATGAGAAAATCACAATATTCAACATGCTCCTCAAGCCGGTAGGAAATATCTATCTCAAACCGTGATAGAAATTATCGAGAACACTTTGAAATCCATTTGCATATAACCAAGATATCATAACTGAATCCCTCTAACCCAACCATGCCACGCAGGTCGCCAAATCCAAGAGTATTGCCACAAAACACCCGTAAAGCCTCACCTCATCATAAGAACCAAAAGAACCGAGCATACCATTACTATACTGATCCAACCTACTACCAAGTAATCCTATTTCCTCCGAGTTTCTTATGAATTTCCTTCAAGTTGATACATTCCTTGCCATAATACCACAATCCTCAACCAAAAGTCACCACACGAGACCCTAGCATAAACCCACACCACCCTAAGGCCCATAAGCCGTTGTATTTCCTCTTAAGTACCCCAAAAGTACCACAACCGAGACACCCACTCTGAAGAGACCTTCTGTGAATCTAAAGCCATTTTTTTTTACCTTCTTGATACTGAAATGTATAATACATACTGATATAGAAATATCGCGAGTCTCAACACCATCCAATGTAAATCTTAGATTCTATCCATATACATATCCGAAAAATTCTCAATTGTTACATATAAATCTTGAATCCATTAAAACTTTCTCAAGAGTCATTCACTCTGCTCAATTCTCAATTGCACCACCCCAGCGGGCCGAATGACATGTGCCCCATTAGCATAACAACACCCAAGAAGTAACCCCGCCTTAACGTAACCGAGTAAATTCCTACTCCATGCGCACTATATCCGTCATGAATAACAACTCAAATCATTTCATGATTTCCATATACCTATAAAGTGTAATATAACCCGTATCCAAAAATTCCCTTACTCTAGTCATCCTCGAACTCAACCTCTGCAAGTCATAACTAATTCACAAGTGTGCCTCAAATCAAAACCAGTACAACACATAACCATGCAGTCAAATCGTCGATAGTACACTCGGCTCAAAGCCATAAAACAAAATATCTGATAACTCACAATACCCATACTCTATTACTGTCATAATATCGTGGTGAGATTCAACCAAATTCTTCACAAGCTCATGCAACACCAACAATAAAATACCTCAAATCATCCGCTAAGCTCGGATTCATCCTCGTGACAATCATGTCAACTTTCTCAACCAATCCAAACTAATATCGCAACACCTATAACCCACAAGTAGAAAAGAAACCATCTACACAACATGATAAAGATCACACATCCGTAGATTACCCTGCAGGTTATAATCCACCTACTTAGCCTCAAACTGACATCTCTTTACACCCTTTCACAGCCACAACCACTACGCAATCACTCAATCTTTCTGAGTCTACACTCATCAACAAGACATGAGAATCCAATTCTCTCCACAATTAAACAACATGAAAGATCCTTCAACACACTCATAACTCGAGACTATACTTCAAATCAAGATAGAAATCAAGCACCCAATAGTCCTTTTTACATCTCAAGCAAACTCTTTTAATCACATTCAAACCATCTGAACACATCCCACAGTCACATAATACTCATCATACAACCATCCAACCACTCACCGAGCTACTAGTCCCACTTATAGGGAAACCACTGGACATAAAAGTACAAAAGCACGTGCTCGCACAACTGAAACTACCGAGCCTAAGCAGCGGTCCAAACCGGGCCTCAAGTCCTCTAGACTAGCCCATCACCAAAACACAGAAAATATATATCGCACCTTATCCATGTAATCCACAAGCCATCAATGTACATCTGATATTGAGCGCTCACATACGCATACGAGTTGGTGGAAGAAATTCAAAGGAATACGCTTCAAGATGAATTAATGATGCACGATAAGGAAAGAAAGATGGGACGTTTATCCTAGATGCCTTGTAGCCTTTAGAAGATAGGTATGGACGTCATCATACTGATCCGCATGACTCTACTAGACATTTTCTCATGACTCGTAGAACCTATGACCTAGAGCTCTGATACCAACTTGTCACGACCCAAAATCCAACTAGTCGTGATGACACATAACCCAACTCGCTAAGTAAGGCAACTAATATCAATCTGATTTAATGAGATTTACTGATAAATGTAATGATAACATAACTGAACTTCTATACAAATAATTCCCAAGGACAGATAGTACGAATCATGAGCTTTTAAGATTTAGAGTTTACAAAGATGGAATAAAATAAATATATCATTTATTTGAAATATACATGAACAGATTAATAATTCTAAATTTACTAAGAACAACAGGTAGCTATGACTGGAACGCAGGTATATCTTCAATGCCATCTCCCACCATACAAAGCAACATCAACATCTAAATCTGCACGCAAGCTGCGGAAGTGTAGTATGAGTACAACTGACCCCATGTACTCAATAAGTAACAAACCTAACATTAGGTTGAAAGCAGTGACGAGTTTGGACAAAGGTCAGAGTCCAACGCCAATAGCCAGGAACAACTCATAACAATATAACTAAAGCAGCACAAGTAATAACTCAAATATATAATGCTTAGCTCATTCATAGTTCCGAAAAATAGGTATGATTTTCAAGTATAATAGTAAAACCCAAATCTTTCACAAAAATATGTGTAAATCTGAAAACTGTGATTTTTTCCAAAAGGTTTCAACATGTAAGATGTTTCATTATCAGATGGCATGTGGAAAGTACATCTCTATGCCTATATGTCAATGAGCATGTGAAGTCATGAATGACACAATACCGTGCAGCATGAGAAAAATACATCTTTATGCTTGTATCTCCAGTGTGAATGTCAAATGCACTGCAACACAGTGATAAAACCATATGCATACTCTCAGAGTATCAATTCGCTCAGTCCTCCTAGTCACTCAGTCCTCACAGTCACTCAGTCATCCCAATCACTCGGCATTTGCACTCGCACTTAGTAGATACCTGCACTCATTGTGGGTATGCAGACTCCAGAGGAGCGGATCCTGCCCAAGCTCTAATATAAGCCAATCATGGCATAACTCAATAAAGCCTGCTATGGCGTGCAGCTCGATCCCATAAATATCCTCACAATCAGGCCCTCGGCCTCACTCAATCATCAATATCTCCTGTCTCTCTTCCTCACAAATCTCATGCTAATCGGCCCAAACAATGATAATATGATGTGAGGCAAATGATATGAGTGACTGAGATATGATATTAAATGAATGAGAATGACTGAGTATGTAATTATAATTTAAGAAAATAACTCAACAGCAAAAATAACCTCAGCGGGTCCCAACAGGATAAGCATATAGCCTAAACATGATTTCTAACATGGATCATAGCTCAATTACTCTAGCACGTAGAGATTTCATGGATAGAAACAAGATTAGGTCACCACACAGTACTACAGAATCAATCGAGTCATAATTCACATGGTGCACGCCCGCACGCCCATCACCTAGCATGTGTGTCACTTCCACACCAGCACATAACACGTATATTCCGGGGTTCATACACTCAGCACCAAGTTTAAAAGTGTTACTTACCTTGAACAAGCAGAATCCAAAACCGAGCAAGCCAAACAATACTCCAAAAATGCCATATCGCGCGTACTAACCTCCGAACGGCTCGAAAATAGCCAAAACATAACACAAGAACAAATAATACCAGAGGAAAGAAATCCAATTGATAAAGGTCGAATCTTTAATCAAAGTCAACCAAAAGGTCAAACCCGGACCTATACCTCAGAACCTGACAAACCTCACAAAATCTGATAACACATTCAATTACAAGTACAACAATACTAGTTTCACTCAAATCCGACTCCGAATTGACATTCAAAACTCAAAACTTTACTTTACGAAACGTTAGAAAAAACCCCCCAATTTCGCTTTTGAAATCCTCAATGGAATGCCAAAAACGAAGATAGATTCTTGAAATAAAATCAAAATCGAGTAGAGAAGACTTACCCCATTCCATATGGTGAAAATTGCTTCAAACATCATCTCAATCTGAGCTCCATAGCTCCAAATATGCAAAAATGGCTAAAACCTCCGAAATAGAGTACTTTATAATAACTGGGCGAATCAATGAATCGTGATCGCAGAAATAACATCACGATCGCGAAGAAGGATTATGCACGGCTCTAGAAAATACTCTTATGCGATCACAGAACAACTTTCGCAATCACGAAGAACAAAATACACTGCCTCCCTAAATACGCTACGCGGTCGCGGACTAGAAAATGCGAGTGCGAAGCACATAGGATCACACACTTCGTGAACGCGTCCCATCTGTTATGTGGCACCTTCCTAAGATTCCATTGAAGGCAACGTAAGGCTAAGCAACGGATGTCAGTGCAGTTACTATCCTCTAACTGAGGTCCCCTAAATACGCAAGATGATATTATGAGTTCCGTACGGGAAAACCAATGTCAAGAGCAATTGAGAGAACAAAAATGAGAATTGAGAATGAAATAAAACTTGATTGCATTAATGAAATCCATTACAGAAAAGTAACTCGGTGTCGAGGGGGAGAGACACCAGTACAGAGAATTGTTTGCTTGCTAGAAAGTTTGATTGCTTGATCCCCCCTAATAGTGCTTAAAAATAAATAAACCAAAGTTACAAGACTTGACCTAACTAAGCTAGAGGAACATAATGGAAATACATGAAATAAAACAACTCTATATTTACAATGAAAATGACTTAGTTTTCTACAATGTAGAAATATGTCCGATGTCAGCAACCTTGTCTTTGGCATCACAGTCTGTGCGGGCGGCGTTGTCTGCGCGTGTGGCACTATTGGCATCTACCTACGGCTGGCACTAGAGAGGGCTATCGATGGGGAGACAGAGGCACATGCGCGCCTGTCACTTGGCACAGCCAAGACCACATGTTCGTCCATGGCGCTAGGCATTGGGAGGCTTGCTAGGATGCCATGGGGTACGTCCAAGGGGTTATGGGGCATGGCTGCAAAGACGACCATGACATTCTCCCTCACCTGAGTTGGCAACGTCCTCGGAGCCTTACTTTCAAGGTAATCATTAATTAGGCTCTTGTAGGCTTTGAGGTTTGTTTGTTTCTCTTAAGTATTATCCTCTGTATCATAGCCCTGCTATTTCACCAAGAACTCTTGGTGATCCTTCCTTGTGGCATGAATCACTAGATCATCAAGAATAGCTTCAGCACGCCTTTCCCTGGTTGAATTGGGGCCTTGAATACTGGGTATTATGAGTTGGCTCCGCGAAGGATCCTCCATGTCTTCCCAAAAAGGTTTAAGATGACTGACATGGAAGACGGGATGGATTTTCTACCAAGTTGGGGTATCTACCCGGTATGCAACTTTCCCAATGTGCCTATCAATGGACAAGGGTCCAATGTATTTTTGCAATAGGCGAGGGTCATGGACCCCTACAAACAAGTACCGCTTTGGGATTTTGACCATCACTTTGTCTCCTACTTGGTATTTAACAAAGCGATGATTTTGATCAGTATGCCTCTTCATCCGCTTTTTGGCTTTGACAAGATAGCTCCGCACTATCTCCAAATTTTGCTTCCATTCTTTTGAGAAACTAGCAGCTCGATGAGATTTTGACATGTTTGGTGCATTTACGGTGTGTGGGAGAGGTTGATGTCCGGTAACAATTTCAAAAGTGCTTTTGTTAGTACTAGAGCTCTTTTGTGAATTGAAACACAGTTGAGCAGCATCCAGAAGCTTCACCCATTTCTTGTGTGATCCGGTTACAAAGTGGCAGAGGTATTCCTCCAGCATGCCATTGAACCACTCCATCTGGCCATCAGATTGCGGATGAAAACTTGAGTTGTGGCTCAATTTTGGCCCGAGGCACTTAACGAGTTGGGTCCAAAAGTTTCTAGTGAAGTGTGAGTCGCGATCACTAACGATGTCTTTAGGCAGGCCCCAATATTTGATGACATTAGAGAAGAAGAGTAGAGTTGTATCTTCTGCTGATATATATTATGGGGCTACTATAAAGCTAACATACTTGGAAAACCAATCCACCACAACTAAGATAGTTGTGAGATCGCTGACCCTGGGCAATCCGATGATGAAATCCAGGGAAACGCTTTCCTAAGGTCTCTTTGGGATAGCTAGTGGTTCCAAGAGTCCCACTTGTGTCTAGTGATTAGACTTGTCCTTCTGGCATACTAGACAAGTCTTCATATACTGAGCGACGTCATCGGCCATTTGAGGCCAATAATATGCATGCCGAAGTAATGCCATGGTGCGTTCTACATTGGGATGGTCGGCCCACAAAGTATCATGACATTCCTCCATAAGGGTCCTTCACAGTTCTCCTCCTTTAGTAACATAAAGTCGGTTCCCTTTCACTTTCAGGAAACCATCTTCCATGTAGAACTAGCGAGTCTTGCCTTGTCCTACTAAATCAACCAAATACTATGCAGCAGGATCCTTGATGAGTAGATCCTATATATGGTCTTTTATGGTGGCGGCTACTTCGCTCCCCTTTAGGGTGGCAAGTAGGCACATTGATGCTAGATCAGCTCTCCGACTGAATGCATCAGCAACATGAGTAGTTTGCCCACTTCGGTATTCCAGGTTGAAGTGAAATTCCACTAAGAGTTCCTGCCACCTGGGCTGTCGACCATTCAGCTTCGGCTGGGTCATGAAATGGCTAACAACTGTGTCGACTGTCTTTAACAAGAATAGGGTTCCCAACAGATAGTGCCTCCAAAGGCATAAGCAATGAACGACAATAAATAATTCTTTCTGGTGG
Organism: Nicotiana tabacum; assembly: GCF_000715075.1. Lineage (NCBI taxonomy): Eukaryota > Viridiplantae > Streptophyta > Magnoliopsida > Solanales > Solanaceae > Nicotiana > Nicotiana tabacum. The sequence continues at coordinate 35,256,174 of NC_134094.1, read as the reverse complement.
GCGGTATAGCGCCGCTCTGCATCCTTCAGCTTTCGACTCTCGTACACTACAGGATTCCCTTCTTGTAGCAAGACTCCGACAAGGGCATAGTCAGAAGCATCTGTTTGTACCTCGAATGGCTTGGCCAAATCAGGGAGTGCCAAGATGGAGCTACTAGACATAGATGTTTTCAATGCGTTGAAGGCCTCCGCTCGCCTGGGTCCTTAATCCCAAGGCGTGACCTTCTTGAGGAGTTCTGTCAATGGCACTGAGATGAGGGAGTAATATTTCACAAATCGCCGATAGAAGTTGCATAGGCCAAGAAACGCCCTCAAGGCGTGGATATCCTTAGGTGGTAGCCAATCTGTGATAACCTGAATCTTCTGTTGGTCCATCTTGATCCGCCCTTCCTTGATGACATGTCCGAGGAAGTTAATTTGTTTTTGAGCAAAGGAGCACTTGGATAGCTTCGCATATAATTCATGCTTCCGTAATCTGGCTAGGACCTTCCGCAAGTGCTCTAGGAGTTCCTCCAGTGTTTGGCTATATACCACAATGTCATCCAAGTATACCACCAATAATTCATCAATGTACTCTCAAAAGACTTGGTTCATTAGGGTGCAAAATGTGGTTGGAGTGTTAGTCAAGCAGAATGGTATAACTAGGAAGTCGTATGACCCATATCTTGTCACACAGGTCGTCTTGTGTTTATCACCCTCTGCAATCCAAACTTGCCATTAACCTATCTTTAGGTCTATTTTGGTGAACACCGTTGCACCACCCAGTATATCGAACAAGTCTGCCATTAGCGAGATATGGTACTTATTCTTCACGGTGATTTTGTTTTAGAGCCCGATAATCCACACAGAGTCGTAAGCTACCATCATGTTTCTTTTGGAATGGCACAGGGGACCCGTATGGGGACTTGGAGGGCACCATGATCCCTATGTCTAGCATTTCCGTCAACTGTCTCCGAAGCTCGATGAGTTCAGGTTGTGACATTCTGTAAGGCGCCCGGGCAGGTGGCTTCGCACCCGGAACCAAATCAATCTCATAGTCCACAGTGCACCTAGGCGGGAGTCGCTTTGGCATGTCCTGTGGCATAACGTCTTCAAACTCTAGTAGCAGCTCCTTCAAGGGTGTAGGAATGGGACCCGAGAAGCGTTCTATATCTTCAATGCAGAGGGTAGCCACGAACGTAGGTTTATGTCTTTTTAACCCCTTCTTCAACTGCAAGGCCGAGATGTTCTCAACGGCCATCTTCATGGGAATACACGGGATAATGCAGGACTTGGCCCCATTTGTCCCCATCATCAGTATCATGTCTACATACGGTACGGGCATGGTGTTGGTTTGCCTCAGTAATTCCAACCCAACTATCAACTCGAAGTCATCTATGATCACCACATGCAAGTTGAATTTTCCTTCATAAGGACCGAGATTCACTGGTACTTCTTTGTCTATTCCACCCACTGGTTGAGGAGGTGAGTTGATAGACTTGACACGGCCTATGCCCTTTCCTACAAATAGACCGAGGCGCTCCACCTGAGTCGAGACTAAGTAGTTGTGGGTAGCACCCGAATGGGCTTGCCATTTACCTTTGTCTCGACGAACATTAATGTCCTCTCTTGTTTAAGAGGAGTCCTCTCATCCGCCTTCCTTTTCCATCTCTTGGTTATTGGGCAGGGGTCCTTCTTCTTACGGATACCAGCATTGGTTCCCGCTAAGGCCTCAGAAATAGAGCCAACAATTGCATTGAAGGCACCTACTGGTTCGGTCTGATCCGCATCATCTGCATTGTCATCCATCCCATCATCAAAAGCTTGATGGGCATGCATCTGTGCATGTGGTCATTCATTATTCCAATGTGGCCTGCCATAATGACGACATCCTGAAGGGTGTTTCCTCCCCCGATCATTGTTGTTAGATGCAATGCTAGCACTGCTTGAGGAGGGAGCCTTAGATTTGGTTGCACTCCGATCTCCTTCACTTCTATTAGGGCCACCAATGATAGGCTGGCCCCCTTTGTATCCTCCTCGGAAATATTATTGAGCCTTATTCTTCCGAGCTTCCACTTGATAGTCCCCAAGGCACTCCACTGCTTGGATCACCTTGGGTAACGTGTCTGCCCTTTTGTGTTTGCAGCTCCATACGGGCATAAAGTTTCAACCCTTCTAGGAATGTGCAGAGTTTGTCTTTTTTCCCCCATGTAACGTATGTTTAGCATGAGCGCGAACAATTCTCGCACGTAATCCCACGCTGATTTGCTCTGGCAGAGCTCCCGTAGCTTTCACCTTGCATTGTACTCAATATTTTCGGGAAGAACTGTAGGCGTATGGTTGCTTTCAGTTCTGCCCATATCTTGAGAGCATCTTTACCGGCCCTAATGACTTTGTACTTCACTCGCCACCAGAGTTTAGCATCACCCTGAAGATAGATGCAAGCAATTGCTACCTTCTTAGCTTCTTCTAGGGCCCCCACGGCATCGAAGTACTGTTCGATGTCGAAGATGAAGTTTTCCACTTCTTAGGCATTCCGAGCTCTACTGTATGGCTTTGGTTCAGGAATGTTCAATTTTTGTCTCACATGGGAGAGGTTCACAGCACCCCCGATTTGGTTTCCGCCTCCTCGAAGCATGCCTTGTAAAGAAGCATTGACAACATTGAGGTGGAATGTTAAGTTGTCTATAGTTTGTAGCATGGAAGTCACTCTGTCTGCCTCTTGTTCCCTGTGGGATAAATCCTCAGCACGCTCTTATTGGAGGCCCTCGAATTTACCAAATATTCTGGCTACCTCTGTGGCAGCCGTTTGCCGATCTCTTTCAGAGTCGTGACTGATGTTGTCTATGTCAACTTCGTCCTGGGGCATTCTGCGGTCCAGGTCGTCTAACCTTTGCACTAAGATGGTTTTTAGTTCAAGCATCATATCCACGATGTGCCGTAATACATCAAACGTCTTTTCAAGGGCCCCGATGCGATCCCCATGATTCATCATGGTTAGAAATAGTGGTATTGGCAACGTGTTCCCTCATCCGATGTTGAGCCTAGGCTCTGATACTAACTGTTACGCGGTTCCTTCCTGATATTCCTTGGAAGGGCAACGTAAGGCTAGCAACTGCTGCTAGTATAGTTACTATCAGCCAACTGAGGTCCCCTCCATACGCTAGACGAGATTGTCTGTATCGTACGGGAAAACCAATGTCAAGAGCAATTGAGAGAACATAAATGAGAATTGAGAATGAAATAAAGCTTGATTGCATTAATGAAAGCTATTATAGAAAAGCAACTCGGGTGTCGAGAGGGAGAGACACCAGTACAGAGAATTGTTTGCTTGCTAAAAAGTTTAATTTCTTGATCCCCCCTAATAGTGCTTAAAAAAAAACCAAAGTTACAAGACTTGACCTAACTAAGCTAGAGGAACATAATGAAAGTACATAAATAAAACAACTCTATATTTACAATGATAAGGACTTAGTTTTCTACAAGGTAGAAACATGTTCGTTGTCAGCAACCTTGTTTTTGGTATCACGGTCTATGCGCGTGGCATTGTCTATGCGCGCAGCGCTGTTGGCATCTACCTGCGGCTGGGCGCTGGCATGGGCTATCGGTAGGGCGAGAGAGGCACATGCGCGCTTGTCACTTGGCACAGCCAAGACCACAGGACAGTCCATGGCGCTAGTCGTTGGGAGGCTTGCTATGATTCCATGGGGGCGCATCTAAGGGGTCACGGGGCATGGCTGGAAAGCTGCCCATGACACATCTTACATGAACGCGTTGAAGAATTTCCAGCTCCTAGCTTTTTGCCTCAGCTCTATGCGAACGCGGCCTCCACCATGCGAACGCGAACAGTAACCTACATAGTCCTACGCGAACGCAGCTATCTAATCACAACCGCGTTGAAGAAAATGCCCAACTCTAGATATCCTCTATGCGATCGCATACTCATTTTCACGATTGCGAAGGACAATCGAGGCATCAGAAACCAGTAGCAACCAGCAATAAAAACATGAAGAAAAATTTTCTGGAATCAAACTGAAATATGCCCGAGCCCCTCTGGACCCCGTCCGAATATTCCATCAAGTCCCAAAACATAACACGGACCTACTCGAGGCCTCAAATCACGCATAACAACATCAAAATGACAAATCACACCTCAAATCAAACATAATGAACTTTGAATCTTTCAACTTCCAAAACTCGTACCGAAACATATCAAATCAAGGGGGAATGAACTAAAATTTTGCGCACAATTCCCAAATAAAATAACTAAGATATTCCAATTCCCGAAACCACAATCCGAATCTGATATCATCAAAGTTAACTCTCGGTCAAACTTATGAACATTCCATACCTTCAAATTTTCAACTTTCGCCAATTAGTACAGAAACCTTCTAGAAATATCCAAATGCAAATACGGGAAGACGCCCGTGTCTAAAATCTCCATCCGGACCTATCAGAACAATCAAAACTCTGACCCGGGATCAAATACTCAAAAGTCAAACTTAGTCAACTCTTCCAACTTAAAGCATCTTAGTTGAGAATCATTCTTCCAAATCAATTTCGAATAACCTGAAAACTAAAACCGCAGATTCACACAAGTCATAATCCATCATATGATGCTGCTCAAGACTTCATATAGCTGAACGGAATGCAAATGCTCAAAACGACCGGTCGGTCGTTAAAGGTACCGACTGTGGTGTACTCATACTACTCTTATGCATTCTTTGTGCAGATCTAAGTACTTCTGATTGAGCAACTCACTAGAGAGGCGTGTTTGAGCCTATTGGAGACTTCAACATAACCATGTTATTCTGTTAGCATGCCTCAGAGTCACCATCTTTACTTTATTTTCTACTGTTTATGTATTCCAAACAGTATTATACTCTTCGAGACTCGTTATGCATTTCATGTAGAGCTTATGACTTTGTCACGACCCAAAATCCTAACCTGTCATGATGACGCCTATCTCAATACTAGGCAAGCCGACAACCTCAATAAACCACAATTTCTTTTAAGTTTGAAAACATAATATTTAAATTCAGCGGAAGAAGTCTCACAATACAGATATAAACACTTCCAAAACCTGGTGTCACTAGGTACATGAGCATCTAAATAATACAAAGTCTGACAGATAAGAACACTATCTGAAAATATAGAACAATACAATAACTGAAAGGAAAGAGAGTCAAGGTCTGCGAACGCCAAGCAGCTACCTTGATAGTCTCCAACAGATATATCCTCAAATCTGGAAACCGTCATATCCAGAAGTACCTGGATCTACACACGAGGTACAGAGTGTAGTATGAGTACAACCAACTCAATAAGTAACAAAACTAACCTCTGGGCTGATAGTAGTGACGAGCTCCGCAGGTACATTCCAGTATAAATAATGGTACATAAATGTAGGCATTTTCAAGTTCAACAGTTAAACTCAGTACAAGTGAAATAGATCAATACTATATGATATGAGGAATAGGACATCTCAGTAGAAAGACCTCATGTAAATACTGGTCACAAATTGTCACGACCCTAAATTATAACCTGTCGTGATGGGGCCTATCTCAATACTAGGCAAGCCGACAACCTCAATAAACCACAATTTCTTTTAAGTTTGAAAACATAATATTTAAATTCAGCGGAAGAAGTCTCACAATACAGATATAAACACTCCCAAAATCTGGTATCACTGGGTACATGAGCATCTAAATAATACAAAGTCTGATGGATAAGAACATTGTCTAAAAATATAGAACAGTACAATAACTGAAAGGAAAGAGAGTCAAGGTCTATGGACGCCAAGCAACTACCTTGATAGTCTCCAATAGATAAATCCTCAAATCTGGCAACTGTCATATCCGAAAGTACCTGAATCTGCACACGAGGTGCAGAGTGTAGTATGAGTACAACCAACTCAATAAGTAACAAAACTAACCTCTGGGCTGAAAGTAGTGACGAGCTCTGCAGGTACAATCCAGTATAGATAATAACAATATATAAATGTTTCAAGTTCAACAGTGAAACTCAGTATAAGTGAAATGGATCAATACTGCAAGATATGAAGAATATGACATCTCAGTAGAAAGAACTCATGTAAATACTGGTCATAAATTATTCGGTCACCCGGTACTGTTTATGGCCAATCCAGCCTAGGGTGTTCCAACACGTATATAAATACACATCGACTGACAGTCAGTCACCCAGTACCGTATAAGGCGAATACAGCTCTGGGATAATTTATCCCCAAATATAAATTATACGAACAAGATCCATGCCCCGATAAACTCATTACAATACAAATAAGTAAGGCAAGTCCATGCCCTGGGAAATCCATCCCGATTATGCATAATCATCTACGCTCACTGGGGGTGTGTACAGACTCCGGAGAGGCTCCTTCAGCCTAAGCGTGATATAAAACCTTTATGGCCTACTGCAGGCGGACAGTCCCGCTCCTTATAATAATAATGCCTATAAGGCCTGCTGTAGGCGGACAACTCTGATCCACAAAATAGTAAAGCCAATAAGGCCTGCTGCAGGCGGGTAGCCCCGATCCATAAAATAGTAAAGCCTATAAGGCCTGCTGCAGACGGGCAGCCCTAATCCATAAAATAGTAAACCCAATAAGGCCTGCTGCAGGCGGGCATCCCCAATCTATATAATAATGATGTATAAAGCCATTATGGCCTGCTGCGTTGCGCAGCTCAATTCTATAAATATCCTCACAATGGACAATTATTACTGAGTGTGAAATGTATATTTTTAAACAATTAATTCAACAGCAACATGATCCCAATGGTCCCAAAATATTGGCACGTATACTAAACATGATCTATAATCGGAGCCTCAACTCAATTTCTCTAACACGTTGAGAATGTTCAGGTAATAACATGATTCATTAATCTTACAACTGCAAAGGATTTATTCACGACACAATTTATATGGTGCACGTCCACATGTTCGTCACCTATCGTGAGTGTCACCTCCAAACAATTTATATCATACCAAATTCGGGGATTCATACCCTCAGAACCAAGTTTAGAAGTGTAACTTACCTCAAACAATGTAATTCTTTACTCCGGTATGCCTTTTCCTCGTGAATTGGCCTCCAAACGCCTCGAATCTAGCCATAAATAATTCGATTCAGTCAATAAAATTTATTGAAATTAATTCCATAAGAAAATGCTAATTTTTCATTAAAATCCGAAATTACACTCCAAAAATTGCCTGTGGGGCCCACATCTCGGAATTCGGCGAAACTCACAAAATTCGACAACCCATTCAATTACGAGTCCAACCATACCAGTTTCACTAAATCCATCTCCAATTCGATGTTCAAAACTCCAAAATTCACATTATGAAACATTGGCCAAAACCCCCAATTTCCTCTTTAAAATGCACAATCCCATTACCAAAAAAGAAGATAGATTCATGAAATATAACCAAAACCGAGTGGACAACACTTACCTCAATTCATATGGTGAAAATTGCTTCAAGAATCGCCTCAATCCGAGCTCCATAGCTCCCAAAATGTAAAAATAGCCGAAACCCTCGAAATAGAGTACTTTATACTTCTGCCCAGGCATCCTCTTACGCGAACGCGTCAACACCATCGCGTTTGCGATGAACAAAATAATCCACCACCATAATACACTTAGTGTTCGCGGTAAAAACCTCGTAAACGTGACTCACAACTGGCTCAGACCTTCACGAACGCGGCTCCAACTACGCGAACGCGATGAAGCAGGCCTCTGGCTCCGGCTCCCAGCCCAACCCTACGCGTCCGCGATCCATCATACGCGAACGTGAAGAATACTTGCCCCAACGCTACGCGAACGCGGACCATTACTCACGATTGCGATGAAGAAATGCTACTGCCATCCAAATACACTACGCGTTCGCGACACTTGCCATGCGAACACGGTGAAGAACTGAGACACCAGAAAACAACAGAACACAGTAGTACCAAAATGAAGAAAAATGATCTGAAACCAATCTAAAATAAGCCCGAGCTCCTCGGAACCCCGTCCAAACATACCAACAAGTCCCATAACATAACACGGACCTACTCGAGGCCTCAAAACACACAAAATAACACCGAAACAATGAATCACACCTCAATTTGAATTCAATGAATTTTGAAACTTCAAACTTCCACAACCGATGCTAAAACCTATCAAATCACGTCCGATTGACCTCAAATTTTGCACACAAGTCACATTCGATATTATGGACCTGCTACAATTCCGGAGTCAGAATTCGACCCCAATATCAAAATGTCCACTCCAGGTCAAACTTTCCAAAATTTCAACTTTCGCCATTTCGAGCCAAATTAAACCACGGACCTCCAAATCACAATCCGTACGTGCTCCTAAGTCCAAAATCACCCAACGGACCTACCAGAACCATCAAAACTCCGTTCCGGGTTCAAATTCACAAAAAGTCAAACTTGATCAACGCTCCCAATTTAAAGCTTCAACAATGAAATACATTCTTCCAATTCGATTCCGAATAACCTGAAAACCAAAACCGACACTTTACACAAGTCAAAATACATCATACGGAGTTATTCACGCCCGTAAACTACCGAGCAAAGTGCAAATGCTCAAAATGACAGGTCGGGTCATTACATCCTCCCCCACTTAAACATACATTCGTCCTCAAACGTGTCCAGAGTTATCCTCAAAGCCATCAAACTGTCGTATAACCTTACAATGCATATACACGGGGGTAATCTCACGTCACCCTATCCCATATAGGCCTGCCAACACAACACAATTGTAGTTCCTTAATTCAACCTAGCCCATAAACCTTAGAATCCAATTTCCAACATCCACAATTTCTATAAGATCAGAATCTCGCATCTACATAATGTATAAGTCTGAACAAGTTGTATCAAGCTATATCTATAACCCAAGATGTAGTCAAATGATGTACCACATAATTCAAATACTCATAGCGAAAATTTCAAATCACAGTAGCTGCTCAAAACAACCAAAAACTACTAATAGGCCTCATATCAAAAAAAGCCTCGCTCTAAAACTTTCGTACACTGCCGATGATGAAAGAAACATGCAGAATTCATAACCATTCATCATATCAACAGGTCATGGAGCTCCCTCTCCTTCTACAAGAATTATAGCCAATTTCTAAGCCGACTTCCAATATTATCCTTCCAAATATACCACAATCAAATTCGATAGCATCCATTCTAGGTCCAATGACCTTATCTCATCCAACACGACCACTCTAGTGACATGACACATCAATACAATCTAAAGCCACAATCCGTGCAATCCGTGCACCAAATAACAACATTCCAAATGTACTCAATCATGGAAAATGACTCAAACGAGAGAATCGTTCCGCAAGCTCATCAAGTACCACCACCACGAAATGCTTAAACCCATCACACACCATAGAACCATAACACACAAATCTAACACAAAGGATCGTATCTCCAGATAACTCTACTTCAATACGCGACCCTATCCAAATACTAGTCCATATGAAATACCTCAAGCCACCCTACTAAAAATCACTAACCATGTGCAATTCGACATCAAGTACTCAAAGTGCATTATCATAACCACGGAGAAGCAAATGACACCATGCCACACAAAACCCGAAAGAACATAACCAATACGCCATCAACCAAGCAATACCCAATACTCTTCTCGCTCAAATTTCGCTATAAGACCACAATAGAACCGCACCATATGTGCATATAACCAACGAATCACAACTCCTCGTAGCATAGAAGAGTAACTCACAGATCATTCCGAACACGAATAAGCTCAACAACAACCGAATGGCACATCCCTCAATAATAGCAGTATGAAGCCAACCAGTTCCGCTCGGTGTAGAATACACATCCTAATTGGGCCTACTGATGGACTCCCAAATCAGCTCTAGTCACCCACAGATAGATAAATAACCTCCGAAAGTCCACAATGACAGAATCATAACACATTCTATCATCTTGCTAGCTTCGGCCACAACTTCACAATCCACAACCATGAAACAATCTGCTCTAGAGAATTCCCAATCTCCAAATCCATAGAACACACGAATCACAATATTTGATACTAACTCCACTGCTAGAATGTCTAACACATCTCTCATACATGATCATCCTACGAAGAATACTTCTAAAATTCTTCCGTGCCACCTGGCAAAATTTGAATATCAGCAGTCGATCAACCAGGAGAGTGTCGCGGTACCAGTGAAGTATCCATACATCAAAACACATTGCCCCTCCTGAAATGTCTACTCTCATCAAGCCATACCAAATAGTAATATCATTTACCTAGTCATCTAAAACCGTCCATGCTGCCTACGAATTTTTATGACTTTCCCTTCCAAATAGAATTGTGATCCTGCTCACGTAAATCTCAATCCCATACAACACACCGCATATACCATGCTATCATATGAAAGATACGAGAACTTCATAGTCCATTCTGAGTCACAAGCAACTACATACTCAATTAGCCAAGGACCTTCCATTTGATTTCATCTAGGAGATATTCACTATACACCACATGCCCCTTACGCCAGCAGGAAATATACCCCTCGAACCTTGGTAAAAACCGTTGAGAACTCTTCGAAACCCATTTGCACATAACCAAGCTATCTGAACCGAATCTCTCTAACTCAACCCAGCCACGCAGGTTGCCAAAACCCAAGAGCATTACCACAAAACACCTGTAAAGACTAGCCACGTATTAAGTACCCAAAGAATTGATCATACCCATTACTATGCTAACCCAACCTACTACCAAGTTGTCCTATTTCTCCAAGTCCTTTCCAAATTGCCTTCAAATTGATACTTCTCCTTCCTAGAAAACCATGACCCCTAAACAAAATTCACCGCACAAGAGACCCTAGTATAAAACCACAATGCCCTAAGGCCCATAAGCCGTTGACTCCCCTCTTAAGCACCCCAAGGCACCGCGAACCAAGACACCCACTCTAAAGAGACCTTATGTGAACCTAAAACTGTTTCCTTCACTTTCTTGATACTGAAATGCACAATCCACAATGATATAAAATTCCACAAGTCTCAACACCATCTAATGCAACTCCTAATTTCTAGCCATATATAAATCTTGAAAATTCCAAATCGCTACATATAAATCTTGAATCCATTAGAACCATTCTCGAGAGCCATCCACTCTACTCAAATCTCAATTAAACCGACCAAACAGACCGAACAACATGTGCTCCATTAGCACACCAACACCCAAGGGAATAAAGAGTAACCCACACTCCTAAGCAACCGAGCAAATTCCTACTCCATGTACACTATATCCTTTTGTGAATAACCACTCAATTATTTTATGATTCCCGTATATAGAGTGTAATACAACCCATATCCAGAAATTCCCTTACTCGAGTCATCCTCAATCTCAACCCCTGCAGTCATAGCTAATTCATTAGTATACCTCGAACCGAAACCAATACAATACATGATCGTGCAATCAACTTGTCGATAGAAGACTCCCCCACTTGGCTCAAAGCCATAGATCAAAACACACAACTCACAATGCCCATACTCTATTACTGCCTTAATACCGCAGTGAGATTCAACCAAATCCTTCCTGAGCTCCTGTAACGCAAACCATCTAATACTTCACATTATCTGCAAATCTCGCATTCACCCTTGTAATAGTCAAGACAACTTCCACAAGCGATCCAAACTAAAATTGCAACATATATCATTCACTGATAAAAGAGAACTCTCTACAAAACATCATAAGGACCACACAACCTCAGAACACCTCGCAAGAGATAACCTACCTGCTTTGCCTCAAGTTGACATCTCTCTATACTCTTCCACAGTCATAACTATTACGCAATCACTTAATCTTCTTGAGTTTGAACTCATAACACGACATGAAATCTACTGCACTCCACAACTAAACAACATGATAGGTCCTTCAACACATCCATAACTCGAGGCCATACGCCAAATCAAGATAGAAATCAAACACCCAATAGTTCTTGCTACATCTCAAATAAACTCTTCTCGTCATATTCAAACCATATGAATACATCTCGCAGTCACATCATACTCATCACGTGCCATCCAGCCACAAATTTCACTAATAGGGACACTACTATGTCCAAAAAAATACAAAAGCATGTGCTCACACAATCAACGTCTCTGCGCTCAAGCCACAGTCAAAATCCGGCCTCAAGTCCTCTGACTGGCCCATCATCAGCATACTAAAATCATATCTCGCACCCAGTTCATAGAATCACAAGCCGGTGAATGCACAACTGATACGAGCACTCGCATGTGCATACGAATGCGTGGAAGGAATTCAAAGAGTTACACTTCAAGCTGAATCAATGTCGCACGATAAGAATAGAAAGATGGGAAGTATATCCTAAATGTCCTGTAGCCACTCGAAGATAGGTATGGACGTCATCATACCGATCCACAATACTCTACTAGACATTTTCTCATGACTTGTAGAACCTATGAACCTAGAGCTCTGATACAACCTTATCATGACCCAAAATGCGACTAGTCGTGATGGAACCTAACCCAACCCGCTAGGTAAGCCAATTAACCACTAATCTATTCCAATAACAATTAGTAAAGCAATTAAGTAAAGAAATATCTAAATCTATTATATTTTTCAAGAACTGGTAGTAAAAATTATGAGCTTCTAAGAATAGAGTTTACAAGGCAGAAATGAAATATATACATAATCTGTTTGAAAAGTACATAAACAGAGATTTATAGATCTAAGGCTATCACGAACAAGAGGCAATTATAACCGGGACACAGGTACATCTTCAATCCAGCTCCCATTAAACACAGCAACATCAGCAACCAACATCTGCACGCAAGGTGCAGAAGTGTAGTATGAGTACAATCGACCCCATATACTTAATAAGTAACAAATCTAACCTTAGGTTAAAAGTAGTGACGAGCTAACAGAAAGGTCGGGTCCAACACCAATATTTTACAACAGTTCATAACAGCATAGTACATGTAACAAAAGAGTATCTCAAAAATAAAAGGCTCAGTCCGTTCAAGTGTCTCAGTGAAAATTCAAATCTTTTAACGAAAAGCCAAAATGCAAGTAAGTTTGAAAACTGTGATTTTTTTCGAAGCTCCTTTCAACAAATAGTAAGATGTTTCATTTTCAGATAGCATGAGGAAAGTACTTCTCTATGCATACATGTCAAGATACAAGTAAAATCATAAATGTCCCCAAAATCGGGTAGCAAAAAGAAATGCATCTCTATGCATGTATCTCAAGTACGCATGTCAAATGGAATGCATCTCAATGATGAGCTCATGTACTCACACTCTCAGAGTACTCAATCTCACTGTCTCGCATTCTCTCTCACTATGATCAATGCTCAGCACACTCAATCACTCAGCGATGTACAATACTTGCTGCGGCGTGTAGTCCGATCCATATAAAACCATAAGGCCCGTTGCGGCGTGTAACCCGATCCACATATATATAGTCGACTGTGCTCACTGGGGGTGTGCAGACTCTGGAGGGGCTCCTTCAGCCCAAGCGCTATATTGTTGCGGCATGGAGCCTGATCCAATATTGTTGCGGCGTGCAACCCGATCCAAATATATATATATATATATATATATATATATATATATATATATATATATATATATATATATATATATATGCATCCCGATCCCAAAATGTCACTCTCACTCAAGCCCTCGGCCTCACTCAGTCATCAATCTCTCCAGTCTCACTCACGGGCTCACAATGTCATGAAACTAGCCCGACAATAATGATATGATGTATCAATAAATAATATCTGAGACTGAGATATGATATGAATGCATGGATATGACGGAGTATGAAATATCAATGAAATCAGTGAGATGACAGTAAGAAACAATCACTATGGGTCCAAACAGTATCAGCATAATGCCTAAACATGATATCTAGCATGATTGACAGCTTAACTAATTTATCACATGGTAAAAACACGGATATCAACAAAGTAGTACCACTATACAGTACCATGGAAATAACAGTCTCAATTCACATGGTGCACGCCCACACGCCCGTCACCTAGCATGTGCGTCACCTCAATACCAATCACTTAACATAAATTTCGGGGTTTCATACCCTCAGCACTAAGATTAGAAGAGTTACTTACCTCGAACAAGCCAATACCAATACCGAGCAAGCCAAGCGGTGCTCCAAAGATGCCATCCCGAGCGTTCCGACCTCCGAACAGCTCGAAACTAGCCAAAAATAACTCATGTATATCAAACAATGCTAAAGGAACCAATCCCGATTAAAAAAGATCAAATCTTGAATCAAAAAGCCCAAAATCGGCCAAAAACCCAACCCGGGCCCGCACCTCAGAACCCGATAAAATTTACAAAATCCAACAACTCATTCAATTGCGAGTCGAACCATACTAGTTTCACTCAAATTCGACTCCAATTCGATGTTCAAAACTCAAAAATTCACATTATGAAACTTTAGGCCAAACCCCCCAATTTTCTCTTTAAAATTCACAATCTCATTACCAAAAACGAAAATGGATTCATGAAATATAACCAAAACAAAGTAGATAACACTTACCTCAATTCATATGGTAAAAATTGCTTTAAGAATTGCCTCAATCCGAACTCCATAGCTCCCAAAATGTAAAAATAGCCGAAACCCTCGAAATAGAGTACTTTATACTTCTGCTCAGGCATCCTCTCACACGAACGCCTCAACACCATCGCGTTCGCGATGAAAAAAATAATTTGCCACCATAATACACTTCGCGTTCGCGGTAAAAACCTCGCAAGCGCGACTCACAGCTAGCTCAGACCTTCGCGAACACGGCTCCTACTACGTGAACGCGATGAAGAAGGCCTCCGGCTCCGGCTCCGGCTCCCAGCTCAACCCTACGCGTCCGCGATCCATCATATGCGAACGCGAAAAACACTTACCCCAACACTACGCAAACGCGATGAAGAAATGTTACTGCCATCCAAATACACTACGCTTTCGCGACACTTGTCACGCGAACATGATGAAGAACGGAGACACCAGAAAACAACAGAACACAACAGTACCAAAATGAAGAAAAATGATCTGAAATCAATCTGAAACACGCCCGAGTCCCTCGGGACTCCGTCCAAACATACCAACAAGTCCCATAACATAACACGGACCTACTCGAGGCCTCAAAATACACAAAACAATATCGGAACGAGAATCACACCTCAATTCGAATTCAATGAACTTTGAAACTTTAAATTTCCACAACTGATGCCAAAACTTATCAAATCACGTCCGATTGACCTCAAATTTTGCACACAAGTCACATTCAACATTACGGACCTGCTCCAACATGTAGAATCGGAATCCGACCCCGATATCAAAAAGTCCACTCCCTGTCAAACTTTTCAAAATTTCAACTTTCGCCATTTCGAGCCAAATTCAACCACGGACCTCCAAATCACAATCTGGACGCGCTCCTAAGTCCAAAATCACCCAACTGACCTACCGGAACTATCAAAACTCCGTTCCGGGTTCAAATTCATAAAAAGTCAAATTTGATCAACTCGTCCAATTTAAAGTTTCAACAATGAAATCCATTATTCCAATTCGATTCCGAATAACCTGAAAACGAAAACCGACGATTCACACAAGTCAAAGTACATCATACGGAGCTACTCACGCCCGTAAACTACCAAGCGAAGTGCAAATGCTCAAAACGACCGGTCGAGTCGTTACACTAATTCAGTAACTGTTAGGCTTACCTGATCCTTAATACTAGATGTCATCACGAGGGAAATTTGGGTCGTGACAAGGATCTTTTGATAAGGAGAATAATAGACATACTATATTATACCCAGAATCAAAATATAATTTTTAACAAAACGAAAGCCACAACAATAAGGGAATATTATTTCGAGTATGACCACTTCCATTTAGCCAATTAAAATAAAACAACAACAAAAATTAGAAATAATTTACACTATCTTGTGACATATTGAAGAATTTGAATACGGAAAATTACGTCAAAATCTGTCCTATTCAATATATTTGCTTCGACTTTAATAAATAAATAGAGTAAATTATCATCCTAATACCTACAAAAGGAATTATATTTTTGGCATAATCTATCACCAACATTGTTTATTTAGTACACACTTGAACTATTTTTAGTCCAAATTACCCTTTTGAATTTGGTGGTTCGATATTATTCGCCCTATTAAACGCTGACATGGGAAAGAGAGTGGATACACTCTCTTATAGGCATGTGAAAATGATGAAAAATCAAAATATCATCTTACAAATGGGATATTTTTCAATTATTAATTGCCACATAGTCACATGCAATAATTTATTTGTTTCAACTGTGTATTTTTTCTTGCTTCTTCTTGATATACCATACATATTTTACCCTTTACTTTTTAATTGTTAATTTTTCTTTAGGTGCAATAGCTATTTGTTCCTGCGATGTATTTTTAACTTTTCGGGCAAAATATGTAAATAGACATGACTGAATGTTATTTTTAATATTGTTGCTAAAATAATGAAATTCGAAATATGTATTTCATTTGTTTTCTTCTTTAGATGCAAAATATTTATTCTAACTATGTAACTTTTTTTTTCGTGCCAAAAATAAAAAGAAAAACCTAGCTATAGCCTCATTTGTCAAAGTAGTCAAGACTTTCTCGTTGTCTAAACCCTTTAACAACTAATCTTGCCTTATATTTATCAATAGTACCATCAGCTTTCATTTTCCTTTGGAAAATTCACTTAGAACCCAAAGGTTTATTTTCTGGAGGAAGATCAACCAATTCCCAAGTATGATTACTTAATATGGATTACTCACTATTGACTGCCTGTTTTCAATATTATGTTTCCGAGGAAGACATCGCTTCTTTGAATGTTTGAGGCTCATTTTTCAACAAGAATGTCAGAAAATCGGGTCCAAGTATGCATTCCATATAAATTTCTTCCTCCAAATCTCCATTTATGAAGGCTGTTTTTACATCCATATAATGGATTTGAAGGCCATAAACGGCGACTAACGCTATTGACACCGGATAGATATAATCCTCATTACAGTGACCAAATCCAAATCCGAAGCCGGAGTCGAAGTCGAACCGAACGAGCAACAACGACGACGCAAGGCTTGCTCTCTTCTCAACTCTTTAAGAGCTAGAAGAATTGCTTCCATATATAAGTACAAGAATTTTTCTCTTCCTATCCAATGAGGGACAAAGTTCCTTTGTAAAAGGAACTAATTCAAAATTTTATTACCCACAAGTTTTCATTCACACCTCTTTTGTTTTAATTAACAAAAGCTAACACAATTTATGTGGCAGTAGCTTCACGTCTCCCTCAGGATGAGAAGTTCTCTTCTCTTTTCTAAAATGCCTGAGCGGTTTGCTCAGCAAACGTATAAAGTGGACCTCAGTTTGGCACCTGCAACGATACTGATAGGTCTAGAAAAAGGATTTTTCCTCTCTAAAACTGTCGAAAAGGGGTCCGCAAGGATAAATTGTCACAGAGAAGCAATCATCCACTTTGGGGGATCAATTCTTTCTCATAAGGATAGTTTGGATTGCAGGCTGCAACTCGCCTACATGAAGTCGGAATCGCTAGTAATCGCCGATCATCCATACGACTAGCGATCTCGAAAGGAGATATCTGGACCTCGAGCTATTCATCTTGATCTTTATTATATTAGGATGCGAGGAAAAGAAAAAAAAGTGATAAGAAGAGAAAAGAAGAATATTAAAGAAGTCCTTATAATTACTTTACTTAGCCTTTTTGTAGTCATTCTTCCCCTCTTCCATAGCCGGAGACACATGCCACTACTGCTTAAGAAACCGGGAATCCGTTTAGCTTTCTAGAATCAAATGAGTTTATTTTTTACCGTAATTTTTTTATATGCCTTTTAAATATTTTGAACTGTTAATTATTGTAACCTATAGTACTTTTTACGTAGTTTTCAAATATATAGATTTTATTTCAAAAAAATTAAAAAATTCTATGTCCAAATTCATGCTCAAAATTAAGAAGTTTGACTCTCAAATTCCGAACTAGCCACATAAATTGGGATAGAGGGAGTAAGATTTTTCTTTTTCACATTTCTTATATTATTTATCATTCTCTAATTTAAACTGGTATCTCATTCCTTTTAATAGGCCTCAGTTCTGTCCGAATCAATTCAAAAATTTCTGATAGCAAAGTAGTTCTCCGTATTGAATAAATTAATTCGATACTTCCTTTTGTAGATGAAATAGAAGAACTTGTCGATGAAGAAAATTGCTTTTCAGCAAGCAGTGGGAAACTTATTACGAGTCATGTTGCAATTCTTGAGCTCCACAAAGCTTCACAGGTGGCTATTCATTATGGAAAAGATCACATTTTGGATCAAATTAGCAATTGGGCAGGATCTTTTATGGAGCAAAAATTCATACATAATGACTTCATTGACAGTATGTCATAGGAGGAGGTATTACTTGTAAATTACTTGTTACTTATAAATGACTAATTCAGACATGTAATGATTCATAGCCTCTCATAGTTATTATTGTTGTTGATGTTGGTTTTTTTTCCTTACAAGATTTAGTTTAATTTTATAAAAATTCCATTACTAATCTGAGAAATATTAGGTGGAACTTGCTTTGAGGAAGTTTTACGCCACGTATGATCGAGTGGAAAACAGACGATATATTGAGGCATATGAGGTGAACAATTTTAAAATCTTAAAATTAAAGCAGCTTACAGGTAATTCTAGTACAATTGCTTATAAAGTTGCATTTTTTGTGTTTATTATTAATCTTCGATTCTTTCAAAGAATAACAAATGTACGAACATTCTTATGTTAATATAGTAGTTGTATATAAGGCTGTCCAACGGGACGGGCCGTCCCGTCCCGTTCCGGTCCACTTAATTCTAAACGGGATAGGCCCATGTTAAACGGGACACGGGATGGGACGGGATGGCCATTTTGTCCCGTTTGTCCCGTCCTGTTTCGTCCCGTCCCGTCCTGCCTGTCACATATCCTAATTTTATTTTATTTTTTTTGAATTCTAGCCGTTGGGCAACGGCTTCAGTTGCAAAAATAGCCGTTCCCAACGGCCAAAAACGGCTATAATTTGCCTCCCCCCCACCCCACCCCTCCCCCCAAGCTTTTAATATAACCCCTAAGTTTATTAAATTATACTTTGGCCCTATTTTCTACTATAAATTCATTTCTTCCCACAAAAATCAATCATTCTCTCTCAAATCTCTTACATTCTATCTATATTATTATCTCAATTTACTCACTATCAACTATCAAGTGATAAGTTTTAAGTATTTGGGCAAATATTTGGAGCAACTTTCAAGCTTCAAATTAATTCGTCAAGTATTTGGAGCAATATTTTGGGCAATTTCTTCAAATTTCAATATTTAATCACCTTGCACTCGTTCCTTCTCCTAATTTTAATATATAATTTTTCCGTATCATTTTAGTGCTTAATTTTTGTGGTTACTTTACGTTTTCTATTTTTGTATTTTATTTGTGTGTTTAATTTTTGTGTTAAGTTTTTAAATTTAATTTTATATTTAAATTATTGCACCTAAAAATGTATTTGGCTTTAAAAAAACTAGTAAAAAAAGTAGTAAAGGTGAAAGTAGTAGTTATCCTAATCCTAGTCCTAATCTTAACCCTTCTCCTAGAATTAGAAAACATATAGATGAAATGACTCATGTTGATGAAACTTCATTTTCCCAACCCCTCGCATGTTACAATATTAATTTCGTAGAACAACTAGATCATGAAACTTTACAAAGACAATTTGACAATGATATTTTTATTGAGGACGAAGAAAATGAGGATGAAGAAAATGAGGAAGAAGATTTAGAAGAAACACCCACTAGTCCCGCAACACAAGCACCAACTCAGACTGAATCTCGGTCTGGAGCTTTACCCCCTGTACCTCCTGTAAGGGGTAAGCCAAAGGGTGAACGTCCCAAAACATCACTTGTATGGAAATATTTTAAACATGATAAAGTCAATCAACGTGCTACATGTGAAATATATAAGCAAAACTTTGCGCCCACCAAAAGTGGTGGGACGAGGGGTTTAACTAGGCACTTAGGTAGGGAGCACAAAGCTTTATGGTTACAAGATAAAATAGAATCCGGACTAATAGCGGATCCTAGCACCGTTACTGGCACTTTTAGTGGATCTAGCGGGGGTTCTAATTTTTTACAAAAACAGCTTGACCCTGCTTCTGGTATTATTTTACGCCCCTATAACAAAGATAGAGATCTTGAGAACTTAGCAAAAATGGTGGTTGTCTGTGACTTACCTTTTATTTTTCCTTCTCACCCTGCTTTTGTGCATTATATACAAGAAATATATAATCATGCGTTTCAAGGTTTTTCTAAGACCACGGTTAGAAATGATATTTTTAAATTTCAAACCGAATATCTTCAGTATATTCATTGTGTATTTTTTCACTTAGATTGTAAAGTGTCTATCACATCTGATATAGGTCGTTCTCCTAGTGGTTGTGATTATTTAATGTTACATGTCATTGGGTTGATCATCACTGGAACATGCAAAAACGTATTATTGGTTATAAATTCGTTGATTCAAAACACACTGGAGCATATATTGCAACTATTGTTCTATAAATTGTTAATTTTTATGGACTCATTGATAAAGTTTTAACTATCACCTTAGATAATGCTTCTGCTAACACAACTGCAGCAACTAGCTTAAGAACTAGACTTTGTCCAATTAATCTAATAATTTTTCATGTTAGATGTGCATGCCATATTTTTAACTTGGTTGTAAAAGATGGTATTGATTTATTTTCTGATGTTTGTAGTAAAGTACAACATGCTTGCAGCTATATTTTTCGTGCTAATAAAGCGAGTAGAATTCATGAATTTGCTCAACAATATGCTAGTTCTAACCTTCCATATAGGGAAGAAGAAGAATACAATGAGATACTAAGCACTGGGAGCGATGACGGCATGGAACTCATGGAACATCAATCAACATTGTAATTCCAGAACAAAGTCCGAGAGAAATTATAGATAAGTTACAGCGAAGTTATATATGAGCTTACAAATATTAGTATGATAATTTGTAATTGGCTACTAAGAGGCCTAGTTCAAACACAGCCATTCCTAGAAGGTGGCTGCGTAGATTAGGTTCTCTTCAAAAGAATTATATTTGTATGTGAGATTGGAAAGTTCTATTAATAAAATAAAAGGCTCTAAGCCTTGAATTTGTTTTATGAATTGTCTTACACTCTTACTTAGTTACTTAATGGCTTGAAATTATATTAAATAAATTATAACTCGATTATAAATTTATAATTACTAGAATATTTCATTACAAGTCTTTTGTTTTAATATTTTATAATTCTTTAGTTAGTTTTCTAATTTCTGTTTAATTTTTAAGTTTATTAAATAAGCCAAAAAACTAGCCATTGCAAACTATAAAAACTTAGTCATTGTCAAAAAAATAGCCGTTGCCAAATTTAATGCTTAAATAATTATTTTTTTAAAACGGCACTTAAGGCCCGCGAACTCGTCCCGTCCCGTCTCTGTCACGATCAAAATCCAAAAAGGTCGTGATGGCTCCGGACACCACAGTCAGGCAAGCCAATCATAATCAATTAACTTAATTACCCATTTTAGTATTTTTGAAATAAAAATTTCTTTAATAAAATTATAGAGATAAAACTCATAGAGTAAATTATAAATATTTTTGCAACTAAATTTCTAAACAATTCACAACCATTCCCAAAACCCGGTGTCACAAGTGCATGAGTATTTATTAGGGAATTAAAAATAAAATACAGCATATGTCCAGAATATAAATTAGACAGAAAAATATAATAACTCTGAAAGAGACTCTGTTAGCTGCGGATCGTAATATAGAATGCAGCTCACCCATATCCCCACAATTATTAACCACACCTCTGCGTACACAAGGCCGTTATACATATATGTACCTACACAATAAAATGTGCAACAAGTGCAGTATGAGTACGAAAACAACGTATACCCAGTAAGTATCAAGCCTAATCTCGAAGTGGTAGAGACAAGATAGCCGACTTTGACACTCACTATGGGTCAATAATAATAATTAAAATAAATTATAATTATTCAAATCAGCATGGTTCACAGAGTTAACAATAATTTTATTCAATTAGCAGAAATAATAAGAATCCTTCAAATACAACAATTTTCCAATTTATTAATTAAATCATGAAATTTCAATAAAACGTTCAACTTAACAAATAGCTTTACAAGCTGCAATTCAATTTCACTAAATTTTCAATTTATCAATTAGTCTCATTTACAGGAATAACAATAATTCCTTAACAAGCAGGAATAATAGTTCATTAAATTTCAAAGATTTCTAATTTATCAATTAGCTTCGCAAGCTGAAATAAACTATTTAGGTATCGTGTAATTATTATTATTAAGCATGATTTCTGCCGAGGACGTACGACCCGATCCAGAGTGTCGTGTACACTGCCGAGGGATGTGCGGCGACATCCATAGATGCATCTATCCTGCCGAGGCGTTCGGCCTGCTCCACAAGAAAGGAGGACATTTTCTTATGTACCTCCGGAATGAGAGTATATTTATTATAGGATAAATTCGGGAGGGAGAACAATTTCTTTTGACAATTAATTAATTTAAACAGAAAATCAAACATATGAGATTTCCATCTTTTAATATCTTTATCTAACAATTCACAATATATTCATACATATCAATTAGTATTAATTAAACAAAGAATACAATTTGCACAAGTAATGCATGCTTTGAGTCCTAAACTACCCGAACTTTAGCATTAATAGTAGCTACGCACGGACTCTCATCACCTCGTGCGTACGTAACCCCCGCAATTAGCAACAATATTCAATTTAATCTCTATGGGATAATTTTCCCCTCACAAGATCAGACAAGAGACTTACCTCGTCTCAAAGTCTACTTTTCGATTACCACGTCGCGTTGAATCTCACTTTTAAAATCTACCCAATTCCATAACTATTTTCGTGGTTAAAATCTCACTTTTATAAAAATCTAGGTTTTTCATCTAAATCTTTGATTTCTAAGATTTACTAGTTATAATCTACTCATAATTTATGTATTTAACTCCAAGTGTGTAGAATTAACTTACCTTCATGTTGCTAGTTGGAATCCTCTCTCGAACAGCTCCAAAATCGCCCTAAAATGGAGGAAACACGAACAAAAATGGCTCAGCCTCGCCCATTTTTAACATTCTGCCCGAACAGCATTTTCGCACATGCGGAGGGTTACCGCACATGCGGCTTTCGCACCTGCAAAAATTCCCGCATCTGTGCAAAAATTCTCACACCTGCGTGTTCGCAGGTGCGCCCAATGTTCTGCACCTGCGATGGCAGGCCCTCTTTCCCCCTTCCGCTTCTGCGATTGAAGCTCGCATCTGCGAGAGTCGCACCTGCGGATGTCCAAATACAGGTGCGAATGTACTCGAAGCAGAAAGCTTCGGCATTTTTCTCCCAAATTCGAAATTGGACCGAGCCTCGTCCGGTTAACACTCGGGACCCCCGGGGCCCCGCCCGAACATATCAACATGTTTAAAATCATAAAACGGACTCGTTCAAACTCTCAAAACGCGTAAAACAACATCAAATCTAAAAATCATACCCTAATCCAAATTGATTCAAATTTAAGAATTTCAAGTTTTTCAATTTACTTCCAATGCGCCATAATATACTTAAACTACTCTAAATGACACGAAAATTTGCGTGCGAGTTTTAAATTACTATACGGAACTATTCCCAAACTCGAAATTCTAAATGAACTTCAATTACTCAAAATCCTACTCCAAACCAAATTTAAAAAATTTTAAACCTTCAAATAGTTGATTTTCTTTACTATTAAGCGTCAAAACGCTCCCGGGTTATCCAAAATCCGATTCGGACATACGCGTAAGTCCAAAATCATCATACGAACCTATTGGAACCGTCACATCCCGATTCCGGGGTCGTTTTCTCAAAATATTGACCGAAGTCAAACTTGGCCTTTTAAGGCTAACTTAAGGAACCAAGTGATCCGATTTCAACCCAAACGCTTTCAAATCCCGAACCAACCATCCCCGCAAGTCAATAATCATTAAAAGCATGTTCGGGGAGTATTATTTTAGGGAACGGGTTTCTAAAAGTTAAAATAACAGGTTGGGTCATTACAGTCCCGTTCCATCCCATCCCATCCTATCCCGTTTGTTAGCGGGACGGGATGGGCCTATCGTTTCATCCCATTTCGTTCTGTCCTGTCCCGTTAATTTTGTCTCGTCTCGTCCCGTTGGACGGCCATAGTTGTATAGTAGACTTTCAGCACTTATTCCCACAATAAAATAGATGAATAAGCCATCTCCACTTCAAACACAAATAAATAATACAAAAAATAGTTCATGTTCAAATATTAAACTCAAATTAAAATCAAAATTAATATAAATGCGATGGAACTTTAGGATCTTCGATTTCAGGTAAAGATTATTAAAACCGATCTCTCCATATAACTTATAATTTATTATGCTAGCATTTTATTATTTTAGCTAAAAAAATTATTTATCAAGATCTAATGAGTTAAATTGATATCCTTACCAAAAGATTTTTAAATAGACAAATTATATTAAAGTAAAAAAATATGACCTCTTTATTTGAAAATTTCTAATCAGCTTTTTAATTTGTATTATTTGATAATTCTTTGAAGATTCATAATAAATGTATTTTTAAAATTTGTATTATTTGATGATTCTTTGAAGAATTATGATATACTTATTAGGTCATAGAAATAATAATAGTTTTTATGGTAATTGCTACAATCTTTGAAGACGAAACAAATAAATTGAAAATAATTGATTTACATGTCATTTTCAGTACATAAATTCTTCAGCCTATCACAAGATTACATAAATTATTCTTAAGTTTTATTGTTGTTTTCTCTTAGATGGCTAAATGAAAGCGGTCATCTTCGAAGTAATATTGCCGTACTAAATTGACTATCGCTCTGTGGGAAATTATGTTAATTTGACTCTATGGATATACACTAGTATGTCCTTTAATATTTATATCAAACACTCCCTCTATTTATAAAATTTAACTACAAAATGTAAATGCACATTTAAAAAAAATATGATAATAGACATAAATTTTTGATAACTAGCATCATTATAATCTTTAACAGAAGATCATGTTTTAAAAATACTTTAGTGATACCCGACGATTTCACGTCAACTATAAATTATATGGATTTTTTTAGATTTTACATTTATTGATTTGGGTACACGCGCAAAGCGCATATTCTAAAACTAGTCTTATAAAAACATAACATATGTATTTATATACTTTTATCATTAAGTTATAATTAAATAATACACATTATCACTTTATTTTATGATTTAACTATAATAAATTAATATAATTTAGTGTAAACATCCGTTACAAATAACTTTTTAATATATGGACAACAAGGAGGAGTTCCAGCGCTATAAATATAAGCTAAATACCCAGATAGCTCCATAAAGTTGACATAATTTATCACACTTCAATTTAACGAACCAATCAACAAATCACTTATCTTTTTTTAATAGGAACTACAATATTAAAGAAAACCAAATTTCCTCCCCTCCATTGTCCCTGCTCCCTGATCTTCTTTGTTTTCCCAAAACGATCAATGTCGCGACTCAATTTCACCCATAGATTGTGATGGTGCCGAACATCACCGCTAGGCAAGTCAACTAGTGAATTAAACATATATTTCCTCTTACAATAAATTTTCGAGTAATTAAACTTTCCTTACTTGCAAGAATTAAGAAAAATTAAAAGTCTAAATAAATAAAAAAAAAACCAAAACAATAATTTCAAGATCACAATTCTACTAGTATATGTGCCAAGACCTGGTGTCACAAGTGTATGATCATCTAGTAGATTATAGAAAATTTCAAGTACTGTCTGGACATAATAGACATAATACAAATACAAATAGAGATGCTAGATACTGCGGAACGGCTCAGGAAAGGTAGCTCACCACTAGGCCTCGGGGTAACGGGGATGTGCACCGGTAGGACTACCTGATGTGCCTGTCTCACATCCTGCACAAAAAGTGAAGCAAGCGTAGCATGAGTACGTAAACAGCGTGTACCCAGTAAGTATCAAGTCTAATCTCGAAGAAGTAGTGATGAGAAGTAGACTTCGACACTCACTATGGGTCAATAATATTAAGATAAAGATTTTTAAATAAACACAGTTTATGTTAATAACAATAATTTTCTTAAAAAGTAGAAATAAATAATACTTTCATAATTTAATAATTTCCAATAAATCATTTATCTTCACAAGCTGTAATAAAATGTCAAAGTATCGTGTAATTATTATTATTAAGCACGATTTATGCCGAGGTCGTACGGCCCAATCCAGAGTGACGTGTACACAGCCGAGGGACGTGCGACATGATCCATAGATGCATCTATCTACTGCTGAGGCATTCGGCCCGCTCCACAAGAAGAGAAGAATATTTTTTAAGTATTTGACTTAAACATTATTAATGATTTATATCCAAGGTAATACAAATTTCTCTAACCAGTTCCAATACAATTTAGGCATTTTTAGTTTAACTAGTACAATGCAAAATTCCAAATAATTCATGAATTGGGTCCTAATAATACCCGGATAATAGCATAATAGTAGCTACGCACGGACTCTCGTCACCTCGTACGTACGTAGCCCCCACAATTAGAACAAATATCTATTTAAAATAACTATGGGGTAAATTCCCTCTTACAAGGTTAGACAAGAGACTTAACTCGTCGCAAAGCTAACTTCTCGATCATAATTTCGCGTTAAAACCTCAATTTGGTGTCGAAAAATCCAAAACTAGCCAAATATTATATAATTTAATCAATACATAGTCAATAATTCGAAATTAAATCATTAGATTAATTAACCAACCCAAATTGGTAAAATTCCTAAAAATTTACCCCGGGCCCACGTGCTCGGATTCTAGAAAGTTTCGGAGAAAATCGTTACACATAACCTTACGAACTCAAATATACAATTTGCATCCCATTCCATCACATTTTTGCGGTAAAAATCTCATTTTTGTTTTATAAAAACCAAGGTTTTTCACCTAAACCTTTGATTTCCACAATTTATATATTAAAATCTACCCATAATCTATATATTTAACTCACAATAAGTAGAATCAACTTACCTCTAAGTTGCTAGGTGAAAATCCCTCTCAAGATGCTCCAAAATCGCCCAAGAATGGAGAAAAATGGGCTCAAAATGGCTGAGCCCCTACTTAAATGAAGGTTCTGCCTTCTGTGATTTTTTCACCTGCGGAGCCTCTGCGCACCTGCAGTCCCGCACTTGCGGAAAAGTCTTCGCAGGTGCGAGTTTCCCCTACTTGGCCAAGCTCCACATTTGCGGCCTAAGGACAGCTTCTGTGCATCCGCTTCTGCGACGCTTCTTCCGCACATGCGGCCCTCGCCGCTTCTACGCCCTCTTCCACCGCACCCGAGCGCTCGCAGGTGCGACAAAAACTCTGCTTCTACGATCCCTGGGTGTCCCTGGCTGGTTCGCTTCTGCGGTTCGTGGCTCGCTTCAGCTGCTGCTCCTACGTCCGCAGGTGCGATTGCAGCAGAATTTGGAAGCTTCAGCTGCTGCTCCTAAGTCCAAACTTGGTCCGAGCTTCGTCCGATTAACTCCCGAGGTCTCGTCCGAACATACCAATAAGTTTGAAATCATTAAACAGACTCGCTCGAACTCTCAGAATGGATAAAATAACATCAGAACTAAAAATCATACCCCAAACCAAATTGATTCAACTTAGAAATTTTAAATTCTTCAAACTTACTCGGAACTTGTCAAAACATACTTAAACTACTTGGAATGACACCAAATTTTACGTGCAAGTCTTAAATCACCATACAGAGCTATTTGTACACTCCGAATTCTAAACAGATCTCAGTTACTCCGAAGCCTACTCCAAACCAAATTTAAAGAACTTTAAAACCTTTAAAGAGCCAACTTTAACTAATAGGCGCCGAAACGCTCCCGGGTCATCCAAAACCCGATTCGAACATACGCCCAAGTACAAAATCATCATATGAACCTATTGGAATGATCAAATTCCAATTCCGGGGTCGTTTTCTCAAAATGTTGACCGAAGTCAAACTTAGCCTTTTTAAAGCCAACTAAGGAACCAAGTGTTCTGATTTCAACCTGAACCATTCCAAATCCCGAACTAACCATCCCCGCAAGTCATAAAACAATAAAAATACATACGGGGTTCTAGAAAGCAAAACGACTAGTTGGGTCGTTACATTCTCCACCTCTTAAACAAGCGTTCGTCCTCGAACGGGTTTAGAATCATACCTGGAGTGCTGAATAAGTGTAGATATTTTCTCCGCATGTCCTCCTCGGCTTCCCAAGTCGCTTCCTCGACTGGTTGGTCCCTCCACTGAACTTTTACCACTGAAATCTTCTTGGACCTCAACTGGAGAATCTACCTATCAACAATGGCAACTAGTTCCTCTTCATAACCCAAACTTTCATCTAGTTGAACTGTGCTGAAGTCTAACACATGTGACATGTCGGCATGATACCTCCGGAGTATAGATACATGGAAAACTGGATGAACTCTAGATAGACTGGGAGGCAAAGAAAGCTCATAAGCAACCTCCCCAACTCGTCTCAACACCTCAATTGGACCTATAAACCTTGGGCTCAACTTGCCCTTCTTCCCGAACTTCATGATTCCCTTTATCGGCGAAACCTTCAAGAGAACGTTTTTACCCACCATAAACGATAAATCACGCGCTTTCAGATTAGTGTAACTCTTCTGTCTGGACTATGTTGTACGAAGTCGCTCCTGAATCAACTTTACCTTTTCCAAGTCATCCTTTACCAAGTCAGTACCATATAACTTAGCCTCACCGGGATCAAACCATCCGATGGGCGAACGACGTCGCCTAACATATAAAGACTCAAATGGAGCCATCTCGATGATGGATTGGTAATTGTTGTTATAAGCAAACTCGGCCAAAGGCAAGAAAAGATCCAGTGACCACCGAAGTTAATCACACATGCCCTAAGCATATCTTCCAAAATCTAAATTGTCTGCTCTGACTGCCTGTCGGTCTGCAGATGAAAGGCTGTGCTGAGCTCCACACGGGTCCCCAATTTGCTCTGTATTACTCTCCAAAAATGTGAAGTAAATTGAGGGCCTCTATCTGATATGATGGAAATTGGCACACCGTGCAATCGAACTATCTCCTGAATATAGATCTGGGCCAACCTCTCTGAGGTATACATAGTCACAACCAGAATGAAGTGTGCCGATTTGGTCAACCTATCGACAATGACCCAAACTGCATCAAACTTCTGCAAGGTCCGCGGCAACCCAACTACGAAGTCCATAGTAATGTGCTCCCATTTCCACTCTGGTATAGTCATCTGCTGAAGTAGGCCACCTAGCCTCTGGTTCTCATACTTAACCTACTGCCAATTTAGGCACATAGCTACATACTCAACTATGTCCTTCTTCATCCGCCGCCAGAAATAATGCTGCCTCAGGTCATGATATACCTTTGTAGCACCTGGATGAATAGAATACCGAGAATTGTGTGCCTCCTCTAGTATCTTTTCCCTCAGCCCATCTACCTTAGGAACACATAAGCGATCCTGGAGTTGCAAAACACCAGCTTTACCGATAGTAACCTCCTTGGCACCAGCCCGTAGTATCGTCTCTCAGAGAACCAATAAGTGTGGATCATCAAACTGTCAAGCCTTGATCTGCTCAAATAGTGAAGACTGGGCAACAACACATGCAAGAACTCGACTGGACTCGAAAATATCTAGCCTCACAAGTCTGTTAGCCAAGGACTGAATGTCCAAAGCTAATGGCCTCTCCTGTACTGCAATGAAGGCCAAGCTACCCATACTCTCCGCCTTTCTGCTCAAGGCGTTTGCAACTACATTTGCCTTGCCCGAATGATAAAGGATGGTAATATCATAATCTTTCAGTAACTCGAGCCACCTATGTTGTCTCAAATTGAGGTCCCTCTGCTTGAACAAATGTTGCAAGCTGCGATAATCGATGTAAATATCACATGACACTCCATAAAGATAATGCCTCCAAATTTTAAGAGCGTGAACAATCGCAGCTAATTCCAAATCATGTACCGGGTAATTCTTCTCATGGGGCTTCGGCTAAACTGAGGCATATGGAATAACTCGCCCCTCTTGCATCAATACACAACCCATGCCAACACATGAAGCGTCGCAATACACTGTAATATATCCCTGAACCGGAAGGCAACACTAACACCGGTGCTGAAGTCAATGCTGTCTTGAGCTTCTGAAAGCTCTCCTCACACTCATCGAAACAGAGCACCTTTCTGGGTCTATTTAGTCAAAGGTGCTGCAATAGATGAAAAGCCCTCCACAAACTGACGATAATAACCTGCTAACCCCAGGAAACTTCTGATCTCGGTTGCCGAGGTGGGACGATGCTAATTTTGAACTGCCTCAATCTTTTTAGGATCAACTTTAATTCCCTCGCTTGACATGATATGTCCTAAGAATGCTATAGAGTTTAGCTAAAACTCATATTTGGAGAACTTAGCATATAACTTTTGTTCCCGCAATGTCTGAAGCACCACTCTCATATACTGCTTGTGCTCCTCCTTACTACGCGAGTAGATCAAAATATCATCAATGAATACAATGACAAACGAATCAATATATGGCCTGAACACCCCATTCATCAAATCCATAAACGTCGTCGGGGCGTTAGTCAAACCGAAGGACATCACCAGAAACTCATAATGACCATATCTAGTCCGAAAAGCAGTCTTCGGAACATCCAAATCCCGAATCTTTAACTGATGGTACCTCTATCTCAAGTTGATCTTAGAGAACACCCTAACACCCTGCAGCTAGTCAAATAGATCATCAATACGTGGCAATGGGTACTTGTTCTTAATGGTAACTTTGTTCAATTGGCGATAATCAATACACATCCACATAGTTCCATCCTTCTACTTCACGAATAATACCAATGCACCCCAAGATGACACACTCGGTATGACGAACCCTTTGGCTAGTAACTCCTCAAGCTGCTCTTATAACTCCTTCAACTCTTTCGGATCCATGAGATACAGTGGGATAGATATAGGTTGGGTACCTCAAGCCAAATCAATACAGAAATCAATATCATGATCTGGTGGCATGCCTGGAAGGTCAGAAGGAAACACATCTGAGAACTCTCGGACTACGGGCACTGAATCAATCGTTAGAGTCTCTGCAGTAGTGTCCCTAACTTAAGCCAAATAAGCCAAACAACCCTTCGCAACCATGCGTCGAGCCTTCAAAAAGGAAATAACCTGACTAGATGTACTAACAGACGAACCCTTCCATTCCAATCTAGGCAACTCTGGCATCGCCAAAGTAACGGTCTTAGCATGGCAATCTAGGATGTCATGATATGGGAAAAATCAGTCCATGCCCAGGATGATCTCAAAATCGATTATATCAAGCAGTAGAAGATCCACTCTAGTCCCGTGACCACAAAAAGTAACAATACATGACTGGTAGAACCGGTCCACACAACAGAATCGCCCAAAGAAGTGGACACATAAACAGGAGTACCCAAGGATTCATGAGAAACACATAGGAAATGAGAAAATAGAGATGACACATAGGAATATGTAAACCCTGGATCAAATAATAATAAGGCATCTTTGCCGCAGACAGAAATAATACCTGTGATCACGGCATCTGAGGCCTCTGCATCTGGTCTGGCCGGAAAGGCATAAAACCTAGCTGGTGCACCACCTGACTGGCCTCCACCTCTAGGACGGCCCGTACCCACCTGCCCTCCGCCTCTGGGCAGCCGGACGACTGGTGGAGCGACTGGTGTTGTAATCATAGGCTGCTGACCATGCTGCACGAGCCTAGACGGAAGCGTGGCGCAAAATCTTCGCATATTACTGAAATCACCACACTCGAAACAACTCTTCAAAACTGGGAGGCCACGCCATTCCCGACTAGACGGAAGTCCGGGTAGACCTGTCCTGCCACCTTTCTTGTGTCACAAGTTATCTGATAGGTCAGCTTATGTTTTAAAATCTAATTTTGTGATCCGAAGCCTTAAGAATCTCATTTATACCCTTCTCGAGTTGTGTGCGTAGTCTAGGCGTGTTTCCAAAAAGCTTTTATGTTAAAAACTATTAAAAATTGCTTAGAAAATGATTTGAGTTGACTTTGGTCAACGTTTTGGGTAAACAGACCCGGATCTGTATTTTAACGATCCCGGCAGGTCCGTATCATAATTTGTGACCTGGGAATATGCCCGAAATTGAATTCCGAGGTCCCTAGCTCAAGATATGGAATCTGATGAAAAATTAAAAGTTTGAAATTTTAATGATTTTAAGAATTGACTGATGTTTGAATTTGTTGATACAGGGTCCGTATTTTAATTCCGTAGCCCGATATAGGTCAACTATAATATTTATGACTTGTCTGTCAAAATTAGTGAGAAACAGAGTTGATTTGACGTGATTCGGACGTTCGGTTGTGAAAATAGAAGTTTTAAAGTTTTCTTGAAAATTCCATTTGATTTGGTATCTGGTTTGTAGTTCTAGGCGTTATTTTGGTTTTTTGGTCCCGCGAGCGAGTTCGTATGATGTTTTGGGACTTGTGTGCATGTTTGGTTTGGAGCTCCAAGGGCTCGGGTGAGTTTCAGATAGGCTACAGGATGATTTAAACTTAGAAATTCTAGGTTTTCTGCAGTTTTAAGTGCCTTCTGGTTTCCTTCTTCGCGTTCGCGAAGGCACTCTTGCAAACGCGATGTGTGAACTGGGCTGGGTGGGTTTTTCTCCTATGCGAACGCAAGACTACTGTCATGAATGCGGAGCATTAGGGGGATTGCTCTACGCGAATGCGAATAGTCACATGCGAACGCGTAGCAATAGGCGGGCTGGGAAGGGAAACTGAGGTTACACTACGCGAATGCGGGTCTTGTCCTGCAAACGCGAAGGTCAGGGGTCTAAACCTTCGCGAACGCATGTAGCATCTCGTGATCGCATAAGCAATTAAGGCTCTGCTCTTCGCAAATGCGTTAGTGTTCACCCGAACGCGATGAACAGTGACGCCCAGTGATAAAACAATCCCAATTACGGGATTTTTCCATTCTTTCAAAAATTTAAAAACTAGAAGACCTAGAGGCTATTTTCCTATAACATTTTCTTCCCCAAATTGTTGGTAAGTGATTCTAACCTACTTTATTTCAATTACCCATTACATTTCATGAGTTTTCAACCTAAAATCTTAGATTTTCATGGTGGAAATTGGGGGTTTGTGTAGAATTAGGAATTTTTGCATAATTGGAATTTATACCTCGAATTGAGGTCAGATATTGTGGAACCAAATGTTGAAGTAAGGCTTGTACTTATTATTCTATCTTCCTGTTGTTAATTGTTCATTCATTATGGTAAGGGAGAGTGTTAATGCACGAAGGGTGATGTCGTTCTATATTGTGAGTGTTAATGCACGAAGGGTAATGCCATGCCATATTGTGAGTGTTAATGCACGAAAGGGGATGTCGTGCCATATTGTGAGTGTTAATGCATGAAGGGTGATGTCGTGCCGTATCTATTGATTTATATTGTGAGACTGAGAGTAAAAGCACGAAGGCTAATGCCGTGCAATATTCTTCATTGTGTTTAGTTGTTTTCACTGGTTAAAAGCATGTTGACTGTTCTGGCTATCATTTCTGTTGTATCTCCTATATCATGTGTCCCTTTAGCATGTCCCCCTCTTAATAGTACATGTTTTGTTGATATTGTTATTTTCTTGTACATATACGGTTATCTGCACAAGTTTATTATGTGAGTGTCTTGTCATAACCTCGTCACTACTTCGTCGAGGTTAGGCTTGACACTTACCAGTACTTTGGGGTCGGTTGTACTGATACTGCACTCTGCACTTCTTGTACAGATTTTGATACAGGTCCTAGCTGATTGTGAGGCTTAGCAGCTTGGATTTGCTGTCAGGAGACCCAAGGTAGGTCTGCTGGCATTCGCAGACCCTGGAGTCTCTTCCTAGTTTTATCATTAACTATTTCCTTACTTCAAAACAATGTATTTTTTTCCTTTTTAGACTCTGTTTGTAGTAAATCATAGTAGTTCGTGAGTTGTGACTCCAGATCTGGGTGGTAGTAATTAATGAAGTTTTTATATTATTCTACACTCGTTGTAGTCCATTTTAGCTTATTTGCTGTTATTTACTGAATTGAATAAGGATTTCCTTAATAATTCTCTAATGTTGCCTTGTCTAGTAAGTGGAATATTAGGCGCTATCACGGTCCCGATGGTAGGAATTCTATGTCATGACATGTTGGTATCAAAGCACTAGGTTGCCTAGGTCTCACAATTCACGAGCGAGCTTAGTAGAGTCTGGGGGATCGGTACGAAGGCGTCTGTACTTATCTCCTAGAGGCTATGAAGTTTAGGGATAGATTTCACTTCTATTCTTCTCTGTCGTGCGATTTTGTTCTC
Source organism: Nicotiana tabacum (assembly GCF_000715075.1). Lineage (NCBI taxonomy): Eukaryota > Viridiplantae > Streptophyta > Magnoliopsida > Solanales > Solanaceae > Nicotiana > Nicotiana tabacum. The sequence continues at coordinate 35,221,600 of NC_134094.1, read as the reverse complement.
ACAATGCTAATTAAACTCTTCTACTCTTGTTCTCTCACAGATGGCGAGAACACGTACCACATCTTCAGCCGAACAGCAGCCAGAGCTTTCTGTGGCAGCTCCTACGAGGGGCAGAGGTCGCGGCCGAGACCGTGCCAGAGGCCGAGGCAGGAACAGGGCTCAGCTCAGAGCCCGAGCAGCGGCACCAGCGGTAGAGCCTTAGGTAGAGTTTGATGAGGAGGTTCTAGCCCAAGCTGTGCCTGTCAGACCAGCTCAGGTTCCGGAGGGGTTCATTGCCACCCCAGTGCTTTAGGACGCTTTGGTCCGTTTGGTGGGCCTTATGGAGAGTGTGGCCCAGACTGCCGCATTTCCCATGGCACCAGCCGTCTCTCAGGCTGGGGGAGGAGCCCAGACTCCTGCTACTCACACTCCGGAGCAGATGGCTCCCCAGTATCAGACTCTAGCTGCTTATCCAGTCGGAGTAGTTTAGTCGATTATTGCGGCATAGACCAGTGATGGGTCAGTTATGTCTTCTAAGGCTTTATGAAGATTGGACAGGTTTACTAAGCTCTTCCCGGTTCACTTCAGTGGTACTCCTTCGGAGGATCCCCAGGAGTATCTTGACAGTTGTCATGAGGTGCTACGGAACATGGGTATAGTAGAGACCAATGGTGTCGATTTTGCTGCATTTCAGATGACTAGTTCCGCCAAGAAATGGTGGAGAGATTATTTGTTGACCAGACCAGCAAGGTCACCTGCTCTTACTTGGCACCAGTTCTCTTAGCTCTTTCTAGAGAAGTTTCTCCCTATCACACTGAGAGAGGAGCACCATCGTCAGTTCGAGCGTCTCCAGTAGAGCGGTATGACTATTACTTAGTATGAGACCCGTTTTGTGGATTTGGCCTGTCATGCTCTTCTTATGCTTCCTACCGAGAGAGAGAGAGAGAGAGAGAGATGGTGAGGAGGTTTATTGACAGACTTGCTTAGCCTACCAGATTACAGATGGCTAAGGAGACTGGGAGTGAGATTTCTTTTCAAGTGGTAGCTAATGTCGCCAGGCGAGTCGAGATGGTTCTTGCTCAGGGAGGTCAGGGGTTTGACAAGAGACCACGTCATTCCAGGGGGTTCAGCGGTGCCTCATCTGGAGGCAGGGGTAATTTTGGTAGAGGTCATCCTCCCAGGCCATTTCATTCAGCACTCCAGGCATCCTACGGTGCCTCAAGTGGTCTTGGCCCTCATATGCCTTATTCTGACGAACTAGCCTACAGTGCACCACCAACTCCTGTTAGTGCACCTCCGCTCCAGAGTTTTCAGGGTGGTTACTCAGGTCGACATGGTCAGTTTCAGGGTCAGCAATCACAGTAGCTGAGGTCATGTTATACTTGTGGTGATCCGAGGCACATTGCTAGGTTTTTCCCTCGGGCATCGGGTAACTCACAACATCAGGGTTCTCGTGCTATGGTTCCAGCACCAGTTGCTGCACCTCCTGCTCAGCCAGCCAGAGGCAGGGGCCAGGTAGCCATAGGTAGAGGCCAGACTATTAGAGGCGGAGGTCATGCCGCTAGAGGTGGAGGCCAGCTAGCTAGGGCCCATCCTAGAGATGTAGTTGAGAGTGGTGGGCCCCAGCCCCGATGTTATGCTTTTCCAGCTAGGACTGAGGCTGAGTCATCGGACGTTGTTATCACAGGTATTGTTTGAGTTTGCAGTAGAGATGCTTCAGTTCTATTTGATCCAGGTTCTACTTATTCCTACGTGTCATCCTATTTTGCTTCATATTTAGTTTTGCCTCGTGATTCTTTGAGTGCTCATGTGTATGTGTCTACACATGTGGGGGATGCTATTGTTGTAGACCGCATTTATCGTTTATGTGTAGTCACCATTGGGAGTCTTGAGACTAGTGTAGACCTTCTACTTCTCGATATGGTTGATTTCGATATCATTTTGGGTATGGATTGGCTGTGACCTTATCACGCTATATTGGATTGTCACGCAAAGACGGTGACCTTAGCCTTGCCGGGGTTGCCTCTATTAGAGTAGAGAGAGACTCCTGGCTATTCTACTAGCAGGGTTATCTCTTATATGAAGGCTCGACGTATGGTCGAGAAGGGGTGTCTAGCTTATTTGACTTATGTCCGCGATTCTAATACGGAGGTTCCTTCCATGGATTCATTGTCAATTGTTCGCGAGTTTCCATAGGTGTTTCATGTAGACCTGCCAGGGATGCCGCCCGACAAGGATATTGATTTCTGTATTGATTTGACTTCAGGCACTTAGCCCATCTCTATTCCACCATACCGTATGGCCCCACCAGAGTTGAAAAGATTGAAGGAATAGTTGCAAGATTTGCTTGATAAGAGCTTCACTAGACCTAGTGTCTTTACCTGGGGTGCATTTGTGTTGTATATGAAAAAGAATGATGGATCGATGAGGATGTGCATAGATTATCGGTAATTGAACAAAGTCACCATCAAGAACAAGTATCCATTGCCAAGGATTGACGATTTATTTGATCAGCTTGAGGGTGCCAAGATGTTTTCAAAGACTGATTTGAGATCTGGCTACCATCAGTTGAGGATTAGGGCATCCGATGTCCCTAAAATAGCTTTTCGAACTCGTTACGGGCATTATGAGTTTCTGATGATGTCCTTTGGGTTGACAAATTCCCCAGCAACATTCATGGATTTGATGAACCGAGTGTTCAAGCCTTATTTGGAATCCTTTGTGATCGTGTTTATTGATGATATCTTGATCTACTCCCGCAGCCGAGAGGAGCATGAGTAGCATCTCAGGATTGTACTTCAGACCTGAGAGCCAGGTACTTGTATGCTAAATTTTCAAAGTGCAAGCTTTGGTTGGATTCAGTCACTTTCTTGGGGCACGTTGTATCAGCAGAGGGCATTCAGGTAGATCCTAAGAAGATTGAGGCAGATTAGAACTGGTCTAGACCCATATCAACTATGGAGTTCAGGAGTTTCTTGGGTTTGACGGGCTATTACCGCCGATTTGTGGAGGGGTTTCATCTATAACAGCCCCATTGACAAGGTTGACCCAGAAGGGTGCCCTGTTCCGATGGTCAGACGAGTGTGAGGCGAGCTTTCAGAAGCTCAATACTGCTTTGACTACAATGCCGATGTTAGTGTTGCCCATAGGTTTAGGATCTTATACGATATATTGTAATGCGTCCCGTGTTGGGCGCGGTGCGGTATTGATGCAAGAGGGCAGGGTGATTGCGTATGCGTCAGGGCAGTTGAAGGTTCATGAGAATAATTACCCTGTCCATGACTTAGAGTTGGCAGCCATTGTTCATGCACTGAAGATTTGGAGGCACTATATTTACGGTGTGTCGTGTGAGGTTTCAATAGAACATCAGAGCCTTCAGTATTTGTTCAAGCAAAATGATCCCAATTTGAGGCAGAAGAGGTGGTTGGAGCTATTGAAAGACTATGATATCACTATTTTGTACTACCCCGAAAAGGCCAATATGGTGGCTGACACATTGAGTAGAAAGGCAGCGAGTATGGGCAGCCTTGCGTTCATTCCAGTCAATGAGAGGCCGCTTGCATCAGATGTTTAGACTTTAGCCAACCAGTTTGTGAGGTTGGATATTTTAGAGCCCAGCCGTGTTCTAGCTTGTACAGTTTCTCGGTCTTCCTTGTTTTAGCATATCATAGATCGACAATATGACGACCCTCATTTGTTAGTGCTTAGGGATACAGTGCGGCACAGTGGTGCCAAGCAGGTTACTGTCGGAGATGACGGAGTTTTGAGTATGTATGGTCGTGTTTGTGTGCCTAATATGGATGGACTTCGTGAGTTGATTCTTGAGGAGGCTCACAATTCCCGATATTCTATTCATCCGGGTGCTGCCAAGATATATCAGGACTTATGGCAGCATTATTGATGGAGGAGGATAAAGAAGGATATATTTGCTTATGTAGCTCGGTATCAAAATTGTCAGCAAGTAAAGTATGAGCATCAGAGACCTAGTGGTTTGCTTCAGAAGATAAAGATTCTTAAGTGGAAGTGGGAGCGAATCACTATGGATTTCGTTGTTGGACTCCCACGGACTCAGAGGAAGTTCGACGCAGTTTGGGTCATTGTGGATAGGCTGACTAAGTCAGTGCATTTCATTCTTGTGGCAGTTACCTATTCTTCGAAGCGGTTGGCAGAGATTTACATCCGCGAGATCATCCGTCTCCATGGTGTGCCCGTGTCCATCATTTCTGATCGAGGTACGCAATTCACCTCGCACTTTTAGAGAGTAGTACAATGTGCGTTGGGCACGCGGGTTGAGTTGAGCACATCGTTTCATCCTCAGACGGACGGGCAGTCCGAGCGCACTATTCAGATCTTGGAGGATATGCTCCGCGCATATGTTACAGACTTCGGAGGATCGTGGGATCAGTTCTTTCCCCTTGTAGAGTTCGCCTACAATAATAGCTACCAGTTGAGCATTCAGATGGCTCCCTATGAGGCATTATACAGTAGGCGGTGCGGGTCGCCAGTTGGGTGGTTCGAGCCAGGGGAGGCTCGGTTGTTGGGTACATATCTAGTACAGGATGCCTTGGATAAGGTCAAGATTATTCAGGATCGACTTCGCACAGCTCAATCCAGGCAGAAGAGTTATGCCGACCGTAGAGTTTGTGATGTTGCATTCAAGATCGGAGAGAATGTATTTCTTCGGGTATCACCCATGAAGGGTGTAATGAGATTCGCAAAGAAGGGAAAGTTGAGCCCTAGGTATATCGGGCCCTCAGAGATTATGGAGAGAGTGGGCGAGGTGGCTTACAGGCTCGCATTGCCACCTACTTTAGCAACTATTCATCCAGTATTCCATGTGTCCATGCTCCGGAAGTATCACGGCGATCCGTCCCATGTGTTTGATTTTAGATCTGTCCAGTTGGACAAAGATTTGACTTACGAGGAGGAGTCGTTGGCTATTCTAGCTCGGCAGGTTCGACAGCTGAGGTCTAAGAGTTATCCTTCAGTTCGAGTGCAATGGAGAGGTCAGCCCGTTGAGGTAGCTACTTGGGATTCTGAATCAGATATGCGGAGTAGATATCCACAGCTTTTCACCAACCCAGGTACTTTTCTATGTCCGTTCGAGGACGAACGGTTATTTTAGAGGTGGAGAATATGATGCCCCGATAGGTCATCTTATGTTTTAAAATCTAATTCTATGATTCGAAACCTTAAAAATCTCATTTTTACCCTCCTCGAGTTGTGTGCGCAGTCCAGGCGTGTTATCGGAAAGATTTTATGTTAAAAACTGTGAAAATATGAAATTTTTCTTTGAAATGATTTGAGTTGACTTTGGTCAACATTTTGAGTAAATGGACTCCGATCTGTGTGTTGACAGTCCCGATAGGTCCGTATCGTAATTTGGGACCTCGGCGTATGCTCGGAATCGAATTCCGAGGTCCCTAGCTCGAGATATGGAATTTTGATGAAATATTAAAAGTTTGAAAGTTTAATGATTTTAAGAATTGACTGATATTTGGTTTTATTGATACCGGGTTCGTATTTTGATTCCGGGGCCCGGTACAGGTTCACTATAATATTTATGACTTGTCTATCGAATTTGGTGAGAAACAAAATTGATTTGACGTGATTCGGACGTTCGGTTGTGAAAATAAAAGTTTTAAAGTTTTCTTGAAAATTTCATTTGATTTGGTGTACGATTTGTAGTTCTAGGCATTATTTTGGTGTTTAGATCGTGCGAGTGAGTTCGTAAGATGTTTTGGGACTTGTGTGCATGTTTGGTTTGGAGCCCCTAGGTCTCGGGTGAGTTTCGGTTAGGCTACGTGATGATTTGAACTTAGAAATTCCGGGTTTTCTGCAGTTTCCGGTGCCCTATGGTTTCCTTCTTCGCGTTCGCGAACACGATGTGTGAACTGGGCTGGGTGGGTTTTTCTCCTATGCGAACGTGAGACTACTGTCGCGAATGCGGAGCATTGGGGGGATTGCTCTATGCGAATGCGAATAGTCACACGCAAACACGTAGCAATAGGCAGGCTGGGAAGGGAAACTGAGGTTACACTACACGAACGCGGGTCTTGTCCCGCGAACACGAAGGTCAGGGGTCTAAACCTTCACGAACGCATGTAGCATCTCGCGATCGCATAAGCCATTAAGGCTCTGCTCTTCGCGAATGCGTTAGTGTTCACCTGAACGCGATGAACAGTGACGCCCAGTGATAAAACAGTCCCAATTACGGGATTTTGCCATTCTTTCAAAAATTAAAAAGCCAGAAGACCTAGAGGCGATTTTTCTGTAACATTTTCTTCCCCAATTTGTTGGTATGTGATTCTAACCTACTTTCTTTCAATTACCCATTACATTTCATGAGTTTTCAACCTAAAATCTTAGATTTTCATGGTGGAAATTGGGGGTTTGGGTAGAATTAGGGAATTTTGCATAGTTGAAATTTATACCTCGAATTGAGGCCGGATTTCGAAATAAATTATATAATCGGGCTCAGGGGTGAATGGGTGAATGGAGTTTGGTCAGAACCTTGGGTTTTGACCAAGCAGGCCCGGGGCCGATTTTTGACTTTTTGGGAGAAAGTTTGGGGAATCTAAATTTATGCCTTGTAATTTATTTCTTTAGCAATATTTGATATTATTGAGTCGTTTGTGGATAGATACGAGTGGTTTGGAGGTGGATTCTAGAGGAAAAGCGGTAATTGAGCATTGAGTGGCCTTTGGAGCGAGCTAAGTGTTGTGTCTAACCTTAACTTGGGGAAATATGACTTGTTTGTCTATTTGCTACATGTTTAGATGTTGGGAAACAACATATATGTGAGGTGACAAGTACTTATGCATTATAGTCGGATTAAAGCATGCGTGTGGGGCCTTGGTTTCTAGCAATTATAGCTTTCTTTGTTCATGTTATCCATGTTTAGACTAGTATTATTAAATTAATTGTTCTTATCATATTTGTGGACCTTCTGGTGATAATTGAGTATTGATTCCGAAGTTGAGGTTGATATTGTTGAACCAAATGTTGAAGTAAGGCTTGTACTTATTATTCTATCTTTCTGTTGTTAATTGTTCATTCATTATGGTAAGGGAGAGTGGTAATGCACAAAGGGTGATGTCATGCCATATTGTGAGTGTTAATGCACGAAGGGTGATACCGTACCATATTGTAAGTGTTAATGCACGAAAGGGGGATGCCGTGCTATATTGTGAGTGTTAATGCACGAAGGGTGATGTCGTACCGTATCTATTGATTTATATTGTGAGACTGAGAGTAAAAGCACGAAGGCTGATGCCGTGCAATTTCCTTCATCGTGTTTAGTTGTTTTCACTAGTTAAAATCATGTTGACTGTTCTGGCTATCATTTCCGTTGTATCTCCTATATCATGTGCCCCTTTAGCATGTCCCCCTCCCAATAGTACATGTTTAGCTGTAACTGTTGTTTTCGTATACGTATACGGTTATCTGCACAAGTTTATTATGTGCGTGTCTTGTCAGAACCTTGTCACTACTTCGTCTAGGTTAGGCTTGACACTTACCAGTACATGGGGTCGGTTGTACTGATACTGCACTTTGCACTTCTTATACAGATTTTGGTACCGATCCTAGCTGATTGTGAGGCTTAGCAGCTTGGATTCGCTGTCAGGAGACCCAAGGTAGGTCTTCTCGCGTTCGCAGACCTTTGAGTCTCTTCCTATTTTTATCATTTACTGTTTCCTTACTTCAAAACGGTGTATTTTTTTTCCTTTTCAAACACTATTTGTAGTAAATCATAGTAGCTCGTGAGTTGTGACTCCAGATCCGGATGGTAGTAATTAATAAAGTTTTTATATTATTCTGCACTCGCTATAGTCCATTTTAGCTTATTTACTGAATTGAATAAGGATTGGCTTAATAATCCTCTAATGTCGGCTTGCCTAGTAAGTGGAATGTTAGGTGCCATCACTGTCACGACGGTGGGAATTCCGGGTTATGACAAGAACTCTCCAGCATAGCACTGAAATATGGTCGCACTGGAGCACCCCGAGGAGGCGGTGGTGCTGGGTGTGGGGGCCTACTCGACTGACCCCTCACGAACTGACCTCTACCCCCAAATGGGGCACCTATGAACTCTCCAGAATATCTAAATCACTTATCTCTCATAACGTGCTCCTGGCTACGCTAACGCACACCCTCAATCCTACGGGCTATCTCCACAACCAGCTCATAATAAGTTCCCATCTCAACCTCTCGGGCCATAGTGGCCTGAATGCTAGTGTGCAAACCCGTAACAAACCTCCGTACTCTCTCTACATCAGTAGGTAGTATCATAAGTGCATAGCGAGAAAACTCAGAGAACCTCTCCTCATAATCGGTCACTGGCATCTGACCTTGCTGGAGTTGCTCGAACTGAAACCGCAACTCTTCTCTCTGGGGGTGGAATATACCTATCCAGGAAGATATGGGTGAACCTGTCCCAAGTCATGGAAGTAGAATCTGCTGGTCTTCCAAGAAGATAGGACTGCCACCATCTACGGGCCCTGCCCTCCAGCTGAAAGGTAGCAAAGTCTACCCCATGGGACTCCAATATCCTCATATTGTGTAGTTTGTCCCTACACCGATAAACAAAGTCCTGGGGATCCTCATGTTGCTCACCCCCAAAGACAAGAGGATGCAGCCTGGTCCATCTGTCCAATAGCTTCTACGGCTCGCCGGCCGCAGCTGGTCTGGGCTCAAGGGTAGATGCTGCCATTGGCTGGGCTCTGCCTATGGGTAGTACATCTTGGGTCTAATATACCGCAGCTACATGCCCATGAGCCTGCGCAGTAGGGGTCTGTGCTCCTCCTCCCTCCTGAGATGTGGATGGGTCTGCTGGAAATACACCGGCCTGAGTCATAGTATCCATGAACCACAGCATACGGCCCATGACATCCTGAAATCCTGGTGCAGACGTGAAATCCACCGGAGCTAGCTCTACTGCGGGTACCTCACCCTGCTCCTCGATGATAGGATACTCTACTGGATCCACTGGTGGCGTAACTGGAATAATTCTGGGACTTCCTCGTCTCCTACCACGGGCTGGAGCCCTCCCTCGGCCTCTGCCTCGGCCTCTAACAACAAGGGGAGCACCTCTTCCCTGGCCTGGAACCTCTATAGAGCGTGTTCTCACCATCTGTGAGAGAATAAGAGAAAGATATTTAATAGTACACCAACTGCACGATAGGAGATGTAGAAAGGTAATTTCCTAACACCCTATAGCCTCTCAAAGATAAGTATAAACGTCTCTGTATCGATCCGCAAGACTCTATTAGGCCAGCTCATAACTTGTGAGACCTACGTGAACCTAGTGCTCTGATAGCATGTTGTCACGACCCAATTTCACCTATAGGTCGTGATGGCGCCCAACATCACCGCTAGGCAAGCCAACTAGTGAATTAAACATATATTTCCTCTTACAATAAATTTCCGAGTAATTAAACTTTCCTTACTTGCAAGATTTAAGAAAAATAGAAAGTCTAAATAAATAAAAAAACAAAAATAATTATTTCAAGACCACAATTCTACTAATGTATGTGTCAAGACCTGGTGTCACAAGTGTATGAGCATCTAGTAGATTATAAAAAATTTCAAGTACTGTCTGAACATAATAGACAGAATACAAATACAAAAAGAGATGCTAGGTATTGCGGAACAGCCCAGAAAAGGCAACTCACCACTAGGACTCGGGGTAACGGAGATGCGCACCGGTAGGACCACCTGATGTACCTGTCTCATATCCTGCACAAAAAGTATAGCAAGCGTAGCATGAGTATGTAAACAACGTGTACCCAGTAAGTATCAAGTCTAATCTCGAAGAAGTAGTGACGACAAGTCGACTTCGACACTCACTATGGGTCAATAATATTAAGATAAAGATTTTTAAATAAACGTAATTTATGTAAATAACAATAATTTCCTTAACAAGTAGAAATAAATAATTCTTTCCTAATTTAATAATTTTTAATAAATTATTTATCTTCACAAGCTGCAATAAAATGTCAAAGAATCGTGTAATTATTATTATTAAACACGATTTATGCCGAGGTCGTACTGCCCGATCCAGAGTGACGTGTACACTGCCCAGGGACGTGAGACACGATCCATAGATACATCTATCTATGAGGTATTCGGCTCGCTCCACAAGAAGAGAAAAATATTTTTTTAGCATTTGACTTAAACATTATTAATGATTTATATCCAAGGTAATACAAATTTCTCTAACCACTTCCAATACAATTTAGTCATTTTTAGTTTAACAAGTACAGTGCAAAATTCCAAAGAATTCATGAATTGGGTCCTAGTACTACCCGGACAATAGCATAATAGTAGCTACGCATGGACTCTCGCCACCTCGTACGTACGTATCCCCCACAATTAGAACAAATATATATTTAAAATACCTATGGGGTAAATTCCCTCTTTCAAGGTTAGACAATAGACTTACCTCATCTCAAAGCTCACCTCTCGATCACAATTTCGCATTAAAGCCTCAAGTTGGTGCCAAAAAATTCGAAACTAGACAAATATTATATAATTTAATCAATACAAGCTCAATAATTCGAAATTAAATTATTAGATTAATTAACCAACCCAAATTGGTAAAATTCCTAAACTTCATCCAGGGCCCACGTGCTCGGATTCCGAAATTTTTTGGAGGAAATCGTCACACATAACCTTACGAACTTGAATATACAATTTGCATTCCATTCCATCACCATTTTCGTGGTAAAAATCTCATTTTTATAAAAAGCTAGGTTTTTGACCTAAACCTTTGATTTTCACAATTTACTTGTTAAAATCTGCCCATAATCTATGTATTTAACACACAATAAGTAGAATCTACTTACCTCCAAGTTTCTAGGTGAAAATCCCTCTCAAAAAGCTCCAAAATCGTCCAAGAATGGAGAAAAATGGGCTCAAAATGGCTGAGCCCCGACTTAAATGAAAGTTCTGCGTGTGGAGCCTCTGCACACATGCAATCGTGCACATGCGGAAGAATCCTCGCAGAAGCGAGTTTTCCCCACCTGGCCAAGCTCCGCGTTTGCGGCCTAAGGACCGCTTCTGCGCGTCCGCTTCTGCGACGCTTATTCCGCACGTGCGGCCCTCGGCGCTTCTGCGCCCTCTTTCTCCGCACATGCGCGCTCGCAAGTGAGACAAAAACTCCGCTTCTGCGATCCCTGGTCGTCCCTGGCTGGTCCGCTTCTGTGGCTCGTGACTCGCTTCTGTGAGCTCGCACCTGCGGCTGGCCAAGCGCAGGTGCGATTGCAGCACAAACTGGAAGCTTCAGCTGCTTCTCCTAAGTCCAAACTTGGTCCGAGCCTCGTCCGATTAACTCCCAAAGCCCCCGGGACACCGTCCGAACATACCAACAAGTTTGAAATCATAAAACGGACTCGCTCGAACTCTCTCAATGCATAAAACAATATCAGAACTAAGAATTATATCCCAAACCAAATTGATTCAACTTAGAAATTTCAAATTCTTCAAACTTACTCCAAACGCGCCGAAACATACTTAAACTATTCGGAATGACACCAAATTTTACGTGCAAGTCATAAATCACCATACGGAACTATTCCCATGCTCCGAATTTCAAACGGACCTCAAATACTCCAAAGCCTACTCCAAACCAAATTTAAAGAACTTTAAAACCTTTAAAGAGCCAACTTTCACTATTAGGCGTTGAAACGCTCCTGGGTCGTCCAAAACCCGATTCGAACATACGCCCAAGTCCAAAATCATCATAAGAACCTATTGGAACCATCAAATCCCGATTCCGGGGTCATTTTCTCAAAATTTTGACCGAAGTCAAACTTAGCCCTTTTAAAGCCAACTAAGGAACCAAGTGTTTCGATTTCAACTCGAACCCTTCCAAATCCCGAACTAATGATCCCCGCAAGTCATAAAACAGTAAAAGTACATACGTGGAGTCTTATTTAGGGGAACGGAATTTTAGAAGGTAAAACGACAGGTTGGGTCATTACAATCAAACCCCACCAACATAACACTCTTAACTATGTAAATACAAATACTTTGATCATATAAATGGGTTAAAATAAAGAGACTTGTCATTATTCATAGTCCTTTAGAGCTGCGCTAGGTACACTTATAGCATGTTTGGCCAAGCTTCTCCCCAAGCCAAAAGTGCTTTTTTTTCCTTTCAAAAAATATTTTTTTCCTCAATTTGAGGTGTTTGGCCAAGCTTATTTGGGAAAATAAAAAGTAATTTTGGCTAGAAGCAGAAGTAATTTTTATATTTTACTTAAATAAAATAAAAAGACTTAATTATTATTTTTAATAATAAAGATTTGTGATTATTTATCGACTTATATGATATTAACTATTAAGAAATCTCTTTATGTCCTTATTCTTAATTTAACATTTAAAAGCACTTTTTGAAAAGGTTGGGCAAACACAAGTTGTTATTTAAAAGTTCTTTTCAAAATGATTAGTCAAACACAAACTGTTTTTCTCCAAAAATACTTTTTCGAAAAGCACTTCAAAAAAAAAATACTTCTCAAAATAAATTGATTTTTCCGACTTGGCCAAACGGGCTATTAGTCACTTACATTTTCACCGCTTAACTCTCGTAATTCGCGTACATTGCTTGATTGTTTGATCAATACACTGAACTCAATCTTCTCAAATTCTTAATTTCTCTCTATTATTAGGTCTCCCGACAATCGACATTAACAATACAGACTTCCTAAAGTTCTCAGTGCACGATTTAAACTTATGTCAAGCCCAACAACAAGAAGAACTTCAACAACTCAAGAGGTATCAGTTCCTTTGAGACATATTTAAATAAATAATGTAGTATACTATGTCTAGTAACTTAATATTTTTAAATGATTAAACACTTCAACAATATCTTCACCATTAGACCTTGTCATTTTTAGACACCTGCTCTTTCTCTTATTAAATGAATGTAGGTGGTTCGAAGATTGCAGACTAGACCAAGTGGGATTGTCACAACATTATTTATGCATTTCTCACTTTTTCATTGCTGTCATACTTTTTGAACCTGAATTCTCCGACACTCGTCTTGCATTTGCAAAAAACTCCGTGCCTGTAAATTTAGTGGATGATTTTTTCGATGGTTTTGCTTGCAAAGATGAGCTGCTCAACATCGTCGAATTAGTAGAAAGGTATTGTTCTCTGTTGCGTGGCTTATAATATTTTGACAAGGAATAATGTTCTGGGTTAAGACATTTCAAAATTATTATTAACATGATCTGGTATTATATGCTTTGAGTCAAATTCGCAAAGTTTTCTCTAAAAGGTTTGACACCATTAAAAGTATATATTTACACCTTATATATATGTAGCTTGTTTTTTTCCGACTAAGCAATATGAGACTTTTTTTGCGCACTCAACAATCCCCTCTCATAATAAATTTCACATGGATAGCTAAAAAGAAAATGAATTTACGTATAAAATGTAGCAATATACTTTTTATGGTGGTGTTACACTTTTTGGAAAACGCTATGCAAGTTTGACTCAAGACAGGTAATATCACACTATGTTAAAAGTATCTTTTGATTGTTATAGCCCAACAAGTTAGATGCACAGATTGTATAAAATAATTTTACATCATCAATATAAATTAATTTATTATAGCATATTATTTATAATTTATTTTGAGTTATGAATCAATATTAAAAAGAGTTATCTACAATTATCTTTTAAATAATAACATGCTAATCTAAATATTATTTACTCTTTCAGTGCAAGAACCTAAACACTTTAGACAAAATGGTTCGATCCATGTGCGTCAACTCAGATTTTTCCAAAGACAACATTTCAGCACTTGGGCTTTTTATATACTATGTTTCTTGAACTTTTTTGTTATATACTATATACTATGTTTCTTGAAATTTATATATTTAGAAACTATATAAAAAGTATTATAACTCTCACTAGTTAATAATTCAAATATTTAAAATTATTTGCAAAAAACATGATTTAAAAAAATCTTGTTTGACTCATCAAATAATAATAAGTTCATTCTTTCTAAAACGGAGAGAATAGTAATATCACGACCCGAAATTCACACCGTCGGGACCATGATGGCACCTAACATTCCACTTGCTAGGCAAGCCGACATTAGAGAATTATTAAGCCAATTCTTATTCAATTCAGTAAATAACATCAAATAAACTAAAATGGAGTACAACGAGTGCGAAATAATATAAATACTACATTAATTACTACCACCTGGATCTGGAGTCACAACTTACGAGCTACTATGATTTACTATAAACAGAGTCTAAAAAGGAAAAATATATTGTTTTAAAGTAAGGAAACAGTAAATGATAAAACTAGGAAGAGACTCCAGGGTCTGCGGACGCCAGCAGATCTACCTTGGGTCTCCTGACAGCAAATCCAAGCTGCTAAGCCACGATCAGCTAGGACCGGTACCAAAATCTGCACAAGAAGTGCAGAGTACATTATCAGTACAACCGACCTCATGTACTGGTAAGTGTCGAGCCTAACCTCGACGAAGTAGTGACGATGCTATGACAAGACACTCACATAATAAGCCTGTGCAGATAATAGTATTTGTAAAAGAAAACAACAGTAACAGCTAAACATGTACTATTGGGAGGGGGAACATGCTAAAGGGGCACATGATATAGGAGATACAGCGAAAATGATAACCTGAACAGTCAACATGCTTTTAGCCAGTGAAAAACAACTAAACACAATGAAAAAAAGGCACGGCATCACCCTTCATGCTTTTACTCTCAGCCTCACAATATAAATCAATAGATACGACACGACATCGCCCTTCGTGCATTAATTCTCATAACGTGACACGGCATCACCCTTCGTGCATTAACACTCATAATATGGCACGACATCACCTTTCGTGCATTAACACTCATAATATGGCACGACATCACCCTACGTGCATTAACACTCACAATATCGCACAACATCACCCTTCGTGCATTAACACTCTCTCTTACCATAATGCAATGAACAAATAACAACATGGAGATAGAATAACAAGTACAAGTCTTATTTCAACATTTGATTCCACAATACCAACCTCAACTTCGAAATCAATACTCAATTATCACCAGAAAATCCGCAAACATGATAAGAACAGTCAATTTAACAATACTAGTCTAAACATGGATAACATGAACAAAGGAAGCTATAATTGCAAGAAATTAAGCCCCCCCTGCATGCTTTAACCCGACTATAACGCATAAGTACTCGTCACCTCACATATATGTTGTTTTCCAAGTCATAAATATTATGGCGGACCTATACCGGGCTCTGAAATCAAAATACGGACCCGATATCAACAAAACCAAACATCAGTAAATTCTTAAAATCATTAAACATTCAACTTTTAATTTTCCATCAAAATTCCATATCTCGAGTTAGGGACCTCGGAATTCGATTTCGGGCATACGCCCAGGTCCCAAATTACGATACGGACCTATCGGGACCGTCAAAATACGAATCCGGATCCATTTATGCAAAACGTTAACCAAAGTCAACTCAAATGATTTTCAAAGCAAAATTTCATATTTTCACAGCTTTTAACATAAAAGATTTCAGGAAACAGGCCCGAACCGCACACGCAACTTGAGAAGGGTAAAAATGAGATTTTTAAGGCTTCGAATCACAGAATTAGATTTTAAAATATAAGATAATCTATCGGGTGATCACAAGTAACTTCTAGCACTTGCAGCAGCATCAAGAATCAAAAATCATATCATCGGCGTCAAACAACTCATGGAACAGTGCGTTATTATTCGGAGAGGGTTAAAATTTTCTTTTCAGCTCTTTACAAAATAGTAGAGGAGCTTGCAACAAAAGCGGATATTAAGCAAGGTCAATGCGTCAAAGATAACTTTATAAACTTGGTTTGGAAAAAATTCAGCATCTTAGGATGTGTTCAAGATGACAAAAGTAATTTCCGAAAAATGATTTACATGAAATTTAAAATATGTTATGAATGATTTTCTTGAAATTAAAAATATTTTTTGATGTTTGGTTAAATAGTTAAAAATATTTTCCTCCACACTAGAGACACCATTATTCTTATATTTCCTATGATACTTGTTTTTTCCCCACATTTTTCAATTTACTAGAAACATAGTTGTTTACCCGAAAAACGGATAGAGCTGAATTTATACGTAGTCCTAAGGATACGTGGTATAAATTGGTACAAATCAAAAAAATAAGTAGAAAAATATCGAATATTGACTGTAAAAAGAATAAATACAAACCCAAATTGAGTAGAGAATGATTGATAAATGAACAAGATGAATCAAAAGCCCAAAAACAATGATATTTGCTAGATGTTATGTAAATCTCAATAATCCCTGAAGGCAAGAGTGTATGAATGTATGTCAATCTGTGAATCAATGAATCCCCTTTACAAATGATAGCCATTCTTAATATAGTAGAGGAATCCTACTTTGGATATAATTAAAAATACATAGTGGGGATCTCATGATAAATTAATTAACTAGTTTTTCCTTGATTTCCTCCGAGATTCTCTTCCCTAGTGCGGCTATAACAACCTTTTCTCTCTTGACTCGATTTCGGTTTTGACTGATCTCGGTGTTGGTCGGTTCCTTTACCCTTGACCCTTGATATTGACTTGAGCTCGGTATCAGTCGGTCTCTGGGTCCCGAGCTTGACACTGACTTGAGCTCGGCATCGGTCGATCTCTCAACACAACTTCACATCACAACTTGATATTATAATAACGACCCTCGGTCCATCATGTTCCAATCTTGATTAAACACACGAAGGGCAAACTCGGTTTTGACCGTATACAGATAGTCTCCTCGTTTCTCAGAAAGAATGTGGCGAGAAATGATATGATTTTTTAACCTTTGACTAGATACAAACTGGCGTCTGCGTCGAGCCTGATTATGACGTATGTGACAAATATCCTGTCGGTTCGGTTACCAAGGCATTAAATGCGTGTCAAACGATGGTCGGTCACTGCCAATTTTGAACCGTCACTATGAAATCTATAAATAACCCCCTTCTTCATCATTTCAAACCTTTACCTTCAAATCCTTTCATTCTAACCTTCACAGTTCTTCGCCTTCTCCAAAGTTCTCTATTTTTGGGTTTAAAAATTTGTTTGCTTATTCTTCACCAAACACCAAAATATTTCAATTTTCTATCTTCTTTGTTCTTGAAAATTTAGATGGCCAAGATATCTAAAATCGTTCCTCAGATAGAGGTTACTTCCTTCTATCGGCCGGCCGGTGAGAAACTAGTGGTGGAGCCACGCCTCGAAGAACACGTTCCCGAGGGATGTGTTATCGATTCTGACTTTAAGATCTAGAAACCCTCATCGGTTACTGGTCGATGTGAGCCGGTATCGAGATATATATGCTTGATACCCCAAAGCCTTATTGATTTGGTGAATAAAGATTATGGTTGGGAAAATAAAGAGGTTGTGATACCGGCACCGGAGGAAGCGATTACTCCCACGTGGAAGGGTACTTGAGTGTTTACAGTTATCCTTTCACGTTGGGTCCCCTCGATCTGGTAATAATCGACTTATGCAATAAGTACTAAGTGACCCTCGTCCAAATACACCCTTCATTCTGGAGGATTGTAATACTGCTCCATTTCTTTGTGAGCAAGATCGACGGGTTTCCCTTCACCCTCGACCACCTCATAAGATTATATAGCCCTAGTCTTTACCGAGGTGGGCTGATAAAGCCTCAAACCCGGGCCACAAAGGCATTTACCTCGAGCGTAGATGAAGACAAAGATCGGGGTTGGATGGGTCAGTTTGTTCGAGTGAAGACCTCGGACCTAATCTCGGCTGAGAGTATGCCATTTTCCGAAAAATAGAATATGAACCGTAAGTGTGATTCCGTTTTTAGTTTTTGTTGTTTTTACTTCTTCATCTTTTCGTATCAGTGTTTTTCTTGACACAATCGTTGCTTGGATGCCAGATGCGGTTCCCCATCTTGAAAACTGTGTCAGGAGCCTGATTTCGACATCAACATATGCCGATTGCGCATGGCGCGATTTGTCAAAGGGCCGGTAAGAGACTCGTACTCATGGTAAACCTTTCTCTTGGCTCACAAATTTGTTATTTGTTCACGTATTCTTTTCAGGCATAAGTTTTACTTACTTTTCTTTCTTTGTAGGTCTCAGAAAAGATGAGGTTATGAGACCCCCATCAGGTGACTAAGAAGTTTTACCGCTTATCTCAAAATCGGAGAAAGTGATTAAGAGAAAAAGGGCCTCGGACTCCGAGGGTCAAAAAACCAAAAAAAGAGCGGCTCGCAAACCCAAGGTGAACACAATCCATTTGACTATGGAGTCGGTCCTGAGTTTAAGGGATGAAGAAGAAGAAGAAGAAGAAGAAGAAGAAGAAAGTGATTTTGGGCTGTTAGCCTGTGCATGGCTAGCACCGATACTCAAAATACTTCGGTATTGGTGGGAGTTGATACTGCTCCGTCCAGGCTTGATGAGGTCGAGGAGGAGACTTCGACCCAAGTTCCCGAGCCGAGGGAGACCGAGGATGTTTTACCTCGGGGCAAAAAAACCATCAAAGAAGTTGCAGATGCTGGTGTACAAACCGAGCTTGAGGCTCCCCAAGACGGAGGCGGCGCCCAAAAAGACCTACTCGGGGCAATAGAGATCGGGGATTTCAACTCTTTCCCTTCATTTTCCCATTTGATGATACATGACGCTCACGCTGTGGAGACTTATCACTGGGAGGGAGCCCATAGAAAGGAGGACATTTTCCGTGGTTATTTTATTGATGTAGAAGATGTCACAGGTCCGAGTGACTTGGAGGCTCCAAAGAAGAGCTCGAGTGAGGTGGGAGCACCTTGCCTTTTCAACGAAGCCCAACAGGCCCTGAATCGGGTAAGTTCATACTTTCTTTGCCAATTTTCATACTTTTGTTTTTCTTTCCTTGTATAATTCCTTCTTTTTATTTTTGTAGGCTTCTGTGCTTCATCACGCGATCCCGATGGATGAACCGATACAAAATCGTAGTTCGAAGTCTTACTAAGGAGAGAGATACCTTAAAGCTTCTCAGTAAGCAGATAGAAGGAGAAGTAAAAGGAATTCGGGTTGAACTGGAAGCATCTCGGAAAGAACAAACTGAGCTGGCCAAGCAGGTAAAAAGAATCTTTGGATTTAATGATATTCACTAGGGAGTGATGGCTAATAGTTCGGTCCCGCAGGTCAAGCAAAAGTTCGATGTGATCACGCAGCTTCGTGCTGAAGTGGACGTAGTGAAATCGGATGCCGAGGAATGGAGGCAGAACATGGACCGCCTCGCCTCAGAAAAGGAGACGGCCCGGACTCAACTAGCTCCAGCTGAGGTCCAACTGGCAGGCCAAGAAAATCGAGGAGTTCCAGTTTCGGTTAAGCTCAGCAAATTTTGATCGAGAGAAATTAGCCACAGAACTCGCAGCGGCCAGATCGGAGGTCGAGAAAACCATGGCCAATGCCGATGCATTGGTGGCCGTTTATCGGTTTGATGCCGAAGCTGCTCAGGTTCGAGCAAAGGAGGTTGCTGAAGCTGCTCAAGCTCAAGCAAACTGGGTTGTCGAGCATGCTAAATGTCAGTCTCGAAGGGAGACTCTCGAAGAGATCCATGCTCGTGGCTTCGATCTTGCAGCCGAGATCGAGAAAGCTAAGGAGCTTGAAGCTGAAGCCAGAGTGTCGGCCTTTCCTGATGATGATGATACCGGGAGTGCGAGCGGATCTGAAAGTGAAGGGGGTCTCGAGGGCGAAGACACTAGTCCCGGACAGGACTAAGTCTTTTAGTATTTTTTGTGTTTCTTGTAAGACCGTTTTGGTCTTTTGTAAAACAATTTGATCGGGCCATGCTGCCCATGTAAATGATTTTTGACATGTATAAAAAACTTTCTTCCTTTCTGCCTTATAGAATTGTGAAGTTTGAATGCTAAGGCTAGGGCTCAGATAAATTGATCAAAACCAAACTAGTGTAACCCTTAGGCCTTTTGATCGAGTGAGTGCTTGCTCGAACTCGAAGTAAAAAATAGTCCTTAGGCTTTATGGTCTAGTGAGTTTTTGCTTGAACTCAATTACATAGCCCTTAGGCTTTGTAGTCGAGTGAGGATGATTTCTCGAACTCAAATTAAGGTAGCCCTTAGGCTTGGTAGTCGAGTGAGGATGATTTCTCGAAATAGAATTAAGGTATCCCTTAGGCTTTATGGTCGAGTAAGGGTTTGCTAGAACTCAAGTAAAGAACAACCTTTAGGCTATTATGGTCTAGTGACTATTTACTCGAAGTAAAAAACAACCCTTAGACTATTTTGGTCGAGTGAGGATGGCTTCTCGAACTCGTATTATGGTAACAACCCTTAGGCTTTGTAATCGAGTGATGATGATTTCTCGAACTCGAATTAAGGTAGCCCTTAGGTTTTGTAGTCGAGTGAGGATGATTTCTCGAACTCGAATTAATGTAGCCTTTAGGCTTTGTGGTCGAGTGAGGATGATTTCTCAAACTCAAATTAAGGTAGCCCTTAGGCTTTGTGGTCGAGTGAGTGTTTGCTCGAACTCGAAGAAAGAACATCCTTTAGGCTATTATGGTCGAGTGAGTGTTTGCTCGAACTCGAAGAAAGAACAGCCTTTAGGCAATTATAGTCGAGGGAGTTTTTTCTCGAACTCGAAGAAAGAACAGCCTTTAGGCTATTATGGTCAAGTGAGTGTTTGCTCGAAATCGAAGTAAAAACAGCCTTTAGGCTTTATAGTCGAGTGAGTGTTTGCTCGAACTCGAAGCAAAGTAGCCCCTAGGCCTTATATAATTTGATCTCGTTAATTTTTCGAATGGCAGTCCCCGATTTATGGGGTAATCATTCGAACTCCGGTCATGATCGGCCCTTAAGCATATTTATATAATAGATCGAGAATATGAAGTGGAAAAACCTTTCTGAGGTATGAGATATTGGTAAATAAAAACTTTATCTTTATATGTCATCATACATGTGTACATGTTTTGTGCCGGGGCTCGAGAAAACTATGCGGGCATGGTTCGTTTGACCATTTGGCCCTTATAAACTTTTCCTATCAAAACCCTGTGGCCATGAAGTAATTTCATTGCATCGAACATGATATATTTGAGGGAAATGCCCCCAGTATTAGAGGTTGATTATAAAGAGGCCTTAGATACTGTTGAATTTCTCAAAGTTAGCACGCTCGATTGTTCCCTCATTAAAAACCTCACCGAAAAACCCATTTGGGACAAAACCGGTCTGAGGGAAAAAGAGTGCAATGCGTGCTTTCAGACCTAAAGGTTTCGAGTTGAAGAATCCATTCTTTCTTTGGTCGAACATCTGCAAGGGTTAGTTTCAAAATACAAATGAATATGGGAGGGTCATACCTTAGCAGTAGTATCACTTTAGGTGTGGTATGTTCCAATTGCTCGATAGTCATTTCCCGTTTGTCATACCGAGCTTGTACGATCCTTTTCCAATGATTCCGAAGACCTGATACGGTCCTTCCCAGTTCGGACCCAGTTTTCCTTCATTCAGATTTCGGGTGTTGAGGGTGACTTTCCTTAGCACCAAGTCCCCGATTTTAAAATGTCAAAGATTAGTCCTTCGATTGTAGTATCTCTCGATTCGCTATTTTTGGGCGGCCAATCGGACAAGATTAGCTTCTCGTCTTTCGTCCAACAATTCTAGGCTTATATTCATTGACTCGTTATTCGACTCCTCTATTGCATATCGAAACCTGATGCTAGGTTTTCCGACCTCAGCTGGGATCATGGCTTCTGCGTCATAAACCAACGAGAATGGTGTTACTCCGGTACTGGATTTTGATGTTGTGCGGTATGCCTATAGGACCTCGGGTAAGTATTTCTCTCCATTTTCCTTTGGCGTCGGTCAATCTCTTCTTAAGATTTTGGATGATGGTTTTGTTGGCCGATTCAGCTTGTTCGTTCCCGCTGGGATGATACGGTGTTGATAGGATCCTTTTGATCTTGTGATCCTCGAGAAATTTAGTTACTTTGCTACCGATGAATTGTTTTCCATTATCACATACAATCTCGGACGACATCCCGAATCGACATATGATGTGGTCCCAAATGAAGTGTATCACTTCTTTTTTCTGACTTTCTCGAAAGCCTGTGCTTCAACCCATTTAGAGAAATAATCAGTCATAAATAAAATAAATTGAGCCTTACCTGGGGCCGATGGGAGGGGGCCAATGATGTCCATTCCCCATTTTATGAAAGGCCATGGATATAGGACCGAGTGGAGTAGCTCCCCGGGTTGATGAATCATGGGAGCATGCCTTTGGCATTTGTCGCATTTTTTAATGAACTCCCTTGCATCCTTGCCCATATCGATCAAATAATACCCTACTCTGATTACTTTGTGGACCAGCGAATCGGCACCGGAATGGTTTCCACAAGTGTCGTCGTAAATTTCCCGTAGGATGTAATCGGTATCTCCTGGTCCCAAACATATTGCCAATGGTCCATCGAATGTCCTTCTAAATAGCGTTCCATCTTTGGACAAGGTAAACCGTGCTGCCTTCATGCGCAGAGCTCTCGATTCCTTTGGATCTGATGGAAGCTTCCCGTTCTTGAAGTACTCTATATATTTGTTTCTCCAATCCCAGGTTAAACTTGTGGTGTTTATCTCGGCGTGACCTTCTTTGATTACCGATCTCATGAGTTGTAATATAGTCCCCGAGTTGAGTTCGTCATCCTCGACCGATGAACCTAAGTTTGCAAGAGCGTCGGCCTTACTGTTCTGTTCTCGGGGTACATGCTACAAAGTCCATTTCTTAAATCGATGTAGAGTCACCTGTAGTTTATCAAAGTACCTCTGCATTTGATCTTCTCAGACTTCGAAAGTCCCGTTAACTTGGTTTACCACGAGGAGGGAATCGCACTTAGCCTCTACGACTTCCGCTCCCAAGCTTCTAGCTAGTTCGAGACCTGCAATCATGGCCTCGTACTTGGCCTCATTGTTAATCAATTTTATAGTTCTGATAGATTGTCTAACTACATTACCTGCAGGTGATTTTAATACAATGCCAAGTTCGGACCCCTTCGCATTCGAGAAACCGTCCGTAAAGAGGGTCCAGACTCCCGAAGAGGTACCCGATTTTATCAATATTTCTTTTTCAATATCGGGTACAAAGGCCGGCGTAAAGTCAGCCACGAAGTTCGCCAAGTTTGAGATTTGATAGAGGTTCGGGGTCGATACTCAATATCGTACCCGCCGATTTCTATAGCCCATTTCGCCAATCGACCCGAAAGTTCGGGTTTGTGCAAAATATTTTGAAGAGGATAATTTGTTACAACATGTATCGGATGACACTGGAAATATGGTTTCAATTTTCTAAAGGCGCTTATTAAAGCAAGTGTTAATTTATCCAAGTGTGGATATCTAGTTTCGGCCTTGCCTAAGGTCCGACTGACTTAATAAATAGGGAATTGTGTACCTCGTTCTTCTCGATCCAGAACTCCACTTACTGCTATCTCCGAGATAGCTAAGTACAGGTAAAGTTGTTCGTCCACTTGCAGGGTATGAAGCAGCGATGAGCTCGATAAATACCATTTTAGTTCTTCCAAAGCCTGCTAGCATTCCAGAGTCCATGCGAAGTTGCTTTTCTTCTTAAGTAGTGAGAAAACTTGGTGGCTCCTCTTTGAGGATCTCGGAATGAATCATCCTAGGGCGGCTATCCGCCCTGTTAGCCTCTGCACGGCCTTTACATTATCTACTACCGTGATATCCTCGATAGCTTTGATTTTATCAGGGTTGATCTTGATTCCTCGATTGGACACCATGAAACCAAGAAACTTGCCCGAGCCAACCCTGAATGCACATTTTTTGGGGTTGAGCATCATATTGTACTCCATCAGTATGTCAAAAGTTTCCTGCAAATGCTTTAAATGGTCCTCTGCTCATAGGGACTTAACTAACATGTCACCAATATAAACTTTTATTGATTTCCCTATTTGTTTTTCGAACATTCAATTTACTAGGCATTGATAAGTTGCACCAGTATTTTTTAGATCGAATGGCATTCCGTTATAACAATAGGTACCGTACTTAGTGATAAACGAGGTCTTTTCCTGATCTTCCGGGTTCATCTGTATCTGGTTGTACCCGGAGTAGGCATCGAGAAAACTGAGAGTCTCGTGGCTGGCCGTGGCATCGATCATACGATCGATATTAGGCAAAGGAAAAGAATCCTTTGGGCATGCTTTATTCAGGTCTTTATAATCTATGCACATTCTAAGTTTGTTTCCCTTCTTAGGGACTACCCCTTTTTAGGTACTACCACCACATTTGCTAGCCATTCGGGGTATTTTACTTCTCGAATGAATCCTATTTTAAGAAGTTTAGTCACCTCGTCCTTGATGAAGGCATGTTTGACCTCGGATTGGAGCCTTCTTTTTTGCTTTATCGGATGGAATTTCAGATCCAAGCTTAGTCTATGAGTGGTTATTTCCGGTGGGATACCTGTCGGGTGAAGATGGGACCAAGCGAAATAGTTCATGTTAGCTATAAGAAATTGAATAAGCTTTTTCCTAAGCTTGGGATCTAACCACGTGCCCAGGTATACCTTTCGTTCGGGCTTATGTTCGATTAGCGTGATTTGCTCCAGTTCTTCGACCGTTGATTTGGTAGCGTCAGAATCATCGGGGACCATGGAGGATCGAGGGACCCCATAGTCATCATCTTTATCAATCTTTTGATTCTCTAGTTGGGTTGAGGCTGACGTTTGTTATTGCTATTTGGTATCCAGTTCCTCCTTCGAATCTGATCCTTTTGTCGATGATAGTGAAGATATCAGAATCACTTCATCGATGGCAAATATTTCCTTTGCGGCCGGTTGCTCCCTATAGACCGTTTTGATTCCCTCTGATGTTGGGAATTTCAGAACCTAGTGAAGGGTCGAGGGAACTACTCTCATGTTGTGGATCCATGGCCTCCCGAACAGGGCGTTATATCTCATATCGTCGTCGATCACGTGGAACTTTGTTTCTTGGATGGTCCCGGCCACGTTCACTGGCAAAATTATCTCGCCCTTAGTAGTTTCATATTTCATATTGAATCTGTTTAGTACCAAGGTTACGGGCATGACCTGGTCCTGTAGACCGAGTTGCTCTACGACCCTTAATCGAATAATGTTGGCCGAACTACCTGGATCAATTAACACACACTTAATTTGAGTTTTATTCATAAGTACAGATATTACCGGTACATCATTATGGGGTTGCATAACTCCTTCCGCGTCTTTGTCATTAAAGGACAAGGTTACTTTAGGTGTGTAATCCTGAGTCTGAGGTCGCTTTTCTCTTACAATAGATATTTTAGTGCGTTTAATCACCGGCCCCTGGGGACATCGATCCCTCCGATGATCATGTGGATGATGTGTTGTGGCTTTTCTTGTTTGTTTTGTCTATTGAAATTTCTGTTTTTGAAATGGTTTTTGACCGAGTCACTTAAAAATTCTCGAAGGTTCCCTTCATTGAATAACCGGGCTACCTCCCCTTTCAACTGCCTGCAGTCTTCAGTTCTGTGGCCATGGGTGCCATGATACTTGCACATTTGATTGGGATTTCTCTAGGCTGGATCAGACTACAGAGGTCGAGGCCACTTAGTATCCTTCATGCGTCCGATAGCCGACACGAGGGCGGATGCATTAATGTTGAAGTTATATTCTGATAACTGTGGTGCTTCCTTAGGTGCAGTATGCTTGTCGAACCCATTCTTGTTCATCGGCCCCCGAGACCCTTGGCCTCGATCACTTCTCTTTTCACCTCGTACGGAGTTGCGTGTAGGTTTGCTACCCCTACGATCTCCGCTATACGGCCGATATCGGTTCTTGTTCGAACTTGGTTCTTGGTCGATGTCCCTTTTATTAATGGACCCAGAACCCAACTAGTCGTCTTCAACTCTAATCTTCAATTGATATCGATTATGTACGTCGGCCCAGGTAATAGCCGGGTACTTGATCAAATTTTGCTTCAACTGTCGTGAAGCCATCGAGCTTCTTTCGTTCAATCCTTGGGTGAAAGCTTGAACAACCCAACCGTCTGTGACCGGTGGTATTTCCATTCGTTCCGTTTGAAAACGAGATACAAACTCTCTTAGCATCTCGTTATATTTTTGCCTTACCTTGAAAAGGTCAGACTTCCTGATCTCGACCTTTATGGCTCTGGTGTGTGCTTTTGTGCAAGAATCTGTAAGCATAGCAAAAGAATCGATAGAGTTAGGTGGTAAATTATGATACCATATCATTGCCCCCTTTGACAGGGTTTCCCCAAATTTCTTCAACAGTACGGATTCAATCTCATCGTCTTCTAGATCGTTCCCTTTAATGGCACATGTGTAAGAGGTGACATGTTCATTGGGGTCGGTCGTTCCATTATATTTAGGAATTTCGGGCATGCGAAACTTCTTGGGGATCGATTTAGGAGCCGCGCTCGGGGGGGGGGGGGAGGCTGTTGTACAAATTTTTTGGAATCCAAGCCCTTCAATACCGGTGGTGCCCCCGAGATATAATCAACCCTGGAGTTATAAGTTTATACTTTTTTGTCATTTTCTTCAATCCTCTTTTCTCCTTACTCAATTCGTTTTGTCAGTTCCCCTAACAACTTAATAATTTCGGGATTAGTCAGTCCCCGATTCTTGTTCATTTGATCTTACTACAGCTGGCCCTATTTAGTGGGTGACTTCTTGTGGTGGACCGGGCTCTGCTCTGCTCGGTGCCTGAGTTTGGCTCTGCAACTGAGCTATTGGTACATGTTGAGCTTGCAACATTTTGAAAATTATACGCAGGTTGATCCCATCTTCTCCAACATTTTGGATTTTTCGAACTGAAGATCGAATTCCACCATGAATGTTGTTTTCGGGATTGGAACGTTGGTTCGCCTCGATGGCCACATGTGAATTAACGTCAATGGGATCTTCGGTTGTTGTTCTCATCTTGAATGCTAGCTTCGTTGTCGATAGGTAGGGCCATTAATTGAGAGTTCGTCGTTTTGAGCCTGAAATCGCAGACACTTCCAAGAGCAAGTGTAAAAAAGGTGTGTTTTCTAGAGATTCGTACCAAATAACCACTGTTATCCTTAGCCCCACAGTAGGCACCAATCTATTTACCCAAAAAATAGATTGAGTTAAATTTATACGTAGTCCTAAGGATACTTGGTATAAATTGGTACGAATCGGAAAGGTAAGTAGAAAAATATCGAATATTAACTGTAAAAAAAATAAATACAAACCCAAATTGAGTAGAGAATGATTGATAAATGAACAAGATGAATCAAAAGCCCAAAAAATGATATTTGCTAGATGTTATATAAATCTCAATAATCCCTAAAGGCAAGAGTGTATGAATATATGTCAATCCGTGAATCAATGAATCCCCTTTACAAATGATAGCCATTCTTAATATAGTAGAGGACTCCTACTTTGGATATAATTAAAAATATATAGTGGGGATCCCATGATAAATTAATTAACTAGTTTTTCCTTGATTTCCGCCGAGATTCTCTTCCCTAGTGCGGTTATAACGACTCTTTGTCTCTTGACTAGATTTCGGTTTTGGCTGATCTCGATGTTGGTCGGTTCCTTTACCCTCGACCCTTGATATTGACTCGAGCTCGGTATCAGTCGGTCTCTAGGTCCCGAGCTTGACACTGACTTGAGCTCGACGTCGGTCGGTCTCTCAACACAACTTGATATTATAATAAAGACCCTTGGTCCATCATGTTCCAATCTTGATTAAACA
Source organism: Nicotiana tabacum (assembly GCF_000715075.1). Lineage (NCBI taxonomy): Eukaryota > Viridiplantae > Streptophyta > Magnoliopsida > Solanales > Solanaceae > Nicotiana > Nicotiana tabacum. Next base: position 35,193,874 of record NC_134094.1, on the reverse strand, counting down.
CACGAAGGGCAAACTCGGTTTTGACCGTATACAATATTGTCTTGGCATATATAGTGGCTTGATTTGTTAAAGCATATGCTGGTAGAATCAGAGTGGTGGAGAAGTAAGACAATACCAAGCGTAGAAGAGTATCTATCTGTTGCCTGTGTAAGTATCGGTGTTAGATGCGTTGTTCTCATAACACAATATCTTATTGTGCCAAAATTGTCCAAGGATTTCGCAGAAAGTTCTAAGATCAGTGTCTTATGGAAGTCTACAGCTAACTATTGGCTGACTCCTTAATAACATACATAGTTACAAGGTAATATTAATTCCTTTTGAGACTATTAATATTTTCTCTTTTGCTCATCGAGAAAATAGTTGTCATGTTGTTGGATAGTCATTTTGTACCATAACGAAAATTTGTCTCACCTGGACATAATTGATCGTTACTTTACCCAAAGCAAAACTTACCTAAATTATTAAAAGATTATTTTATCAAATTTCGACTACTGATTGTGGAAGATCTTTTTTCAATATATTGAAAATAAAACTAGCAAAAACAGAAACTGAGAAGCTCTGCTTGTGCATGTTAGACAAGGCTTGTTAATGTGCGCCACCACCTATGGCTCGGCAGAATAAGAAAACTCCGGCGACGTCATCTCCTCCCACAACACACAAAGAATCTAATAGACTAATTACACCAACAAATGGAGTCCCTCAGGACCTAGGTCCACGACAATTTGGTCAATGGTTGACAGGGATGGGTAGTGCTCCAACGGTATTGCAAGTTGTGCCATCGGTTGAATCTGCCACCCCTGAAGGACAAGATAAAGGTACCTCCTCAGCGGCAAGGAAACTTACCTTCTCTATTGTATCGAGGGCAGAAAAACCTATGGTGGCTGATATTGTCAAAGGTAACAGATCTCAGCAATTAGGTTTGAAACTTGACTATTTTCCTCCAGTTTTGAAAGAGGGCTGAAGACAGTCCAATTAGTTCAGGTGGAGGTTGAAGAACAGTGTCATAAATAGAAATCAGCATTAATAGGCTACATCATTGGGAGAAACCCTTCTTTCAAAGAAATACTGAAATTTGTATATGGAGTATGGAATTTTGTCACAACTCCTTAGGTATTCTTATATAATGAGGGCTATTTAATATTTTGATTCACATCTGAGGAAGAGAAGGTAACCTTGCTACAAAATGGACCACACACATTTAACAACAGACCAATGGTTCTTAAGCAGTGGAGCCAGATTTCCAGATGAGAAAGTAACCTCTCCAAGCTATTCCTGTGTGGGTGACGTTTACCAATCTGGTTATTGAATACTGAGCACCAAGAAGCCTAGGTAGGATAGCTAGCTATTTGGGAAGCCTATATTTGCGGATAAACTTACAACCAAAGGCGATAGAGTCTCTTATACACATATTCTAATTGAGATGGATATCTCACTGGCACTCCTAGAGGAGATACCAATCGAATTACCAGGAGGCAAGTGTAAACGGCAGACTATTGAATATGAATGAAAGCCCTTATATTATTAGACCTACCTCAACATAGGGCATCACAATGGTGATTGCAAGAATATAATGCAAACGGATAAAAGGAAGCAACGGTTAAACAGGAAGAAACAAACGATGGATTGCAAAGTGAAAACAGGAGCTGAAACTCAAGGACCTATCAAGCTTACAGACCCAGTCACATCTGCTGAACAACATACTGAACTAGTTTTACCAAAGGAGTTAGGAGAACCAACTGATATACTAGATACAACAGAACAACTAGAAGCTATGGAATAACAGGTGCAATAGGCTAAGAGTAGGGGAAAGAAAAAGTTGGCTATCATCCAAGAATAGGAGGGACAAAGTCAGCTATATGAGAATAGTGAGAAGATTGAAAGGCTATTAAGGCAGAATCAATTCAGTACTTTGAGAATTCAACCAATGATAGTCACCCCAAAATTGACAAAGGATCTCAGTCCTCAAAGGGAGAACCCTCCACGATCTTCTGTTCTGGGAATATAAGGGGGCTAAACAAGCCCGTTAAGCAGAAAGAACTAAAGATAATTTTGCTTACAAAAAAGGTAGTACTAATAGGCTTTCTTGAGACCAAAGTTAGAGCCCACAAGGCTCAGAAAGTTAAGAAGAAATTGGGGAAAGAATTTGAAGTAGCTACATATTATACTCAGACCCCAAATGATAGAATTTGGATATGTTGGAGGCCTCAACAGGTGGAGGTGCACGCATTAACATCTAGGCCACAATTTGTACATTGCTTAGTTAAATACAAGGGGTTGTACATTGCTTAGTTAAATACAAGGGGTCTCCAATTGCTAGCCAGATAAAATTTGTCTATGGGGAAAGAATTTGAAGTAGCTACATATTATACTAAGATCCCAAATGGTAGAATTTGGATATGTTGGAGGCCTCAACGGGTGGAGGTGTACACATTAACATCTAGGCCACAATTTGTACATTGCTTAGTTAAAGACAAGGGGTCTCCATTTGCTAGCCAGATAATATTTTTCTATGGATTGAATACTATAAATGAAAGAAAGTCCCTCTAGGAAGGACTGAGAGCACTGAATTATACTATAACTGAACCCTGGGTTGTATTAGGGGAGTTTAACACTATACTCTCAGTAAATGACAGGCAGAATGGAATTCCAGTACATCCAGCTGATGTTAAGGATTTTCAAGAATGCATTAAAGATATAGGACTTGGGCAACTAAAAAGAACAGGTTGTCAATTCTCATGGAACAACAAAAGAGATAAACAGGTCAGAATACACAGCCTAATCGATTGGGAATTTGGGAATGTTAACTAGTTTGCTAGATATGGCCACCTGGAAACAGTCTATCACAACCCATGATGCTCAGACTACTCACCAATCCTGGTTAGCACTGGGAGAGTCAAGCAATTGCTTCCTAGACCACTCAGATTACTTAATGTCCTTCTTCAAGAGCAGGCGTCCAAGGAAGTAACTCAGTCTATATGGCAACAAAACATTCCTGGATACACTATGTATGGAGTATTTAAAAAGCTTAAACTTATTGAGCTTAACACAAAACATCTTCATAGAGATAAAAGAATTGAGGCTATTCGAGAAAAAGTTACAGAACATACAACAACTGCTGAAATTAGACCTTTACAACCCCAACTTAATAAAGGATGAGAGAGGACTGATAATGGGAAAATGGTCCAATATACACGAGGGTGTACTGAGGCAGAAGTCCAGGGCTGTATGGTTAGCAAAAGGGGACTTGAACTCCAAATTCTTCCATGCACAACTGAAGGAAAGACAGGGAACGAATCATATCTCATTAATATGTAATGATCAGGGAATAATGATAACTGATCATGTACACGTTCAACAAGAGTTCATGAACTTCTTCCATGACCTATTGGGTACTAATGCTAGTGAAATGCCATGACTAAATAGTACCATAGAAAAGGATGGATACTGTCTCAATAAGGAGGATCAACAAAATCTGATCAAACCAGTGTTGAAAAAGGAAATACTACAGGCTTTGAATGATTTGCCCGCTGACAAAGCCCCGAGGGGGGGAGGGGGGATAGGTTCACCGTTGAATTTTTCAAATCCAATTGGGACACCGTTGGGGAGGAGGTTAGTAATGTTGTACTGCAATTCTTTGAGATTGGTAAAATCCTCAAAGAGATCAACTGCACAACCATTACTCTAGTGCCTAAAGTCCCAAATCCTACCTATTTCAAGGAATTTAGGCCTATTGCATGTTGTACAATACTGTATAAACTGATAGCCAATGTAATCACTGCCAGACTTAAACTAGTGGTGGACAAAATGGTGGGGCCATCGCAATCAGCTTTTATAAACTAGTCGAAGGATATAATAGAAAAGGAATGTCCCCCATGTCATTTGGACAAAATCATTCAGGTCCATCCAAGGTAAAAGAATGGAATTACAAGCTTGGACACCCAATTTCAATCCAAATGAGGATAATCATATTATTCCTATTTGGATAGTTATTCCAGAACTTCCCTGGAATTTCTACTATAGGGAAGTACTGTCAGTACTTTTATCACCTATTGGTAAGGTGCTCCATCTAGACTTAGCTTCAATGCAAAAAATAAGGAGAAGTGTTGCAAAAGTCAAGATGCAGGTGGGTTTGACTAAGGACAAGGCTCATCATGTTTGGCTGGGATTTGATAAAGATCAGGATGTGAATGGGGAAGGCCAGTGGCTAGAAGTAGTATATGAAGATCTACCATATTATTGCTTATACTACAGACACTTGGTTCATGAAGAGTACAAATGCAATATTAGAAAAAGGGAAGAACAAGAAAAGAAGAACGCAGCAACAACAAAAGCAACAACTCACAATGCTAATAATCACCTTACAAACAAGCTAAAGGGAGAAACTGCAACACCACATGAGCAAATGGTACAGAGACAACAAAATTATCAGACTTCCAACCAAAAAATAGAGGAACAATGCAAAATTGAGGAGCAACAAGGAATAATAAATCACAAAGTAATTGCGCAACAAACAAAAAAGGATAACCATTCCAACAATCAATGGCAATTTCAAAAAAAGAAGAATTTCAAGGGAATCAACCAGAAAAACAAGCAACACAAACAGAAACATCCACAACAACAAGCTCTTGAGACACAGTTATCCAGACCCTCCCAGCCCTCAGGTGTAATGAACAAGTCACAATGTGCTCCACCAAAGCCACTCGAGATACCAGAGGCCATTCATAATACTGCTTATAGTGCCGATGCTTGTAATGGAGGACAGATTTGTGCACATGAACCACCTAATGAGATATGGCACTTTACTGGAATAAAAACTCCTCAGATAATTCATGAGTCTACTTAGGTAGGTGGTAGCACTAGCATAGTAAACCTACCATCCACTACTGCAAATCATGCTAGCACACAAAAAAATGGGGATGCTGGAATTGTCAATAATGTGACTTCTGAATCTAATAGTGAGGGCAGGGACAAGCTCAGAGAACAACATCAGAAGCATCAAAGTTTGGAATATCCAGATAACCAACATCTAAGAACTGCTGAAAAATCAAATTCCAATCCTAAAGCTGCAGAGCTTACCAGAAACTCTATCTCTACTAATACTGGGCAGAATGCTTTAGGGACAAATTAAAATACTATTGACTTTGTTCAAAGGAGCTTTGGAATGCATAAGGAAACACTTAATTTCACTCTCAACCACTCATGTCAAGAAATACCATCTCAGAATTTGTGGACTCACCTAATTCAAATGGAAAAACTACATGCTCTATACAACTGGGGAGAGGTGAAGTAAGTTCAAAGGAACATACAAGACTAAGATTAGATGATCAAAGAGTTAATTCAATGCCAGCACAAGTTAATATAGAAGTATCCAGGAAGTCTTTGGACAACAACAAAATTGAGGAACTAGTAGCCAACGTTGAAGGTGCAATGGTAATATTACCAGACAGGGAACAAGTAAGTAATGCTGATGCAGAGACAGATCACCAGATACTTAGGTCATCCTCTCAAAATGTAGATGGGAAAGATCCAACAATTGTGTATGATCAGGTAGGGTCAGCCATAATTCCTAGGGAGTCAACAACAATTGATACACTGCTTATGGCAATTGCATCAGCCACTGGATCTCCAGTGCATATTCAAATCAATATACCACTGCAATCTCCTGCTTAGTTTATGCATGACATTATTGCACACAAGGAACTGCCTTTGGAAATTCATGAAGCCTTGGGCACAAATGAACAACTAGAAGATGAAGGTGCTGATGAATCTACAATTGTGAATTTCAAGTCTGTGGCAAGAGAAGGAGATTTGTCACCTAGGACTGTAGGTAAACATGGTAAGAAAGGAAAAAAGAAAACCCATCACAAGGAACAACAACCTCCTACAATAATATGGAACATAAGGTCTGTTAAAACTCACCAAACCTTTCAGAGAGTTATCAACATGCAAAGGGAACATGTTTCTTTTATTATAGCACTCATGGAGCCTTTCCAAAAGCAGAGGCTTATTAAGAACTATAGGATGATACTAGGCATGGAACCAGCAATATCTAATATCAATGGAAAGATATGGATATTTCTTGATGTTGTGGTCCAATGGGATATGGTGATTAACACGGACCAGCAACTTACTATTATGGTTTATCATCAAGATATTGAGAAGCACATCATGATGACCATTGTATATGCAAAGTGTTCATCCCTAGAAAGATTAGAATTATAGGATAATCTATACTACCTTGCTAGAGACATGGAATTACCTTAGGTGGTTGGGGGCACTTCAATGTGATTCTTAATGAAGAAGAGAAGATTGGTGGACTTCCAGTTTACCCTCCAGAATATAAAAATTTTGCCTTTTGTGTAAACTCTTGTGGACTATTTGACATGGGGTATAAAGGAAGTCCATTCACATAGTGGAATAGGAGACCAAACTCAGAATGCATATTCAAAAGGTTTGATATAATTTTTGTCAATGTGCCATTACAAACTTTATTCCCTAGTACAGAAGTGGAGCACCACATCAGAACAGGTTCTGACCATACACCACTACTGTTGAGTAGTGGTAAGCAGACCACTCAAATTGCCAAACTTTTCAAATTTCGGAATTTATGGACAAAACATGCCTCTTTTATAGAGGTAGATAGACAGAATTGGCTGGCTGATTTCACAGGTGACCCCTTCTTGATGTTCAAACAGAAACTAAAAAGAGTTAAGATTGCTCTTTCAAAATGAAGCAAGCTCACTTATGGGGATATCTTTAAACAATTAGCTTTAAGAGAAGATGTGGTCAGAGTAAAGAAAATGCTATTTGAAGAAGAACTAATAGTAGAGAATAGAATTATACTTCAGAAAGTACAATCTGAGTTAAAGAGATTTCTAAGCATAGAGGAGCAATATTGGAAATAAAAAGTTGGAATGTCCTGGTTTGCATAAGGAGACAGAAATACTAGATTTTTCCACAACTATGTCAATGGTAAAAGGCAAAAGCTCCAATTGAAGAGAATCCAGAATCATAATAGTGCTTGGATTGAGTCAACAGATCAGCTAGCTGATGCAACAATAGAATTTTACCAGAAGCAGTTTACACAAGAAGATGGCCCTACATGCTCTGAGCTCCTAAACAATGTACTTCCAATGGTGTCTAGTTATCAGAACTTAGAGCTTTGTAGAATTCCTACAATTGAGGAGGTAAAGGCAGCAGTATTTGCATTGAGTGGGAGAATACAGGTAGTCCAGATAGTTTCACAGGTATTTTCTTTCAAGAATGTTGGGATGTAATAGGGGAAGATATACATGAGATGCTGAAACTGTTTTATGGAGGAAGTCTTTTGCCTAAGTCTATAACGCACACAAACCTTGTCTTGCTGCCAAAAAAACACAGGTTCAAACATTCACGGATCTCAGACTTATAAGCTTAAGCAATTTTATCAATAAAGTGATATCTAGAGTTGTTCATGATAGGCTGGAAAAGATGCTGCCTTCTTTGATCTCTTTCATCCAATCAGGATTTATCAAGGGAAGAAGTATATTTGAAAACATCTTATTAACTCAGGAGATTGTTACTGACATAAGGTTAAGGGGAAAACCTGCCAATGTAGTTATCAAACTTGACATGGCAAAGGCATAAGATAGGGTCTCTTGGAAGTATTTAATGCATGTTTTGAGAAAAATGGGATTTGCATAATGCTTCATCAACATGGTGTGGAATCTACTATCCAATAACTGGTATTCTGTGCTGATTAATGGTCAAGCTTCAGGTTTCTTTCACTCAGCAAGAGGTGTCAAGCAAGGGGATCCTCTCTCCCCAGCCCTATTCATACTCTTTGCAGAGGTACTATCTAGGTATTTAAATAAGCTATTTGAAGACAAGATATTCAAGGCTTTGGCATGCCCAAGTGGACTAATCCATTGAATCATTTAGCCTACGCAGATGACACTAAAATCTTTGCTTCGGCTGATCTATACTCTTTAGAGAAGATTATAGATGTCTTATACAAGTACGAGCACACTTCTGGCCAAATGATCGACAAGACAAAGAGTTCCTTTTATATGTACTCTATTGTGTCTACAAGATTGTTCAACTCTGTAGGTGTTATTATTGGATTCTCAAGGGGTGAGTTTCCATTCACTTATCTTGACAGTCTAATATTCTACAAAAGAAGAAGGAAAGATTATTACAATGGCTTGATTAAAAATGTGAAGGCAAAACTGCACACTTGGAAAGGGAAGCTAGTGTCCTTTGGGGGAAAAGCTACATTAATCACTAGTGTACTACAAAGCATGCCTACACACATCCTTTCTGTCCTTGATCCACCTAAAAATGTACTTGAACACCTTCATAAAACCTTTGCTTGGTTCTTCTGGAGTAACAAGGATGAGGTAGAAGTAGACATAGGGCAAAATGGCAAAATATTTGCCTACCAAAGAAAGAAGGGGGAGTAGGTTTTAGATCTCTGCATGATGTCTCTAGAGCTTTATTTGCCAAATTGTGGTGGAAGTTTAGGACATTGAAGTCCTTATGGTCTAATTTCATGTGGAACAAATACTGTAAAAAAGAGCTTCCAATAGTGGTCAAATTTAGAGGGGGATCTCATGTATGGAGGAAAATGTTAAAGGCCAGGGAAGAGGTGGAGCATTAAATATTATGGGAAATGAAATGGGGATCAACTAACGTTTGGCATGAGAATTGGACCGGACTAGGAGCTTTGTACCATGTTGTTACAAGAGACTACCCAATCAATGAAGATATACAGGAAGTAGATGACTTGAGAGTGGATGATGCCTGGGATGAGAAACTCCTGGATCAGTCTTTTCCTATAGATATTGCTCAACATATCAGACAGGAAGTTCTATTTGACATTAGTGACGATGGCTGGGATTTTTCTAGATGGATGCCTACACTTTCAGGAAATTTTTCTGTTAGTAGTGCTTGGAAATTTCTAAGGCATAGAGCACCTATTAATCCTGATTACAGTAAGATGTGGACTCAATGTTTACCATTTAATATCTCCTTATTTCTCCTTATTTCTATGGAGATTGTAGAAAGGGAAGATTCCCACAGATGACTTGTGGAGGAGAGGTGAGTATATGATAGTGTCCAAGTGTTGGTGCTGCGCACAACCACAAGAAGACTCATTCCAACATTTATTCTTAAAGAGTGAAACTGAGGTATGGAAAATTTTCCTTCAGGCAGCAGGGTTGGTAGTAAATCTGATACAGGTTCATCAAGTAATAAGAGCATGGTGGAATACACAATGTTGTCCTAAACTAAAGCTATTATTTCAAGCAGTTTCAGCAGTGATCACATGGGAACTTTGGAAGAATAGATATACAATGAAATATGAAGGTGCAATATCCTGTAATAGGGTACTTCATGAGGTGAACAAAACACTATATTACCTAGCAAGAGTGAGGTATCCATGACTATCAAGCATCCCCCTTTTATGGCTATAACTGATCATATTCTTGGATGGTTAAAAGCCATATGTTGTAACCAAGAAAGTGACATGGTAGCTTCTTTATGAAAGGTGGTTCAAGTGCAATACAGATGGTGCATCAAGAGATAAGGACCAAGCTCATATGGCTTTTGTGTGCGAGATCATGTGGGTGATTTGGGTTTTGCTAAAGCAAGTGAAATAGGAGAGGTAAACAATATAGTGGCAGAGGCAAAGGCTCTTTGTGAGGGGTTAGAATACTGTGTTAAAAGCCAATTACATCCACTGATTATAGAGACTAATTCCTTAGTGATGATGAAGATTATTGATGGGGAATGGGCAACTCCATGATATATAAGTGCTTAAGTGAGGAAGCTCAAGAAGATAAAGAACAACTACAATGTTCTCTTTCAGTATTTACTAAGGGAAGGGAACAATGTTGTAGATTTTCTTGCTAACCTAGCTTTCTCTTTTACAGGTACACTCACATTCCAATCGTTTTATGAATTGCTAATTGAGGCAAAAAACTGATCAACATGGACACATCACAAATTCCTAACCTTCAGATTAGGATTGCAAAGAGAAGAGAACTTGATTGATGATCAAAACATAAAATGCTTTGCCTCTCGTTGACTCATATTTTTGCATTCCTAATAGGCAAGACACGTATTTTAAGCCAAGTAGGCAAGACAACCACAACTCTCTTCACTTCAACACCACCAAATGCAATATGCAATCGACATTCCTAAAACAGTCACCCACCAGTTTCTTACAACTCTAGATTCTTCAACAGCATCTCATCATAAGCATACAGCTGCTGCAACCAATGACCAACAACTTGCTCTTACACTCTTAATTTACTCACATTGTTATTAGCATTGTTAGCTACCTTTGCATGTGAAATACCACATGTACTTCTTTGTAGGGTGTAGTTGATTGGTTAGTTATAGATTCCCTTCCCAAACCCCTAACGATGTATTTCAGCTAATGCTTCTTCATTGCTACTAGGCTTACATACCCTAGGCACTTCTTTGTAGGGTGTAGCAGATTGGTTGGATATAGATTCCTTTGAGCAAACCAATAACTATGTATTGGAGCTACTGCTTCTTCATTGCTATAGGGCTTACATCTACCTCATGACCTTCAATATAACAAGAAGCCTACACTCACACAGATTTGCTTTTGCTGCTATGCTTAGGGTGGTATTGCATAGTTGTGTGCTATCTCATTACTTCCCAGTGGTATTAGCATGGCTTCATTCTCATTCTGGGGGGTAGTTTGAGGACATACAAAAACAATATACAAACCTAGCAACAACCAAAGCTCTCTTACCTCACTTACAGACCAATCTTCTTCAATGCTCCCACCACAAACACCTTTCCTAACTTGTTTGCTATATTTTGCAGGTTCCTAAGACAGGTTCAGCAAACTGAGGCAATGGCATGGACTGATCTTATACAAATATATTCTACAGCTCCAATCCAACATGCCAAATATGAAGACATCCAATTTGTTACTGTTTACTGTTTGCTTGTTCATATATCAATTTCCAGTGGAATTAATTCCACAGATACACTCACATTAATGAGGTATTTATCTTCATTTGAAGTATGGAATTACTCTTATATATTCACTGGAAGTATGGAATTACTCTCATTACGTGCAATGAACAACGTAGGATAGTTTACTGACAGTATGGAGATGTGTCATTTTCCAGTGGTATTAGCATTTTTTTAACGCTCATTCTAGGTATGGTTTATCAACACATTGGAAGCAACTATTGTACTTATTCAGGCAATTGGAGATTGGATCGAAATTAGTTATTTGGTCAATTTTTACAACTACATGCAGAATTCGTGCACAGAAATATCATATATCAGTGTTCCATTCCAACAAATATTCTACAGTTTAACTTCTTCCACCATGCACTGAACATATCCAAACTGTTCTGATGTCCCTGCTATGGATTTACACAGACCTATTCATTCAGATTGCAAGACATGGCGCCTGCTTCTACTCTTATTCAAATTCGTCAAAACAATGGACTTTTCAAAGATGGAAGATTCTGTTCAGTTGATCCAGTATCAATCCACATGTAATTGATTGGTAGGAGTTGGGAATTACAGCACTGGCAACCCCCAGTACTTGTTGGTTTCTGCAGCACCAAAATTTGAACAACTGAACTATTTTGTGCATATCAATTAATGTTGGTGCGAGTTTGGTCCTTACAGTTTCTGGGATTGCTTGCGTTGTCATTTCACATATTGAGCAGATGCTATTCGTTTCACCTGCTCCAGTGCTACAGTGTGGCTACCACGACGTCAAACTCACCTATGATCTACTAAAGATTGTTGCGCAGGACTTGGTCCAGTAGAACAACTGTCTGGAGTTGTGTCATTTTCATGTCGTAGTTTCAATCAATACTACTCATTCTGGCAAGGAAGTATCAAATGCTTTTGTTCAGTATCAACACTACTGCTGAAATTCTACAGCCCCAAAGTGAAGATGTCTGAACTGCTTTGCTGTACATCTTGTGGATTTATACATACCTACTCCTTCGGATTGCAACAAATGGCGCCTGGTGAGAGCTTTATAGGTGCTACAACGAATTGTTTGCAACTGGTGTGTGAATTTCATTGTTGTCGGCAACAACAGGATGTTTCAAATTTGTAGCTTAATAACTTTCATCTATCTTTATGTTGCTGCTACATTGTATTTGGTAGCAATAGCCATTGGCTTTCTTTGTTTCATTATTTTTCTTTTACTTGAACATTGTGTAACTGGGCCCATATATATATATATATATATATATATATATATATATATATATATATATATCAGCTACTAGGGGAATAACCTAGTAGTATATTTGCTTTAAAATAAATATCACCATTTCTATTTGTACTAACTACGGAGTACTTGAATAGATCTCTCAAACAATTGAACTACAACCCTAACTTCAACAATCATCCAAGGTGTGGGAAAATGAAACTGATTCATGTTTGTTTTGCTAATGATTTGATCATGTTCAGAGCTGACCAAATGTCCATCCAATTGATGCTCAAGGCATTTGAATATTTTTCAACAGTATCTGGCCTCAAAGCAAATATGGAAAAGAGCTCACAATATACAACATGGGTAGACCAGAAACTCAAAGATCAAATCCTATCTGAAAGGCACTTTTCACTTGGGGAGATGCCTTTTAAATATCTTGGAGTTCCCCTTTCATCCAAGAAGATAATTGTACAACAATGCATGCCTCTGGTGGAGAAAATGATGGCCAGGATTCGATGTTGGACCACCATATTCCTTTCTTATAGTGGCAGAGTGCAGTTAATCAAGAGTGTCCTATTTGAGATTCAGACATACTTGTCACAAGTGTTTTTGATAACCAAAAAAGTAATACAACTGATAACTAGTATCTGTAAAACATTCTTGTAGACTGGAGTGTGCTACGTCAAGAAGAGCATTAGTGGCATGGGAGAGGCTGTGTATGCCAAAATCAGCAGGGGGTTTGAACATAATTGATTTTCAGAAATTGAATAAGGTAGCCATATCCAAACTACTCTGGGTTATTTCATCCAAGAAAGATACTCTATGGGTGCAAGGGATTCACAACTTCTACATAAAGAGAAGAAATATCAGTGAGATGGAGACACCTAAGTAAGCATGTTGGCTTGTTAGGAAAACATTTCATGCAAGGAAATGGTATGGGAACAGTGATTCTTATACTGCACTACAACAATTCACTCAAGCAGACAAGTTCATAATCCGGAAGGCATATTTGAATTTGATTCCTCACTACCCTAAAGTTATGTGGAAATGCCTTACCATGGGACCATGTCATGTACCAAAATACCAGTTCATAATGTGGCTTGCATTGCAGAAGAGACTTACCACAGTTGACAGATTAGCCAGATGGGGAATACAAGTTCCTAGGAACTGTGTGTTATGTGCAACTGATGTTGAAGAAACACACTCACATCTGTTTTTTGAATGTGAGTACTCAAGACAACTATGGAGCTCTTTCTTGCTCTGGATAGGAGAAAACAAACAAGTAAAAAGCTAGGAAGAGAAAGTTGAATGGTTACCGACCAAAATATGCAGCAGTAAACCTCATGCAGAGATCTTGGGATGGCTGCTAGCTGCGATTGTCTATCATATTTGGAACGAACGCAATGCCAGAAGATTTCAAGAACAACTCCAAGATCCCAGGCTTAGATCAAGAGGGATTGCTATCCAACTACATACCAAAGGAAAACACCGAAGTAGATGGAAAAGGATATTAGATAGTATAAATTCATACCCAAACTTAGATTAGGATTATATTGTAATGGAATTCAACTAATAGGAGGAAGTGTCAATAGAGTGTTACAAAGCCAAGGACTAGTTCTAGAGTCAACAATGAACTAGCGAATGTACATATTCATACTTGGTTAAATAAAAAAATTTATTATTTGACCAAAAAAAATGATACACTATTATTTCCCAATCTAGCTTTATTCCAAATATTTACATACAATTTGAAAGTGAGAAGCGTCTGAAAAATCTAAACCTTGTCTAGCTTGATGGATCATAAAAGTAATATAATGTGCTGGTGGTTCATATATGCTCCTTTTCTCCTTATTTAGCTCGGCGTACTAAGTTCTCGAGTGAAGTTAAAGAAAAGGCTAGACTACTTTAAGTCCATTGTATGCAATTGTACTTTCATATATATACAACAAAAAAAAAACGAAATTAGTATTCACAACTCATGGAACTAACAATAGCTGTCTTTTAGTTGACGAATGTATCTCCATGTGAAAAGCCAGGGAGTTATATAACTCTGATGTGTATTAAAGATATGTTCATGTGCTACATAGTTCAAATGTCTATTAAAGATATGTACATGTGCTAAAGAGGTTTAAACTTCATGTAGAAGTATAAAGTGACATTGATCCTCTCCTCTCGTGTTTTCGTGCAGAGAGAACAAGCAGAAAGTTCACCAAATATAGTTTCAATATTAATAACACAAAGTCGCGGAACTATATCTGAAGAAGAAGCTATTAGACAAATAAAGGAAATGTTAGAAAGTAAGAGAAGAGAGTTGCTAGGGATTGTGTTAATTCAAAGAAAAGGAAGCCAATTGCCACAAGTGTGCAAGAATATTTTTTGGAAGACAAGCTAATCGGTTTATTCCATACATTCACATGGCGATGGGTTTCGCTTCCCGAAAGAAGTGAAAAACCATATCAACGAAGTAATTCACAAACCACTCATCAATCAATTCCCATAATTTGCCTTATTTTCTTTCTACAAAATGTTACTATCTCTTTGAAACTTGGCCGTTGTTATAAAATAAAAGCAACTTAGTAAAACATGAACAAGACATGTTGTTATGAAATAAAAGCAATTTAGTAAAACATGAACAAGAAATGAAGATAGAGAGAAGAAAGAGATTTTCTTCTTCAATTGTGTGTATTTTCCTATCTATTACAAGGCCTTTATATAGGCATGAAAAGTGAAGAAAAATATGTCATTGAATATGTCATTAAGCATAGAAATATGTCATTGAATATGTCATTAAGCATTTGAGAAGATCATGGGGGAAGAGTAGACATCCACCATAATTTGATTTTTCTTAAAATACTCCCCCTTGGATGTCCATAGATAATGTGCCTCATTAAAACCTTATTAGGAAAAAACCCTATGGGAAAAAAAATCCTAGTGAAGGAAAAAGAGTACACATGTTTAGAAATACGCCTTTTGGTTGCCTCGTTAAAAAAACCTTGCAAGGAAAACCCAGTGGGACAAAACCTTGTAAGGGAAAAAGAGTACAACGCGTATTAACTCCCCCTGATGAGAGCATCAATTCACATCCTTGAGCTTTCGCATCCCAATCTTGTATACTAGTTTCTTGAAGGTTGATGTCGGTAGAGATTTGGTGAACAAATCAATCATATTATTAATTGAACGGATATGTTGCACATTGATATCACCCTTCTTTTGAAGATCATGTGTGAAAAATAACTTTGGTGAAATGTGCTTTGTCCTATCCCCTTTTATGAATCCTCCCTTCAACTGGGCTATGCATGCTGCATTGTCTTCATACAAAATTGTGGGTAGTTTGTCACATTTCAAATCACATTTGTCTCGAATAAGGTGTATTATAGACCTCAACCATACACATTCTCGACTTGCTTCATGAATAGCAATTATCTCAGCATGATTAGATGAAATAGCCATGATTGATTGCTTAGTCGATCGCCAAGATATGGCAGTGCCTCCATATGTAAACACATAGGCTGTTTAAGATCGAACCTTTTGTGGGTCCTATAAATACCCAGCATCGGCATAACCAATAAGATCAGGACTGCAATCATTGCCATAAAATAATCCCATATCGGTAGTCCCTTTTAGATACCGCAATATGTATTCGATTCCATTCCAATGTCTCTTTGTAGGATCAGAGCTATATCTTGTTAAGACATTAACTGAAAAAGTTATGTCAGACCTTGTAATTGCACTATGATATGGTACGTCGGGACCAAGAAGCTCTTCATTATTTTTATGAGGTCGGAATGGATGTGCTTTATTCATATAAAATCGCTTTAAAATCATTTTAGTGTATGCTGATTGATGGACAAAAATTTCATCTTTCATATACTCAATTTGTAGACCAAGACAAAATTTTGTCTTTCCAAGATCTTTCATTTCAAATTCTTTCTTTAAATAGTCTACTACTTTAGGAAGCTCTACTGCTTAAGGAAGCTCCCTAGGAGTTTCAATGATATTTAAATCATCAACATACACGGTGATTATAACAAACTTAGATCCAGATCTTTTTTTTAAAGACACAAGGACAAACTGAATCATTCTGGTACCCTTCTTTTAACAGGTACTCACTCAGACGATTATACCACATGCGCCCTGATTGTTTCAATCCGTATAAGGATTTTTGAAGCTTTATTTAATAAGTTTCTTGGAAACCTTAATATACTTCAGAACAATTTAAATCCTTCAATGATTTCCATTATACGCATATCATGTTTTTCTTGTATTGCCAGATTAAAACCTGAAATAGCGACATCTACCACAGGAGAACATGTCTCTATATAATCAATGCCAGGATATTTACAAATCTTATTGTGACACAAGTCGTCTCTATGTCTATCGACTTGACCTTTTTTTTCGCACAAGAACACATTTATACCTCCACTGGCTTTATACTTTCAGGTGTTGGGACTATCCGTCCAACTTCATATTTTTCATGTGAAATCAATTTTTATTGTGTAATTTTCATTTGGCCAATCAATTATCTGTCCAAATTTCATGACAGCTTTGAGCTCAAGATCCTCGTCAATATTAATAATATTGAGCGCTATATTATATTAACAATATCGTCGACGATCATTTTATATTGGTTCTACTATTACCCAATAAAGACATAACTTATTGAGATCTCTTTATCTTATTATTTTCAGGTGCCTGAGCCTCTCCCATGAGGTCTTATGAAGTGTTATGTCGTGGTGCTCTTCTAGAGCACTTGCCTCTTTATTATGACCATCTTGAACATTTGCTCATCTCCGTCTTCAAAGAGTTTTATCTTTGGAACCAATTAGTCTACTATGCTTTATGCATGACATGGACTCTATTCATTATGAACTTTATTTTATTTGGAGCATTAGCAACTGAATATGACATTTAGCTTTGGGTCAGGAAATACGCCTGGCAATATTTTGCAAATGAATTATCACTTGAACTTCAAGTTCAAATTTCTTCGTACGAGGATCTCGATGTACTTATAATAATTCATTACATGCATTACTTTTTCAGCTGCCTATTTTCTCCCACTATTGTTGGGATCACCAACACATATCCCTAGTCTTATTTGGGAATCCATCTTTGTGTATTGTGGTGGAATAATTAAATTATATAGCACATTCATATTTCTAGATGAAAACTATTTTGTTCCTGACCCTTAACCGATTATGATAGGGAGAACTTATCATAACTTTGCTAGATGTGTACATATACTGTTGTATATTAAATAATACATCACATATCAAATTTTATTTTGGCAATTTTGTTCTCATAACCAATGGTTTAGATATAATTGGAGGCATACAATTTCTGCTAAACCAACTTGGATTTAAACCAGTATTATTAAGATAAATCATCATAATTTATATTCTGGAACTGTGTTGTAATAATTTGAGCAATCAATCTTGCAAAAGCCAAACTATTAATTGATAACAAATGCACAATATATGCATCTATTAAAATCATATAATAGTAAACGGTCCACATGGAAGGTGACTGGGCCAATATATTTATCACCTTTTATTTGTTCTAGAAATCAAGGGATTTAATCCTAACCTTAATTGGTATATCATGAAAATAAGCAGCACTAGAGAATTCTTGAAAAATCTTATATTTCTTCAATATATGCCAATGTAATTCTTAATTAATTGTTTTTGCATCATAATTGAACCGAGATGGTCAACTGGTCATGCCAACTAATATTTGTTTCAGTAAACCTCTAATTTACTTGTGACTTGTGATTTCATCATCATGCTTATACTTGTGTAGTACAAATAGAAGAAAAGTCAGGTAACCTTTCATATTTACCCGGTATGATTATAGTAATATAAAGATATTCAATCTTCTTTTCATTTATAGTCTCAATATGCCAACCACTTTGGCTAATATATTTGTAAATCAAAATATTTCTTTTGAGACTTACTATAATATTAATGTCATGAACAATTTCATTCATCTGGGTAGTAACAAATTAGTTCTTTCAGAGCTCTTAACTGCTTTTGTACTACAAGATCTTTTGTCACACCATCCATATAATGAATGTCTCCTTCACAAAGAGAATCATATCATAATAATTGTCATGTTCAAAATTATCACAAGCAAAATAATTTCTTGCTTTAATTTTGCTTTTAATAACTTTCATAAGGCATGACAAAATATTTTTGGCGCATCACATGTATGAGACCAATGATATATTCATGTAACTACACAATAATATTCATTATCTTTTTTTATCTCAAACCTCCCTTAGAGGTGAGTTGTAATATTTATCCAACTATGTACAAATACATTATTATGCATAATCTTTATCATATATATATATATTTTTTCACGTTCACTTTCAGGAATGAGTATGCAATCTCAATGTTTATCATAAGTCATATTCTCTTCAAAGAATTTATCCCTTTTTATAATTACCATAGTGATAACTACTATTATTTTGGCCTTTCGCATGCCCACATCCATTGGTCAACCACTTGTCTTTATTTAGACTTATCATGCACTGCTATCATATTCATTTAAAAAATGGAGCAAATCAAGTGGGACAAACTTCATGCTTTTTCATGAAAATTACATTATTATTTTTTTAGTTATTATTATTATCAATATGGTAAATTAGGACTCAAACCCAATGTCTTACCCATATAAAGGCATGCTAGGCCATAATGCGTTGGAACTTGAATCCAACGTCTTTTCATCAACATAGTGTGTTGGGACTTGAACCCATCGTCTTACCCTCAATCTTTGGCATAATAGGCCAAAATTCACTAGGACTCGCACTGGAGCCTTTAAAATATTATTACTTCATAATTATAGGTATAAGCAAGTTAACTTTCAAGAAGACATATATAACTATTTCAATCTTGAAACAGTTCCTCTGCAACAAAAATGCTAGTTAGGATATATGCCAATTTTGCTTTCAATGAAATACATCATGTTATGGTAAAAATATTATTACTAAATTACCTTAATAATTATCTATCATAGTATGTAAAAGGTCAGAACATATATATACGTTGGAATATTATCTTTGTCATATAAGAGATGTAGCAAATAAAGACATGCCTTTCCAGTTCTTTATTTCACTAGATACAATTGAAAAACTTATTTTTACTAAACACTGCACATAAAGTTAATGCAAAAATATGAAAGTATGAATGGGTTACGTACATGTGATATGCTCAAATATTTCGCATATTAAAAGAAACCTATAAAATTAGTTGATGAAAGAATAAATACATCCTCATATTACAAGTGTGAAGCACATATATTTAATTACCATATAAACAATTCCGCGAGATGACATTAGCTCAAATAGAAACCAAATTACATGTGTTGCATTTTGATCGCTGTGTTTAATAAGTTTGGTGAAATAAAGTAATCCAATACTTTCTGCAGAAAAACCACCCAAACAATGAAAGCTATAGTTTTTATGTTAAATAGGTGCCTAACTTAACAAAACCTTTTAGAGAGGATCAATTTATCTAAACTATATAAAATTATAGAAAATACATTTAAATTATTACGAGGATATCATCATGTAAGCAACAACCTAACACACTTTCAGGAATTAGTTTTAAAACACAAGCAGGATTTTATAGTAAATACAGCTAGTCAATCAACTGATATTGTCCAATTGGAAAGTATTAATTCTAGAAAAATTACTTGGTATGTTGATCTTTCCACCATCATGTATCACCAAGTAACTAAAACGGGAGTTAAAGGTGAGAACATGACAGAAGAAGTATACTAATTATAAACCATAATTATAATTTATATTAGGTGTACATACCTCATCTGACTTATTTATTAGAAATGTGCATACCTTGTTTGTACGCTTAGAATGATCATTAAGGGCAATTCTTACTGTTTGATGGCCATATAAGTGTGGTATAAGAAAAGTCCCAAAATATGAAAACTATTGAAGGATGAACTCTATATAACACACTAACAAAAGTCAAGACCTCAACGAAGCTAAGTCTACAATTCTGTTATGTAGGAAGTGTAGATAAAATAACAAAACGTGCTGATAACGTATTATAAAATAAAAGCAACTTAGTAAAACATGAACAAGACATGTTGTTATGAAATAAAAGCAATTTAGTAAAACATAAACAAGAAATGGAGATAGAGAGAAGAAAGAGATTTTCTTCTTCAATTGGGTGTATTTTCCTATCTATTACAAGGCCTTTATATAGGCATGAAAAGTGAAGAAAAATATGTCATTGAATATGTCATTAAGTATAGAAATATGTCATTGAATATGTCATTAAGCATTTGAGAAGATCATGGAGGAAGAGTAGACATCCACCATAATTTGATTTTTCTTATAACAGCTGTGAGTTTGTTGGGTGTATCAACGTATTGTACTTCTTTTAAATCCATGCACAGTAATGCACAATGTTACTATTTGAAAAACTTACTTACGCCAGGTATTTCTACTGAAGTACCTTGGTTTACTATTAATATTTGGTGATATATGAATTAATTAACTATATTACTTGATTGAAAATTTTTAAAGGCAAATATCATATATTTATTGATTGGTGTAAATAATATGTGTATTTAAGTTCTTTTCACGTTTTAACATTGCCTAACCAAAACATAAAAAGTACTCCATCTGTTTTAATTTTCTAAAAAGAATAATACATTTCTATAAATAAAAAAAATTTAATTTTAAATTTTTTTTATTTTACCCATTGGACTTTTAATAAGAAGTTTTTATAACCACACAAATATCATGACCCACAAAGTTTTTACCCCTTAAATTTTTAAGATCATAAGTTTCAAAAGTTATTTTTAAAAAATATTCCGTGGCGAATCAAATTACCTCGTCTGAATTGGAACAGAGGGAGTAAAAAAACATCCGCCACCACGAATAGACTCTGTGGTTGGCTCACCTCAACAGGAACTGAAATACTACCTTGAATTAAGATCATGTCCCATGGTAGCACTAATAGAAGGATCTCGGGGCGGAGCTACAGTACTGGGTGCGGATTCGGGCGAATTCAGTGACTTTTTTCGGAATTCTGTATTTGTATTAAAATATTTACTAAATTTATATAAATATATACTGCTGAACCCAGTAACAAAAGGGGTCTTGGTTCAACAATAAGGATTATGGATTCGCTAGGAAAGATGGTGATTCGATTTCGCTGAAATCAGTATTTTATTTTAAAAAAGAAATGTATAGCAGCAATAACAGTACAATAATCATCAAGCACGTCATAATCCACACATACGCCCTTGGCCCTCGTGACTAAAGATTAGACAACTGGGCCCTATTAGACAGGACTGCTAGACTAATAAATGGGCCCTCGCAATTCTATGTTGCTAGACTGCACAATGGGGCCAACATTATAAAACTGCTAGACCAATCAACTGTATGATACCAGTCCATACAACTCAACATGGCACACATAAATCATGGTGCAAGTAAAGGAAGAATACTTAAGTTACCTCTTAAACTATGGATCAAATCTCTGTTATATATTTTTTGAGCACAAAAATTATCTTACACACTTAACCTTTTCAGAGTGTATCTAAACTATGGATCAAAGTATATGTAATGTCACACACCAATAAGATCATGACACGTTATATTATTATTTGTTAAGAGAAAATATTTAAAATTACTCTTATACCCCCAATATAAAAAATCCCTAACATCTCCATCTTCTTTTCCCACCGCCGTTGATAATACCCACAGGAAAAAAAGGCATAACCATCGATTCTTAACCTTCACATAGATTTAATTTTGGAATAATTCACCCATAATAAATCCAAGACCGAGAATGGAAGACATAAAAACTAAAATTGCGACTCCTGCGTTCTTCATTTTCGAGCTCATACACAGCCAAACAAAACAAATCAAAATCAGTTTTTCGTTTTCATTAATTAAACAACTCCATTGTGAATAAGAATCTCGAATCTTCCCTTATATGAAGGAAGCTGAGTTGGAAATTTTATAATTTTAGTCATTCTCATGAAATATAATTTTTTATTTATTTATGTAAAGATTAGATGTTTTGGTGAATTTTAATGATAGAAAAAGAAGCAAAGGAGAAGTTTGGAAGGACAATTTTAAAGAAAATTTACAGGACCTTCTTTAATTTTTTTATCATGAATTTTGGTGAATTTTTGTAAACACAGAGGAATAGACGATGGGAGGGGAGGTTGGGGAAGACCGGAGAGGAAGAGGGGGTGGGGGTGGGGGTGGGGGGAGGGGGTCCTGGTAATTTGGGAAGGATTGGACAAAAGAGAAGTTTGTCACCTTTTTTCATTTGATAAAAATGGAAAATCAGGAAAATATTATTATTATGACACGTGGCATTAAAATATGGATTTAGACAAAATATTTATAATTTTACGCGCTTATATTTTTTTGTTAAGCACACGAAGCCACATAGCAAAATAGGTGTGTATCATATACACTTTGAAAAGGTTAAGTGTGTAAGATAATTTTCGTACTCAGAAAGTGTGTAACAGGGATTTAGTCCATAATTCAGGGGGTAAATTATTTATTTTGCCGCAAGTAAATAATACTATCATTTGACGCAAGTCGACATGGCATGTATCATCAAATACCATAGCAACATCAAATAACCTAGCATGTGTCATGTCAATGCAAAACTATAATGACATGCTCATTTTAACTGAAAATATGTGTAGGTCATACTTTTAGATCTCAACAATATTACATCATAGTCATAATAACAACAACAACAACAACAACAACAACAACAACAACAACAATCCAATATAGTCCAACAAGTGGAGTCCCTGGGAAGGTAGGATATACGCAACCTTACCCCTACTATGGAAGGACAGAGAGACTGTTTCCGATAGACCCTTGGCTAAAGAGCAGATGGAAGAAGTACTTACAACAAGTAATAACAATACAAGATATTTAGAAAACTAAAATCAAGATGGCAAAAGAAATGATGAAAGAAGTACTAATAGTAAGTAATAATATTACAAGATATGTAGTAATATCAAACTAAGGATAAAAATGATACCATACTAACACTAATACTATTGAGGAAGACAAAGAGAAACGCTCGACTACCTACTAACCTTCTACCCTAATTCTCAACCTCCCCACCCTCCTAACAAGGGTCATGTCCTCGGTTAGCTCAAGTTGCGCCATGTCCCGCCTAATCACCTCTCCCTAAGACTTCTTTGGTCTATCTCTATCCTTCCTCTTACCCCTAAGACCAACCTCTCACACTTCCTGACTGGGGTATTTGTTCTTCTCCTTTTAATATAACCGAGCCATCTTAGCCTCACCTCTCGTATCTTATCCTCCATTGGGGTTACTCCCACCTTGTCCCGAATAACTTCATTCCTAATTCTATATAACCTAGTATGCCCACGCATCCATCTCAATATCCTCATTTCAACTACTTTTATCTGCTAGACATGGGAGTTCTTGACTGGCCAATACTCTTCTCCATACAATATAGTTGGTCTAAGTACTATTTTATAGAACTTACCTTTAAGTCTCAATGACACATTCTTATCGCACAAGACACCAGAAGCGAGCCTCCACTTCATCCACCCTGCTCCGATTCGATATGTGACATCCTCATTAATCTCCCCATCACTATGAATTATAGACCCAAGGTACTTGAAACTCTCTCTCCTTGGAATGACTTATGTATAAAGCCTCACATCCATGCCCGCTTCTTGGGTAACATCGATGAACTTGCACTCCAAGTATTCTATCTTGGTCATACTCAACTTGAAACCTTTAGACTCAATGGTACGTCTCTAGACCTCCAACCTCTCGTTAACACCACCTTGCATCTCATCAACCAGAATTATATCATCTATAAATAACATACACTATGGCACCCCCCTTGAATCGGTTGCGTCAATGCGTCCATTGCCAAGGAAAATAAAAATGGGCTAAGTGCTGATCCCTGATGTAACCCTATCTCAACCAGGAAGTATTTAGAGTCTCCTCCTGCTGTCCTTACTCGTGTCTTAGTTTCATCATACATGTCCTTGATCACTTTAATATAAGCTACAAGCACTCATTTAGCCTCCAAACATCTCCATAGAACCTCTCTCCGAACTTTGTCATAAGCTTTCTCTAGGTTAATGAACACCACATGCAAGTCCTTTTTCATCGCCCTATACTACTCCACCAATCTCCTCACAAGGTGAATGGCTTTCATAGTCTACCGTCCTGGCATAAAACCAAACTGGTTCTCGAAAATAGACACACTCCTCCTCATCCTCCCTTCTATCACCCTCTTCCAAACTTTCATCGTATGACTGAACAACTTGATACCCCTATAGTTGTTGCAGTTTTGGATATCCCCCTTGTTCTTGTACAATGGAATCATCGTACTCCACCTCCACTCTTCAGGCATCTTCTTCGTCCTAAAAGTAATGTTAAACAATCCAGAGAACCATTCCAATCCTGCCTTACCCGCGCTCTTTCAAAATTCAACAGTGATCTGCGTCCTCACTTGATTAGCCCTAACCATCCTGCGCATAGCCCCTTCAACCCCCCCCCTTCCCCCCCAAAATCTTATGCGTCTACAATACCAAAAAAATACCACTTAGAGTACTCCAAATCGCCCAACACAATGATCCTATCTCCCTCTTCATTCAAGAGTTCATGAAAGTAAGACTCCCATCTCCTCCTAATTTATTCCTCCTCTAACAAAACTCTACCATCCTCATCTTTTATGCACCTCACTTGGTCCAGATCATGGGCCTTCATTTCTCTCACCTTGGCCAGCTTGTACAGCTTCTTGTCCCCGCCTTTGTCCCCAAGTTCTTTATATAAATGACCAAACGCCGCGGTGTTAGCCACAATGACCACTAACTTTGCCTCATCCTTAGCCTTCTTATACCATTTCTTGTTAGACCTCTTCTCTCCCTCATCTATGCTCTCTACTAGCTTCAAATGTGTGCTTTCTTAGCTTCCACTTTTCCTTGAACCTCTCCGTTCCACCACCAGTCCCCTTTGTGACCACCAAAGAAACCCTTCAAGACCACTAACACCTCTCTCGCCGCCTTTGTAATATAGTTTGTTGTCATAGTCTACATACAACTTGTGTCCCTGATACTCCTCCAGGCCCCCATAACTAGCAACTTCTCCCCCAACTCTTGAGCTTTGTCCTTAGTTAATGCACCCCACCTGATCCTAGGTAGACCAGACATAACTCTCTTCCTCCTCGTCCACCTGATCTCTATGTCCATAACTAATATAATCTCATAGAGTCAAATCATCTCTATCATAACGTTTTAGCTCAAATATAGCATACATGTCCTGTTACATACTCCCTCACTACATACTAGCTAGTTTGAAAGCAATTATGCAAGTTTCAAATTGTGCTTTAAGAAAAGCATGTAATTCAAAGGTTTAGGTCTCAAACACCTCAAAACTTGTAATTTTTTCAAGCATGAAACATCCAAATCACCACCCAAAGACCTTCAATACCCTCAATTTATGCAATATATTAAATAATAGGGTCAATTACATTAGTTGGGATTATTTCATAATCTTCAGAAAAGTCAAAGTCAACTCTCAGTCAACTTGGTCAAACTTCAAAATAAATTATGGAATCCATTAGTTCATGAGTCCAAATCAATACTTAGATTCTTAATTAAAGCTCAAATACTCACTCAAATCCTCAACTTATCAATTTAGGAATTGATCACGCCCAACTCTAGTCCTAAACATGACAAGTGGTCGTTGTAAATATAACCTGTCTTATGAGTCCAAGGTCGAATTTCATAGAGAACTAAGGTTTAGCTATAACTATTCAATATTACTAAGAAAACAAGTTCGAATAATTTTCTTGTTATAAAGATTGTTATTTTTGTTTTAAATTAATTAACTAACAACTATTATAAAGCACTAAAAGTTATCAACTAAGGAGACATGGATGTACTTAAGAGTAAAAGCCTAGGGTTGTGATTTTCTTAATTATCAGAATGAAAGCCTAACATGTTCACTTTAATCTTGCCGAACTATTCTATTTTGATTGTGAATTCTCTCCTTACTGCAAATATCTCTAGATCAAGAGTAGTGAATTTCTAGAAATATTCTCTCGAACTAATTCTAGCTAGCAATTCAAACGACTCACCAAGATCATATCAGAACTTCATTATTTGTAATCCCATTTTTAAATTCGAGTAGTTAATCTCTTAACTTACTTTGAAATGACGTTGTTCTACGACAATTTCATCCTGTAATTTGTCTCAAGTAATACAAAATATAACATCTTAATTAATTGATGACCATATAATTAACCACAAGCAAAACGTAGTTGAAAAAATAGATTATAAGCATCACTCAATTATATAGAATATAGTCAAGAAATCATCCAAATATTGATTTCATCAAAACCCTAGAATAGAAACTTAGCTAGTAATAATTGTATGTAAAAATATAATACTAGAATTTATAACTAATAAGAGAAAACAGGATGAAAAGGAGAAAAACTCGTGGCCAAATCCGTCTCCCTGCTCCTTGCTTATTCTTGCCTTCTTAAGTATTTTCTTTCCTTCAAAAAATTATTTTAGGGTGTATTTATATGACCTAGGTATGGTGGAGGGCCATTCAATATAATCCAAAATCGGATAGAAAAACTAAAAGGCTGGTCTACTTCCTCGCTTGGCGCGACCCGCAGACAAGCTCCTCCAGCTCTATTTTTGTTTTTGGCGCGTTGGCTTCTAGTTTACTGTTTTGTGTGAGGGCTATCTCATCTGATTTGTTAGTCCTCATGTGACGCACATAGACGAGCTCCCATCACTTTTCTCTTCTCGCTTCTTCACCCTTTGTTTTGCGTCAAATCATCCTTTTTTGCTCCACTTTTATCCAAACTTGCTCCTACACATACGAAATACGTGAGCATAATTTACTTTAATAACTATGTAATCTCCCGTACATCATATAAGATATGAGATGAACATATACTCAAACATATGCACTTTTTGTCACTACCCCACACTTGGACGTTTGTTCATCCTCGAGAAACTTTAAAATTAAACACACCGACAAGGATCACATATGGTTTATATTAATGCTTAGAACCCAACATATACACTATTGACACTTTTCCTCAAGCTTTAAATCATGTCGAGACTATTTAAATTATTCATGTGACTCGTCTAACATCCTAGCCTCAAAATTTACTCCTAAACATTCCATGCAATAACTCGCTTTTTATACCAACTGAAGAACCAAGGACTTTATCTATCCTTCGCAAATCATGTGTCTTCACTAACAAACTAAAAGAGATATTCTTCCATACACTCAAATATGAATTCAAGTGTAATTAAAGACTCAAATATTGAAAAACTTTTCTCACTCTTGAAAGAAGCTCATTCACCCAAGTTTGTACCATAGTGATGTTTGGCAAAAAGATGCATATATTTAACCATTATTGCCTCACATTCGAGTACTTTTAATCATCTTTTATATATTAATTATATTACTTTATATTTAATATTATATTTTAACTGTATAGGAATAAAAAGGTGTGAAGATGAAGAGATTTGGAGCAAAATTGAATAAAACGCGAAAGAAAAAGAACAGAAAATAAACGAAGAAGAAAAAGGGGGGACACCCTTTGGTTTGTATCCTCCCAAGTGGAAGATAAAGAAATATAATGCAAAGCAAATAATTAAAGAAGATAAACGTAACTGGCAGCAAGGAGCTGTCGTGAAAATGCTACTGCCTCAAGCGCTAGGCCAGCACGAGGCGCCGGTCTGGTCGCTGTGTTGCAGGACTTTTTTTTATTTTATCTGGGACAAGGTTATTTCGGTCCTACACGGTCACAACTAGTATAAAAAAGGTTTTAAATATAATTTGGACGATATCGAACATACTTTGAAGGTGAATTCACGCGAGGGAACAAAAACCACGCTTGAAAGATGCTTCTAACTAGTTTTTCTTCTCTTCGCTTCCTTTAATTTCATAGTTTATTGGTTCTAGAGTTGTAGGGTGCTACGTGAACGTTCTAGCTAGTTTGAAACTTAAATTATCCTTAATATTTTATTATATTAGTTTATTTATTAATTCTTGCGCTTAACTATTTGATTGCTTGATTACCAATTAAATACTATCTATGAATCTAGAATTGACCTCAAGAGAGAGAATTCTAGATTGCTTATAAGATTGAGTAGAGTAATATCTTGAACCTGAGTATCGGGAACAGATTTGCAGTTAGGATAGGGATATACCTAATTGCCTTGCTTGGTTATTATACATGAATTACTAACGCATTCTTGTTAATCCTAATTCCATAAAAATATAGGCGTTAAGTTAGCATGAATAGACGAGTAGTACTTTGAGAGAATACTGCGAGTAATATTAATATTGTCATTCAATAAAATAGATAAATTAATTAGACAATTTAAGTTAAAAAGTCAACGTGATTGTTAGCCAACCCATAGTTTTGGAATATTCTCTCCTATTGAATTTTTCACTAAGCTTGCCGACTTGTTTCCTTTAATTTCGTAGTTTACTACTCTAGATTAGTACACCTTAGGAATCGCTTGAGTAGATTAATTGTTTGAGTTTAATTTAGTCGATAGTTAATCATAAGTCCTCTTGGTAACGATACTCTACTTATCACTTTATTAGTTGTTGACCATATATATTTGCGTGTGCGTTTTGGAACAACAAGTTTTCGACGCCGTTGCCGGGGACATAGAAATTAACTATTTTACTAGATTAGATTGTTACTTTTTGTCTATTAAAGTTTTTTATTTTATTTTATCTTAGTTTAATATTTTATTATCTTTGTTGACATGGCATCTTGGAATGAGAATTGGTCGAATATTGGTTAATCTTATTTTGGTGATTCTTATCTATATTGTGGAGGACCGCACTTGTGGTAAAATTGTGAGAATATTTTCGGAAGCGAGTTGGGTGCACCATCTCAATCTTTTGTGTGGAATATTTATAATGTGTGTGGTGGTCAAGGTGACCATTGGGATGGTTGTCCTAATTCTTATTATCCTTCTACGAGCTCTTATTATGATTTTTCTAATAATGTTTGTGAGTTTGATAGGAGCATTGAAGTGGAGGATGTGGAACACGCTGCTTGTATTATGGACACGGTGAGGCAAATAATTGAGCAAAATAGTGAAATTCTAAAAATGACTGCCTTAGCAATAAAAGTATTGTAGGCTAGAATGGAAGAATTAATGGCCAATTTTCAAGAAGTACTTCAACTCGACGAAGAGAGTGAGTTCCTACAAGAGTTAAAGGTTAAAGAAATAGTAATAGTGAGCCAATCTTGGCTAGATAAAGAACTGAGCTCAGGCAAGAGATAGACCAATTTGGCTCAGATATCCATGACCTGCATGCTCAATTGAATAAAAAGGTTGAGTCTGATGCCCTACTACCAATTATTGTGGATACTGGCCAGCTTGTGGAGCGGACAGAAGAATTCCAACTATTCGACCAAAATATAATTAATGATGCCAAGGTTGACGAAGTGTGCAAAAGTGAGGATGTCAAAAGTGAAGCGATTCTAGAGTTGGAGCGCATTGGACCTCATTCTAACCATTTTTCAACATTGTGTTTGGTTGGTGACACGAGAATTCATCCATCCGAGCCTATGGAGGAGTCAATAGATGGGGAATAAAGTGCATACATTCTGAAATTTGCGATGCCAAGGAGATATAATGACATCCTTCACTTAAAAGCTAAGAAGTGCAAGATATGATATTGTTTACTTGGTTATTTTGTTTTCGTACCACCGTCCTATGAATGTGACAGAAAAATGTAAAACTGGGGGCGTAATTCATATCTTCAAGGTGGAGAAAAAAGTGGTGAAAGTGATGTTTTCGTACCGCGATGTTAAATAAGGTGCTTGTTTGGAGGCAACCCAATTCTATTGTTTCTTTTTTTATTTTTGTTTCTTTATTGTGTTATCATTGTTTTGTTGTTTTTGTGTTTTATAGTAGTAGGAGCATGGAGTCAAAGCCAATAAGCGTGTTAAAAAGAGAGTAGGTGGTTGAAACAAAGTGTGGGGTACCCGCACAAAGGATCATACCTGGGAGAAGTCTAAGTATCCCGTAAGCTGCTAATGCTTCGGTCTTTGGTATATCAGGGAGTTTCATTTACCCTCTTATTATTTATTGAATGCATTAAGTACATTGCACAATTTTAAGTGTGGGGGTGAGGAGATTGTCTGGGTAAAATATTTTGTGCTATCCTAGCTTGGTTTTAGTACTCTTTCTTTGTGTAATGATTTTTTAAAGAAAAAAAGATATTAGAAAATTTAGACTTTTATTGACGATGAACTTTGTGGACAACTTTCTTGAGGGACTTTTTAGTTAGGTAATAATCCCCCTTGATTTTTTTTTGCGTCGGTTCTTTTCCAGAGGACGTAACTTGAACCTGGTAATTTTTTTTTTTAGGATTAGATATTTTTTAGGAGTAGTAAAAGAGGGAGAAGAAAACCTTTGTGACTTATTTGATACAAGCATATTTAGGCCTGAGTTTGAGTAATACTTTTCTCTAAGTACTTGAGTCATGATTAAAATAGCAGATTTTCTGACACCTAAGCTCAGGGTTGTGACTCTGTATATAGCTTATTATTATTTTGTCATTTGTTATGATCTTGTCTGTTTTAAAGTAGAATTGATCCATCTTGATTGATACTTGTGCCATGT
This sequence comes from Nicotiana tabacum, assembly GCF_000715075.1. Lineage (NCBI taxonomy): Eukaryota > Viridiplantae > Streptophyta > Magnoliopsida > Solanales > Solanaceae > Nicotiana > Nicotiana tabacum. The sequence continues at coordinate 35,162,985 of NC_134094.1, read as the reverse complement.
GGGTTGAGGATTTCTTACATATATTCCATATTTTGCAACTTAGTATAGAACATGCCTTGCATGTTATTGAAGCAAAATAAAAGTGTTGCGCTGTTTAGAAAATGATAATAGGCTTTCTTTGATATGTCTTGTGAATTTTAGCCTTTTTAGATATTGTATCACTAGTTAGCCCTTTGAGCTTGTAGCCTTTCGTTTGGAAGTCATATTTTTGCCTTGATTCTTTTATTGAATCTTTAGTTTTTGCACCCTGCTTCCTTGAGCACTCTTGCTTAGACTGTGATATTAATTGATAAATTTGAAGAAATGGATAATTAAGTAAAAAAATTGTGACCAACGGTAGCTGAAAAGTGATGAAAAGGCCCTCTTAAAAAGAATATGACATGAAAAAAAAGAATGAAAAAAAATGCTTTGGAAAAAAATGAAGCGGTCTTAGTATGAGGGAAACACTTGTGAAACAATTTATGAAGGGAGAGTTGAAAAATAAAATTAAGAGATGAAAATTATAGGTGATGAAGTCTAAAAGTGCAAAGTACTTAGGGAAATGTAAGTCACTGTTATATAGTTCTCCTACCCATCCCCTAGCGAATATTACAACCTGTTAAAGTCCTATTTTATTCTATTTGAGCATACTTAATTAGTAGAGATGTACATAATGGGCAAGCCTTTGGTTCTTTATGCATACATATAAATTTATTTTTGAGTGCAAGAGTTGTTCTTTGATGCTAAGTCCTTAAATTACGTTCATTCTTTGATTTGGGTGTATGGACTATTTATTCTTGTGAGGGCACTTGTTTCATGATAGATAAGAGATATTATTAGCTTTATTTAACAGAGTTGGTGAGCGAGCTTAAATTTGGTGAGCTTAAATTTTTCAAAATAGCTACACGCACTTTAGCGCACCTTATGATGCAGCGTGGCTTCAAGTAATTCTCTTACTAGCTACACGCACATAAATCTCACCTTATGTCGTTGCATGCACATTAACCCATATCCTTATACCGTCGCATGCGCAATAATATCACAACACAATAAGAACTCGGACCACAAGTGCCCATATACCACAACTTGCCAAGAATCAAGAATATCAATATTTTCACAACAATAGCCCCTGGCTCGACCACAATGTGTACAAGAATATCAACAATAACAATAAATGTGAATTGCTCAATATGGAAGATGCCTCAACAACTAACAACTTCGCCTCAATATGATAATGACTTTTACAACCTCAACACCAATAACCCAACAAGGAAATACTCCACGAAATAAAAATTTACAAGCAAAGGTAATTCAACAATTTAAGAGATAACAAGACAATAAGGAAGACAATAATTTCAAGTAAAGCACGTAAGAGAAAAATAACAAGTATGAGATGGTACAAGTGTCAACAATGATAATTAAAGCATGTAAGGGAAGACTAACACATGTAAGATTAAATTAGCAATGAGAACTAAAAACATGTTACAGAAATTCAAGGCATGAAAATAGTTTAAATAATCTAAACCGGCTAAATACCACATATAACCTGTGCACCCACTCGTCACCTTGCGTACACGGCTTTCACATATCACAAATAATACAATCAATCCCAAATCCTAAGGGGTAGCCCCCTCCCCTCCCCCCTCCCCCTACAAAGTTATGCAAGACACTTATCTCAACCCGCAAAAATAGCTTTTCCCCTAAACTTCGCCTCTACAAGGCTCAATTCTAACCTACATTGACTTAATATCATCAAACAATGCAAGGGAAAACAATTAGAATATATAAAGCTATGATCTTTACACCTTTCTCAAAAAGTCAACAAAAGTCAATACAGGGCCTGCCTGGTCAAAATTCGGGTCCAAGGATAGATTCCGACTACACATAACCCCACGAATTCATATATACGATTGGTTTCAAAATATGAGTCCAAATCAATTCTCAAAACTCATTTTGTTTTTCAAAAACTTGACAAAATTTCACAAAATTTCACTTTGATTTGCATGATTTTGATGTTAGATCTAAGATATATTAATGAAATGTAGTTGGAAATTGATTAGAATAACTTACCCAATGTTTGTAGATGAAAATCTCCTGTCCAAATCGTCTCCTACCGAGTCTAGGGTTCTAAAATGAGAGAATATGTTAAAAAATCCCGACTCCCAGCCCTTTTGTTCACCTGCAGATGTTGCACTTGCGACATAGGGTTCGCATTTGCTAACTCTCGCACATGCGGACCAGGGATCGCATTTGCGAACCCTAACAATTGTGACAAAAATCTTATTGCAAAACATGACATCTTCGCAAAAGCGAACTATTATTCGCAAATGGGACCCAAGACTCAGGCCTGCTGACTTCGCAATTGCGAAGTGGTAAGTCACAATTGTGACATCAGAGCAGCCCCTGTCACCTTCCCAATTGCGAGGCAGGTTCTTGCAATTGCGATAACAGAGCACCAACACACCACCAATTCTATTTTCAATTCTAATAATTCTGAAACATGTATGAAACTCATCCGATCCCTTGGGGCTCCCAACCAAACATCCACACAAGTCTAAAAATATCATACGAACTCGCTCGCGTGATCAAAACAAAAAAAATTTAGAACTACGAATCAGACACCAAAATGCATGAATTTCAAAGTAAATTTCAAGAATTTCTAGAATTTCAACTAAGCATCCGAATCCTATCAAATCAACTCCAAACGATATCAAATTTTGCAGACACGTTGAAAATAACATAATGGACCTATTACAAGGAGTGCCCGACAACAATTCAATACCAAAATCGATAGCCCTATTAAGCGGTATGCCCGAAAGATCCGCCAGAAATGCATCTGGGAAGTCTCTCACTACTGGAACTGACTCAACGGTAAGAGTGTCATCACTGGCATATCTCTCACGAAGGCTAGATAAGCGTCATACCCCTTTTCAACCATCTGCCGAGCCTTTAGAAATGACAGAACCTTGCTAGGAACATAATCCAAAGTACCCCTCCACTCCAACTGTGGCAAGCCTGGCATAGCCAATGTCACGACCCCAGTTTCCCACCTTAGGATGTCGTGATGGCACCTAGTCTCTAAGACTAGGTAAGCCTAACATGTAATAATAACTTAACAAAAATAATCAAAGAAATACTAAAGCAAGACTTATAAACTCTTATAAACTTCCAAAATAGAATCTCAAACACAACTCTCCCAAAACCGGTGGAACTGAGTCATAAGCTCTACAGAGTAATCCAGAATATATACTACAACATTGTCTGAATAAGAAACACAATAAAATGAAATGATATGGAAAGGGGACTTTGAGGCCTGCGGACGCCGAGCAGGTATACCTTGAAACCTTCGGATAGTAGCTACAATCAACACTAATGTCCAACATGAGTAGACGTACCCGGATCTGTACAAAAAGATTTTCAGAAGCGTAGTATGAGTACACCTCAAAAGTACCTAGTAAGTATCAAGCCTAGCGTCGGTAGAGTAGTAACGAGGCCAGGTCAAGACACCTATTAGGACATAATAAATAGAATGAAAACATAACAACGAGAAATAAAGTAATAATGTAAATTAATGATATAATTGTAAGCATAAAGACAACGATAAGGAAGCATTGAATAAGAACCACAGTTAGCCAAATACGGAACAAACTGATAAAAAAAAAGGAACAATAAAAGCATCAAGAATAGTTCAACCAATAACTTTTTCCAACATGAGATGCATAACAAGAATCACAACCGAGATGCCGCCTCGTATACAACAAGAATCCCACCCGAGGTACCGCCTCGTATTCACATTTCTCAATTTAAATCACAATTCCTTATACCGCCGCGTGAGCCTTAAATAAAATAGTTTTTAAAATATTTTCCCAAAATAGCTACATGCACTTTAGCCCACTTTATGATGCGGAGTGGCTTCAAGTAATTCCCTTACTAGCTACACATACATAAATCCTACCTTATGCCGCCGCATGCACATTAACCCCTATCCTTATACCGCCGCATGTACATCAATATCACAACAAAATAACAACTCGCACCAAGAGAGAACAAGACAATAAGGAAGACAATAATTTCAACAATTTAAGAGATAACAAGACAATAAGGAAGACAATATTTTCAATAATTTAGGAGATAACAAGACAATAAAGAAAAACAATAATTTCAACTAAAGAATGTAAGAATAAAATAACTAGTAGGAGATGGCACAAGTGTCAACAATTATAATTAAAGCATGTAAAGGAAGGCTAACGCATGTAAGATTACATTAACAATGAGAACTAAAAATATGTTAAGGCAATTCAAATAAAAGCATGGAAAGAGTCTAAATAACCTAAATCGGTCAAATACCACATATAACCCGTGTACCCACTTGTCACTTTGCGTACACAGCTTTCACATATCATAAATAACACAATCAATCCCAAATCCTAAGGGGTAGTTCCCCCACATAAAGTTAGCAAGACACTTACGTCAACTAGGCCAACTCAACCCTCGAAAATAGCTTTTTCCCTAAAATTCACCTACACACGGCTCAAATCTAATTGAATTAATATCATCAAACAATGCAAGAAAAAATGATTACAATAGATAAACCTATACTCTTTACAACTTTCCAAAAAAGTCAACAAAAGTCAACCCGAGGCTTGTTCGGCCAAAACCCGGGACCAAGGGTATATTCCAACTACCCATAACCCCACGAGTCCATATATATGATTAGTTTCAAAATTCAAGTCCAAATTGACTCTCAAAACTCAATTTCTTATTTTTTAAAAACTTGACAAAATTTCACAAATTTTCACTTTGACTAACATGATTTTGATGTTAAATCTAAAATATATTAATGAAATATAGTAGGAAATGGATTAGAATCACTTACCCAAAATTTGTAGATGAAATTTCCTCTCCAAATTGTCTCTTACCGAGTCTAGGGTTCTAAAACGAGAGAATATATTGAATAATCCCGACTCCCAGCCCTCTTGTCAAGCTGCAGATGTCACATTGCGAACCCTCGCAATTGTGGACTAGGGATCGCATTTGTGAAGCCTCAGGACTGCTGACTTCGCAGTTGTAAAGGGGTATGTCTCAATTGCGACAACAGAGCACCATCTGTCACCTTCGCAATTGCGAGGCTGATGTCGCAATTGCAATAATAGAGCACCAACACACAAGCAATTCCAATTTCAGTTCAAACCATTCTGAAACATGTCCGAAACTTATCCGAGCCCTCGGGGCTCCAAATCAAGCACCCCACACAGGTGTAAAAATATCATATGAACACGCTCGCATGATCAAGTACAAAAATAACATATAGAACTATGAGTTGGACACCAAAACACATGAATTACAAAGTAAATTTCAAAACTTCTAGAATTTCAACTAAGTGTCTGAATCCTATCAAATCAACTCCATACGATACCAAATTTTGCAAACAAGTTCTAAATAACATAATGGACCTATTCCAAGTACCAAAATCAAATTTCGAGCATGATAGCTAAAAGTCAACCTACGGTCAAACTTCTAAACTTCAAATTGCCAAATTTTGGAAAAACAAGACAAAGCAACCTATAGACTTCCGAATATGGTTACGGGCATACTCCCAAGTCTAAAATCACGATACGAAGCTAACAGAGCTATCAAAATACTATTCTGGGGTCGTTTTCAAAAAACTCAAAGTTTGGTAAATATTTCCAACTTAAGTTTCTAAGTCAAGAACCAAAGGGTCTAAATCAATCCGAAATTTTTGCGGGATGAAACCAATCAACCCCGTAAGTCATAAAATCATAAACACATATGTGTGAAGCATAAAAAGGAGAAACGGGATGCAATTACATAAAATGATTGGCCTGGTCGTCATAGGAGGTTAGAAGTTTGTGGTTTATTCGTGACTTGTATATCTTGCACGATGATCAGGAATTGTATATCTGATGGTTTGAGTTGATATAGGGCCTAATTATTAGTATCAACTAAAGTGGTGGTGTTTCTAGGCTTGATATATTTAGCGGATTTTAATGCTTACTCGAGGACGAGCAAGAGTTTAAGTGTGGGGTGGTGATGTTTGGCCTATATATATATATATATATATATATATATATATATATATATATATATATATATATATATTTACATATATACGCGTATGAGTACTTTTAATCATCTTTGGAGTATTAATTATATTAATTTATGCTTAATATTATAGTTTAACTGTGTAGGAATAAATCAGTGTGAAGATGAAGAGATTTGGAGTAAAATTAAATAAAACGCGAAAGAAAAAGAAAGGACAATAAACGAAGAAGAAGGGGGGGGGGGGACACCCCTTGGTGTTTTCCCCCCAAGTGGAAGATAAAGAAATACAATGCAAAGCAAATAATTAAAGAAGAGAAACGTACCTGGCAACAAATAATTGTCGTGAAAACACTACTACCTCCAGCACGAGGCGCTGGTCTGGACGCTGTGTTGCGGGTTTTTTTTCTTATTTCTCCTAGGACAAGGTTATTTCAGTCCTACAACCCGTATAAAAGGGGTTCTAAACCTAATTTATAGGATATCGAATATACTTTGAAGGAGAATTCATGCGAGGGAAAAAAAACCACGCTTGGAGGAGGCTTCTAACTAGTTTTTCTTCTATTCTCATCCTTTAATTTTATAGTTTATTAGTTCTAAAGGTGTGGGGTACTATGTGAATGTTGTAGTTTGAAGCTTAGATTGTTCTTATTATTTTATAGTATTGGTTTATTTATTCAATCTTGCGCTTAACTATTTGATTGCTTGATCACCAATTAAATACTATCTACGAATCTAGGATTGAACTCGGGAAAGGGAATTCTAGATTGCATATAAGAATGAGTAGAGAAAGATCTTGAACCAGAATATCGGGAACGAATTTACGGTTAGGATAGGAAAATACCTAATCGCCTTGCTTGGTTATTATATAGGAATTACTAATGCGCTCTTTTTAATCCTAATTTCATAGGAATATAGGCATTAGGTTAGCATGAGTAGACGAGTAGTACTTCGGGAGAATAGTATAAGTAATATTAACCTTGTCAATCAATAAATCAGATAAATTAATTAGATAATTTAAGTGAAAAACTCAACGGGAGTGTTAGCTAATCAATATCTCTTGAATATTCTCTCCCATTGAATTTGTCTCTAAGCTTGCCGACTTGTTACTTTAATGTTGTAGTTTACTACTCTAGATTAGTTATAGTGAATAACCACACCTTAGGAATCGCTTGAGTAGATTAATTGTTTGAGTTTGATTTGGTTGATAGTTAATCACATGTCCTCATGGGAACGATACTCTACTTATCACTTTATTACTTGTCGATCAAGTATACTTGCGTGTGCGTTTTGGAGCAACACATAGGCTTGATCGTACTGCAAGACCCAGCTAATCTAAGCTCATAAAGTCTAGGATAAATTGAGAATTTAAGAATTATAATGTAGGCTAAAGGACGAGTAGGATATATTTGAAAAAGTAGTGGCTAACCCCTCCTCAACACTTTATTACAATAAATTTAACTTTCAAGCACATGCTCTTCATAACCAATGCCTTGCCATAAAACCATGAAAGAAATGCCCTCTTTCTTTTGTTTTTTACATTCTTCCTATTGTGGTATTTCTAGTTAGTGGTTTATTTTATAACATAAGTGCACCTTTCGGTCTGTCGATGATTCACTCAAAATGTATGCAATCTCCCGACTTATTCTTCTAGAGATTTAAGGGATTTTAGAGGTAAAGTTTCAACAAGATATGATTTAGAATGATGGGATATTTGATTTATGTTGTGCTTGCCAAATAAAATATCTACCAACACAAGTGTCACGATCCAAACTAATCTCTGTCGTGATGGCGCCTATCGTGGAACTAGTCAAGCCGACTCAATCCCAAAACAAATCGATATTTTCATTTCAAAGATAATTTCAAGGTTATTTAACATAAAAACTCCATTTAAAGAGTTCAAATCAAAGAAAAACAGAAGTGCAGAAAAGAAAAGCCTGACATTAGGGTGTCACTAGTCATGGGCATATACTACAATCTGTCTAACAATATCAAGGCTAACTCAACCCGGAAAATAGCTAAATACAACTAGAGGAAGATAAGAGGGAGAAGAACAGGGGCTGCGATCGCCAAACAGCTACCTTGCTATCTCCAAGAAAATCAGCAACCAGAACACTCAATAACAACTATCATGTCCAGCTACACCTGAATCTGCACACAAGGTGCATGGAGTAACGTGAGTATGCCAACTCAGTAAGTAACAACAATAAATAAAGACTGAGCAGTAGTGACTAGCAATAAAGCATATAATATTCATATCAGGAAATCTCAGTAAAATACCACATGCTTTTTAAAAATCAGGATTTGAATCAAATTATCTAGTTTAAACCCAATTCTAGTAAAAATCATTAAAAAAAAAAAATTCCAACAGTTTTTCAAACAAAGGCTCAATGCAAAGGTAAGCGAAAATGATGAAATCATAAACAGCCCCTCGGACAAAACATCACTCATATACAGCCCCTCGGGCAAACCTCATAGTCACTCGTGCCACTCGGGCATACCTCACAATCACTCTTGCCACTCAGGCATACCTCACAATCGCTCATGCCTCCCAGTCACTCAGCACTCGGCACTCGCACTCAGTAGGTACCTGCACTTACTGGGGGTGTATACAGACTCCAGAGGGGCTCCTTCAGCCCAAGCGCTATAATCTGCACGGACAACTCACATGCGATAATAATAAATTATGTTGCAGGCGGGCAGCCCCGATCCACACTCATCCTCACAAATCAGGCCCTCGGCCTCACTCAGTCATAAAGTATGCTGCAGGCGGTCATCCCCGATCCACACTCATCCTCACAAATCAGGCCCTCAGCCTCACTCAGTCATAAAGTATGCTGCAGGCGGGCAGCCCCGATCCACACTCATCCTCACAAATCAAGCCACTCGGGCATTTCAGTAAAACAGGGCATTCGGCCCAAAACATTTATATGCATCAAAATAGAGTCATAAAACTGAGTTATGCGGTAAACAAGTATAAACATGCCTGAGTATAGATTTTCAATCGAAAATAGTGAGAGGATGGTAGGAAACAGCCCCTAAGGGTCCAAACAGCTTTGGCGCAAGGCCCAAACATGGCATTCAGCCTAATTTACAGAAATTCTTTCTAAAACATAAGAGTATCATATAGTTTCAACAAAATATGCAACTTTACAGTTGCTATGGGACGGACCAAGTCACAAATCCCCAATAGTGCACTCTCACACGCCCGGCACCTAGCAGGTGCGTCACTTCAAAATAGTAGAATGATACAAAATCTGGGGTTTCATACCCTCAGGACCAGATTTACAATCATTACTTACCTCAAACCGGTCAAATCTCTACCCCGCAATGCTCTTGCCTCTGGACTCGGCCTCCAAATGCTCCAAATCTATTCACAATCAGTATAATACCATCAATATATGCTAATGGAATGAATTCCACAAGAAAAGCTTCAAAATTAGACCAAAACCCGAAATTGGCTCAAAAATTGCCTGTGGGGCCCACGTCTCGGAACCCGACAAAAGTTATAAAATCCGAAAGCCCATTCAACCACGAGTCTACCCATATCAATTTTACCAAAATCCGACCTCAACTCAACCTTCAAATCTACAAATCTTATTTCCAAATTTCTAAGTTCCAATCTCCGATTTACACCTCAAAATCATGTAATCTAGTCGGATTATTCGATGATAATTCAATATTATGGAGTAGAAATGATCACAAGGGTCTTACCTCAAGTTTTCCTTGAAAATAGATCAAAACATCGCCTCTCCTCAAGCTCCAATTTGTCAAAAATGGCAAATGGGACGAAGTCCATGTTTTTATAATTCTGCCCAGACAACCCCAGTTCTGCCTCGATCTTGGCCTTCGATCTTGGCCTTCGATCGAGGTCCTCGATCCTGGCCCTCGATCCTGATTCTCGATCCTAGGCCTTCGATCATGGCCCTCGACCCTGGGCTCGATCATGGCTTCGATCGTGGCCCTCGACCCTGGGCTCGATCATGGCTTCGATCGTGGCCCTCGACTCTGGGCTCGATTTCTGGGAGATTTCTGCCAGAAGAAATTTCCAACAGAAGGAAATTGCAGCAGCTGTTGTAGTTCAATTTTTGATCCGTTAACCATTCGAAACTCACCCGAGGCCCTCGGGACCTCAACCAAATATACCAACAAGTCCTAAAATATCATACGAACTTAGTCGAATCCTCAAATCACCTCAAACAACAATAAAACCATGAATTACACCCCAATTCAAGCCTAATGAACTTTAAAATTTCTAATTTCTACAAACAACTCCGGAACCTATCAAATCACGTCCGATTGACCTCATATTTAGCACACAAGTCCTAAATAACATAACAGAGGTATTCCAATTTTCAGAATCGGATTCCGACCCCAATATCAAAAAATCATCCCCCGGTCAAACTTCTCAAAAATAAAACTTTCGGCATTTCAAGCCTAATTCCTCTACGGACTTCCAAAAAATATTCTGGACACGCACCTAGGCCCAAAATCACCATACGGAGCTATTGGAATCATCAAAATTCAAATCTGAGGTCGTTTACACATAGGTCCATATCCGGTCCACTTTTCTAACTCAAATTTTCAATTATGAGACTAAGTGTCTCATTTCACTCTGAGTTCCTTCCGGACTCGAACCCACTAATCCGATATAACATAACATAGCTGAATAATATAAAAAGAAGTAGAAATGGGGAAAATAGGGTTATAACGCTCGAAACGATCGACCGGGTCGTTACAACAAGTGGGATGACTATGGATGATTTTAGTATGGGTAGGCAATAAAACTCAATGGATAATTAAAGAATTGACTATATCATCTTCTAGACTCACAAGACTTAATCATTTCATTTCGTGTTACGACCCTAGTTTCTCTCCTTAGTATGTCGTGATGACACTGTCTAAGACTAGGTAAGCCTAAAAAATAAGAGAATATGACAGAATAGAGACTGGAAATATGATATAAACTAATAAGTCTCATAAATATCTCAAAACTGAATCACAGCTACAATGCTCCCAAAACCCAGTGAGATTGAGTTTAAGCTCTACAGGAAGTACTAAATATCAATATACATCACTGTCTGAATAAAGGATAAACAGTAATGATATATAGAAGAAGGTGACTCCTAGGCATGCGAATGTCACGCAGGTGTACCTTGAAGTCTCCAGAAGTAACAAATCACTTACTAGCGTCCAGCACAGGCAGATGTACCTGGATCTGCACAAAATGTGCATAAGCGTAGTATGAGTACACCACAACGGTACCTAGTAAGTATAAAGCCTAACCTCAGTAGAGTAGTGACGTGGCCAAGTCAAGAAACCTACTAGGACAAGATAAACTGAACAATAATATAACAACGGGAAGTAATGGAAAGCGAAGAAATGAGTGATAACAAGCAGTTTAATGAAGTAAGCGAATGATATGATTCTAAGCAAAAAGGCAACAAGAAGGGAACACATAATGAGAACCACAAATGATCAAATACAGACAAAAACTAGTAAGACAAGAACTGTTCAACCAATAATCTTTTCAACATGAGATGAACAACAAGAATCACAACCGAGATACCGCCACATATTCACATTTCATAACTTCAATCATAATCTTTCCTTATATCACTGCATGAGCCTTACATTTAGTTTTGAAAATTATTTTTTTCAAAATAGCTATACACATTTTATCCACCTTATCTCACCGTGTGGCTTCAAGTAGTTCCCCTACTAGCAACATGCGTATCAAATCCACCTTATCTCACCACATGTGCATCAACCCCTAGCCTTATACCAGCACATGCGTATCAATATCACAACACAATCACAACTCGCACCACAAGTGTCCATATGCCACAAATTGCAAAAATATCAACATTACCAATGTTTTCACAACAATAGCTCATGGCTTAACCACAATATATACAATAATCGCAATTACAATAAGGTGAATGATGAATACTCAACAAGCAAAGATACCTCAACAATTAACAACTTCACTACAATATGATAACGGCTTTTACAACTTCAACACCCATAACTCAGTAAGAAGATATTTCACGAAATAACAACCTCAAGTAAGAGTAATTTAACAATAAAGAGGTAACAAGGTAATAAAAAAATTAACAACTTCAACTAAAACATATGAGAGCAAATATAACAAGTAAGAGGTAGAAAAAGTGCTACAACGTCAAATAAAACATGTAAGGGTAGATTAACAAATATAAGAGTAGAATAAAATGAAAGATGTGACATATTATAAAAATTCAATTAAAGGCATGAAAAGAGTCTAAATAGCCTAAACCGGTCAAATAACACATATAGCACGTGTACCCACTTGTCACCTTGCATACACGGCTTTCACATAACACAAATAGCACAATCAACCCAAATCCTAAGGGGTAGTTCCTCCCACATAAAGTTAGGCAAGATTCATACTTCAAACAAGCTAAATCAGCCCACTAGTAAGCCTTTTTTGCAAAAATCCAATCTAGACGGCTCGAATCTAGGAAAAATAACCTAATACCATAAATACAAACCATAGGAAACCATTCCGGATAATAAAGTTGGAATCTTTAAAGAAAATCAAAAAGTCAACTTAAAATGTTAAACTTGGGCCCACACCTTTGAACCCGACCAAACTTACAAAATCCGAACACTCATTCAATAACGAGCCCAACCATACCAAAATTATCTAATTCCGACCTAAAATCGACCTTCAAAACCCCAATTTTCACTTTAGTATGTTTCACTTTAGGATCCCTCACACGCGTTCGCGATGCACAAAACCCAACCTTCCGCGAACGCGAAGAGAAAAAATCCATCTGCCAGCAAAGACTGTATGCGATCGAGACTGATCCTTCGCGAACGCGATGAAGGAAACTAGAAGAGCATAAAACAAGTAGTCTCAAGACATAAATGAATGGTCCGAACTCAGTCCGAAACACACCCTGGGCCCCGGGACCCTGTCCAAACATAACATCTAGTCCTATAAGACAACACAAATTTGCTCGAAGCCTCAAATCACATCCAATAACACCAAAACCATGAATCACACATCGATTCAAGCCTAATGAACTAATGGACTTCCAATTTCTAAAACTAATGCCGAATCATACCAAACCAACTCCAATTGACCTCAAATTTTGCACACAAGTAATACATGATACAACGGACATATTCCAACTTTCGCCAATTCAAGCCAAAACAATCTATGGACCTCCAAATTAATATCCAGACATACGTCTAAGTCTAAAATTACCATACGGAGCTATCAGAACCATCAAATATCCATTTCGGAGTTGTTTACACAAAAGTCAAACTCCGGTCAACTCTTTCAAATTTAGCTTCAAACTTTGGGACTAAGTGTCCCAATTCACTCCAAAACATCCTCCGAACCAATCCAAATACCCCGGCAAGTCACATAACCACAAGTGAACATAGATGAGTCAATAAATAGGGGAATATGGCTACAATACACAAAATGACCGGCCGGGTTATTACACTTTGACTCACACACTGACAAGTTCTAGACTAGCAAGGGATGTGATAGATGTTTAACCCAAAAAATAGTATTTGAAGTTAAATAAAATAATTAGAATAATTTGGTTTTTCTAACAACCAATTTACGCCACATTTCCAAATATAATTGATATGAAAGGAATAATGATAATAACGAATAAAACTGAGAATAAGGAAATAGAAATCTTATTGATAATTGCTGCTTTCTTCCTGTAGGAAAGAATACCTCTTCCAATAATAGAGAACAATAAGAATATTAGTATTTGACAGTATAACCTAGCATATTGTTTTCGATAGGAATACAAGTTATGGAAAGAGGGCTTAAACAATACTATTTCTTGTAATAATTTGCCTTGTTTAGCTCCTGCCTATTAGTGTCATTTATTGTATTAGTTGCCCGTTACGTGAGTGAGTTTGTAATGGTTTGAGGCAATAATCGCAAATCGCGTGTAATCATGGATTTGACTGGTTCTTTCCATATTCGTAACAATTAATGAACTTTTCACATCCATGGCTTTTAATGACCTTAATTATCGTTTCCGTATCTATTATTTCATATTCAACCTTTTCACGAACCAAAGTTCTAACCTGCGGGGTCATGATGGTTTCTAACACCGTATACTATGCAAGTCAACACATAACAAAAAATATGAAAGGAAATGAAACTATCAATCAACAATAAAATAATAATGTAGTGTAATAGTAACTCAGAAGTATACATGATGAGTCGAAAGATCAACACTAACGTTCAACCATCCCAAGATATGGATTCAAAAGTACATGAGCTACTAGAGTTTACTAAATACAAGGTCTTCAAAGAAATACAATACTGTCTGGAAAGTAGAAACGGTACAACAAAAAAAGAAAGATGACTCTAAGGCTTGCAAACGGTGTGCAGGTCTACCTCGAGTTGCGTAATGACCTGAGCGGTCATTTTGAGCATTTGTATTTTATTCAATGGTTTGAGGTTTTGTGTAGCTTTGTATGGTGTATTATGACTTGCGTGCATCATCGGTTTTGATTTTCGAATGGTTCAGGATTTGTTAGGAAGAATGATTCTCAACTAGGAAGCTTTAAGTTGAAAGAGTTGACCAAGTTTGACGTTTGTGTATTTGATCTCGGATCGGGGTTTTGATGGTTTCATTAGGACCGTATGGTGAATTTGGACTTGGACGTATACCCGAATTTGCAGTTGGATATTTTTAGAAAGTTTTGGCTCTAATTGGTTATAGTTGGCAATTTGATGGTTTGGAACGTTCGTAGGTCTGCCCCAGACTCAGGAGGGGTGCACCTCCATCGATTACATAGGCTCCACTGATTCCATAGGTCCGCAGAGTTTCTAGG